>NC_135333.1:57120610-58320610 GCF_023851605.1 Tamandua tetradactyla
CTAACCTCTTCTTAGTACATTATAACAACAAAAGCCTTAACCCGAGCAGTTTAATCATCTAGCATTATAATCGAAAGGAAACAACACTGGAATACTACTGGTAACCAGGCATAATTTTCTAAGGTGAATACAAACTTCATTCTGAGGAATACACAGGGAAAAACCACCCCACTATCATCATCATCTTTATCATCGTCATTTTAGTATTACCAAAAAGGCATAAAATTCCAAAGTTACAAATGTACCATAATGACAAGAAGTTATAGCTTCAAGGGATGTAAAGATGAAAGCAGTTGAACCTTGGAAATCGTATATTTAAAGACAGTTGATATACATCAAAATCAAAATCATAGATAGGAAATAATCAGAAAAGCTTGTCCACGGGACAGAATTGCACCTAAACCTCCTTAGGTAAGTAATTAAAAGAGAGAAAAAGTGTTCAGGAATCCTGTCTAGCGTGAAAACAGACCAACTTTTTTTTTCTACTGAATGACCTTATTCCTTCCCACTGCAAGGATAATTTTGATTTTTAAGTTCATTAGAAATAGAAAACATGCACCATCCGTCAACGCCTTTTCCTTACACTCAGAATATCGCTGAGGATCAGGCCCACCTCTGAGGCTTCCCTTGGGCATCACCACCACTGTCCCATCACGCCTGGTCCAGGTCCCTGGAGGCTTGCCAATATTCGAGTTAATCGTGGAGAAAGCAGTGTTAGGCAAGGAGTGAGAATGGAGGGGAGCGGAAAAGAGGAAGACAATAGGAAGAAAACAAAGAACTCAGTGATGCCAGCGTGGGACTGAGCGCAAGGGTTTAAGGGTGGGTGTTTCGGACTGCCCCCACACGGGGCCCTTTCGGGGTCCTGAAGGCTCTGCAGCGCGAGGCGCTCCCACTCGGGGCGCTCAGGCGCAGCGCCAGTCTACTCGCCGCCGCGGGGCAGCAGCACGGCCGCCGAGGAGCAGCACCACGGCCGCCGAGGAGCAGCACCGCCACCGCGCTCGGACCCCGCGGCGCAACGCGCAGCTGCCGGGCGGTCACCGACCAGGTAGGATCTCTCCGCGGTCCCAGGCTCGTTGCCTGCGCCTCTGAGTTGGGACTGCGGGCTCTAGAGGAGCGAAGGGAGTGAGAGACGGCCTGGGATCCGGCACGGAAGGGTCGAGAGCTGGGAGGTGCAAGGAGCGGGTGTGGGGAGGGGATGGCACACACAGCTCTCCTTTTGAGATGTTCCAGGAAGAGGGTTGAAGGCTGCGGGAAGCGGGAGTGAGAACGAAATTGAAAAGATGAAAAGAGAGCTCGATAAAAGAAAACTTTTTGTAATTGTTTTCTTTTGGTTTCTTGTATGTTGATTGCACAGGATGCTGCCAAATTAGGCTCGGCCCTTTGGAGGCCAATGAGTTTAGGGGATAGAGAGATGCCTCCTTCCTCCTTGCTTTTTCCCTCTCATTTGAACTGAGGAAGAGTGAGGAAAAGATCAAAAGTGTCCGTGTTCTTGGCAAAAATTTGTTAAGAGAGATATTTTATGGAGATATCAACCTGTCTTCAGAAAGGAATCACCAGTTTTCTTGGAATTTGTTAGAACAGGGGGCACTGAGCAGTTTCCAATACTCAGGTCTTAGTAAACCAAGCTTCTTTTCACACTTGGGGGTAAGCTGGGCTGGTCTTAGATCACTATATATATTTAAAAAAAAAAAATGTCTGAGTACTCAAACCTGTAATCTGAGTGAGAATGGTTCGCAGCCTTTGGAGCCAAATGTTAAAGTATAGTTAGAAACGTCTGTTTTGTTGGGTTTGTACCACTATCAGCATTGTGAGACTGACTGTTCATGCCAAAGCCTTAGGATTCAGAGGGGACAGTGCTTCCCCAGCATGAAAGAAAAGCCCAAATGCTGGTTCAACAGGGAGAGTCTGATTACTTCTGCCAGGAAAGCACCACAGAGCCTCCTTGTCCCCCTGTTGCTCTGCAAATATGCCGGCCCAATGTGATGCTAATAAAAGATTATTCAGTCACTGCGAGAGATGCTGTGGAGGGGGTTGGTGATATGAAGAGAAGAATGAGAACTCACTGAACTTTCTCGGTCACGGTGAAAATGAACCAGAAGCATAGTGTCCAGGTCTGCTAAGTTCCAGGTGCCTTTGCACATACCAAGCCTGTTGAATTGTTTTATGAAACGCCTACAGTCTCTGAGGAGTTTATCTCTCCTGGTATTTTGGACCTTTCTTTTAGCGAAGAGAATTCTAAAGCATTGGGATTCAAGGGGACTCTGTGAAAGAAACAAGAAATACAGCAGCTTGTCTGAGTTGTTGCTTTTTCCCTGCATTATTTTTTAAAACCCAGGGCCACCACTGGACATTTCCTGGCCAGGGGACCTTTTGTAGAAAGAGTCATGTATAATCTTGGATCCCAACCCTGTGAATCATCATGTTCATTTTTATTTATTTATTATTTTTTTACGTGAGCAGGCACCAGGAATTGAACGCGGGTCTCCGGCATGGCAGGCGAGAATTCTGCCACTGAGCCACTGTTGCCCCATGTTCATTTTTTTTTTAAAGTTTATTTCAGCGTAACTATGCTTGCAGAAATATACATCGCAGTTAATAGAATGCCATTTAAATTTAATTTATGCTATACAATTTGAAACAAAAACTTAGCACATGGTTTAAGATTTAAAAAAGAAAGGATTTTCAATCAGATTTTTTTTCATCTACTGCAAATGTATAAAAGATTCTATTGTCCCTCAAATGCTGCTATTAGAACCCTGAGAAATTTACCTTTGGTTTGCTTCAGAAAAATAACATACATCGCACTGTAAAAGTTTTAAAAATTGATGCAACAAAACATTGTTGTAATGTTTCAAGGCCAGCGTACAAACTTGTATATGTATATGGGGGAAGAGGAGTGGGTAGCTGTGTACACACAGTAAAACTGCAAAAGCTGTCTGATTTTGTTAATATTGACCGTCGATTGAAAATCTGCGCAAATCATGTTAATTTTTCCTGTCATTTGTAGCTCATGTAAAATGGCAGACTTACTGGGATGCTTAATCTCTTTTAAAAATGCTGTGTCTAGTGGGAAGGAGGAAGATACTTTTACTAATTTGGTTGCAAATTACTTCTGAAGTTTTTGTACAGCTGTTTAATGTCTCTCGAATATCAGTGCCATTGTTCGATGCAGGTGTCTGCCACAGAATGATCTTGTTAGTCCCTTTCTTCTGCTGATTGGATGTACATATATTTAAAGACACAGCATAGGAATATCTTCTAAAAACTTCAAAGCCTCAGCTGTGAAACTCTTCTGAGTTAGCAGTTAAATCTGAATTAAGATTTTTTTTTTTTTGGCTCTCATACTCTTTTATCTCTGATTTCAAGAGTAACCTGTGTTTGGCATCCCAGCTTTTGTTTCAGCCTGCTGCAGTTGTCTTCTAGACTTTCAAAGTGTGCATTTCCAGGGAGGGCTCTTGTTACCATCGGTTTGTCATGTTCACTTCCGCCATAGTCCTGTGCTATGGTGGCTCAGGGTGGCAGGTATCGCGAGGGCCGCTTCTACATTTATACCCTGCCAGCTTTACCTGTTCTCAACAGAAATGCTCTTAGTAAGTCTGCATTTAACATACAGGGTGCAAATACCAGAGCTTTGATTTCTCTCACTGATGTTTCATTTCTCTTTCAGTTATTGCAGGGATATTGCTAAATTATTCACACCTCAGTCCTCTTTATTGTCTCAAAGACCCTTTCAGCACTACCGTTCTATTTCTCCTGTTCGTAGTAAGTATTGGAGGGTCCCTTGAATAGCCCATTTGTCCTTGGCCATTTCTATAAAGGTTCCTCATTCAATTGTAATACATTCTTTCTCTTTTGTGGAAAAGACCGAATTCTTCTGTATAATGAATCAGATGTTTTATCTAAAATTCCCTGTGGGCTACGTTCAAGATTTTCTTTGGAGAGTGTGGGCTTATGGTACAAGTCTGTAGCTGGGATTCAGTAAACCTCCACGGGCAAATCTCCTTATAAGATTGAATTATAGGGCATTTGTCTTTCTTTAAAACAGGTATTAGAATTCGTACTTTCTGTTTTTAATGCACTTGGTATTTTAGAGTTACTGATTATGTTTTGTCCCCAAAATATTGTCCATGTGAACAAACCTATGTGACAATTTATTATCAATAAAAAGTTGAATATATCTGAATTCATTCAGGTGAGTTCTTTCTTGTAAGGTTCGATCTTTTGTTTCTTTTTTCCCCAGTGTTTCCCAAAGTCCTTTAGAATAATATTGTTAAGTGAGGAAATATTTCAGAGAACACAGGCATATCCAAATATCTATAATTTCATTTTCCCAATATTAAACCTGTAATTAAAAGCAGGGAAATTAGTCTAATGATGACATACATAGTATTAAAATCATTCATTGTGTTTCTGTCCATTATTTTACAACTTCAAGTGTCTCATTTTCAAGCAGCAATACATCTAGCTTTGCTTTTCCATGCCTGTTCTAGTTGGTAACATAGAAAACATAACTGAGAAACTCATAGGAAAACATGTTGTTGAACCAGAAAGGTGAATTTAAAATGTTCCCTTGTAACGATGGAAATATTTATTTTAATATGTCAAACAAAACATTTATACACAGTCAAATTAAGATTGTTCTGTCATCTAAACATATTGGGTTGAAATAAGAATCAGAGATTTCAGAAATTAGGAATAGTTGACCTGAGGTGAGAATCATAGCTAAGCTGATGCAGTAATAAAGATATTTCTTATTATCCTATTATCCACTCCTTTGCAAGCAGCATGTCCTTCGGCAGGTTGCTATAGGTTGATGTTATTTTGAATTGCACTAATGATAATAATAATTAAGCTAATAATAATTGTAGCCAACAGAAACAATAACAAATGGTTTATTGAGTAATTATTACTTACAATTTATGTGGCAAATATTATACTCAGATTTTTATTTATTTAAAAGAATTTTATCTGTTTACTTATTTAATAAGCATTGCAGTCTGATTTAGTCCTTACAAAGCCTTTATACATTAGATATCATTATTTGTATTATTACCCTCATTTTATAGGGGAGGAAACTGAGGTTCAAGAAAGGTGAAACACTTGTCCACATCATACCACTGGTAAGTGGTAGACTCAAGGCTCTTTCCAGATCTGTCTGACTATTGCTATAAACCATTTGCTGTCAACCACAGGGCAGTACTGGCTATCAATTAATTTTTATCAAATTATTTGGTGCCTGATGTCAGGAGTCTATGGGCTAATGTTACTCCTGAATGCACTGGGTCTTTTTTTCCTATCACACCTTCTGCCTAGATGCCTTTCGCTAATTCAGAATCATTGGAAGAATTATACTCTAGCAGCCCTGAAGGGCAGGAGAGATCCTAAAAGATAAACAAAATGTCCCTGTATTGGGATTGCCCCACCTACATGAAGGGTCTCATGATTTAGAGATGGGTATAGAGAATCAAGTAAATATAGCATTCATACTAATAACTCTTAGTGAGTGGGACAGACTCTTTGCAGAAGATGAGTTGAAGGTTTAATGATCTTTTGTGTATTATCAGCACAAGACAAATTCCCAGGACAGTGGAGAGAACAGAAAGGGAGAAGATTAGTCATTGATTCATCAGGCTTTCGTTGTCAGCCTCAGACCCACACATTGTACTGTATAACTCACTGAGTAGATGTAGTCAACTAAATAGGAAATTATAATGAAGTATAATGATTTCATCGTGAGCTAAGTAGTTATTTATCAGTTTATGATGCTATGGTGTAGAAATCTATTATATATGTATTTGTTTACTTCCCGTCTGTTTTCTCCTCTAGAATATAAGCTGTATGAGGGTTGAGATTTTTGTCTGTATCTATATCCCCAGCTGCTACAACAGGACCTGGCACATAGTGGTTCCTAAATAAATATTTGTGGAATGAATGCGAAAAAACCAGTGCCTGCTACACAGCCTGTTTCTATGTGTGTGGTTGTTATTGTTCAGAGACACTACAGAGGTCACCAGGCCAGATCATACAATGTCTGATAAGCAGGAGAATTGTACTTTGTCATCCAAAGTGGGACACTTTCGAGAGTGTAAGGGGATTCTTAGTTATCATTAATAGCTAGACTGAGGTAATCAGTGTAAAAACAGACTGTCCTATGCAAACTAGTATGTAGACTCAACCATTTTCAGTCATGTTAAACCCTTTCCTAAGAACAGGAAGAACTCTAATATCAACTCCATTCTAGTATCGCCAGCATTGCAGAGAGTCTTGACAGTCTGTATGATTTTTGCTGCAAATAAAAGAAAAGTGTTTTTTTTTTTCTTCCTTTCTAAGTTTTTGCTGAGGATACAACAGTTCTAATTACAGAAAATCTCAAAACAAGGAAACTAAATTTTCCAGTTGTTGATATTTCCAATGTGTGGTATACATCTCAGTGATCTTTCACTTACCCCCTTTCCCTCTGTACCCCAAGGTATATTGTCGCCAGACCAAACATCTGGGTTTAGCCTAAGAGGAAACCAAATCCCTGGAAGGCTTTGAAAGGCCTGTCTTGGGTTGTCACATAAGCTGAGTCCTGTAAGATGCCTGACTATTATCTCACCAAAGCACTTTTCCACAGAAGCTTCCTATCTCTTGGTTTTGAAGGTGAATGAGGTTTGGGCCAGTTTAACAATATTTTGTAAGAGCACAGATTTGAGGTCTTGAAAATAGAGATGCGAGGTTTGAATCCCACCTTCAGGTGGGGCCTTTGGTTCAAAGCCTCAGCTTCTTTCTTTGCCTGTTACACTGTGTTGCAGCGAGAATCTGGTAAAGTCATGGGAGTATGAATCTCAGTGGACTTGGCCATGACAAAGCAGTAGCCACAGTGTACCTGATGTGGTCCAGCCCTGCCAGCAACCCCTGGCCTTAACACTGATAATGTCAGTTGTTAAAAAGCTCTTTGGAGCTAGAGGCCTGGGTTTCACTCTGGCTCTGCCAGTGACCAGCTGCACAACCCTGGCTGAGTGAGCCTCACTGAGCCTCAGTTTCTTAGCTGTCATATGGGGAGAATAATGCCCCTCTCACAAGATTAGGACAAACACAAAACAAGAGAAGCCAGATGCTGCTTCTAGTGCTGGGCATAGACAGTGGTAATTTCTAAGCAGTGTTTGCATTCATTTCCAAGTGATACGTCTCCCCTTCCCCTCCTCTTTCAGTCACCCTGCAATGCTTCTGACTTACATAGGCTGGAAGCTTTATTTTTTCCAAGGATATTTGAATTTTGACAGAAATTGATGTGTCAATCTGAAGGAAATTGTGTGTTGTTGGACTCCCATGTTTTAATTTGTAAATGGGGAATGATTGCTTTTTTTAGTTTTTTTTCCATGATGATGGAACATTGTACCACCCAAAGACCTTCTCATCTTTACACCTTGCATTATTCAAAGCTTGAACCTTCTGCCTTATAAGATGTGCAGTAAATATTGCTCAGACCTCAGGACAGGACTTCTCTCTGGCCAGTCTGTCCCCATTCCCTTCTAATTGTATCTGCTATATACAGTCTGTATGGTGTACTCTCTTATAGTGTACTACCTACATTATCCGCTGTAGTGTTACGAAATAGTTAATAATGGTTAATAGCCAGTGTTTGGGAGGCAGATAGGCCTGGGTTCCAATCCAGACTTCAATTTTCTTAAGCAGTGTGACCTTGGGAAAGTTACTTAATCTCTCTGAGCCTCAGTTTCCTTATCCATGAAACTGTCATAATAAGCTACTATAGAACTGGCATAAAGAGTAAGTAAAATGTACAAATCATAGTAAGCAGTGAACAAAATTGTTTCTTTCTCTAAAGACCTGGTCCTTTTTTGAGACAGTCTAAAGTAGTATGATAGAGCTACGTAAATAAAACACAGGTTTGGAGAAGAGAAAATGGTTTAAAAAAAAATCAAAGGCAAGGGGAAGAGACCTAACCCACCATACTGGCCCATTGCTGCTTCTAGCGATTTCCCTTGTGATATGATTCTGCTCTACTTCTATATCCTAGACCATTTTAATGAGTTAGTTTTGGGGGCTTTGATCTTGTTTTTTACAAGCCAACACTCATGAGTTAAAAGTGCCAAGAGCAGACCTTTGAAATCCCTTGGCTAACTTATCCTTCTCCCCACCTCCTTCACCCTGACTTGTTCACGCTCTTTGGGTGCAATCAAGAGTATATGCCCAGGAAGTTGCCTGATGCCAAGGTATGGCTGAGTTTCCAAAGCAAAGCAAGTCCTGTGACTGGGTAGGTCAGCTTTCCTCAGTCCAAGTGCTGAAGAAGCTGAGTTTTCCATTAAAGAAAATGGAAATATTGGGAGAAGTTTTGGGGCTGTAGTTTTCCTTTTTGTGCTGTAGTCTTCCATGTTTTCTCATCTATGGTCCTTCTATATGTTTCCACTCTAGAAAAGCAGGCCCCTTACATAGTGTTTTTCAAATGGTAATACACAGTCCATTTGTGGTCATGAAATTAATTTATTGGGTTGTGACAAGCATGTCTTAAAAAATGAAAGGGACGAGAACAGAAAATACTGGAGTGGATTTCATGTAGTAAGGGGTAATTATTTAATGAACTTTTTATTGTGTGGCTTGGGGCATATTATAATCTATTTCTTACTTGAACATTTGAAGATCATAGATTTATGGCATTTAGTTTTCTGTATCTCTCCTTGAAGCCATGGAACCATATAAGTTTAGGGCTGGAAGGAGGAAGGAGGAATAAAAAGGAAAGTAAATTTTGTTGGGACCTGTGCTAAGTGTCCTGGATACGTTGTGTTGTTTCTCTTAAAGCCCTGTGTCATGGATGGTGTTTTAGTTTGCTAAAGCTGTCAGAATGCAATATACCAGAAATGGAATGGCTTTTTAAAAAGGAACTTATTAAGTTGCAAATTTACAGTTCTAAGGCCATAGAAATGTCCAAATTAAGACATCCAGAGAAAGTTACCTTAACCCCAAAGAAGGGGCTGATGAAGTTTGGGGTTTCTTTCTTAGCTAGGAAGGCAGATGGCAATGTCTCTAGCTTTCTCTCCTCATTTCATAAGGCTTCCCCAGAGGCATTTTCTTTCTGCATCTCCAGATATCTCTGGCTGTGTAGGCTGCCAGCACCTTCCAAAATTGCTCCCTCCTAAAGAACTCAAACAACTTCACCTTGAATGGGTGAAGTCATATCTTCATGGAAACTACCTAATTAAAATGTTACCACTCACAATTAGGTGGGTCGTATCTCCAAGGAAACAATAAAAAAGATTCCACCCAGCAATATTGAATGAGGATTGAAGAGCATGGCTTTTCTGGGGTACACAATTGCTCACATTTTAACAGATGAGATGCTGAGGTTCAGAGAAGTTAAGCGAATTGATCAAGGGTCACACAGAAAATTAGTAGCACAGAGTCCTGGTCTTTTGGCTCCTAATCTATTATTTTTATGCTTCTGTGGGTTGTATTCCAAAAGTTTTAATAAGTTGGTTGGGGAAGATATTTTCCCAGGGGAATAATGTTTCCTCACTTGCCATTTGTTTTCCTCATTTGCCAGGAAGCATATAAACTTTTGGCCCCTTAAAGAACTAGACTGGTTTCTAAGAAATAGAATTAATTGAATGGACTAGAGATTTGTCAACCTGAAGTAGAAAGAGATTAAAAATGACCACCTTTCCCTCTACTGAAGCTTTCCCTTTGCATTTCCTAGAAGCACAGGCATTGGCCTGTGAAGTGATGTGCTCCCTCAGTGTGATGTCACCAGGGCCAGGAAACCAACTGTCCACTCTTTTCCAATGTCTAGACGTAGACTGGTGGGTTCTATGAAAAAATTGTGCAGCTTTACAAATTCAGGATGCAGTACTTCCACAATTTCCAACTTCACCTAAGCTCTCAGGCTTTCCTGGCTACCAGGTCATTTGCCCTGATCAGCTCTCCATTGCTTTCTATTTCAGACCTTCTCCCTACCGCATCCCCTCACTCTCAGCAGATTGTCTTGCTTCCTGCTTCATTGAGAAAATGCAGGTTTTCCAGGTGGGAATCACCCTGACCTTGTGATCACAAGTCCACAAACCTAACTTTGTCCTTCTATCCTCTGGGTTTTCCCTCTTTTCACAATGGATAACGTGCCTCTCCCCTTGGCTCTGGAAGTCGTTGCTCCCTCATTCTCAGGAATTTTATTCTCTCTATTGTCTCGTCTCTTACCTTTATTTTCCTTCTCTCCAACGTTATAGCCGTTCTCACTGGTATAACATGTCCAAGTACCCCCCTTCTTTGAAAGGAAAGGCTGTCCTTTTGTGTCCCCTTCCAGCTTCTGCTTCCTTTCTTTCCTCCTCTTCACAACCTAAGTCCTTATAAAGTATTTCCTACACTTACTGTCTCTATTTCCTCACTCCACATGTCTCAGCTGGCAGACATCTGGTTTTGCCTCTACCATCCCTCAGTATCACCCCATCTCCAGACTTATTGCTAAATGCCAGCCTTACCTTATTTGACTTCTCTGCAGCAGTCCATGCTATCGAGCATCCCTGCATTATGGGGCATAGTCTTCCTTTGATCCCCATGGTTCCTGTCCTATTTTCCTTCCTCCTTCCTTCCCTGCACTTCCTTTGCAAGCCCCTACTCTTCTTTCTGTCGCATGGGCAACCTCATCCATCACTGGCTTTCCCTACTGTCTACTGCTTACCCAAATTCCTACTGGTCCTTTCCCTGATAGGTCACGTGTGCATCTAACATCTCATGTCCAAAACTGAACACATCCTCAACCCCTTCCTCTTTCCACAGATTTCCTCCTCTCTTTTCAGTATCTAGCAAAGGCAAAAACCAGGATTCCTCCTCCTTCACTTTTTTTTTACATGGGCAGGCATCAGGAATCGAACCCGGGTCCTCTGGCATGGCAGGCAAACATTCTTGCCTGCTGAGCCACCGTGGCCCGCCCCTCCTTCACTTCTTTAGCTCGTACAAATCGAATTCTATTAGTTCTTGCTCCTGCTTATCTCTTTATTCCACTGACTCCCACCCCCACTGCCTCTACCCTGTTTCCAAGTCACCAGCTATTCTCTTCTGGATTGCTGCTACCACCTCTGAACTCTTCTCTCTTACAAAGAAATGTTCTCACTGGAGCTGGAATAATCCTGCTAGAACCCAGATCCATACATGTCACTCGTCTGCTTTAAGTTCTTCAGTGGCTACCCAGTATTCTTGAAATGAAGCCCAGACTCCTTAACATGAATTAGAAGGTTCCAGTTGATCTACCTTCCCTTATCTCCCCATCCTCATCTCCTCACATCACATTGCAGTCAGACAGAGTCTATTTGAGTTCCTCACCAGTCCCACACTTCTCCTTGCCTCATGGAATGTTCTACTCGATCTCTGAATTCTTTTGCTAATTCTTTTGCTAATTCCTGTACATCTTTCAGTCCCCATTTTACACATCTTTTCCTCTAGAAAGTTTTCCTGTTGCTCCAAATCAGGATTTGGTTTCCTGCAGCATGTTCTCAAAGCGCATATGAAATAATCCACATTTAGTGTTTAGTATCCAGTGGCACATAGTAGCAAACAATAAAGGTTTGGTACATATTGCCACTGTTTGCTTACTTTTAGACTTCACCAATAAATTGCAAAATTCCATGAGGTCAGAATCCACACTCTGCTTCTTTTAGTATCTAGCATTTAGGCCCTGACACATAGCAGGTGCTCCATAATTATTAGTGAATAAATAATTAAGTCCTGAATTTTAGAACCTGTAATGCCTGAGGGACAGCATGCTAAAGGGTAGGAGAAAAAAAAATCCCAATTTAGTGATTTAAATGTGCGTAAGTAGAATCATTATCACCCTGGGGAGTATTTTTCTGTGGTCTCTGGAATTACTGTTTCTAGATAAATTTGAGAAAAAAATCAGAGCTGAAGGTGATAGGACATATTTTTTAAATGCTGGAAGGGGAAAAATTCCTAGCTCCCCTTTTTTGGTGAGCATTCTCCACTCCTGTCATCCCTATGGCTTTCGCTTTGCTGACCATTATAATTCCTGTAATAAAAGGGGAAAAAAGATAAAGAATGATCAAGAAATATAACATCAAAATATTTTAAAGTATTCTAGAAGCAAAAGCATTAGGCAGTAAGTAACCAATAAAATAGATATACCAGGGCCACGGTGGCTCAGCAGGCAAGAATGCTCGCCAGCCATGCCAGAGGACCCGGGTTCGATTCCTGGTTCCTGCCCATGTTAAAAAAAAAAAGATATACCAGAACCCAGAAATTATTTTGATAAAGAGAAAAGATTAAAAGATTGAAGAAGCAAAATAGTTTTAAATTAAATAGCAAAAGATTTTAAGAGTTTTTAACAACAGAATAAGTTACTCTTGAATTTTTGACAGCAGTTAAGAGTAAGAGTGGTAAAAAGCAAAAGGCTAAATTTGAAAATTAGAAGGATAAAAGTATGCCAAAAATAAAATAAGTATTAAAAGAAAAATACTTTTAAATAAAGAGATGGTAAGCTGTTTAGGAGACTAAGTTAAGTGGAATAAGCAAAAATACACAACTGAAAGAAAAAGCATAATTTTTAAAGACTAAAAATAAACCCCGCAGTCCCCGTGGCTATCAACAGATGAATGAATAAACAAAATGTGGTTTATCCATTCAATGAAATATTATTCAGCCACAAAAAGGAATGAAGCTCTGACACATGCTACAACATGGATAGACCTTGGAGACATTATACTGAGTGAAATGAGCTGGGCATAGAAGGACAATAATGCATAATTCTACTTATCTGAAGGATCAAGAATAGGCAAATTGACCATGGTTCAGTTTCCAAGCTTCTAAAACAAATACTATGCAACGAATTAGCTTAGACAATGGAAATTTATTGACTCACAGTTTTGAGGCAAAGAGAAGTCAAAAATCAAAGCATCATGAAGGCAATGCTTTCTCCTGGAAGACGGTGGCACTCTGGGGCTGGCTGCCGGGGTTTCTCCATCCTTGGCTTTTCTGTCCTGTGGCAATGTACATGGCAATCTCTCCTCACTTCTCCCTTCTCTTCCAGGTTCCATGACTTCCGGCTTCTGGTTACTCCCTCTTGCTTTTTCCCTCTCTGTGGCCATCCTTATAAGGCCTGCAGTAATAAGATTACGACCCATCCTGATTCAGTTGGGCCACACATCAACTGAAGTAACCTCATCAAAAGGTCCTATTTGTAAGGGTTCATACCTGCAGGACTGGATTAAGTTTAGGTACATGTTTTTCTGGGGTGCATAGCTCCAGGCTGCCACACAGAGGGACAGAAAGTAGATTAGAGGTTACTAGGGGCTAGGGAGAGGGGCAAAGGGGAATCACTGGTTAATGGGTACAGGGTTTCTCTTTGGGATGTTGAAAAACTTTGGTAAGGGATAGTGGTGATGGTAGCACGACATTGTGAAGGTAAGCAGTGCCACAGAATTGTACAATGAAGCTGGATTAAAATAGTAAATTTTATGTTATATATATGTGTTACCACGATAAAATTTTTAAAATAAAAGTAAATCCCAACAATAATAAAAGAAAATGGGCATTTAGTATGGGTTCCTGACAGCATGTAACCACACCTAAAACAGGTTAAAATGGATGCTTAGGTCTCTAGCTTTGTATCACAAAAATCCAATTTAAGGGTGGGCCACGGTGGCTCAGCAGGTAAGAATGCTTGCCTGCCATGCCCGAGGACCCAGGTTCGATTCCCAGTGCCTGCATATGTAAAAAAAAAAAAAAAAAAAAAAATTCAATTTAACTGCTATGGGATGTCCAGGACAGTTTTCAGAGTATACCTTGCTTCCTGAATGGCACTGTGTGTCAAGGAAAATGACTGTGAGCTATTTGTGATCTGTCCCTGCTAAGAAGTATCAGCATGGCCAAGTAAGCACAAGCAAAAGAGTTATTCTCTCTTCACTTGCAGAATAAGGGTGACGTTCTTTCTTTGTAAGACTCGGCATGCTCTGCATTGCCCCTGCTAGTAGGAAAGTAGATGGAATCATAAATGCCGAGGGCATGCCTACCTTGGTTCATGAAGACATCTTTTCAAATGGAACACCTGTGCCCTGTTCATGAAGTCCCTTTTCCAAACAGAATGCTGCTTATCTTTGCTACACATTCACCATTTTTTTAAAACTGTCCTTTCGGGTCATTTGCCTTTTCCATGTTGTTGATCATGTATTTACTTTTGCTCTAATGCTTCCTTATTTCTCCAAAGTGTTGCAGTTTCTATCCTGCTCATTACTGGTGCTCAGTAATGATATCGTCATTTCATTATCAGCACCTGAGTAAGCCTGTATATGGGCAGAGACCAGGGCTTATATTTCTTTTTCTTTCTTTAACCCTTGAAACAGAGTTCAGACTATAGCTTCAGTTCTGGAAGCTCACAAAGCCTCCCATAACATATTTTCCAGGAAATATCTTTTATTTCCTTCTAGTCTTGAATATAAATGCTTCTAAGCATAAATATCAAATTTTCAAGGCCTAATCATTAGTGTGAAGTGTACTGAGCACTCAGTCCTTGTCCATATTGTTAAGGTGAATGAAGGATTTGCTGACTATGGGTGGTTTTTAGGACCAGATACCCAGAAACCCTTTGGTGCGTTGACATCTGTCTAGCCAAGTCTCTTCACTCTGTTATTTGCTGCTCTCCTCTCCCCCATGTTCTATGGTGCCATTTCCTCCACCTCATTGTCATTTAATTTCCCTGCCTGTAAAAAGGGACATATGATAGTTGGCATAGAAGGGCATTAATGGATGTTTTTAGGAGGAAAGACTGAATGGAGGCTACAGAGCCTTTTGTGATATTCCTTTGGCTTTTGGCTTTCTCCCCATGATTGTGTCCATCCTTTAGAGCCTCCCACCCTTGTAGACAGATAGGGTCACAGACATGGGAATAGGAGATCAAAGGTCTGATTTCAGTTTTTCCACATTGGCCCTAAAAATGAATGAGTTGGATTGGAAGGTCCTAAGCCTGTAGCTGCTTTTCACGAATTCTTCATTGCCACACATGCTCCAGGTGGTTCAGAATTTCACCTGGGCAATGAGGGTGCCTGAGTATTGGTTAAGTGCCAAGGATTCTGGGTTGTGGTCCTTCCCTCTTACTTCCTGTTGAATAGCCTGTGTGATTAGAGAGTGTAACTAACAGTGCAACAAGAAACTTTTCCCTCAAAAGCTCAACCACCTAAACATGTAAGTCATTCAGCTACATTTAGCTTGGATTTGGGAAATTAAAATGTAGTATCTGGGAAATTAAAATGTAGCATCGTAACAATAAAATGACAGCAACACAACATTTTTCCTTCTGATGTGTTGGTGATGATGATAATGCTAGGAATGTTAGAACAATCCAGTCTTCTCAAAATATTGATTCTCAAACAAGAACAACTTGATTTCCTCAGGCCCCCCCCTTTTTTTTAATAGAATGATGAATAATAACCAAATGGAATTTGCTCTCCTCTATGAGTTGGAATTCTCTTAATTTCTGCATTAGACATTCAAAAAGAAAAATAGATTTGCAAGCATTTTATTTGGAACTTATTCAGGCTGTACTGAAGGGGTGATATCAGCAGTCACCATATATAAACACTTTCCTAAGACGAACTTGAATGATGCCAACCCCTACCTACAACTGAGTCACTCTAGATGGTTTTATAAAAACCCTTTTAATGTGGATGGAAATAATTCAGCAAGAAATAACTTGCATAATTCTGAATTCTAAACAGAGGCAGTGTAAGTATTTGCCAAAGGCATAAAACACAGAACTTTCAACTTCCTTCCTCAATTTAAATAAAAAGAAAGCGTTCCCTGTAGGGATTCAGTCCTAGTCCCTGGTGTTGAAATTAGTTACTATTTATAGTTCACTTGAGATCTAGGACTAAAAGTGCTTTGAAAGAGTAAAGCATCTGAAACAGTAGGAAAGTGCTTTTTGTCACTTATTAAAATTAAACAAATGCAACTTAGTTGACAAAAAAAATTGTTAATATTACTAAGCAGAAATTAACACATTGTTTTTAGAGATTAATGCAATAAAACTCATCCATTAACAATTTCCCACAGGCAGAGCTGACAGAGAGAAATGTCAAGACACAATGTCATATTTGAATTTTATTATTTCGATAGAAAATGAAAGAAGATCAAGCCCCCTTCTCTTCAGAGAATAGACGAGAAGAATTCACAGCAGAGAGAATATATTTGTGCAAGTGTACAAAATTAATATTTCCCTGGAAAAAATATTCTAGATATTTAAAAACAATACCAAGAAGATGATTAAATGATTAGTTCAAATACTGTTCTATTTCAAGACACTGCAATATAGCTATGAAGCCAAGGTATAAAAAATCATTAAAGTTTCTGCATGAAGCTTTCCATTTGTGAAGCACACATTTATTAAGGTATTTTGTCTTAATGTTACCAATAGGAAAGTTCAAACTGAATTCCAGAGAATTTTAATCTACATACCACATGTTCTTAATCTTTTGCAAAAGAGAATCAGAGGCTTACATTTTCTAAGCATCCCTCTATGAAAAGCTTGAGCACTAATCAGTTAACTATGAAATAGTCTTGAAATGGGATTTGGTGGTAAGCAATTAAGGATGTAGTACAATTTGGCATCTGTTGACAATGGTCCAATGGTAACTGCCCTGAAATTCTCAAGGCTGCAATTTATAATTTATTTGTCATGTGTTCATTTGACCAAGAGTATTGCTTTGGATAGTGACTGCTGTGTAACAAACCACCCCCAAACCAAATGGCTTCACGCCATTTTATTAGCTCATTATTCTGTGGATCTGGTATTTGGCGGTTCTGCTCCTCATGATGTCAGCTGCAGCTTGAGATTCCAGTCGAGTTTGAGATGACTTCACCCACGTATGGAATGCCTTAATGTGCATGACTGGAAAGTTGGGATTTCCTCCCCCCAATATGACTATCGAGCTTTTCTCCATGGTGGCTGGATCCTAAAAGCAAGTGTTTTGAGCACACAAAAGTGTAAGTTCCAGGGATTGGGTGGGGGTGGGGAATAGAGAGTTAATGCTTAATTGGTATGGAGTTTCTGTTTGGGGGTGATGGAAATGTTGGGATAATGGGTGGTAGTGAGGGCGGCCCACCATTGTGAATGTAATTGACACCACTAAATTATACAATTGAAAGTGGACGAAATGGAAAATTTTAGGTCATAGATACTTTACCATAATAAAATTTAAAGAAAATGTTCTAATCTCGTTAAAGCCCAAAGTTACCCAGCATCGCTTCTCTATTCTATTGATTGAAACAAGTCACAAGCCAGCCAAGATTCAAAGACAGGGACAACAGACTGCACCTCTTGGTGGGGGCATGACAGAGGGGCATTTCAGGACAGTAGGTGTGATGGGAGATGCTCCTGTAGCCGTCTTTTCAAACATAGCCCAGCACAAATATTTATGTTATTGATATGATCACATTTTCTAAAAATGACTTCATTTATGTTCTGAAATTGAGCCCCTGATCTCAATCTTCTCCTCTTCTGTTCACCTTATTGACAGATGGCTCTCTCAAAAAGTAGAAATCTAATTGTCACTCTCCACTTAAAACTCTACAACTGTTCCACATCACCTACAAAAATAAAATCCAGACCCTCAGCATTGCTTGCAGGGGCCTTCATGGATTGTCCCTTGGTGCCTCTCTAAACACATCCTACTTCAGCACCAAGGGTTTTAGGCGTCCTTCAGTGCTTTGTAGATCAAGTGTAATTGTGTTTCTACAGCTCCACTCCAGATCACATATTTGAAATGCACTTCTTCCCATCTGAATCGTCACTTTGCTAACCCCTCAGAGGTTATCTCTTCTGTGAAGACTTCCCCTGAGGCTGTGTTAAAAATTTCCTTCCAAATGTAAAATGTGCAGCTACTATGGAAGACAGTTTGGCAGTTCCTCAGAAAGTTAAGCATAGACTTCTCATATGACCTTGTAACCCCATGTCTAAGTATATACCCAGAAGACTTGAAAGAAGGGACTTGAGCAGATACATTTTTTAATATTTTTATTGATAATCTTAACACACAAGCATTCTATACATGGTGTATGTGCCAGTTGGAAGGGATGCATGTACCTAAGAAAAGCCATGTTTTGATCCTAATCCCATTTTATAAAGACAACCATTTCTTCTAATCCCTATTCAGTATTGTATGTTTGAAACTTTAATTAGATCATCTCCCTGGAGATGTGACTCAGTCAAGAGTGTTTGTTAAACTGGATTAGGTGGAGATGTGTCTCCACCCATTCCAGGTGGGCCTTGATTAGTTTACTGGAATTCTATAAAAGAGGAAACATTTTGGAGAAAATGAGAGATTCTGAGAGAGGAGAGAATGACATAGCCATGAGCAGCAAAGAGTCCACCAGCCAATGACCTTTGGAGAAGAAGAAGGAAAATGCCTTCTGGGGTGCTTCATGAAGCAGAAAACCAGGAGAGAAAGCTAGCAGTTGATGCTGTGTTTGCAATGTGCCTTTCCAGATCAAAGAGGAACCCTGAAGGTGTTTGCCATGTGCCTTTCCACTTGAGAGAGAAATCCTGAACTTCACCAGCCTTCTTAAAAACCAAGGTTATCTTTCCCTGGATGCCTTAGATTGGACATTTCTATATACTTATTTAATATTGGGACATTTTGTTGGCCTTAGAACTGTAAACTTGTAACTCATTAAATTCCCCTTTTTAAAAGCCATTCCGTTTCTGGTATATTGCATTCTGGCAGCTAGAAAACTAGAACAGTGTACAATCAGTAGCTCACAATATCATCACATAGTTGTGTATTCATCACCATGATCATTTTTTAGAACATTTGCATCACTCCAAAAAAAAAAAAGAAACAACTCATACTTAGCATACCTCTTACCCTTCCCTCTCATTGGCCACTAGTATTTCCATCTACCTAATTTATTTTAACCTTTGTCGCCCCTATTATTTATTTTTATCCATATTTTTTACTCATCTGCATGTACCCTAGATAAAGGAACATCAGACACAAGGTTTTCAACAATCACACAGTCACATTGTAAAAACTATATTGTTGTATAGTAATCTTCAAGAATCAAGGCTACTGGAACACAGTTGAGTAGATATTTTCACAGTGATGTTCATAGTGGCACTATTCACAATTGTGAAAAGATGGAAGCAATCCAAGTGTCCATCAATGAATGAATGAATAAATAAAATGTGTTATATACATACAATGGAATATTATTAAGCCATTGTGATGGTTTGTGTGATGGTTTGAAAGGATGTATGACCCCTAGAAAAGCTATGATTTTATCAAAATCCCATTTCATAAAGGTAGAACAATCTCTACTCAATACTGTATGTTTGAAACTGTAGTCAGATCATCATCCCTGGAGATGTGATTTAATCAAGAGTGGTTGTTAAGCTGAATTAGTGCGACCTGTCTCCACCCATTTGGGTGGGTCTTGATAAGTTTCTAGAGTCCTATAAAAGAGGAAACATTTTGGAGGATGAAGGAGATTCGGAGAGAGCAAGAATGCTGCAGCACCACGAAGCAAAGAGTCCACAGCCAGTGACCTTTGGAGATGAAGAAAGAAAATGCCTCCTGGGGAGCTTCATGAAACAGGAAGCCAGGAGATAAAGCTAGCAGATGACGCTGTGTTTGCCACAGGCCTTTCCAGATGAGCAAGAAACCCTGACCGAGTTCGCCATGTGCCTTCTCACTTAAGAGAAACCCTGAACTTCATCAGCCTTCTTGAACCAAGGTATCTTTCCCTGGATGCCTTTGATTGGAGATTTCTATAGACTTGTTGTAACTGGGACATTATCTTGGCCTTAGAGCTGTAAACTAGCAACTTATTAAATTCTCCTTTTTAAAAGCCATTCCATTTCTGGTATATTGCATTCAGGCAGTTAGCAAACTAGAACAGTTTGAAACTATGAATCCTAGAAAATCATATTCTTAAAGTTAACCCATTCCTGTGGGTGTGAACCTATTTTAAGACCTTTTGATTAGGTTTCCTCACTTAAGGCATGGCCCAGGGTGGGTCTTAATCCTTTCGTGGAGTCCTTGCTAAATGGACGGAGAGAGAGAGAGAGAGAGACCGAGAGACCTCAAAACTATAAGCTTGTAGCTAATGAATTCCCACTGTTAAATGCCAACCCAATTTGTAGTATCTGCTTTGAGTGGCTTTAGCTAAATGGAAAAGTCATTAAAAAGAAAGAAGCCCTGATATATATTTATGACAACATGGATGAATCTTGAAGACATCATGTTGAGTGAAATAAGCCAGAAACTAAAGAACAAATATTGTATCAGAATCTAGAATACAGGTTACCAAGGGCTGAGGTGGGAAAAAGGAATGGAGAGTTAATGCTTGATTGATGCAGAGTTTCTGTTTGGGGTGATAGAAGTTTTGGTAATGGATGTGGTGATGGTAGTAATATTGTAAATAACACCAGAATTTTATCTGAATGTAGTTGAAAGGGGAAATTTTCGGTGGCACATACATTACTAGAATAAAATTTGAAACAACAACCATAGGACTGGACCCAACACAAACAGTAAACCCTAATGTAAACTATGGGCTACAGTTAATAGTACACTTATAAGAATATTCTCTCATCAATCGTAACAAAGGTACCAATGTATGCAAAATGTTAATAATGGGGGGCAGGTCTGTGGGAACTCTGTACTTTACACATGATTATTCTGCAAATCACATCTTTTCTAAGAAGCAAAAAGAATAAAAAGTCCCTCCCCCGTTGCCATAGCATCCTGTCACATAGATGTCCCAGCATGTGTAATGGAGTAATGGCACGCCATCACTTCTCACCCACTACCCTGTGAGCCCCTTGAGGGAAGAGATCTGTCTCTATTTGTCTCTCCAGTTTAGAACTTGCCTTCAGCAGAGAGTTCCACATGTGACAAGTGCTTAGTAAATATTTATTGAACGTCATTGTCCATTTAGTACAAGCAAATGACAGAGACCAGAAAACCCCAAACAGGAAGAAGGCGTGGTATGATGAAAGGAGTCAGAGCAGTGGAGAGAGAGTAGTAGGGTAGAAACAAAGTGGTGGGTTCAAAACTGCAAAATCAGAGAATTAGATAAATGAAAGACAGTTTATCCAGTGTAGATGTAAGAGAGAGCAGGGCACATCTCATGGTTCAGAGAGAAGAAATAGTGAAAAGGTAAGTCTTCCTAACATCAGGACTGGCCATGAAGTATTCTCCTAGATATGGGAGAGGAGCAGCACAGTAAGGCTTTCTTGACCTGAAATCAAAAGTGGGAGAATCTATGTAAGACATAATCTCACACTTCCAGACACTGTGGAGCAACCTCCAGGTGATTGGTCTACCAAGGAGAGGAGAAGAGTGAGAAGTGAAGGGAAGTATGCTTCTTTCCTGGGAGGAGTGAAGAAATACTCCTAAATCCAAGCTATCACTCACCACACTTGATTGAGTATCTTTACTCAGGAGCCAAATTGACTAATAAGGTGAAAGTGAAACTGATTCTGTGTGCTTAACCCTATTCGACAAGGAAGCATAAAATGGCATTACTAGAAATGTGACATGATAGTGGCCCACAGCCAGCCAGGCAACACCCACCTTGAAGTAACCCATAGACATCTTTTGACAAAGTAACTATGGTGAAAGTAATCATTGTGGGAAAATAGTTCTTCCACTAAATACTGAAAGAAGAAAGTATAATCATCATTATTTTTACTCTATGGAATATTTTAGTATTAATTTATAACTAAAATACATTGAACTTCTTCTGTATGCCAGGTAATATTCTAATCACTTCACATCTATTAATGTATTTAATCCTTATAACAAGCTTTGAGGTAGGTCTTAAAAGCTTATGGATATTGAGAAAGCGAGGGGTAAAGGGTACGGTATGTATAATCTTTTTTTCTCTGTTATCGTTTTATTTTTTTTTCTGTTGTCTTTTTATTTTTTTTTCTAAATCGATGCAAATGTCTTAAGAAATGATGAATATGCAACTATGTGATGATATTAAGAATTACTGATTGTATATGTAGAATGGAATGATATCTTTATGTTTTGTTTGTTGTTAATTTTTTTTAATTAATTAAAAAAAAAAGTCTTATGGATAGGTCTTATTATCCTGATAGTAAAGATGAGGAAACTGAGGTTAAATGGCTTGTTGAAGGTCACCAGCTATTAAATGGCAGAGCTGGAATTTGCAAGTGCCCAAATTTGGCAGTATACTGTAATTACTGATTCATTTTTTAAAATATTACTTATCTCTCACAACTATGGCCAATTGAATTCGACAAGTGTGCCAAGTCCACTCAATGGGGAAAGACTAATCTCTTTAACTGTTCTAACTTGGAAAACTGGGCAGTCACATGGGAAACAATGAAAGTGGACCCCTAGCTCACATAACATACAAAAATTAACTCAAAATAGACCAAAGACTTAAGTATAAGAACTAAAACTATAAAAGTCTTAGAATAAAAGATAGGGGGGATATCTTCAGAACCTTTAATTAGGCAATAAAATCTAAGATTTTACACTGAAAGTACAGGCAACTAAAGAAAAAATATAAATTGGGCTTCATCAGAATTAAAGACTTTTGCGTTTCAAAGGACATTATCAAAAAAGTGAAAACTCAACCTACATATTAGGAGAATGTATTTAGGAACCATGTATCTGATAAGCATTTAATATCCAAAATATATAAAGAATTCCCATAACTCAAAAACGAAAAGACAAAACCCAATTTAAAAATAAGCAAAGTACTTAAGTAGACATTTTCCCAAAGAAGATACACAAATGGCCAATAAGAACATGAAAAGAAATTCAGCATCATTAGCCATAAGAGAAATGCAAATAAAAATCACAATGAAATACCATTTCACATCCACTAGGATGGCTATCGGTAAAAAAAAAAAAGGAAAATATAAGTGTTGGAGAGGAGATGGAAAAATGGAACTCTCGTTGATTGCTGGTGAGAATGTAAAATGATGTAGCTGTTTTCAAAAACAGTTTGGCAGTTCCTCAGAAAGTTAAGTACAAATTACCATATGACCCAAAAATCTCACATCTAGGTATATACCTAGAAGAATTGAAACCTGGGATGTGAACAGATAGTTGTACACCAATGCTCATAGCAGCATTATTTGCAGTAGCCAAAATGTCTAAACAACCCAAATATTCATCTACAGATGAATGGATAAAAAAAATTATCGTCTATACACACTATGAAATATTATTCAGCCAGGTCAGGCATCAAGATGAAATCCTGATGCATACTGCAATATTGTTGAGCCTTGAGACATCATGTGAAGTGAAATTATATAGACACTAAAGGACAAATATTGAATGATATCACTTAAGTGAAATAACAAGAATATGCAAATTCATAGAGACAGAAAGTAGAGTACAGGTTGCCAGGGGTAGTGGTAGAGGTGGCGAATAGAGAGTTAATGCTTATTGGGTACGGAGTTTCTGTTTGTGGTAATGGAAAAGTTTTGGAAATGTTTGATGGTGATGGTGGCACAACATTGTGAATGTGACAAATGGCGCTGAATTGCATACTTGAAAGTGGTTGATATGGGAAATTTTGTGTTGCATATGTGCTACCACAATAAAAGGATTTTTTAAAGTTTTTTTTAAAAATTACCTGTCATTAGTTTTAATTCTGAGTGAGGTGTTTAGTGACTTTCTTCCCTCTTTATGTCTCATCTTCCTTGTTTTGCTGCCCAGTATGGTACTCATTTTAGTGACAGGGAAAACAGTCACTCTGATTTTGCCTCAGGAGCTCTTCGTAGACCTAAAGTGCTTCATGGGTCCTTCCCCAGGGCACTCTCCACTGAGCCCTGCCTGGTCACCTCTGAATCCCAGGATCTGAAAATTCAGAGAGATCTTAGGACAGGCTCTATATTCTTTTGCTAATGCTCCTGGAATTCAATATACCAGAAGTGGAGTGGCTTATAAAAATGGAATGTATTACATTACAAGTTTACAGTTCTAGTGCCAAGAAAATTTCTAAACTATGGCACCAACAAGAGGTTACCTTCACTTAAGAAAGGCTGATGCCACTCAGAACACCTCTGTCAGCTGGGGAGGCACATGGCTGTCATCTACTGGTCCCTTGCTCCTGGGCTCTGCTGATTTCAGCCTCTGTTTCCTATGAGAGTTCCTCACTTGGCATCTGTGGGCCTTCACTTAGCTCCTCCAGGACACAACTCTGGGATCTGGGTTGCTTAGCATCTCATGGGAAGACATGGTGACGTCTGCTGGGTCTTGCATCTCCAAACATCTGGGTCTCATGTTGGCTTTGTCAGCTCTGAAGCAATTATTCTCCAAGAGTCTGCATTAGCTCAGCTATGTTGGCTCTGAACTTTCTCCAAAATGTTTCTTTTTTTACAAGATTCCAGTAAACTAATCAAGACCCACTTTGAATGAGTGGAATCACATCTCATCAAAAAGTCACACCCACAATTGGGCATGTCACATCTCCGTGGGGATAATCTAATCAAAAGTTTCTGCCCTACAGTATTGAATCAGGATTAAAAGAAACAGCTGCCCCACAAGATTGAATCAGGATTAAAACCTGGCTTTTCTGGGGTTCATAATACTTTCAAATTGGCACAGGCTCAGATACTGCATGGAACTCTCCTAAGTTTTTGTCTCTCTAGGGTAAGCTTGACAGGGAAGGAGGAGACTGCCACAGGGGTTTGCTTTGGGTTCCAGCACTGACTGAGTCATTTATAAGACTTCATCAAAGTGGAATGGCATGATGAGACCTGTAAGCAAAACTGGCCTTATTTGTCTGGTCCTCCTTTCTTCTTGATCTGTACCTCCATCCTACCTCTTCCCTGCCGTGCACTTTTCCTCGCCAATATATCCAGATACCAAATTCAGCATTCCATGCATTTTCTTTCTACTAGCTGTATTTCAAACCTAGATTATTGTAAATAAAAAAAATATGTTTTAAGTAAACCTAAAAAATATGCAACTTTACTTTAGAATCCCAATTCATTCTTTCCAGACCCTTCTTAATCTCACATCTCAAACTCTCATTACTCCTTCCTTGAACTTTTCTGCTTATCTTTATTTTTCTTTCCTGCATTCTTTTATGCCTTTAATACTACATTTAATAACACATTAAAAATGTGTTTACAGATTAAAAATGTCAAGTTCTATATACCTTTACACACACACACACATGCACACACATAATTAACTATATATTTACTGACTGTTGGAATTTACAAAGAGCTTTTGTGAAAAAAATTTGTTTAATTAAAATGAGTAAGCACTGCAGCCGGATTAACATTCTTTACTAATAACTTTGAAGTTTGAACCTCAACATTGTGAGTTATTCTGGGAATTAGAAAAATAATATACCCTGTTATACCTTGAGATACTTTTCAGAAAATGCCTAATATTCTCAAATCAGTAATAATTTTCACCTTAAATTTATTATGCTTTTGGTATACTATTTATTAACTGTTGTTTGGCAAATTCTTGAAGCACACGATTCCAAAATGTTCAAAAAGTTAGCTTTATTCGATAAAATGTTTTCTTTTGTCAATAGTTTGCCAGTATTTTTGAAAGAAAAGTTTTTTAATCTTGAAAAATTAACATTTGTCTGGTTTCCAAAATATAAACTAAAAAATATACTAGACTCTTTGTGTTTGAGCAAATAGATGATTTTCAGAGGTTGAGCAATTCATTGACAAGAAATATTAGCCTAGAAATTAAATAAATAGAAAAATTATAATAACCACAAAAATATAGACTATCATGGCACACTCATGTTATACTTTTTCAGGGACAGAACAAAGTATCCATGCCGCATATGGCTTCAATTTTAATCTTATCATCTTATCCATTATGAATTCATGTGCAACTTTCCCACTGGCAGCACTTTTATAGGACTTATAGATTCAGTCAAAGGAAGGGAAGAAGCTGTTAAAAAAAATGGGCACACTTCAGAGGAATTTTTCCTCTTGGAGCAGACTTCCCAGCAAATCAAGCCTGACTGTACTTAGAATGTCACTCTCCACATGATCAAAAAATATCCTCCGTTATGCTGCCAGCAAGTTTTCACTTCACTTTATTACAGTGCATGGAGTTCTGCCAATTAGAAGACCATTTTGTTTATGAAATACAGATCCTCTGAAAAATGTGAGTGCTGTTGAGAGTTCCTTCATACATTAGAAGTAGCTTAATCAGTTATTAAAAATGGGAATTTTTATGGCGAAGGAAAGACTGTGCTTTATTCAGTCAACAAATATTTATGAGCAAAGCACCGAATATGCCAGACATTGTTCAGGGAAGAAAGAGGCACTTGGACTCTGCCTTCAGGTAGCCTACTTTCTTTTGGAGGAGAAAAACTGTAAAATAAGATAAAAAGGCAACAGCCACAAATAAGATAGTCTTAGACAATGGCAAATACTATAAAGAAAAAATACAGAGAGTAAAGGACTGAAGCTACATATGAATTTCTGGAACCCAGCCTAGTCTTAGATTTGTAGATGGTTTCATTTTATGGAGAGTAAAGGAGAGAAAAATATCTGATAAGTACCCACTGCCACAAAACCATGACTGAAAACAATGGAATGGTCAAGACAAGTTGTCAGGTGGCATAGGTGTGTTCTGTCCTTCACTGGGTCCCAAAAGATGTCCAGTCCTTGTCTTCTCCATTCCTTCATGAGAGTGAAGGAACCACTGTGTGTCTTTGCCTGTTACAAGCCAGGCACTCAGTAAGTGGACAACTAATATATGTTTCTAGGTAGATATGGATAATGAATCTGACTGTTATTAAAATTCTTATTTATAATGAGTATTTATACACATTCTGACTGCTATAATTCTTATTAATAATGAGGATTTATACACATTTTTAAAATTCTTAACATTTTGTTGCCCATTATTGCAGTTTCAGCGGGTAGGCAAATGAGTAGAAGAAACCTCAAGAACTGGCTAATTAATTCCCACTCATGCAGCCCAGACCAGAAAGCTTTCACTTCCTCTCCAGCTTTTAACTTCCACATATGTCACTTCTGAAAGAACAGGCAGTGAGGATGCACTTGGTGCTCTCTTAATAATGCTTTTCTGAAAAAAGAACAGCCTTAGTTAATTTCTAAGTAGAATTCTTCTTTGCCCCCCTACCCCGCTTCTTACATCTTTAAGATAAAGCCTGTCCCCTAGGATTTTCCTCAAATCTTCAAAACAGAGATAAAAATAAATTTTTTTTGCAAGCTCCAGCAATCAGTAAATACATATTTAATTATGTTTGTGTATACAAGTATATAGAACTTGCCATTTTGAATCTGTTTAATATTATTAAATGTAGTATTAAGAAATAAAAGAATACATGAAAGAAAAATAAAGATAAGCGGGGGAAGTTCAAAGAAGGAGTAACGAGTTTGAGATTAATAAAGGTCTAGAAAGAATGAATTGGGATTCGAAAGTAAAATTTCTTATTTTTTAGGTTTGCTTACAATATGAATTCTATTTACAATAGTCTAGGTTTGAAATACAGCTATGGAATTTTTGCACTTAGGTATAAATATGTTATTCTGTCCAGACCTCTCATTTTAAAAGCAGGGAAACTGGGGTCAGAGAAGTTAAGCAGGATGTTTAAATCACACAGTGTTTTGGTGGTAGAGTCAAGACCAGACTGAAAGGCTCATTACTCCCAGATCATGCTCCTTCCCCTAAGCTCTGGGTCTAAAGCAATGTTAATAAATTCCAGTGATCTTCTATATCAACCTTAAAAATTTAACTTCAACCTAAAAATCATATTTCTGCTCCTGCATCAAGGTGACTATGTCCTAACAAGGAAAAGTACTTAGCCGCATAGATGACACTATTCCAGCAAGCAGCTTCCTTTAAACACATTGTACTCTCAAGGAGTCAGTGGAGTTGAAACTCCAAGCTTTCGGCTTCAATGTCACCTCCCAGATCTTCATGTTACGCCCATGATGTTTACTTGCTAAATCATCAGCTTCAGTTATTTACTCCATATCTTTTATCTCAGTTTTCTGGTTGCATTTTATCTATGTCATCTTTACCTTAGTTGAGCTAAAGCTGTGGTTTTTCTATTTAAATCAGTTGTGGGTTTCTGCATGTATCTCTTCCATGTGTTTAGTAAGCTTTTTTTTTTTAATTAGGCATATACGTCTGTTTTTGTCTTTATAGTTGTATGAGGAAAAATTTGTTTTGTTTAAGGTTCTTTTAAACACATTTAAAGCTATTTAGAACACACTTTAAGAAGCCAAAACACTTTTTAAGGTCTTGTTTAACTCCTACCGTTAGCTATAATTGATTCCTTTAAAGTTTGCCCACAGTTCAAAAAGTCATATGGCTCATGGGCCTGGACTTTATACTTTAAGCAAAGAGAGGTTGTTTTATGTTTTTTAAACAACAAAGAGACTTTTAGAAAGGCGACATTTGTGGCTAATGTGAAGGGAGAATGGACAGCGTAAAAAGACAAGAGGGTGGGTACTAATGAGGAAGGCATTACAATAATTTAGATGAAATATCCAAAGTTCTCAAGCAAAAAGACTGAAGAGAAGTGATCAAACACAAAAGAAGTAGCCAGATAAAATCTGTGTGACTTGCTGGATGGTTGGATATAGGCTATGAGGACAAAGGATAACTCATGGTTGATTCCAGTATTTATAGCTTGAAAGACTCAGCAGATGGTCATTCCTCTGATCAAGATACGAGTTAGAGGTGCAGCGTGAGCAGTGAGGAAAGGTAGAGTTTATATTTGCTTTGGTTGTACTTGAGGGACTGGTGGAATACCACTTAGAAAGATCCAGTACATAGATGGAAATATGAATTCTATTTACAATAGTCTAGGTTTGAAATACAGCTATGGAATTTTTGCACTTAGGTATAAATATGTTATTCTGTCCAGACCCCTCATTTTAAAAGCAGGGAAACTGGGGTCAGAGAAGTTAAGCAGGATGTTTAAATCACACAGTGTATTGGTGGTAGAGTCAAGACCAGACTGAAAGGCTCATTACTCCCAGATCATGCTCCTTTCCCTAAGCTCTGGGTCTAAAGCAATGTTAATAAATTCCAGTGATCTTCTATATCAACCTTAAAAATATGGAAATATGGGACTGTCTCAGTTTTCCAGGCTACTATGAAAAATACCATGGAATGAGCTGGCTTAAACAATAGGAATTTATTGTCTCGTGGCTTCAGAGGCTCAAAGTCTTGCTTACTCCTAAGGGTGATGGCATTCCGGCTGGCCATGGGCAATTCTTGCAGTTCCTCTGCTTGAGTCCTTGACTCACGTCACATGGCAGTGTCCTCTCCTTTCTCTTCTATTGACTCCCGGCTTCTGGCTCCTGCTTATGGCTTTCTCGCTCACTCGTTCAGAATCTTTTCTGCTTATAAAGGACTCCAATAATCCAGACTATTTAGTTGAGCCAGAAGCCAGGAGTCAATATGAGTCCCAACCTCATTTAGTTGAGCCACACCTTAATTTAAAACAACATCTTCAAGAGATCCAATCTACAGTGGATTCACAACCACAGGAATGAGAATCAATAACAAGTCTATATTGGGCTACTTAATCCAATCTACCACAGGATTGAAGGTGAGTACACTTTTGAAGTTATCATTAAGTAGAAGATCATTGAAGCTGTCAGAATGGGTGAGGCTGGCTGGAAAGGCCAGGTAGAAAAGAATAGTCAAAACCTTGACATATTCCTTGATAACCAATAGAATAAATTGAAGAGGGACCAAAGAGATGGAATGAGAGAGGAGGGAAGAAAGTAGTCAGAAGCATCAGAAGGCGGCCAAGCATAAACCAATGTATGTGGAAATTACCATGTCATACAGTGACCTTTGAGAGAGTAGAATGATCAGAGAGGTGGGTGGTGGAAGTGAGTAGAGGAAGTGAGGAAGGGAAGATGGTTCAGGAAGCTTGTGGTGAAGGAAAGGAGGTAGAGCCCTATCTGTGGGAGAAGGAACATTAGATGTTGCTAGAAGATGGAAAAAATGAACAGATTTGTAAATGGGAGTGGGAAGAGGTTGGAATCCCTAGAATGATAAGGGGTAAAGGAAAATAGCAATTCTGGGATGTGCACAGGAATACAATTGGAGGCCCGGCGTTGCTCAGGGAAGAATAGATGGAGAGAGAGAAGAGCCTAAACTCAAGGGCAGGAAGTTGGACAGATTTCTGTCTTGTGACTTCCATTTTCTGTTTAAAGTAGACAAGGTCCTCTGCGCAAGACAGAGAAGGCAGAGTAATAGTTTTTGAGACTTAAGGAGAATAAGCTTGGTACAGCCTGTATCAAAAACGAGAAAAGAAGGAAACGAGGAATGAGATAAAAATGTTAAGATAGTTAGCAAATTCAGTAATAGATCAAATGCTTACATTATTTGTTCCTTTTAAGGCATGCTTCATAAAGTAGGAAAAAAGGAGGGATTAACAAGAAAGCACTAATTCTTACTATAATGTTTTATAGATGGAGACCATTCTTAAAGCATACCCTATTTTTATTTTAAATCTACTCTATGGTGTCCACTTATAATACATTATTCCAATGCTACAAAATTGGTATACTCCTTATATGCTAATCCTTGTATTAGTATAATTGATATTTTCCTTAAAGTCACTCAAATTAGCTGCAGCCTTTAACATCCTTTGATGCTTATTTATAATATACATACACTTTAGGAGATACAATTTTCCTCCCTCCAGATGTCAAGCACAGAATTTTAGTTTGGTAAATTTTTTTTTCTGTTCAGCAGTCTGTTTCAGAGGCTTGCTTTATTCATTTGCACTTATGCAGTCTGAAATAGGAGTTCCTAAAAACAGCTTATATATTGTTCATTTAGAATGATGAGGTGTTTTTTACTACTCATCTTTCTATGCCAACAAATAACCACACTGCTTTATACCAGTTATGAGTGATAGAAACAGATCCTTATTTCTTAAGAGGAGATTCAGATGAGTCACTATCACATAAATGATTTTTCTTTCCCTGTGAAAGTAAATTCTAATAAGAGACTTATTGGAAGAATTGTCTAATATTACAATCATCTTCTAATCGCAACTTCCATTTTCAATTTCTGTGACCGGCCCAGCAAGGATTGTCAAGATTCCTACAGAAGGAAGAGTGAGATGAGATGTGCTCCTTCCCATAGCAACAAATAGTGACGTGGGCTTACCAGATAGCTTCTAAATTTAGGGCTACAGAGAGAAATGTCATCAGCCATTTACCCCAGCCCTGAAGCTAGCCAGTTCCCTCTAGCTATTGCTCAACCAAGCTATCAAAAAAAGGGAACCTTTTTCATATTGCCTTCCTTCCCCAAATTTCTCTCCCCAATGAAATTCCAGCAGCCCTTCAATTTCCAGCTCTGAGCCCCATTTCTCTTGGGATGTTACTGCTTCGGAGTTCTCCTGCTCCAGAACTGCAAGCTTCAGTAATCCATGTGGACATCAGTGCCACTGACCTATGTTTCTTTGTGTCTGAGTCCTGTGTCCCAGGGAGACTGTAATCTTGAGGACAATGATTGGGTTTTAAGTCATAGAATCACTAAATCTTACCATTTTACTGATGAGGAGATTGGACCAAGAGAGATGAAATAACTCTCTTAAGTCACACAAGTGAATTCAGCAGAGAGGTGGTTGAACTAGACATTTAAAAGGATGCAGAGGGAGATGGGGCCTTCTTCCCTGGAACTACTTGGATACCCCCTGCCTGCATTTGTTTCTGTGACTCTCTTCTTTTGCTGTCTCCATTGCTAACCGGGACCTTTCTGTCCAAGAGACTTTTCTCCATGCAAGATGCAATTCCATACTATTATGCATAATTAATAATAATTTGTATACATTTGATATTATCACATTTAAGGTCCTGCCTCCTAGAGATCACCTTGATTGAAGTTTCAAGTCTCAGATACTATTCAGTGGCATAATTGCACTCTTCGTTCATTCCTGCAGATTCACTAACCACAGCTGTTGCGCTGTGGATTTTGCTTGGTTCACTTTGAAAGCTGTCTTTTTACACTCTCTGGTGGGACCTTTACTGCTACATTTGCTTTTCTTATGTGATCTTCTCCTCATTGCCTTTTTAGAAGGGAAAGAAAGGTATAAAGAAGTTGGTTTGGTTACACTCACATGGGTCTTATAAAAAAACTTTGACAAGGAAAGGCAAAACCAATAACTTACAAGATTATAAATGTTAAAAAGCAATGTGACACTCTTTGCTAAAGATGAGCTGTGTAATTCTACTATTTTGTATATAATCTATAGAAACTCTTAAACATACATCCAAGGAGATAAGTACAAGAACATTTGCAGCAGCATAATTTATGAAAGCCAAACAACAACAACAAAAAACTTGAATGTATATCAACAAAAGAATAGATAGATAGATTGTGGTATATTCATTTCAGCAGAATATTATGGAACAGTGGTTCTCAAAACGTGATCTAGGGAACCTTAAAGATCCTCAACACCCTTGCAAATTCAAAATGGTTTCCATAGTACTAAGGCCAAGTCCCTCTTTTTCCTTTCACACTCATTCTGTACAGAGGCTGCAGCTGTATGATAGCAGCAGATTGAATGCAGAACCAAATAGAAGAATCCAGCTGTCTGGATGTAGGGATGTAAAGCAACCACTTTTCTCACAATTTTTTTTACCCTGGAAAATAAAAATAGATATAAATACCACTTAAAATCTTTCATTTATGTCAATATGAAATGGGCCTAATATTGATATTTTTAATTAATTACTAATTATTTTAGAATTTTCTCAGTCTTCATTTCTAATACGGTAAATATCACTGGGTATAATTTACATCAGCAGAGGCTCTTTGGAGTTTTTAAGAGGGGAAAGGAATCCTGACAAAAGATTTGCGAACCTCTGCTGTAGAGCAATGAAAATGAATAAACTGGACTACGTGTATCAGCAAGAATGATTCTCACAAACACGACAAATGGAGTTGCAGAAGAACACAAACAGTGATTTATATAGTGTTTCAAAACTACCAAAGCAGGCTGCATAGAGATGGTATATGTATAAAGAATTCCTGAATGTATATTACATGTACAAAAAATAGAATGAAAAACTCCAAATTCTAGACAGTAATTATCTTGGAGAGTAGTGGGGGTACGAAAACAGAATACAATCATTGTGGGGATGTTGGAGACTTAAATATATTGGTCATGTTTTCTTTTAAAATTTTTGTTGTGGGCAAAAAAGTGGCCATTAAATTATTTTTATATTTTTGTATGCCTGAAATATTTTTTAAAACAAATAGCTATAACAAGATTTTGTACGACCTAGAGATTTTCAGATTCCTTGTTACACTCTAGTTATCATAGAGAGTTTACTATTTCTGAATTCCTTAATTTAATACCTTGCTCAGTCTCCCTACTTCAGGCCAGCCTTTGATGTTGATTTATATTAGGCTCTGCACTTGCGGAATACCCTTTACTTCCTCTTCACCTACTGAATCCTACCTGAGGAGCTCTGATGAACCCCACTGTAAGGTGCCCAACTAAGAACTTCTTCCTGACACACTCAGAAACCACTCTAGGTAGCGCAGGTCTCTTGTGCCTTGAGAATTCAGTCATACTTATTTTGTGTGCAACTCTTTGTCCATTAATCATACAGAACCTTACATTGCTTCTTAATTGTCCAGAGGTGTTTGACCACCCCAACTAGAATTTAAGCTCTTGGAAGACATGAACCACTAAAACATATAATTGTTTATGTATGCCTTTTGCACAACTTTGCATATAATCAGCACTCTTGAAGTCTGGTGAATGAATGGATGGATGGATGGATGGATGCATGGATGCATGGATGCATGGATGCATGAATGCATGGATGGATCAGTGTGATTTTTAAGGTATAACTGACTGCAGTCATAATTAAGTATAAGGTCTATACAGAAGTACTATAGCTTTTGTTTCCCTATGCTTTACTTATTTATATTCCTTGCATCAAGCCCCACATTTCCTCTCCTCAACAACCCACCCTACTTCTACACGAAGCCTGGATAGAATGTGGAATGAGGTGGTCTTTACTCCCTTACCCTGTCCCCACTGCCACCTTCTTTGTTTTTGCTGTCCTTTTCATTTTAAGGGCTTTACCCTTCATTGATAGAGAAAAAACAGACTGCAGATAACAAAAATAATAAATATCAGAGCCTGTATAACATCATAAAAGTAATGCCTAGTATTTGATATTAGACATATCTGAGCTCAAATACTCACTACTCTACATACTAACTGGGAACCGTGGGACGCTCTACTTTAATCTTTTTAAACCTCAGTTGTCTCCTCTGTAAAATGGAATCAGAACATCAGAGCTTGTTGTGAGAATTTAAGGAGATGGTGAAAAAGTATGTAGAGTGCCCGGCACACTGCTTCAGCCCTTGGTAGGTAGGCTAAGTTATTTCCCTCACTTCCCTGTGTAAATTATAGGTTACATGAGAACCAGAGGCAAGAACTATGCCTTTCTCATTCTCATATTTCCATGCCACAGGTTACATGCTGTAAGTGCTCAATAATTATTATATTTAATTGAATTGGAGAATCTTATTTAGTAATTTAGACACCAGGTCCCAGAGTTCTAGCATTGTAAATATGGTCATCTCTTTCTCATTTCCTCACTACTCCCTCCCTTATAAAGCGATAATGTAAGGTGAATAATTGCAGACACCTTCACTTAGAGAAAAAAAAGACATTGTTGCTGAACTAATAATTGTGGGAATGGAGGTCTAATAGCCGAGGTGAGGGAGGAGGTTGATATGATAAATTCAGATACTGAATTTATCTGAGATAAATGAGTGAATCAAACTACAAAGTAAAGACCCAGTTTTTAGTTATCATGATGTATGTTATCATCTTTGGCCTAACTCAATTAGAGTTAGTCACTGTGTAGTTAATTATAGTACAGTTTCTTGCTAACAGTTTATTCAGTGGTCATTGTGCTATTAGAATGAACAATCTGGTACTTAAGATCACAGAGTGAGTGGGTCATTAAAAAGGCAATTCTGGATAATGAAGAACTTTGTGATGCTGAGGTTGATTTGGCAGGAAACACAAAGCCGTCCGTGAACTTTCCAGAATGGATGTCAAGTCACACGGATTAAACTTGGAACTGTGACTCTGCAATAAACAGTTTAACTACTTTCAGACTGATTTTCTCCACTGGCAAAATTTCCTAATGAAATTCACCCCACTTTCTCTCTTATTTTTACTTTTTTCATAGCAGCTTTATTTATTTATAATAGCCCAGACAACCCAAATGTCTGTGAACAGGGAAGGGATAAATAATTTCTGGTATATTTATGTAGTAGAATGCTGCATGGCAAGAAAAAAGAATGTGGTAATGAATACTGATAACTGGAACAGCATGGACATACCTCATAGACATTTTTTTCATCACATAGTTGTATATTCATCATCATGATCATTTCTTAGAACATCTGCATCAATTCAGAAAAAGCAATAAAAAGAAAATGGAAAAAAATTCATACGTACCATACCCCATACTTCTCCCCTTCACCGATCACCAGCATTTAAATCTACTAAATTTATTTTAACATTTGTTCATTTTCTCTTTTGAGTCTTAAAATGTTGTTTTACTCAAACCTCTTTCTAGTGTTCCTCAAAAGATGGTAACTTAATACACAAGATGTTTGTCTTGAGAATTTCTTCTTTCTTTAATACGGATGGATTACCCTACCCCCGCTTCTTAGCAGCAGTGCTCTCAGGGAGAAACACTGAGTTTTTAAAATCCTGCACTTTATTAAATGAACCTTGCCCATCTATACTGAGAAAACAATGAGTTAATATAGAAGATACAGAAGATAAATATAGAAGATAATATCAACTCTTTTGTTTTATTGTCTTGGGGAAAATTAGACTGGTAAGAGTTTACAATGCAGGATTTTTATGAAGCACATAAACTAATATAGGTTTGCTGATTTGCTTAAAATAAATATCTCTTCCTCTTTAAAAAATGGGTCTCAGAATGTTGTAGAAACATGCACTACTTGTTACAGGGAAGTCAACCCCATAATTGATTGAAAAACAAAAGAATGTTTTGTTTATGCTATATTAACCCTAGAAAGCAAAATAACTTGTAGATCTTACAGAGTTGGGTATCTGTATAAAAATGAAGAAGAAAAGGAGAAACATAATGAAAAACCAACTTTGTACTTTATATTTGTCATTTTATATGTATATATGTGTGTGTATATGTGTGTGTTTATAAAATTTATAATATCTTTACTTTTTTCCCAGGATCTTACCCATAAGGGTCACATAAAACCTTTCTAGAGGGCAAGGCAATTTAACAATTAGGCAGCAGTTGCTTTGGAGACAGAAGACAGCAGTGCTAGCTCTCTTGGGCAGAGGAGGTAAGGTGCAAAAGTGCTCAGATTTTTAGATAAGTCTCGCACATAGGTTAAAAAAGAAATTACCATGATATTGATAATTTTGCAGTCTTGCCCTTTTCCCAAAATATAAGCAGAGAGAGATTGTCACCTCTTTGTATTTCAGACACATTGTAAGAAAGGTAAGTGTGAAATAGTAAAATTTCTGGACCATGGAATTGTTTTAATTCCATTGTATTAACTTTTGAATATATGTAAATTAATTTAAATAGTTAAAAATAGTTCCTCCTAGGTAGTCTGAAATGCACCTGCCTTGAACAATAGAAGCAGACAGCGTGGGGTAGTGGAAAGGGCCTCCGGTGTTGAATCCTGGCTCCTTCCCTTTTTTACTACAAATTACCTTCAGCCCAGTTTCTTCCCTTGTAAAACAGGGCTAACAATTTCTACCTGGCAGAGCTGCTATGGACATTTTTTTTAGGTGGGTATAATGCATCTATATATACCCAGTAAATAATAGCTACCAATAATACTTCTTACTTGTATTTTCATTGTAAATATTTGCAACTTGTGCCCTTGAACGCATCCACTTAAGACTTAAAATAGTCTTTGTGACAGTGCTTAGCAAAATCTTCACCAAAATATATTTCCCAAAGGTACATTTTAATCTATCACTTCCTCTTGAAATTTAATACGTATTCCAAAGTAATCAGGGATGAGGAACGTACTGAATTAATGAATCGGTAGGTTTTGCTGTGGTACCCTAAGTGATATGATCAGTTTTATTTACCTGAGGGAAAAATGGCCACCTACTGTGAAGCTGCTTACAAGCCATCTGAAAAATGTATGACCCTCTTAGCCTTATGGGGTTAGAAGATATTTCTCCTCATAATTGGAAGGTCTGGCACCCTCTGCTATTTTCAGTCTTGAGAGCTGCCTACACAAAGCATCCATGAAACATAGTCGCTGTTAGGGATTGAATTGCATCCCCCAAAAAGAATATGTTGAAGTTCTAAACCCGGTACCTGTCCATGTGAACATATCTGGAAACAGGGTTTTTGCAGATGTAATCAAATTAAGACGAAGTCATGCTAAAGTAGTGTGGTCCATAAATCCAATATGACTGATGTTCCTATAAGAAGAGGGAAATTCAAGCAAACAGACAGACATCAGGAAGCGGCCATGTGAAGTTGGAGGCTGACCAGAATGATGTGTCTACAAGCCAAGAATCGTGTGGGGCTACCAGAAGCTGGAAGCAAAGAAGGAATCTTCAGAGGGAGTGTGGCTCTGTCACCACCTTGATTTTGGACTTCTGGCTTGCAAAACTGCAAGAGAATAATTTCAGTTGTTTTCAGCCATCCAATTTGGAGTGATCTGTTATGATAGTGTCAGGAAATTAAGATAGCCACTGTCGTGTAAGGCAGGAAAAAGGCACAAACTGAAACTGCCCTGTGCTTTGCCATGTGACAGAGGAGCCAAGGATTGCCAGCAGCCAGCCCAGAATGCCACGGTCTTGGGGAGACAGCATTGCATTGAAGATGCCTGGATTTGCACTTTCTCTTTATCTCAAAACAGATACTAGCAAAAAGCAGTGAAGACTTTTATTCTTCCTGGAGACAAGCTAGCTGTGATAAGCAAACATCTGAGCGACCATCAGGTGTCAGACACTTTGCTGAAGATACAGGATTCTAAGCTAATTAATAAGCATAATATGGGACATAACTCAGTGCTTGCGAGTTACTTGCTGATTTATGATTTGTAAAGAATTATGCATTGCACGGGAGTATTGTAATCCCAGTAAAACAACACCTGAAGTTCAGTAGCATTACTTTAATGTAACTTCCTTTATCTTTATGCCAAACCAAAGCATTTAGTTGCTGGCCCGTAACAGACTTCCAGCTGTGTTACCCCTTGGCTTGTGAGAGGAAATATTACTTGGCATAAAGAGTCCTGTAAGAAGAACAAAAAGACTCACATTCAGTCCCTAGCTTTGCTGTTTTCCAACCATGACGTTTTAAAATGTTTTTTCAACTTCAACTTCACATTGTTCACTTACAAAACACTGCACAAGGATGTCCGTATCATCTATAGAAATTAATACATAGTCTCTTTCATATAGTGTTGAATTATTCATATAGATTTTAAGTATTATTAATAGCGGAAAAATCCAATTCTAATTTATAGTCATGTGAGCATGATGTAAATACACTAAAACTATGTGCTATACTGTAGAGGTAATAAAAACTACAGAACCTATGAATTCACATTATAACAACTTTGTGAAACATATCACCTAATTATGTCATATTAATATTATAATTCCATATGCTTATAAAGGGGGGAAAAGAATGACTGAAGGGAAGGGACATGGGGAGAAAGCAGAGCCAAATTTCCAGATCTCCCCACATCTGTCCCTGCTCTGGTGGGAACAACTCTGCCCAGTGTCTCTCTTGAGAACAGCTCCGTGGTGCGTAGAGAGGCCCTGCCAAGGTGTCTGCTCTGCTAGGAGATAGTGTATTTGCTCAGTGATGACAGTGTTTAAATGCTTGGAGTGTGTGTTTGCTTTTCTTCTGTAACCACAAAAGAGCGGTTAGTTTCTCTCTAATAGGAAGGGGTGACAGAAATTGCTGTTGGCTTTAAAATGATGTATGAGCTCTTACTCTGAGCATGACCTCGGTGACTTTGGTCATGACAGATGTATTTCTTACTTTTTCCTCTTTCACCTCTTCCCCAACACGGCCCTTCCCCGTGTCATTTTTTCTCTTCAGATTGGAGTTAGAAAGAACACAGCTGAGGCTCAGCAGAAAGTGACAGGAAGCATGTGCTGCTGATGGAATAGTCCACCTGTGTGACTTTTTTTTCTTTCCTTTTTAAAAGTAAGTGCAGCAGGATGTGTGCACACCAATTACTGAGCACACAGCAGTACAGGAACCGCTGGGCCAACAATCATGACATCCAAGGACAGTGCCCATTCAAACAGCTGTGCTCTCCCCTGGAGGCTCCACTGAGCTGGCTGACTTCCAGCCCTGGACTCTTCTTTGGCCCTAGGAGAAGGAACTCTACCTAAGGGGAAGGACAAGTTGGCGGTGACGGAGTCCTCTAGCTTGGGGACCTTCCACACCCAAAGCAGAAAAAAATATTTTAAATTTTATTTTATTTAATTAGTAGAAACAATAAGAGGATGTGATCTTGATTTTGTCATTTCTTACAATGTAAGGGTCATATATTCCTAGAAATAGCTAAGGGAAGTTTGATGTAAGTAGCCCTTATTGCCTCCATTCTTTTAAAATAAGGAATTTGAAGTGCAAAACAGTTAGAGACTTCCTTAAAGTCAAGGTTAAACTGGTCTTCTGACTTTCTAGTGTGTGTGCCCCTGTACTACAGTCTGACATTGCAAAACAAGTGGGAGCATGTCCCTGGTAATCTAACTGCTGAAATAGCACCAGTTTGGCTTTTGTCTTAGAATGAAAGATGTTAGCTTTTAAGTTATAGGTGCTATATTATAGATTATTCCTATTTCCATGAATAATCTACAAAACACAAGAACCGGCCATATAACTAAAACCACAGTTCATCAACCCATGCATGCAGGGCTCCTGCCTATAGGGAACAGGGTGAAAAAGTATGCTTGCGTCCTTAACTTCAACTCAATAGCATAGAAATGCCTTTGTGCTCAGCATTTGAATAACTCTGTATACAAATCAGATACTATCCAAAGAAAACAATCATTTAAAATTTGAATGTGAAGACTTTTTGGAGAAAAGAGTAAAGAGTAGATATTACTTCACATGGAAAAGAGAAGGCTTGGAGGTGATATTAAAATGTAGCACCAATATATGAAAGATAATTGAAGAGAATCCTAACTAGCAATTTTCCAATCTTTACTCCGAAGAGGAAAATAGGTTTTTATTATAGAGGGAGAATTTCCATTTAGTAATAACATGAGTCAGCATAGGCTTGCTAGCAACATATCAAATTAAGATGATACTAAATTATTCAATTTTCACTTTTGTAGAGCTACCAAACCAGTGGATTACTCAACTGGTAAGAGAGCATTTTGATTTCAATAAGCTATTTAGCAGTATCTCGTAACAGTCTTGTTGAAAACATGAAAAATGCCTACCTAGTATCCAGGGAATACAAATCAATTTCAAATCCAGGGAAGAGGGATCTTTAATGGCAGGTCACAGAATTCTGAACTTCGTTCTGCCCTAGTCAGCATTTTTAGAAATAAATTATCCTGAATGGAGACTTTGAAGAAGGCCACATATACAGCTGGCAACACAAAACTGTTTGGGCCAAAAGAACACAGAACCAAAAATGATCAGACTGAAGGATAGACCAACAAACTGAGATCTAACCTCAGTAATCATAAAAGCCTTCATGTAGATTCAACAGCTTACCTGGTCCGAGGCAGGGTGGGGAAGAAGTGACATTAGAATGATTATGAAGAAAGGGATTCGGAGTTTTGGTTAACTACTATTTCTATGTGATACGACAGTAGAAAGCAGCGTTCACAAAAGGCAGTTCCCCATTATCCTGTGTAGATAAAACTCCAGTGTTGGATCATAGCACACTACTGTGTTGATCAGACAATATCTGGAGAGTATTAATTACCTCGGCATTTTTAAATGTGTATTTACAAACTTTATCATGTCTGTGCAAAGGTGACCAAGACGAGGGGTCTAGAATTGCTGACACACGAAAGAAATAAACAATGTGGGGACATTTACTACCAGAAAGAAAAGGCAGAAGAACCTGTTAGCTGTCTTTGACTAGCTGAAAGGCTCTTCTATGGAAAAGAGATAATGCTTATTTAGAGTAACCTTAGGGACTTCTGAAGAGGTAAATTTCTACTCAGTACAGAAAAGATCCTCTCTATATTTTTAAAATATTCAAAAGAAAAGAATGCTCTGACTATTCACAACATTGTCAAGAAATAACTCTTCATGCAAATTGCAGTTCAGAGTGTTGTACTATAGGATTAATTATCCTAAGGGTTAACAGATGTACTTATCAGTGTAGAAAAATCAACACGTGCTGCTGTTATTCACTGGTGAGTCCTAAAATTGTAGTGAAACAAAATATTAGAACCAACAGAAAGGAAATTAGGGCTCCAATGATCACATTCACTAATATTTCTTTCCTAGTCCTAGAGAACCATAGCTTGATATTTAGGCATGGCACTTTAAATTATTAAAAACAAGTTAAAATATTTCCTTTGTAAGACAGTGCAATGGTGGCTAAGTGGCAGAATTATTGCCTGCCATGGAAGAGCCAGGTTCAATTCCCGGAGCCTGCCTATGCAATATGTATATATATTTCCTTTATAGTTAGTTGGGAAATAGTTAAGTTACAAATTGATAGCCTAGAATCTGCAGTAGGAAGTTTAGTCTTGTTCCAACTCTCATTTTCCAGAGTCCATGATTCCGTGGGAAGAGAATGCTCTCTAAGATTCACCTCATCTCGGTGACATCAACGTGACATCGCAGCCAGAAGGACTTTCTCAGGTGTTCTAGTACTGGCTAGTGGGAAGGCATCTTGGTTTTAAAGAGCTTTATCCCGTGCCCTTCAGTCCTAGTCAGGCCTGTAGTGGATCTTTAAAAAAAAAAAATGTTGGCTTAACACTTCCCAATGGAACAGCTTCTATAAAATGGTTCACCTTTCTCAGCCAAGAGGTCATCCCTATCTAGTTGTCTTCTCCCTCTGATTGGGCAACAGCCCACTGCCCTTAGCTTACTAGAGGTCTAGTAAGGGAGTAAGTGGACTTGGTTGTAGAAAGTTTGGATCAGACTCTCATGTTCCTTTCCCTTTGATGGTCCTGCCGCCAAACTCATGGCTGCCCAAGAGGCTGAATAGCCATAACAGAGCACAGTAGGCCTTCACCCTCGCGCAGTAGGCTTGCCACAGGGGCACCATAGCAGTTAGGCAAGTGGAGAGGAGTTTCACAGGAACTGAAAGCAAAACTTTGGGGAAGCTAACAGAACTATGGGACCACTTTCTTCCTAGAGATGGATGCATATAGGAAAATACATACTCCCTTCCTTCTTCCTTCCCCTTCCTACTTTGCCCAAAGGCCAGATGTTCTATTGAGGTCACTTGTCCTTCATTCCTCTTCCATACCCAGGGAGGAAGCACTGCAGTGCTGAGACCTCCAAGGAGGAAGTGGGGAAGGGTAGCGGCACAGTGGAAGAGGAACCAGAAAAAGCAGTATTTACTCCCCTTGACCTGACTTTGCAAATACTGAAAAAGGAAAAGTATGGCTTAGGGGTGCATTTGTCTCTTTGAGGGGTGTAAAGAAGCATTAGATGAATAATACCTTTTAATCATCGTGTCTCTAGAGGAAAGACCAGCAGCAGGGAACTCAGTTGGAATCCAAAGCTGTTTGACAAAGCGCTGCATAACTCACTCAGTTAAATGTAATTAAAAATAATTACCTACAGCACAACACATAGCTGAGAGGAGATCAAGGAATTATTGGGCTTTCAGAACAGATCCAGAGAAAGCGGAGTGCATTTACAACCGACAGCTGTCAACTTAGCATCTATGAAACTTGAGTTCCAGTTTTCACACTGCAATGATATTAGCAGTGCAGCCTTAGACAACATCTTCACCTCTTTATAAACTGTGAAAAAGATATTAACTTGAGTATGTCACAATGCTGTGGCATTGAGATGCAAAAAAAAAAAAGATATGTGAAAGCACTTTGAATAAATGTAAGATTTTAGTATTCCTCATTTTCAACTCATTTCCTTTAAAAGTAAACTGAGGTATATAGTAACAAAATGCTTTATTGCTTTGAGTTCTTTTGGAATAAGATGCAATTTTTAAAAGCAAAGCAAAGAAAGGCAATCTGCAACTTTCCTACAGCCATTCAACCAATACCTGTTGGTGAAGAGCCAAGAAAAGTGTTCAGTTATCCAACTCCTTCCCCGGCCCCTGCCTTCCTCATCTCCTACCAATCCACCTGCCACCCCAGTGCACCCCAGATACCTGTCCCATATTTCTGTCCCTGAAACATACACACTTGTTCCTGCTTCAGCCATGCCACCCTCATGCCATCCTGAGCCCCTGAGCTTGAAAGATGGGAGACTTAGATTTAAGAGGGGTATTCCCAAGGTATTGTAGCTTTTTGCTTTGTTGTAAGGAGGAAAAGAGTGTGCATCCAGAGTAGAGCCTTTTTCATTTCTACAAGGTTTTCTTCTAGATAACAGATATGCTAGATGCATAAATGCTACCTTCTGCTACCTTCCCATAGTTCTTAACCAGGAAAACAAATTTGAATGTCATATTTTTAAGCCTCAGGAAAACTATTTGTGGCTAGAACTGGATATTGAAACCTAATGCCCATTTGGTTACCATCATCACATCTTCTTTTGTTCCTCTGAGAACAGAGAATTGGCTGACTAGTTTGAAGAAGGGAAAGGAGGAAGACGAAGATGAGGAGGAGGACAGAGAGAACTTTTTAGAGTACACTAATAAAAATTATATTTTGCTGTTAAGATAATTCTTTACCCTTCAGAAAACTTTTTCAGTTATATGTTAACTTGATTCTTACTAAAGTCTTATGAGGTGTAATATGGGTCAGGTTATTTGTTTGGCTGCTGTCACAGGGCCCCAAAGTAACAGTAGCCTCAACAAGTTAGTTTATGCTTCTCCCACCTGCAAGGGCTCAGAGAGCCCAAATATCGCCAAAGTGATTCAACTCCACCTCTTCCACGTTCCAACCAGTGGGAAGTGGGTGGGCCCCACCCACAAGATGCTTATGGCCCACTGGCCACATCCAGTTGCAAGGAAATGGAAGATAAACGTATCTGGGACAGCTCTCAGTCCCAGTGCAGGTGGTGAGGTTTGTGCCATAGGCTGCCCAGACCTTCTAATGCTGTTTGGTGGGAGACCACCAGTTGTATGCATTCCTTTTTACCACTCCTGTGGACTTCTTGCCTTCTAGCTCACCTTTCCTGGCATCACTGAGAACTCTCTCAGTGTCCTAGTCTCCAACCCACTCACCCTCACTAGTGTCTCCATTTATCAGAGAAAGGAGAGAAACAGGGAGGCAGACATCACCTGCAGGGTTAATTTTTATGCATAGACAGTCATCTCCCCACTGCTGAACCATCTTACTCAGGCCCTTAATTCTCCCTGGTCTAAGACTATTGGAAACTCACAATGGGAAAGGCAAGTGAGCTAAAGTTGAAGAAAGATCTGATCTCCTGCCCCTGCTCAGGAGGGAGGAGGAAAAGAGCCCGGATTCTACTGCCAAAGGCGCCCTAGGCTGCCCAAATGAGAGGTTTGGAGGCTTTTCCCAGGAAAACCATTGTAATCCATTGTAAATGGGTTCAGAGCACTATGTAATACTTTTTAAATGTACCTGTGTGGGGGATGCGAGGTTAGTTCAGTGGTAGAATTCTCACCTGCCATGCAGGAGACAGGGGTTCGATTCCCAGCCCATATACTTCCTAAACAAACAAAACAAAGAAACCAGCAAAGCAAACAAAATTCAACAAATGGTGCTGCAATAATGGACTCCTCAGATGGAAAAAGAATGAAATGTGACCCCACCATACAGCATACTAAAAAAAAGGTACCTATCGAATTCAGCAGCATGGGTAACATTTCTGGAAGGGTGGGGGTGGGTGGCAGGGAATGTGTTCCTGATCTAAATAAACTACTTATTAGTGAAACTGCATACCATTATTGTTTCCTAAATTCAGAAACTCTTGTTATGCTGAACCCAGCAAGACTGTAGGATTCTTGGAATCAAGAGCGATACTTAGATGTCTAAATACCCTCTTAGTCCTTTCTACCTACTTAAAACCCCAATCAATTGATGATAAGGGAAGGAGTGACTGGTTGAACTAGCAACAGCTGACAAAGCTGGGGAGCTGAATGGGTGGCACTATGAATGCAGGAACACAAGTGATACACTGAGACCAGGTACATTGAGGGGTTTGCAGTGGGAGGGGACTGGGTTTGGAATCAGAAGACTTGGGTACATCAATTACAAGATCTGTAGCCTTGAAGAAGGTGTCTAAACCTCTCCAGGCATCTATTTCTCCCTTCACTACTAATTCAAAATTATTAGGAGTGGAAAATGAATCAATTCACAAAATTATTAGGAGTGGAAAATGAATCAATTATGAAAAGCAATTTTCTTTTATTTGTTAATTGCACAGTAACGTTTTTGTAAACCTCCTGCAAATAACCATTAAAATCACCCAAAATCAATCTTGACTAGAGCTTGAGATATTATTGTTTGTATAGATTAGTGTGATGCCCCAATATATCTCAGAGTAATTTGGGCAGAGAATAAAAAAGTATTGGTAAAGCCCCCTCATAGGGACTTGGGAGAAAGAAGGAAATGTAAAACTTCCCCATCTGGGGAATTCCTGATACTCTCGCAAGCAGTGAGGACAAGCAATTCAATTGCTGAGCCCTCAATCTTGGGGCTTGCCCCTATAAAACTTATTCCTGAAAAGGAGAAGCTAAGCCTACTTATAATTACACCTAAGAGTCATCCCAGAGGACCTCTTTTGTTGCTCAGATGTGGCCTCTCTCTCTAAGCCGACATGGCAAGTGAACTCACTGTCCCCACCCCTCCAACATGGGACATGACTCCAAGGGTGTAAATCTCCCTGGCAATGTGGAATAGAGCTCCCAGGATGAGTGGGACCTGGCATCATGGAATTGAGAAAACCTTCTTGACCAAAAAGGGAAAGAGAGAAATGAGACAAAATAAAGTTTCAGTGACTGAGAGATTTCAAACAGAGTTGAGAGGCTATCCTGGAGGTTATTATTCTTATGCATTATATAGATATCCCTTTTTAGTTTATGCTATATTGAAGTGGCTAGAGGGAAATACCTGAAACTGTTGAACTGTGTTCCGGTAGCCTTGATTCTTGAAGACGACTGTATGTATAGCTTTTACAATGTGACCATATGATTGTGAAAATCTTGTGTCTGATACTCCCTTTATCCAGGGTATGGACAGATGAGCAAAAAAATTAAGGATAAAAAATAAATAATTGGGCGGGCCACAGTGGCTCAACAGGCAGAGTTCTCTAAATAAATAAATAATGGGGGGTTAAAGGGTAAAAAATTGGGTAGATTGAAATACTAGTGGTCCATGAGAGGGAGGAGTATGGAATGTATGAGTTTTTTCTTTTTATTTCTTTTTCTGGAGTGATGCAAATGTTCTAAGAATGATCATGATGATGAATGTGAAATTGTGAGCCACTGATCGTGTACTATGGACGAACTGTATGTGTGTGAAGACTTCTTAATAATAATAATTTAAAAAGAGCCGGAGACCCAGGTTTGATTCCTGGTGCCTGCCCATGTAAAACAAACAAACAAACCCAGAAGACTCCAATAGGTTAAAAACCTTGCATTACTAAATGATGCTGATCAAATATGGCTGCCCCCAAGAGGTTCTAACTGTACCAGGAGGGGACTCTTCCCACCCCCAGCGTGGATGTCAGTGATATCTCTGGGAATCGTGCCCTGAAAGAGTGCTTTTACTTGGTTTGTATAAGAACTCAAAGCATAAACCGAATTATTATAGTCATTATCAAAAGAGTGATTCTAATTCTGGTCTGATGATTCCTTTTCTGACTTCAATCTAAATTGTTTTCTATTTTTATACGTAGAAACTGTTTTAAGCTGGTCAAACACCCATAATCTAATCTCTACTCCTTCACCTATCAAAAATTTAATATTTAAGAAAAAGTTTGAAAGAACATAATAAATTGGTTTCTTTTTTTCTAAAAACAAACAAAAACACCCAAATCCAATTCACTCAGAGATGACATTTTGGTGTATTGTCTTCCAATTTTTTTCCCACTAAAATTTATACCTGTAAATTGATAAAGTTTTTAATGCATTCATATTACATATACTAAAATTACTACATCTCTTTCCAATTTGACCACATTCTTTATTTCAGTAAGTAAAACTAGTTATAAATTATTTAGCTGTAGTAATAAGCCATAATATATTTTAATAATATCTTATTTTTAGACTTTGAAGCTGTTTCCAGTTTTGCTATTCTTGCATGTACATCTTCATACACTTGCCTTATTAATTTTAAAGTTATTTGTTATATATGGCTCTCATAAAGATTGTACAGGTTCCATATTCAAATGATTATGCCCATATCTGTTTTAGAATTCACACTTTATGAAGGTAATACAGTGATACATTTTATATTATAAAATATACATCTGTGTGTTGGTATGGTATGATAACAGTTATGTTCAGTGTGATAAATAATCTCACATCAGTTTATGCCAGATTTTGCTGCAAAACTAGTATGCATCATAGAATAATTTTTTTTTCTATTTTCAGAGCTGTTTGGATTTTGAAATTGCAGACAAGGAATCATGGACCTATATTTCTTTTAGTTCTAGTGAAATTGAACTTTTTTCATGTTTTATTGGCCTTCTGTAAATTGCCTGCATTGGGGCTTTATCTATTTTTCGCTAGATGTTTTGTCCTCTTTTTGTTAATTTTTAGGAGCCATTCACATATTTGTCAGAGATCTTACTAAATATTTTTATAATGATGTTCCCATTTGTCATTTTTCCTATACTTTTGTTAAATTTTTAAACATACATACATTTTTATGTGAAATAGTCTCTAAATGTTTTCCTTTATGGCGCTTGCCTGTGGAAGCACATTTGCAAAGCCCTTCCAAAGAGATATGAGCATTAATCTATATTATCTTCTACTTTTAGTGGTTTAATGATTTTATTTCAACATTAATATCTTCAATCAATCTGAATTCATTTTGATGTTAACTATAAAGTAGGTTTGCACCCAGTTGGTATCATCCCATTTATTAAACATTCCTTCCTTTCCTCACTGACTTTAAATACCAACTTCATTATATGCATATTTGTATCTGTTTCCAGAGATTCTGTTTTGGTTGGGTGAGCACTTCAGTTCTTCTGCTGCCAATACCACACTATTTCCATGACTGTATTTTTATTTTAATATCTTTTAGGGTTAGCAACCTCTTCATTGTTCTCATCTTTGAAAAGTGATTTGTAAACTGTAAAGTCCTCCATGCTTTATTAGTTATTTGCCACTAATCTGCAAATAGATGCCTTGTTAAAATGAAGGTAATTCTAAAACTGTCTCCTTAAAAAAAAAAAGACATAACATATACATCCAGAAGAGGCAAGTTCTGTTCAGGGACTATTAGCGTAACATTTGCTATTAAAAATCTGAGGAACACAGTCCTCTGGGAAGATGGGGTGGGTCGTTGAAGGGGAATGAGAGAGAGAAAGGAAGGGAAATGTCATTCAAAGAGTAATTTTACATGCCATTGGCACAATTCAGTTCCAGAAAATATTAAAGATTAAAAAATAGAAAGTAAGCATAAAAACAAACACAAAAACAAAACTTTTGAGGCCTGTGCTGGTTTGAAAGTATTATGTACCCCAGAAAAGCCATCTTTTAATCTTGATCCAATCTTGTGGGGGGAGCTATTCTTTTAGTCCTGACACAATATTGTTTGGGAGCGGGGGGAGGACTTTTGATTAGATTTTCCCCATGGAGATGTAGCACATCCCGTTGTGGATTTGACTTTTGATTAGATGGAGACGTGGCTCCACCCATTTCAACTGGGTCTTGACTAGTTTACTGGAGTCATTTAAAAGAGGAAACATTTTGAAGAAAGCTCAGAGCAGATGCAAATGCTTGGAGAGCAGAAGCGGCAGAGCCAACATGAGACCCAGACAGTTGGAGATGCAGGGCCCAGCAGACGTCACCATATGCCTTCCCATGAGAAGCCAAGTGAGGCCAGAACCCAAAGTTGTGTCCTAGAAGAGCTAAATGAAGACCCACAGATGCCAAGTGAGGAACCCCCAAAGGAAACAGGTTGAAAGCAATGGAGCCCAGGAACAAGGCAACAGCAGATGCCAGCCATGCGCCTTCCCAGCTGACAGATGGCTGGCAGCCTTCATTGAGTGAAGGCACTGTGAAGCGAACCCAGGTCTCTGGCATAACAGGTGAGAACTCTGCATGCTGAGCCACCATGGCCCACCCTACTTATCTCATTTTAATATCTTCAATCACAAAGGCTGAATAGGGTATAAAAGCTTCTATGAGCTCTGAAAATCATTCATTTCAACGTACGGGTATTGAGACTCTCCTTTGTGCTGGAACTACAGAAATGAAGACAACTCGGACACTGTCTCAATGATATGGAAATGCCCCCTTGGTCTTTTCTTAACTGAATTAATCGTGTCAGTCACTTCAGATGTCTCTATACCAGGCATCAGTAACATGACTTGAGGAGATCTTTAATATTTTCTTATGCTTCTTTTCCAATATGGGTATCATTCTTTATTATCCACTGTATATGTAACCTAAAGTTTTTGGTTTTTTTTTTTAAGTTTTTTTTTTAACATGGGCAGGCAGCAGGAATCAAACCCGGGTCCTCTGGCATGGCAGGCAAGCATTCTTGCCTGCTAAGCCAGCGTGGCCCGCCCATAACCTTAAGTTTTTAATAAATGATTTACTCAGATAGGGTTCTAATAGATAGCATTGAATTGGTAGTTATTGCTACATATTACATTTTTCATCCATTCGTTTAAAAATATTTATTGTGTAATGACTTTGTGCCTAGAATGTGTCTGGGTACTGGAATATGTAGATGAGCAAGATAGAAAAGATTCCTATTTTCATAGAGTTTATATCTCATAAAGGGGCAGACAATGAACATAAAAAAAAATGAAGGTAATTATTCACTCCGCCTACCATCTACTCTAGAGAACAATTAAATTGCAATTATTAAATGCTGTGGTGTCTTCTTACAAGATTGTTGTTTATAAGAACAGGCTTATAAAGCAATGTCTCTGCCCACATAATAATAATCTTAATGGCTCACTAAAAAGTCACCGAGTAGAAGTTGGGCATTTGCAAGAGATATATACCCGGGGCCAAGTTCTTTTGTTTATTTACATTTTTTACAATTTTTTTTCCCCCGAAAGAAGCAAAATGTTTCATCTTTTCACATAACGTGTATAATGATTCTAGAAAAGCCCTCCCTGGAATGTAAACAAGGAGTAATTAGCTAGGTTTGCTGCTGAAGTGCTGGCCACCACGCTGAAGGCCTGGGCTCTTCAAAGTCAGCAAAATCGGTGCATGTCACAAATACTCAGTATGAGTGGGCCACGAGACCAACATCTGACTGCTAACTGCATTCACCTGAGCTCCAGATTCCTCATCTGCTATAGCAAAGACCGCGTGATTACTGAGGACCCTTTCAGCTTTCAAAGAGGAAAGAAAGGAACAGAACTGCAGATGTGTTCACTGGTTTATTCGTTCATAGTTGATGCGTCCATATGGTTATTCAAAACACACTTATAGTGATCATATTTTATGTCTATTCCTGTGCTACTCAGAGCTCCCAAATGAGAAGGGAATACAGGAAAGAGGGAGATAAATCCCCCCCACATCACCATAGTCCCTTCTGGTTGGGAGCTAGGCTTTGCTAAACTGGAGGAAATCATAGGAGAGAGGCATGGATTAAAATATTCTGGGCATCACCACATCTAGAATAGGGTTTCTCAACCTCGGCACTATGGACAATTTGGGCCGGGTAATACTATGTCATGAGGATTGCCTGGTACACTGTAGGATGTTTAGCAGCATCCCTGATTTCTACCTGCTAGATGCTAGTAGCACCTCTGACCCCAACTGTGACCACCAAAAGCATCTCTGGGCATTGCCAACTGTCCCTTGGAGCCAATATTGACCTGGCTGGAAAGCACTGATTTAGGACCTCCTAAAAGCCAGCACTTTGCCAGGTGCTGAGCAAATAAAGTTGGAAAAGGCCCAGGCCTGCCCTTATAGGGTTTACTCTAGTGCAGAGCTTCTCAACCTGGAGCTTGCAGCAGTGGCGTCATGGATGTACTCATACTCAGATGGCTGAGCTGCACCCCTAGAGTTTCTAATTGGGTGCATGGCTAATGAGTTTCAGGTGATGCTGAGGCTGCTGCTCCAGGGACTCCACTTTGAGAACAGAACCTCTGAGCTAGGGGACTCCCATCTTATAGAGTATCCAGTGCAGCAGCTATACGTTAGCTTAACACAGTAAAAAGAACGTTCCCTGAGAATCCGTGTAATTCATGGTTTTTATATTCAGAAACTAGGCTCAAATTGGGCTATAAAACCCACAATAAATCTAAAATATCAGGCAGGCTACGGTGGCTCAGCAGGCAGAGTTTTCGCCAGCCACGCCGGAGACCGGGTTTGATTCCCGGTGCCTGCCCATGCAAAAAAATAAAACCAAAAATGTCACAGGTAGACCAATAAGAAGAGACTCCCATAAGCTGGAACAATAACAATAGGTGATCCATTTTATAAATAAATTTGGTCTCATTCTGAATTAATACATTTCTAAGTTTATTAATGGGCTACTCTAAGGAACCTAAATATTTACCAATTCTACAGTTTCTTTGGATCCTAAGGCTCCAAACAATCTATTGCCAACAAGCTTTTGCCACCCACTTATCTGTAGGTTGCGGCCTTTTCTGGGTGCTGCACAGAGACCTAAACACACACATCCACCCTAGGTTATCTGACTCCCATTCTGCCTCCTTCGTTTCCCTCCCCTGGTTCACGCCATCCCTTCAGCTGCAGCATCCTTCGCCGGAAAGACACTGATCCCAGCTCTGTGTGTTCCCAGCACGTGGCCAGCCTATGATGTATTCTGCAGATACTGTTCTGTGCAAAGTTCTCAGTTCATTATGGACTGAATTTTGCTATTTCCGCTTGCTGTGGTGACACTACAAAATACTGTCTTTTCTTTAAGAAGTGTTACACACCTTCAAGAGGAAGTGGCATGTGGCGGTTCAAGCAGCACTCTGAGGACAGGGGTGTTTTTGCTACTGGAGTGCCATAGAGTGGCAGCTCAGTTTGTGTTTGTTGTTTTCTCTGTCTCTAAAGTGAAGTCCACATGACTGCCCATGACACTTACTTCCTTGGATACAAGGGCAGGAAACCAGAGCCCAGGCGCCCAGAGCCTCCTTCTCTGGCCCCCTCCAGCAGGTATGACCCCCTCACACACTCTGAGGTCCCAGGGCTCATTTAGAACAGGGACCACGTCACATTTTTTTATCCCAGCAGTTTTTTGTGTACAGAGTAGGTTTAACAAACGCTTGTTGAATGGTGGCAAGAAATAAATGTGGGGTGCCTTCATCTGTCTGGTGAGTTAGTTTAGGTGTGGTTTAGGGGTGTCAGATAATTTAATGAGCAGACCACCATAACATTTTCCCTAGGTAGAACGTCTAAGGATATTTTGGAAATGTCTCATGTGACAAAATTGTTAATTTTCCCACCAAACACTGTTAAAAGTCTTCTCTGTAAAACTTCATTTAATCCTCCATGGGCTCTATGAAGGGGTCTATTATTTATGGAAACATAGCCACAGGGAGATTAAGTACTTTGCCTAAGATTGTATACAATTGGTGAATGGTAGAGATGGCTTTTCTGCTACAGCAGTCCCATTTCTAGGCCTGTTATCCGTGCCACTCTACTGTGTCTCTAAGCATTTTGGTATACTGTGATGCAAAGAAAAGGATAATGGCAACCCCTGTCCAGGGACTTCAGCTTCCATTGTGGTGACTTTTGACCACAGTGCTCTTTACCTTGGCTCTGAGTTCACGCTGTCATTTCAGGGAGAAGTGATTTAGCCTGGTGCATTGGGAAGATTTCTAAGTATCCAGGTTAGAGCTACTCAGTTGATGAAACTGTACAGTCAGAGAAGATTGTGGTTTGTTTTGTTTTTATTGTAGTAAGATACTGTCCTTGGCTTGCCAGGCTGCTATGACAAGTACCATACAATGGCATGGCTATTAGCTCAGTCACAAAGACCACCCTTTCTCCTCAAAGTCTGTAGCATTCTGGTGTTGGCCTGCCGCAATCTTAGGACCCTCTGGCTTGCATTTCTGCCTCCCATCACATGGTGATCTCTCTCGATCCTTGTGTCTGCTCTCTGTGTTTCCCCTGACTTCCGGTTTCTGGCCCTTCTTTATAAGACCTCCGGTCATATGTACTAAAACCCACCCTGATTCAGTTGGCCACACCTAAATAGGACTTCTGAAGATCCTATTCACAAATGAGTTCTATACTCTGACTCACCTTTGCATATTTAAATAATACTGTTTACAAATGGTTTCCCACCCACAGGAATGTGGATTAAAATCAAGAGCATGTCCTTTCTCAGGGTACATATTCAATCTACCACAGATAGACATAACATAAAATTTACCATTTTAATGCATGCATTTCAGTGGCATTAAGTATACTCATGATGTCATGCAGTCATCATCAACACCACTTAGTTCCAGAACTTTCCATCACTCCTAACAGAAACCTCCATTCATCACACCCTCACCAGTAATTCCTCTGCCCCAGATCCTGGCAACCTCTAAGCTACTTTCTTTCTCTATGAATTTGCCTGCAAGTAGAATCATACAATAATTGTCCTTTTGTGTCTTGGCTTCTTTTACTCAGCATAATGTTTTCAGGATCCATCTATGCTGTAGCATGTATCACAATTTCAATTCTTTTCATGGCCAAATAATATTCCATTTTGCAGATTTGCCACATTATGTTTTTCTGTTCATTGTTGCTGAACATTTGACTGTTTCCACCTTGTGTCAATTGTATATGTTGTTGCTCTGAATAGTTGCAAAGATTATTTTTTGAGAGTAACTTTTGACTTAAGGAACAGAGTCATGGTTAAATTTGCTTCACATATGAGGCAACGTCTTTGTACTCAGTAAGTGTTTACCCTAATTTTGGTCAGAGAAATGGAGCAAGGAATCCAAATACTTTCCAGCTTTAGATGAAGCAGTTAGTTTTCTTCTAGATTTCGGCCCTAGAAATCCTCATGGATTCCAATCGCTAAAGACATAAAAGGTGAAAGCCTGGAAATAGAATAGCACAAACTGATGATATGCTGGGGAAATTACCCAAATAAACAGCCCTGACTCCACATCCAAAGAAAGCTGTGTTATTCCAAGATGCTCCAACTCTGTTTATATTACCCACTTTTTAACTCTCCAAATTATACCATGAGGAAGAAAGATCATTAAACCACAAGTACTAACAAACAGAAACATCAAATTAGTGCTTAAGATAATCATTATCTTCAGTAGTTAAGACAATTAAGCAAAAAGACAACATAGAGGCTGCTGAGAAAGCCTGAGCCTACGGTTATAATATATTGTTGTATTTAGGAGCTGTTAGAGCGTGTAAGGAAATCGTCACATTTGCACTTCCTCCCTGACCTAACCTTAAAGCAAAGTTTCTAACAAAAAATAATTGACAGGTTTCAAAGAACGCTTTGTAATCAGTCGGAACCAAGGCTCAAATCCAGGCTCTATGACTTCCGGGCTATGTGATTTTGGGCAAACTGCTTATTCTCCAACGGCCCAGTTTCCTTACTATAAAATGGAGGCAGTTTTACCTACCTCATAGGCTTGATGTGAAGATTTAACAATATAAGCCACTTAAAGCTCTTTGTACAATTCTGGGAATTGCAGAGGACCCAATAACTAGCCCCTCTAATATTTGCTTGTGTTTGGAACAAATTGAGAGAGGGATCAGGAAATGGAAATAAAAATATCAACTCAATTATTAATAAAGTTTGGACTGGTGGATGTGGCTAAAGTGTTCAACCAAACGGGTTGGTCACTGTTATCCATACTGACATGAGCAATGCTGGACCACAGCAGGCCTCCCCAGAGGCAGATCCTGCCACATCCTGCTAACCATTCTCGGAAAGTTGGCAGATCCCCCAAAAAGGGAGGAAGGGGCTCGGCTGGAAAGGCACAGTTTATGCCTCTGAAACTCACCCTTAGGATAAATCACCCCTGTTCCTACAGAGGGAGTGACTAGGGGGCATGGAAAGGCCAGGAGTATTAGCCCTGGTGAGCTCCTCTATTTGAAAACAGGGAGAGAAAATATGAACCTCCCACTAGCAAAAGGATTAGTAAGTGCTTATAAATGATAAGTACCTTTATCATCATCTTCTTCTTCATCACCACGTTATTCAGTTTTTCCCTCTTACTCTGCTTTCCCTTCTCTAGATTATATGGCTCAGACTTTTCAAAAACCCGCTCCCTTTATTCTCAACAACTGTCTGAATTTCTAAGAAATTTCAATTCTTTGCAGCTGAAAGTACAACATTTATATCTATAGGGCATTTTTTTCTCTCATGCAAAACTATTTTTTAATTTCTACATTTAGTCACTATCATTGTACACTCTAGGCATTCCTAGATTATACCATCTCAGTCTTTATCGTCTATCTTTCCTTCTGATTTCATTTGTGCCCCCAGCCCTCCTCCCTTTATCATTTTCACATTCAGCTTCATTCAGTGTTCTAACATTATTGTATTACAGTTACGTAGTATTGTGCTATCCATTTCTGAATTTTTACAATCAGTCCTGTTGCACAATCTGTGTCCCTTCAGCTCCAATTATCTACACTATTTCTATCTCCTGATGGACTCTGTTCTTAACTGAAATTCTCCAAGTTCATTCACTAATAGGAGTTCATATCAGTGAGACCATATGGTATTTGTCCTTTTGTTTCTGGTTAATCTCACTCAGCATAATGTCCTCAAGGTCCATCCATGTTGTTACATACTTCATAATTTTATTCTGTCTTACAGCTGCATATATATTCCATCATATGTATATAGCACAGCTTGTTTAGCCACTCATCTGTTGATGGACATTTGGGCTGTTTCTGTTTCTTGGCAATTGCAAATAATGCTGCTATAAACATTGATGTGCAATTGTTCATTTGTGTCTTTGCCCTCATGTCCTCTGAGTAGATACCTAGCAATGGTATTGCTGGATCATATGGCAATTCTATACTCATCTTCTACAGGGCATTTTTAAAAATCCTTTGGGTACGTATTCTAATTCTTAATTGGCTTTAAGAGATCAACCCTCTACTACACATCTCAAAGTTAACGGGTGTCCTAGTTGCTAGCTGCCAGAATGCAATATACCAGAAACGGAATGGCTTTTAAAAGGAGGAATTTAATGAGTTGCTAGTTTACAGTTCTAAGGCCAAGAAAATGTCCCAGTTAGAGTGAGTCTATAGAAATGTCCAATCAAAGGCATCCAGGGAAAGATACCTTGGTTCAAGAAGGCCGATGAAGTTCAGGGTTTCTCTCTCATCCGAGAAGGCACATGATGAACACGGTCATAGTTTCTCTTTCATCTGGAAAGGCACATGACGAACACGGTCAGGGTTCCTCTCTTATCTGGAAGGGCACATGGCAAACGGCATCATCTGCTAGTTTCTCTCCTGGCTTCCTGTTTCATGAAGCTCCCAGGAGGCATTTTTCTTCTTCATCTCCAAAGGTCACTGGCTGGTGGACTCTGTTTCTCGTGGCTGTGTCATTCTGCTCTGCTCTCTCTGAATCTCCTCATTCTCCAAAATGTTTCCTCTTTTATAGGACTCCAGAAACTTCTCAAGACCCACCCAAATGGGTGGAGACATGTTGTCACCTAATCCAGTTTAACAACCACTCTTGATTAAATCACATCTCCAGGGACATGATCTGATTACAGTTTCAAACATACAATATTGAATAGGGATTATTCTGCCTTTCAAAATGGGATTTTGATTAAAACATGGCTTTTCTAGGGGACATACATCCTTTCAAACCAGCACAACAGGTCTCACCTCGAACCCCCCATCTTCCATTCCTAACCAGCTGCCCCAGTATTCCCCATCTCAGCAAATGGTGTTGGCGCTCTGCCATTTGGGTTATCCTTGCTCCTCTCTTTCTCTGCACCTCACATATACTCCATTGGTGCCCTTGGCTGTGCCATCAGAATATATCCAGAATCCCAGCCACCCTCACTACTTACATGTCTGACACCTCAGTGCCCACCACCATCCACTCTTCATTGGAATTGTGAAGTAGCCCCCAAATGGTGTCCTTTTCTCTGCATATTCCCTGCCCCACAAAACAATCCTTAAGCAGTGTAAATAAGACCATGAAGCTCCTCTGAACTCAAAGCTCTGTCATAGTGCCTCCCCTTTACTCAAAGTTCTTACAGTGGCCTAAAAACAGTCTCCAGTGATCTCTTCAGCTTATCTTTTTCTACTCTACCCCTTGTTCACTCCACCATGGCCAGACTGATCTCCTTGCTGTTCCTAGAGCATGCCAGGCAAGGTCCTCCCTCAGACCCTTGCATTTGTTATTTCCTCATCCTGGAGTATCTGTACAGCTGGTTCCCATCCTTCAGATCTTTATTCAAAATCGTTCCACAGAGACCCTTCTTGATCAGCGAGACATTCCCTGCCTTCCCACTCCCCACCCAGCAGTCCCTGTCTCCACGCTCTGCTTTATTTGTCTACACAAGACGCCTTATCACCATCTGACTGATTACAAATTGTACTCATTTATTTTCTTGTCTGTTTCCCTGCCTGAAGATTTCTGCATGAGAAATGGGTTTTGTCTGTTTGGCTTATTGCAGCCACCCCAGCAACTAGATTACCTTGGCGTCTACTAGCCCTAATAAGTGTTTGTTGAACAAATGAATGAATGAAGGCGTGCATAGTCACTATAATAATAGAAATCGTAGTTACTATAATCACAGAAAATTAGGAAAAAGATAAATACCAAGCAGCTTGAAGAAGAAGGAGAGTATCCACAATTTGGATAATCATTTTTAAAGTTATGGTACATTGTTTAGCAACTAAAATAATAATAGACACTTATACAGCACTTACTACATGCTAGGTATTGTTCTAGATGTTTTCTGTATGTTAACTCCTTTAATCTGTACAATGCACTTAAGATATTTTTTAAACCTGTTTAACTATAGATAAAGTCACGATGTTGAGTTTGGTACAACATTTATTCTTTTCATTTACAAATGAGTTTGTTAAGATTAAGATGAGGGCAATTAGCACTTTGGCATAAAGAAGCAAAGGGTGCACCGGCTGAGGCCAGGCCCAATGGTTTTGTAGAGTGGGCAACATGGATCCATCCTCGCAGGCATCATCAGGGTGGCCATGTCATTTTTCACATAAACCAGAAAAAGAGCTCAAAGTATCCTTCAGAGGATGCCTATCAAAACTGAAGACAACTCAGAGACCTCAACACTCAGTGCCTATCTTTCTATAAAGAGGACCCCAAGCCCTGGCCCACAGCAAGCCAAGTGCCCCTTTGCCTCATCACACTCCCTTCCTGCTGAATCAGTAGGTCATCATCCTATTAAAATGACAGCCTGGCTATGAAACCATCATAACTAATTATTTCCTATTAAAATGACAGCCTGGCTATGAAACCATCATAACTAATTATTTCCTAAATTCTTTTCTCGCCTTTTCCTACCTACTTCTCAGTGGTTTTTTTTTCCCTTTACTCACCATTAAAAACTTTAAAATTTTCTTACTCCATGGGTACATCCCACAACCATGAGAAAGTGACAATTAAATTACATTGTTACAGTCTGTTGGTGTTTCAGTTGCAAAATGCTTATTTACCTATTTTGTCAATTTTATTCCATGCATCAGGTATTAATTTTGCTTCCTTATTTTGAAATCTTTAGTAATTAACTTTATTAATTGGATTTTCCATTCTCTTACCATTCTTTTCTTGTGCCTTCAGATCTAGATTTTTTTTAAAAGGCCTTTATTCTTCCTTATGTTTCCAAATCCAGAAAGTCACTCAGCATGAATCAAGAAGTAGTATTTGAAAAATGGGAAGATTGTGAACAGAATTGCCCAAGCTTAAGGCATGCTGTCTTAACTAAAATTTGAGTATAATCTCTTTGTTTCAATTTTCTGTTAAACACTGCTCACAGCTTTTGTGTGGGAAAGGGGGTTGGCTTCAAATGCCGATTTTGGTATCAGATCTGCTGTGTTCTTAATTCTCATCAGAATTAGGGAATTTGCCATCCTGTGCATTTATCAGGACAGGAATGCTCTTCAGCTGTAGATAAAATCGCTTAAATCTGCAATTCCCTGAGATTTCTTATAATTCCAAGGGTCTGTTGTACTCTGGGATGTCATCACCTCAGACTCCTCTCCCAACCCCCCCCCCCTCCTTTCTCAGACCTGGAAAAGAAGCTCAGCTCTCATCAGTTTTCACAATAAAAATCCAGTCATTCCAGTCATTTCCAAGTAAACAGATTTTACTGGAAATTTGACATTGAAAGGAGACCTCTGAAGAATAAGATCACCTTGGTTCCTGCATAGCATAGTGTTCTGCCTTCTCTGGTTTCCTCTCCCTCTCCTCCCCTCTGTTTCTTTCCCCTCCCCTTCCCTTCCCACTTCCAACGCTCTCCTGCACCCACTTGCTTCCTTCCTCCTTGCCCTAGGAAATTCCAAATTCTTCCTTCAGCTGCAGAGCTGCTTCCTGGCCTCCAGTGTCTACTGACAGTCAGGCTCAATGGAGAAAAGGCAGAAAAAAGACATTCACATTTTACCCCAAGAAATTTTCTAAGTATTTTTCCCAGCTATTATAGCTCCCACCCTGTGCTGGGGGAGCTCTTCAATGCCCCAGGCCTCCTTCTGCAACAGAGCCTTTGCCATGCTGTTTCCCTGACTAAAGCTCTCTGCTTCTACCCACCACACTCGTCACCTGCTCACTTTCAGTTCTCAGCTAAATGTCACTTCCTCCGAGAAGCTTTCCAAACCAACCTCTCGTCCAGGATAAGTTTTCTCTTTGTCATGTCCTCTCATAGCCCAAGGTATTGCTTTTTGATGGCACTTGTCTCTGATGTATAGTTGCACTTACCTTTGATGTGATTTTGTTGTTGATATCCAGCTTTCTCCCACACTGAAATCTTATGAAGACAAGGATTCCCTATTGTTTGCACCATTCAAATCCCTGTTCCTAGCATAATATCTAGGATATGGCCAGCACTTACATACATTTGTTGAATAATTGGATGAATGAATGAATGAAAGGAACAAGCAAATGCTGGTGGCAACTATAAATGTAAAAATAACTTCTCTGCCTCTTTACTTAGCAATAATTGGAGACATACTGATGCATCAACTGGGCTTTTCTTAGTGCATTCTATGTCTTCTGGTTTCTGTAGGGTTTATTATTGCCTCACTTTTTCCCCTTGTACTGTCAGTTTTCCTTTGGGACATTCCGTAGGAAAGAATTATCTGGAATTATCTAACGATAGGCCTTGAGAGCTGAGAAGGTCATATGTGCCCTCTGGTGTTTTCTACTATTTTTCTCTGGAGGATTTTACACGAGAGTCCCATTGCCTATGACTAACTCTTTTCTTTCCTTCTCTAATGCAGTCTACTGGTCCCAAGCTGATATTTACACAACTGCCTTAAAATCATTAGGATAGATAGCCCTCATGCTTATAGTCATCTAAAATCAGGTGCCCTAAATGCCTGCTGGAGATAACACAAAAGGTCTGCCGGCTGGTTCCAAGCAGGTCCTCCAGCACCTGGCTTTCCTGTCTAACGTGGCCCCTGTTCTAGTTTGCAAGCTGCTGGGATGCAGTATACCAGAAATGGAACAGCTTTTAAAAAAGGGGAATTTACTAAGTTGCACATTTACAGTTCTAAGGCTCCGAAAATGTCCAAATTAAAGCAAGGCTATAGAAATGTCTAATCTAAGTCATCCAGGGGAAGATACCTTGGTTCAAGAAAACTGATGAAGTTCAGGTTGTCTCTCTCAACTGGAAGAGCACGTGGCAAACATGGTGACATCTGCTGGCATTCTCTCCAGGCTTTTTGCTTCATGAAGCTCCCCTGGAGGTGTTTTCCTTCTTCATCTCCAAAGGTCTCTGGCTGCTTAGGCTCTCGTGACTTCATGTCTCTGAAGCTTTTTCCAAAATGGTTTCCTCTTAAAGGGCACCAGTAAGCAACCTTGCCTTGAATGGGTGGAGTCACATCTCCATCGAAACCTTCTAATCAAAAGTTACCACCCACAATTGGTGGGTCACATCTCCATGGGAACAATCAATATTCTCACCCAGCAATATTGAGTGAGGATTAAAAGACATTGCTTTTCTGGGGTTCACAACAGATTCAGCCCCCAAACTGAAAGTGAAGGTGAAATCTACATTTCCTTTTTTTTTTTTAATCACTTCTCATTTTACCTAATAGTTTAATAATTTTCTTTCCACATTTATGTGAGTTTTTATATTTTTTCATTTGTTCCCTCACCTCTCCTTCTCCCAAATTTGTCTCTGCAAATTTGCTGTTTCTGAACATCTATAAGTGACATCCTGCAATATTTGTCCTCATGGATTTGGCTTATCTCATTGAGGATGTTTTTAAGGGTCTTCCGTGTTGCATCAGATCTCAGAACTTCTATCTCTGAATAATAACCCACCCCTGCGTCTTTGAAGCTTCTCTTACATTTGTGTATTTTTGAGGTTAATTGAATCCCCTTCCTCTCTTATTTTTGTGTGAGCTCTCTGAGGGCAAGCACCGAGTTTTATTTATTTTTGAATCCTCCTCATCAAGAACAGTGACTGACTGGCACAGCTGATGAGTTCTCGATTTTTAAAAGGATATACTTTTTGCTTTCTACAATTTTCCTCATGTCTTCCTTCACAATCCAAAGAGGCTCTGCCAACTCCTTGTAGATGAAACTACCTCTACATTTGAGCCCTACAATTGCAGCAGCAGCAGCAGTAACCAATCTTAGCTCGTAAAGACTAGCGTGGAATAAAAATGCTGGGGAAACACACTACATCTCACCTGTTTTAACATCCTGCAGTTGGGCTGCCTCTGCCCTCGCCTGGCCAAGAAGCTTTGCCCTAGAGCTGTCACTGCCTGTGCTGCAGCAGCTCCCACGCACACCTTGAAATCAGGTTTCCTTTAAGAATCACAATGTTATAGGCATCGTACATCCACGACTAGGAGTCAAAGGTGATTTAGCAGCCCTGGAACTCTGAGTGGGAGTAAACATTTTAGGAATAACTTTATCATATGATTTCATGGTATATATTTTTAAATAAGTATACATTTTTAAAATATGCATACAGCAGTGATCCTAAAATCCATGTTGAACCAAGTCTAAAATAGCTTTCAATAAATATAAAATAAAAATGCTAAGTGCTAGCAAAGCATTGGGTTTCAGTTTAATCGATAGTATTTTATTTCTTTTATACACATAAAATGATGCATCAAGGGCGATTTAGTTTGGATAAACGATTGTATAAAAGTGAATGAGGTGAATATTTCACAGAATCTTGGAGTTTTCTCTTACAGGTAGACATTGTTATCCTTGTGTTACAGAGGGGCAGACTTGGGTTCAGTGGCCTTGGGTGTGTGCCTCTACTACTAAGAAGTCAATGTGTGGGTAGTTACAGAATTCTCAAGGACCCCACCCCTGGGCGGCTTCATGCAGGAGAGATGGAGTGTAAGTGAGGAGTTAGGAGCAGGAGAAGGGTCAAGACTGCCTGCCAACATTTTTACTTATAGAGCTTTGGGAGTAGAATTTCTCTAAACTGACATTTTGTGACCTTCAGTTAGAACTCCCTCAAGGACACCAAATGGAGAACTGATCTCAGATGAGGGAGAAAAGAAGCCAGTGAGTCCTTTTATTTTTATTTCTTCTCTTCTCATGCACTTAAAACAAGAGCGTCTGGGGCATCTCAGTCATACTTTTTCCATTTTATCTTTTGACACCGTAATCAAATGATTTTTAAGGCACTCATTGAGGAATTTGTTTAGAAATCAAAATTAGTTGTAATGGGGGTGCACAGATAGTTCAGTGGTAGAATTCTCACTTTCCATGAGGGAGACCCAGGTTCAGTTCCCAGCCCATGCACTCCAAAAAAAAAAAAAAATTCAACAAATGCTGCTGTGATAACAAGCTAGTCACATGGAAAAAAATGAAATGAAATGTGGCCCCCACTGCACAGCATACAAAAAAAAAAATCTAGTTGTAATGTAGTCTCCTTGACCACTAAAAATATAGTTAGTCCACACACTACAGAGAACACTGAATCAATGTAAAATGTACATGGGAGAATGGTTAAATTGGATTAGAATCTTTGGTGAAGAGTAATTTGGGTAGTGAATAAAAAAGTATTTACAAAACCCCCTCCAGGGACTGGGGAGAAAAGAAAAAATATTAAACTTCTCCATGTGGGGAATTCCTGACATTCTCACAAGCAGTGGGACAACCAATTCAATAGGCTGAGCCCTTGATCTTGGGGTTCCCACCTATGAAACTCATTCCTGCAAAGGAAAAGCTAAGCCTATTTATAATTATGCCTAAGAAAATACCCCCAGAGAACCTCCTTTATTGCTCAGATGTGGCCTCTCTCTCTAAGCCAACTTGGCAGGTAAACTTAGTGCCCTTCCCACTACGTAGACATGACTCCTAGGGGTGTAAATCTTCCTGGCAACATGGGACAGAAATCCTGGACTGAGCCAGGATCTGGCATCATGGGATTAAGAAAACCTTCTTGACCAAAAGGGGAAGAGAAAATTGAGACAAAATAAAGATTTAGTGGCTGGGCAATTTCAAACAAAGTTGAGAGATTATCCTGGAGGTTATTCTTATGCATTATATAGATATCCCTTTTTAGTTTATGGTGTGTTAGAGTGGCTGGAGGGAAGTACCTGAAACTTTTGAGCTCTACCCTTGATTCTTAACGATGACTGTATAACTATATAGCTTTTACAATGTGATTGTGTGATCGTGAAAATCTTGTGTCTGATGCTCCTTTTATCCAGGGTATGGAAAGATGAGTAAAAAAAAATATGGATAAAAAAATAAATAAATAATAGGAGGGGTTGTTAATTTGAAAGATGCTGGAATGTGATATGCCAAAACAGGAATGATGAGGGTTTTTTTTTGTTGTTGTTGTTGTTTTAGGAATAGTTTTTGAAAACGGGAATTAATAAGTTACAGGTTTATAGTTCTAGTCCTATAAAAATGTCCAAACTAAGGCATCCAGTAAAAGATACCTTAATTAAAGGAAGGCCAATGGGTCAGGAACACGTCTGTCAGCTGGGTAGTCACATGGCTGGCATCTGCTGGTCCCTTACTCTGGGCACCATGGATTTCACCTCTGTTCCTGTGGGGGGTCCTCATTTTGTATTTTGGGGACTGGCTTTCAACTCTTGGCTCTCTCCAGGTTCTGGCTTGCTTAGCATCTCATGGTGATGTCTGTTGGGCTCCAAGCATCTCCAAACATCCATGTCTCTGTTCTCTGAACTTAATGTTCTCCAAGCATCTATATCTACTCTCTCTGTTGTCTCTGAAGCTTCTGTTGTTTCTAACTCTCTTCAAAATGTTTCCTCTTTTAAAGGATTCCTCTTTTAAAGGATTAGTAAACTAATCAAGATTCACTGGAATGAATGGAGTCACATCTCCATCTAATCAAAAGATCACACCCACAACTGGGTCTTGTCACATCTCTGTGGAGATAATCTAATCAAAGGATTCCAACCTACAGTGTTTGAATCAAGACTAAACAAAATGGCTGCTCCCACATGATTGGTTCAGGATTAAACCACAGCTTTTCAGGGTGCAAGGGTGGTTCAATGGTAGAATGCTCACCTTACATGTGGGAGACCTGGGTTTGATGTCTCGACCATGCACCCCCCTAAAAAAAAAACATGGCTTTTCTGGGGTATATAATACTTTCAAACAGGCACAGGGGGATAAGAGGTAAAATAAATTGAGTAGATTGAAATACTAGTGATCAATGAGAGGGAGGGTTAAGGGGCATGATGTGTATGTGGTTTTGCTTTTTCCTTTTAATTTCTTTTTCTGGAGTGAGGCAATTGTTCTAAAAATGATCATGGTCATAGACACACAACTATGTGATGATATTGTGAACCATTGAGTGTACAGCATGCAGAGACTATATGTGTGTGAAGATTTCTCAATAAAAATATTTTTAAAGCAAAGAATTTTAGTGAATTTTAATTGAATAATAATTCTTGTGGCTTTTACTACAATTCTGCATCTCCTGCTCTCTCCCTCAAAAAACCCACAGCCAATCTCAAAAGTTACTTAAAACATCGTTTTTAAGTCAATATTTGGGACTCTGAAAAATACAGAAATCTTGTAATAATGATGTGTTACCAAGGTAGGCAATAGATATCTAGCATATGCATGGTAGTTCAGCTATAAGATGAGTTAAAGGATAACAGGAAGTCTAACCCCCCCTTAAACCTGTGTATGTGACTGTATGAACTCCGCAGTACACAATGAGGCATGACACACACTCATTGAGAGTCTGCCTCCTGCTATGGCTTAGAGGCATCTACAGGTACTAGAAGTGCAGGGAGAAGAGGCGTAGGTGGACACAGGAGCTGGAAGATGTGGAGCAACTGGGGCTGCTCATGCTCCCAGCTCTTGGTAAACCCACTCCCTCCTTACCCACCTCGTTCCCAGGATCCTCCTCAAACCCCTGCTCTGTGCCATATACAACCTTCTCATCCTCTAGCCTCCTAAATCTGGAGCACATATTTGGTCAGACTGGATTTTTAAAAACTCACTTTTCTAGCTGTCCTTTTGCTTTTCTACTTCTTTCTCTCTTTCTTCTTTCTCTCTTTCTGCTTCATGTCAGTAGCACGAATGGCAGCTTCCTGAGCTGAAGAAAAAATGACCAATATGCAAGCTCAGGGGACATTTGATTCCCAAATGACCCTGGTGAATGGCCTGTCCTGTGTAAGGTAGCCCTTCACATATGGAGGAGGCTGCCCATAGTTGCCCTCATCTGAGCTTGTGAATGGAGTGAATTTTGGAAGGAGACAAGTAAAAGTGAAAAGTAGATAAGAAAAAAAGCATGGAAGGTGATGCACTTAGAATACTCTTTGAGAGCTCTTAATTCAAACAACAGGCAGCAGGGGGCAATGGGATGGGATTTGGAATCTGAAAGCCTGGGTTCAAATTCTGGCACTCTAGTCAATGCTTCTTGACCATGGGCAAGACACTGAACCTCACTAAACTTCATCTGTAAGATGATAACATTGAAGTAATCATAAGATTTGTTCTCACTACATACCAGTTATTGGGAGAATCTAGAGATCATGTATGTGAAAGTGTCTTTAAATATTAATTACAATGATTAATGTCATGACAGTTTTTCATATCAGGCAAGTATCTAGAATACCTGTTCTGCCTAGTAGGATTTTTTAGACGGATTTCACGAGATAAAGCACTGTCAAGTTCTTTATAACAGTAAATGCTATTATAACTGTGTCAGTTTTTGTTGTTGCTATGGTATATGTCTAATCCAGAGCTTCACAAAATGTGTTCAAGGACCCATCTGCAGAAGAATCACCGAGATAGCTTTTTAAATCCAAATTCTTGGTCCACACCTCCATACCTACCAAATCAGATTCCCAGAAATAGAAGCACTAGGATCTGCATTTTCCTATGTTCTCTTCCACTGAAGTTGGACAGCAGCTAGTTTAGAAGTATCACTCTTGGATCTAACACTAAAATCTGATTTTCCACCAAAAGTTGTCCAGTGGACTCATTTAAGTTCAATAAATATCTGATTGTCTACTATATCCAATACTCAGTACTAAGCATTTTGGAGGATAAGCATGGTAATATATTTTAAATGACCACAAATTATTTCCAGGTCTCCTAATCAATAGGTAAACTTTATTTTTCCACCCCTTAAATGGAGACTGGCCTCTATATCTGCTTTGACCAACAGAGTATGGCAGAAGTGGTTTGTGTGAGTTCTGTGTGTGGCCCTCAAAAGGCCTTGCAGTTTCCTCTCTCACCCCCTGGGAACAGTACTGCCTTGTAAACATGCCCAGGATAGGTCCCCAGAGAATGAGAGACACCAAGGAGAAAAATGCTCAACTGCCCAGCCAGCCCAGCCATCTCAGTTCAGGGCTCAGATCTGAAAGAGCCCTGACACAATATGGAGCACGCATGAGCCATCCCAACTGAGCACAGCTTAAACGGTCAGCACAGAATTGTGAGCAAATAAATGACTGGTGTTTTAAGCCACTAAATTTTGGAGTAGTTTGTTATATACCACGTGTTCTAGTTTGTTAGCTGCTGGAATGAGATGTACCAGAAATGGAATGTCTTTTACAAGTGGAAATGTATTAAGTTGCAAGTTTGCAGTCCTAAGGCCATGAAATTGTTCCAACTAAAGCAGGTCTAAAAGAATGTACAAATTAAGGCACCAACAAGAGGTTACCTTCGCTCAAGAAAGGCCAGTGAAGTTCAGGGTTTCTCTCTCAAATGGAAAGGCACATGGCGAACATGGCAATGTCTGCTTGCTTCTTGTTTCATGAAACTCCCTTGGGGGCGTGTTCCTTCTTCATCTCCGAAGGTCTCTGGCTGCAAGGGCTCTTGTGGTTCTTGTCATTCTGTTGTGGCTCTGCACTCTCAGAATCTCAGACCTTTTCCAAAATGCTTCCTCTTTTAAAAGGTTCCAGTAAACTAATCAAAACCTACCTGGAATGGGTGGAGTCACAGCTCCCTCTAATCCAAGGTTAATATTGCCAGCTGGGCATGTCACATCTCTGTGGAGATAATCTAATCAAAGTTCCAGCCTACAATACTGAGTCGGGATTAAAAGATGCTGCCGCCACAAGATTGGGACAGGATTAAACATGGCTTTTCTAGGGTGCATAGTCCTTCCAGAACAGTACATCACGAAAGGTAAATGGAACAGATTAATAAAGTGCAGCTATTGGTAGGAACCTAAGTCCATGAATCCCTATTCAGCTAAATATATGCAGTCCTATAAGAAATAGATGTTACCCTTCTTTTGTTATTTTATTGTGGGAAAGAACAAGGAGAATTATTAGATCCAGTTGGGGAGTAGGAAAGAATTTCTGAATGAGGCAGTACATGTGTGAGGTCCTTGAGGGATGAGAAAGATTTTGAAAGATGGCAGTTGTACAGGGGTGGAGATGGATAGAGCATTCCTAACAGAGGGAAGGGAATAAACAGAGCCATGGAGATGGATAATCAGGGTGTATTCAGCAAACAGAGACAAGACCACATTGGCTGACACTTCTGCTGAGATGGGTTCATAAGATGTAGTATGATAAGGGCAAGTTGAAGCCAAACATGGAGGCATTTAAATAAGTTAAGTTATGACTTAATCCAACAAGGACTGGGACATGTTCTTGAGTATTAGTGTAATTTGATTAGAGCTATGTGTTAGTGGAACTATACACTCATGTCACACATTAAAATTATTGTCAGGATGTTTATAGTATTATTCCAGGTGCATTATTTTCTCTATTTCAGTATTTATTTAATTTTTACACTATTGTTCATTTTGGAGGGTCTTGTAGGAGAACAGCACTAGCTTTGCCAACAAATCATGATATATTACTAGTTCCAGCAGATGGTCTGATGTTAGCTTTGTGTTTCTTTCCTCACCACAGCCCATATTTTAGGGGTTATTTTAAAATATTATCTTCGGTTCTACTCATTATTTTAATTCACTTTGAGACCATATTTGTGGCTGAGAGGCTAATATTTAACCAGATTCGTTGTAATATATTACTTTCTTGAAGTCTAAGCAACTGGGTAATACAGTCTCTGATTATGCAATCTTTCACTAGCTACCATCTTTCTTCTGTGCACATCCCAAGGCAAGTTAATTTTTATTATAGGTGATTTTAACAGCAGAAGGTCATTTTATACAGCAGTCACTTTTACCTAAGAAATCTTTCTATATCATAAAGAAATGTAAAAGCCTTAAGTGTAGCCTAATTTCCCAAAAATTACCAAATTTTGGCTGAGCAGATGTATTCATAAAACCATTAAATGCTTTTTTTCATTCCCAAGTTTGCTATCGATTTATTTTTGTTCTCTCTTCTACATATTTAAGGTATTGATTTCATGATAAATTGTTGACTATTTTATTTTCAGGAGACACTCGCTCTGTCTCTGAGCCTTCAACTGCATCATAGCAATACAAATGCGGTTCAATATTTTTTTTTTTTGGTTTAAAAATGGAAATTTATTAGTTTATCATTTTGAGCCTTGGAAAATGTCCAAATCCATGCATCATCGAGGCAACATTTTCTCCCCAAGACTGTGGCTTTCTGAGACTCACAACTGGAAACCATTGTTCCTTAGCTTGCCGTATGGCAAGACGCATGATGTTTCCTGATTTCTTTCTTTTCTTCAAGGTTTCATCAACTTTGGAATTTTATACCTATGGCTTTTTTACCTCTCTCTGTCTGAATTTTATTCTCTTATAAAAGACTCCAGTAATAGATGAAAATCCATCCTGCTGAAGAAAGGACACAACTTAACTAAAGTAACCTCATCAAATTTAATACAAACAATTGTTCACAGGTGAAGGAATGGATTAGATTTAAGAATATTCTTTTTTTTTGCAGTACATACAGCTTCAAACCACTATCATGACTTAAAAAGCATATAACTGTTGAAGGTCAGCCTGGGGAAAATTACCTGGAACATAGAATATTGACCATTTTTCACCATCAAAGCCAGGATTGGACATGAAGTTATCCAAGACAAATCTGTGGAAACTTCTTATGTCTGATGGACATGATCTGAGACTATTTTATAGAAAGCCAATGAAAGTGTTGCAGGAGCTATGTAAAAAGAACCACTGGCAGTCAGAACAGAGAGGGACAGAGAAAGGACACATTGGAGTAAAAATAACTTCAAAGGTAGAATCATGGAGGCTGAGGTCTGAAGTCAAGAAGCTTCAGGCTAGGAGAGTAGACCCATCCAAGCATGTGGAGAGGGTGAGTTTACCCCAAAGGAGGAGGATGGGGAGTTTACCCCAAAGGAAGTTTACCCCAAAGGAAGTCATATGTATGACTGATATTTCTTTTTGGTGAATTAACCCTTTTATTAATATATAGTGTCTTTCTTTGTCCCTTATGATTTTTTTTTATTAATTAAAAAAAATAAACTAACACAACATTTAGAAATCATTCCATTCTACATATGCAATCAGTAATTCTTAATATCATCACATAGATGTATGATCATCATTTCTTAGTACATATGCATCGATTTAGAAAAATAAATAGCAAGACAACAGAAAAAGAAATAAAATGATAATATAGAGAAAAAATAAAAATAAAAATAAAAAATACAAAAAATATATAAGAAAAAAACACTATAGCTCAGATGCAGCTTCATTCAGTGTTTTAACATAATTACATTACAATTAGGTAGTATTGTGCTGTCCATTTTTTTTTTTAGAAATCATACCATTCTACATATGCAATCAGTAATTCTTAACATCATCACATAGATGCATGATCATCGTTTCTTAGTACATTTGCATCGGTTTAGAAGAACTAGCAATATAACCGAAAAAGATATAGAATGTTAATATAGAGAAAAATATAAAAGTAATAATAGTAAGAACAAAACAAAACAAAACAAAACAAAAACCTATAGCTCGGATGCAGCTTCATTCAGTGTTTTAACATGATTACTTTACAATTAGGTATTATTGTGCTGTCCATTTTTGAGTTTTTGTATCTAGTCCTATTGCACAGTCTGTATCCCATCAGCTCCAATTACCCATTATCTTACCCTGTTTCTAACTCCTGCTGAACTCTGTTACCAATGACATATTCCAAGTTTATTCTCGAGTGTCGATTCACATCATTGGGACCATACAGTATTTGTCCTTTAGTTTTTGGCTAGACTCACTCAGCATAATGTTCTCTAGGTCCATCCATGTTATTACATGCTTCATAAGTTTATCCTGCCTTAAAGCTGCATAATATTCCATCGTATGTATATACCACAGTTTGTTTAGCCACTCGTCTGTTGATGGACATTTTGGCTGTTTCCATCTCTTTGCAATTGTAAATAACGCTGCTATAAACATTGGTGTGCAAATGTCCGTTTGAGTTTTTGCCCTTAATTCCTTTGAGTAGATTCCCAGCAATGGTATTGCTGGGTCGTATGGCAATTCTATATTCAGCTTTTAGAGGAACCGCCAAACTGCCTTCCACAGTGGTTGCACCATTTGACATTCCCACCAACAGTGGATAAGTGTGCCTCTTTCACCGCATCCTCTCCAGCACTTGTCATTTTCTGTTTTGTTGATAATGGCCATTCTGGTGGGTGTGAGATGATATCTCATTGTGGTTTTGATTTGCATTTCTCTAATGGCCAGGGACATTGAGCATCTCTTCATGTGTCTTTTGGCCATTTGTATTTCCTCCTCTGAGAGGTGTCTATTCAAGTCTTTTTCCCATTTTGTAATTGGGTTGGCTGTCTTTTTGTTGTTGAGTTGAACAATCTCATTATAAATTCTGGATACTAGACCTTTATCTGATATGTCGTTTCCAAATATTGATTCCCATTGTGTAGGCTGTCTTTCTACTTTCTTGATGAAGTTCTTTGATGCACAAAAGTGTTTAATTTTGAGGAGTTCCCATTTATTTATTTCCTTCTTCAGTGCTCTTGCTTTAGGTTTAAGGTCCATAAAACTGCCTCCAATTGTAAGATTCATAAGATATCTCCCTACATTTTCCTCTAACTGTTTTATGGTCTTAGACATAATGTTTAGATCTTTGATCCATTTTGAGTTAACTTTTGTGTAGGGTGTGAGATATGGGTCTTCTTTCATTCTTTTGCATATGCATATCCAGTTCTCTAGGCACCATTTATTGAAGAGACTGTTCTGTCCCAGGTGAGTTGGTTTGACTGCCTTATCAAAGATCAAATGTCCATAGATGAGAGGGTCTATATCTGAGCACTCTATTTGATTCCATTGGTCGATATATCTATCTTTATGCCAATACCATGCTGTTTTGACCACTGTGGCTTCATAATATGCCTTAAAGTCAGGCAGTGCAAGACCTCCAGCTTTGTTTTTTTTCCTCAAAATGTTTTTAGCAATTCGGGGCACCCTGCCCTTCCAGATAAATTTGCTTATTGGTTTTTCATTTCTGAAAAATAAGTTGTTGGGATTTTGATTGGTATTGCATTGAATCTGTAAATCAATTTAGGTAGGATTGACATCTTAACTATATTTAGTCTTCCAATCCATGAACACGGTATGCCATTCCATCTATTTAGGTCTTCTGTGATTTCCTTTAGCAGTTTTTTGTAGTTTTCTTTATATAGGTTTTTTGTCTCTTTAGTTAAATTTATTCCTAGGTATTTTATTCTTTTAGTTGCAATTGTAAATGGGATTCGTTTCTTGATTTCCCCCTCCGCTTGTTCATTGCTAGTGTATAGAAAAGCTACAGATTTTTGAATGTTGATCTTGTAGACTGCTACTTTGCTGTACTCATTTATTAGCTCTAGTAGTTTTGTTGTGGATTTTTCCGGGTTTTCGACATATAGTATCATATCGTCTGCAAACAGAGAGAGTTTTACTTCTTCCTTTCCAATTTTGATGCCTTGTATTTCTTTTTCTTGTCTAATTGCTCTGGCTAGAACCTCCAACACAATGTTGAATAATAGTGGTGATAGTGGACATCCTTGTCTTGTTCCTGATCTTAGAGGGAAAGTTTTCAATTTTTCCCCATTGAGGATGATATTAGCTGTGGGTTTTTCATATATTCCCTCTATCATTTTAAGGAAGTTCCCTTGTATTCCTATCCTTTGAAGTGTTTTCAACAGGAAAGGATGTTGAATCTTGTCAAATTCCTTCTCCGCATCAATTGAGATGATCATGTGATTTTTCTGCTTTGATTTGTTGATATGGTGTATTACATTAATTGATTTTCTTATGTTGAACCATCCTTGCATACCTGGGATGAATCCTACTTGGTCATGATGTATAATTCTTTTAATGTGTTGTTGGATACGATTTGCTAGAATTTTATTGAGGATTTTTGCATCTATATTCATTAGAGAGATTGGCCTGTAGTTTTCTTTTTTTGTAATATCTTTGCCTGGTTTTGGTATGAGGGTGATGTTGGCTTCATAGAATGAATTAGGTAGTTTTCCCTCCGCTTCGATTTTTTTGAAGAGTTTGAGGAGAGTTGGTACTAATTCTTTCTGGAATGTTTGATAGAATTCAGATGTGAAGCTGTCTGGTCCTGGACTTTTCTTTTTAGGAAGCTTTTGAATGACTAATTCAATTTCTTGTGATTGGTTTGTTGAGGTCATCTATGTCTTCTTGAGTCAAAGTTGGTTGTTCATGTCTTTCCAGGAACCCGTCCATTTCCTCTAAATTGTTGTATTTATTAGCGTAAAGTTGTTCATAGTATCCTGTTATTACCTCCTTTATTTCTGTGAGGTCAGTAGTTATGTCTCCTCTTCCATTTCTGATCTTATTTATTTGCATCCTCTCTCTTCTTCTTTTTGTCAATCTTGCTAAGGGCCCATCAATCTTATTGATTTTCTCATAGAACCAACTTCTGGCCTTATTGATTTTCTCTATTGTTTTCATGTTTTCAATTTCATTTATTTCTGCTCTAATCTTTGTTATTTCTTTCCTTTTGCTTGCTTTGGGATTAGTTTGCTGTTCTTTCTCCAGTTCTTCCAAATGGATAGTTAATTCCTGAATTTTTGCCTTTTCTTCTTTTCTGATATAGGCATTTAGGGCAATAAATTTCCCTCTTAGCACTGCCTTTGCTGCGTCCCATAAGTTTTGATATGCTTTGTTTTCATTTTCATTTGCCTCGAGGTATTTGCTAATTTCTCTAGCAATTTCTTCTTTGACCCACTCGTTGTTTAGGAGTGTGTTGTTGAGCTTCCACGTATTTGTGAATTTTCTGGCACTCCGCCTATTACTGATTTCCAACTTCATTCCTTTATGATCCGAGAAAGTGTTGTGTATGATTTCAATCTTTTTAAATTTGTTAAGACTTGCTTTGTGACCCATCATATGGTCTATCTTTGAGAATGATCCATGAGCACTTGAGAAAAAGGTGTATCCTGCTGTTGTGGGATGTAATGTCCTATAAATGTCTGTTAAGTCTAGCTCATTTATAGTAATATTCAGATTCTCTATTTCTTTATTGATCCTCTGTCTAGATGTTCTGTCCATTGATGAGAGTGGTGAATTGAAGTCTCCACCTATTACGGTATATGAGTCTATTTCCCTTTTCAGAGTTTGCAGTGTATTCCTCACGTATTTTGGGGCATTCTGGTTCGGTGCGTAAATATTTATGATTGTTATGTCTTCTTGTTTAATTGTTCCTTTTATTAGTATATAGTGTCCTTCTTTGTCTCTTTTAACTGTTTTACATTTGAAGTCTAATTTGTTGGATATTAGTATAGCCACTCCTGCTCTTTTCTGGTTGTTATTTGCATGAAATATCTTTTCCCAACCTTTCACTTTCAACCTATGTTTATCTTTGGGTCTAAGATGTGTTTCCTGTAGACAGCATATAGAAGGATCCTGTTTTTTAATCCATTCTGCCAATCTATGTCTTTTGATTGGGGAATTCAGTCCATTGACATTTAGTGTTATTACTGTTTGGATAATATTTTCCTCTAACATTTTGCCTTTTGTATTATATATATCATATCTGATTTTCCTTCTTTCTACACTCTTCTCCATACCTCTCTCTTCTGTCTTTTTGTATCTGACTCTAGTGCTCCCTTTAGTATTTCTTGCAGAGCTGGTCTCTTGGTCACAAATTCTCTCAGTGACTTTTTGTCTGAGAATATTTTAATTTCTCCCTCATTTTTGAAGGATAATTTTGCTGGATATAGGAGTCTTGGTTGGCAGTTTTTCTCTTTTAGTAATTTAAATATATCATCCCACTGTCTTCTAGCTTCCATGGTTTCTGCTGAGAAATCTACACAAAGTCTTATTGGGTTTCCCTTGTATGTGATGGATTGTTTTTCTCTTGCTGCTTTCAAGATCCTCTCTTTCTCTTTGACCTCTGACATTCTAACTAGTAAGTGTCTTGGAGAACGCCTATTTGGGTCTAATCTCTTTGGGGTGCGCTGCGTTTCTTGGATCTGTAATTTTAGGTCTTTCATAAGAGTTGGGAAATTTTCAGTGATAATTTCTTCCATTAGTTTTTCTCCTCCTTTTCCCTTCTCTTCTCCTTCTGGGACACCCACAACACATATATTTGTGCGGTTCATATTGTCCTTGAGTTCCCTGATACCCTGTTCAAATTTTTCCATTCTTTTCCCGATAGATTCTGTTTCTTTTTGGAATTCAGATGTTCCATCCTCCAAATCACTAATTCTATCTTCTGTCTCTTTAAATCTATCATTGTAGGTATCCATTGTTTTTTCCATCTTTTCTACTTTATCCTTCACTTCCATAAGTTCTGTGATTTGTTTTTTCAGTTTTTCTATTTCTTCTTTATGTTCAGCCCATGTCCTCTTCATATCCTCCCTCAATTTATCGATTTCATTTTTGAAGAGGTTTTCCATTTCTGTTCGTATATTCAGCATTAGTTGTCTCAGCTCTTGTATCTCATTTGAACTATTGGTTTGTTCCTTTGACTGGGCCATAGTCTCAATATTCTGAGCGTGGACAGTTATCTTCTGCTGCTGGCGTCTGGGCATTTAGTCAGATTTCCCTGGGTGTCGGACCCAACAAAGTTGTAAGATTTTTCTGTGAAATCTCTGGGTTCTGTTTTTCTTATCCTGCCCAGTAGGTGGCGCTCGTGGCACACGTTTGTCTCAAGTGTTTGGAATGGATCCCCCTGGTTACCGATCTCCGCCCCTGGGGATTTCCGATCCAATTCTCTCCGTTGGTTCAGGGGCCGCACGAGGTGGGGGCGTCAGCTGCCGCGGCTTGAGGGGACCCAGTGGCTGGTCTCCGGCCACAGCAGGCCCGGGGAATTCACCACCGGACCAGGAATCTGCCCGCGGGGGTGTGGGGGCCACCGCGGCTTGTATAGCCCTCTGATCTGAGACTCGTAGCCGTGGACTCGAAGCCGAGACTCGAAGCCGCCCGCAAAAGAGGGGCGCCGGCCCCCTCGGCTTGGGAAACTTGCCTCTCCGAGACTCTCAGCCGGCCCGGGAAGGGGGGAGGGAGTAGCTCCGACCACCGCAGCTGCCGCTGCTCGGGAAATCGCGCGCCGCTCGGGGATCTCACCGCAGCCGAGTCTCGCAGTCAGACTAGCCAGTCCAGACTGGGATACACTGTATGTCCATTCCCTGCCGTAGCCCCGGGAGCTCTTCTGCACTGTTTCAGTTCACCTAGTAGTTGCTTTGGAGGAAGAGGAACTAAGACGCACATACCTTACTAAGCCGCCATCTTGGAACCGGTTCAATATTTTTTCAAGTATTTATATGCGTTTTTATTTCACTTGCTGCGGAGGATGAGAACTTGTGATACTTTTCAGATGATGCGAGTCTAGAACACTTTTGCTGCTTTCTGTTGGTGTAGAATTAGCCCCCATCATTTTTGTTATGCTCAGTGACCCTTCCGACTGAAAGTGCTTGGTGGATTTGAATTGCAGCAGGCAGGGCAGCCTAAGAAAGTGGATGACCCAAAGACTAGTACATCAGGAGACCAGCATTCTCTGTTAAGCACTCCACTGAGTTTGTGTGATCTTAAACTCCTAGCTGAGCAATTACACCTCATCATCTACCTGCGTCCCAGCTGCATGCTGGAGACAAACAAGATCATCCTTAAGCATTGAGCCCATCAAAGCAAAGCTTCTTTACAAATGTAAAGTGCATATTATGATGATATTTTGCAGCAGCGATAGCAAAAGTATGGAAGATTGGGCAGACATAACTGATAGTCTGTTGTGATAAGTGCCAGAATTAAGATGACTGTATTAGAGGGTAAAAGTACTATACAAGAGATGGATGTAGGGTTTTATGGGCGTTTGGTAGCTGAGCACAAAGGAAGGTCACATAATTCAGCCTAGATACGCTACTAAAAGGCTAGTTCAACTCTCCTCCTGCTCTTTTAAGTACAAACCAATAAAGTCAATAAGGTCCATTACAAAATGTACCAGGGTAGTAATAGTAATAATAACTAACATTTATCAGTAGTTTACCCTGGGCCAGCCATCTTTAAGCACCTTCCCTGCTTTGCCCATTGAATCCTCAGATCCCTTTGAGATGGGAAAAATTATCATCATTTTCCAAAGAAAACAAAGCTTAGAGAGGTGAAATAACTCCAGCAGTTGGGCTTGTAATGACATTGATCCCCTGCCTATAACGAGGTGGGGTTATTTCCTTGGCCATTGACCTCCTCAATCACTGTCTGTTGCTTGACAGACTCTGAGTATATCCTTGCAAATAAAAGACATGTATGATGACAAAGAGAGTACATAAAAGGTTGCTTTTGAAACGTAGTTCACATCGCAAAAATGCCACAAGCAGCCACTATACATTGGACAGGGGCCTTGGCCCTTGGAACTACAAAGGTGATTAGAACTGAGACCTGAACTCAGACTCCACCATCTCCTTAGGGGAGGTAAACAGGAACCCACACAATACAACAGTGAAAGTGGAAAAGAGTAGTGTGAGCACAGACACTCAGACTCTTCCTCCATCCCAAAAGTTGATGGAAATGACCCACAGAATGTGACAACAGAAAAAATCCTTTTTCCCAACTGAGGACCACGAAAGTATGGTGGACCAAGAAACTGTGGATTTCTACTAGGGCGAAATAGATTGCCAATGAGGACACAGGAACCTTCTACAGTTTGAGTCACAAACCCCTCTTCTGAGTATGTTGTAGTATCTCAAGAATTAAGTACGAGAAATCCTGGTGGGGTCCTACTGAGTCCCCCAGATTTGAGAGCTGAGAGCTAAAGAGAAAGACAGAGAGTCACAAGAGCCACTCCACTCAAGCATCAGAAATGGCAGTGGCACAATAGGCAGCTACCTGGCAGGGGGTCCCTGAGGGACGGCCAAGTGCATCCCATCCAGATGGGTTGGAGAGAGCAAGAAGAAAGTCTTCAGAGAGGATGTGGAGACTGGGCAGGAATTTGATAGACAAGGTAATGGGGATTGGGCAAGCGGATGGCAGATGGTGTCAGTTGGAAGGCATCATAGGGAGAGGGGACAGTGTTACTAAAAGGACAGAGACTTAGAGAAGCTGCAGGAGCTCTGCATGGTCATAAGAAAGAACATTGGAACTGCAACAACCAAGAATGCGAGGGCACCAGGACTGGAGACAGAGAGGCAGGGTAAGTTGCTGTGATGGGTCAAGCCAGATATTGCAGAACTAAAAGGTGGTAATGAAGGAGGGAGGGAAAAGGCAGGAGATGGGGCAGGTCTAAGAATGCTAAGCCAGGAGTCGTGAAACCAGTCACCAACTTTAAGGAACAAGAGAAGGAACAGATTGTAAAGGGAAGTTGGTGGCCCAACGAGTTGAAGACCCCTTGGAGATCCCCAACAAGCAGTTGAATATATGAGTTTAGAGCTCAGGGGAGAGGTCTGTGGACCCTCCTTCCCCTGCCCCAGGGGGACAGCCTGGCCAGTCCTCTTCTTAGGGACCCATTGTTCATTGTAAATTGTGGGGCTACCATGACCAAGAGGGAAAGATGAGACTGTAGGAAATTTGCAGCCCACAGGGAGACAGGTGGGACGGCAGATTCACAAGCTCAGTCCTGATACATGTTATTCCAGCACAAATATTTTTGTACGCAAGGAATTCTCCTTTCTATTTTAGCACTCAGGGAAATCCCCCTTCTCCCTTACCATTAGTTCTGAGCACGGAAAAAACAGCCCACAAAATCTTAATTTCATCCTTGTGGGCAAAAAAGCACTTACTAAGCATCCTTTGGTTTCCTTATATATATGTACACACACATATATCTTATATCTTATATATCCTTGTATATATATATGTATACACACACATATATCTTCAAAAGAATTGTGGAAATGCACACACCAAGAAGCACTATAAAGGTGTCTGATTCCTGTTATCCTTGCCAGCATTAGATAAAAGTGGTTCAAAAATATTTGCTGATTTCACAGGTAAAAGAAATATTGTTTCGTTTGATATTTTGTTTTTCTTATTCTTTATTATTATAGCTTAAATTAAGACTTGAATATTGATCCTCAAAGAAAAAATGTTATCAAGGTCTAATGTCAATTATTTTACTTATTTATGAAATACTTTTTCTCAGCTGTTTTCACCTAAATGCAAAATTTCAGCAGTTTAAATATCACAGAGTAAAAGCTGTTTTTCTAAGGTTCTATTTCTTTTTCATAATTTGAGACTTTTGATTCCTTCAAGATCTGTAATTAATCTTTTATTATGTTAATTCTCAGTTTTCTAATGTATATTATTTGTATTTTAACTACATAGCCTCTGGAGCTATAATCCATGCCTCATAATGCCAATAGCATATATATACATATATGGATATGGATTTGTGTGTGTTTAAATTGTCATAAAGCAAAATTGTTTTGGGGGTACAATTCTGTGAAGATGCTTAACCATCAACATGATAAAGCTATAGAACAGCTACATTTCCCCAAAACATGGCCCATGCTTTCCCTTTATAATCATTCCCTACCCCAGCCACTTGTAACCACTCAATTATTCTCCATCACTCTAGTTTTGTCTTTTCAAGACTGTCTTATAAATGAAATTACACAGTACTTGTTTTGTTTTGTAGTTCTTGAATTGCTCACAGGCCAAACATTTTCCCATGTAACCCACTGCAGTTATGCTTTTGTGTTTTGAATGGTTTGGTGTTATTGCCAGTTCTTTACTTGGGTTGTTGTGAGTGTTTTGTTTATTCTTACGAATTTGTAAAACTTATTATATAATAATGATTTTAATTCATCTATTGCATTTGACGCAGCTATTTCTTTTGTTGGGTCCTTGCCCTTAAAGCTTGGTACTGTTTTTTTGTTTGTTTGTTTGTTTTTAATGTATAAAGTCTTACAAATAGTAATATCATCTGATCCAATAATACTAGGGTATTTCTAGTGATCTAGTCTAATGTAATATTCCCAAACATAAAAAAGTCTTAAAGGGATGCTGCTCATCCCATCATATCTAGTATGGAGAAACTGGGAATCAGTCTAAATGTATAATGATTAGTGTTTAGTAAGGCAGATCATGGAGCTGACCCTCAACAGAACGTTATGTAAGAATAAAAGGATGCTTATAGAAATGACATAAGTTGGAATATGTTTATGATAAAATGTCAAATTAAAAAGCTAGATTTGCCCATGTATACCATATGGTCACAGTGTGTAAAACAAAAACAAAACACAGCAGCATGAAACCTGCTCTTCAAAATACTAGAGGAAAGACATCAAAATGGTAACTGATTTTCTTTCATTAGTGGAATATGGAGATTTTTCACCAATTCTGTGTATTTTCTTCATTTTTTTTTTTTTTTGGGTATGGTCAGGCACCGGAAATCGAACCCAGTCTCCAACATGGCAGGCGATAACTCTACCTGCTGAGCCACCGTGGCCTGTCCTCTTCATTTTTTAATAGTGATCACTTATTACTGCTACAAGAAGGAGAAAGATTATGAGTAATTCAGGAGTAAAAATGTGCCCCTGAGTTTGAGGCTTTATTAAATGTTGTGTGATGTTAACCACCAAATGCCAATTCTTTCTTCTAGGATGTCAAAATGCATATCAGATCTTATCACTGACTAGAAGTTTAGGAGAGCTAGTGACTTAGGTATCAAACAGACATGCACTGGGTAAATCATAAAAATGCTATGTGTGAAGTAATAGTACAGATAAACTGCTAAAATAGCAAGTGAGCATTTGGGTTGCTAATTATATAGAAAACCAGCTTATGTCCAAGCAAGACCTCGGGGAGGAGGAGAGTTTCATTGCAACTTTCTTGTGTACTATAATAGAAACCCTGGCAACCCTAGAAGTTTCTGTCTATTCCTCCGACAGCTTTTCCTGTTGCATGCTGTTCTGCTATCACTTGATCAGAAATCCAGCCTGGGAATAGCAGAACAACGTGTGGCTAAAGGTTAGAGAAGATATAACTCAGGCTTTGTGAGTCACTGAGCCCTCCAGCACTTAAAGCGGATTTGATTGCTTACCTTTACTTGTATTGAGGAAATTTTCAAAAACCCATACAAGTAAATGCTCCCACAAATAAGGATAGCTCTCAGTGAGTTTTCCTGGCTAGTCAAGGAATATAGACTTGTCTGGAAAATCTGTGTGACCCAGGAAAGAGGGGCTTTCCATGAATTTCTCTTAGAGAACTGCCAGCCATTAACCTGGCTTCTGCCCTTGATTTCCAAATTCAGATAGTGAAGGCTTCCCCATCCCCCCCTCCCCCACCAAAGTCAAATCTGGAAGTCATCTAGGGCTAATTCATCAGTGTGACATATACAGAATGTATTTCAGAAACTAACACCCAACAAATCACGATGTTTACATAACCATTTCCTTTAACTAAACCTTCCAAATTCTGCCGGAAACTAAAACTTTTTCTCAGTACCCATGAACTTAGCAGTAGAGGTCAAGAGCCCTTATCGCTCTGTATGTCCAAAAACTACCCAAAGAGCCCCAGAATTCCAGAGGACTGGAGATATCTTATGGCTTTTCCAGATTAGGTATTACAGACCCAAAAAGTCCAGTTGGGTTAATGCTCGTCACTTCTGGGTTTCTATTATTCTAAATAATTTTCTTTCTTTATAACAAAGATAGAAAAGACAGCTAATGCTTTGTTCTTGTCATCTTTGGTTTATGGAAGAAAGTTTGGGAAAGCTCATGAGAAGGAAATAGTTCAAGAAGGGAGAGGAAGCAAGGAAGTAACCTTTTCACCAAATACCAGATAATAGTTTCAAAATAACGGAGCCTCAGGGAAAAGTAGGTTAAGAAATAAAAGGATGAAGGTGATTAGTTAAAGTAAGTGGACAGAGCACACAAAGATGAGGAGAGGCAGATGGAGAATCAGACTAGATCCCCAGATTTGTCACCAACACTACAATAATTCTCATTTAAGTCTCTAGGAAAGCATAATTATTAGTAAATTGGAATTTATGAAGTACTTCATTTATCTTAGAGGATAAACACTGTTTAACGGTGATCATTGATTTAGGGCTTTTTAAGTGACTCATAAAGTTCAAAGGCTTATGTTTATTAATATACAAATGTCTGTGAAGAGAGCAGACCTTTGTGAAAACATCTAAAGTAAATAAAGATCAGCTGCTAAACGCCTAGAGCCAATTCCATTACACACATAAATAGACCATGGAAGAATTTTGCGGTGTCATATTTAACTGGTGTCACTGAAATAGACTCACTCTTTCTAAACTCATTTTCTTGTTACTCTCTGTTGTTTCCTGAGCACAACTGTAATTAACAGAAGAAATAAAAATATATGTTGGAAAAACCAGTAAATAGAACTCCATAAGATTAAGAACGGAATGAACTCTTTAGTTAATCCTAACTGACGAGGTTGAATGCAGATTTTCCAGAAAGCCTTGCACGGCAAATCAGTCTGTGGTTTTGGGTGAGTCTGACAGTACTCGGCAGAAGGGGAAGTAAACGTGTTTGCTCAAATGGATAATTGAACCATTTGAGGCTCTGGCTGTGGATGATAAAGCCCTGGTTACGTGGGAATGGGATGGCAAAAAAAAAAATAACTTATCTTAAAGCTCCCAAGTAGCGTTTGTCTTCTGTTATTTTCCAGAGAGAAGCCATGTCGCCATTTCTTCGAATTGGCTTGTCCAACTTTGACTGTGGGTCCTGTCAGCCATGTCAGGGAGAGGCTGTTAATCCTTACTGTGCTGTGCTTGTCAAAGAATTTGTTGAATCAGGTAAGCTTGAGTGGGTTTTCCAGGTGGGGGAGAAGAAGGAAAATCCTGCCATGAGCTAGGAACCCAGGCCAGCAGTGACCTTCCAGGACCTTCAAATTGGCTCAACCCAATTTGACAGTTCAGGAAACAGGTGCCCAGAGAAGCAGAGTGTTTCCTACAGGGCACTTTGGTTAAGTGATGACTCTGAATCTGAACCAGGTCTCCTGATACCCACTCAACCTCTTGTCCTATTCCACTGTGCCATTTTTGCCAGCATAAGCAAAGAAAAGGAGCGAGGCTCACTGAGAAAGTTATCTGAGGCATTAAGAGGAAAAAACATTTGCTAATGAGCTAGAGTAGAACATGGGACCTGTTTGCTAAGCCTGTATTTTAGGCGATTATGGGTAGGTGAAGTCTGCAGAACTCGAGGATCAAGTGTAAAGACCAATGGCTGCTTCTTTTGCTAAGCTTAGGTGAATGTTACAAAGAATATATCATTGGCCACTAGAAACCAAATTTCAGAAAACATACTTTTGCATCTGCTAAGACCCTGGATGAATAAAAAAATAATCATGTTTTGCCAAATTTAAATACACATAAGCAGTTCATGGAGAGAGGGAAAAGTGACAGCCATCTAAGATTCCTTTGTGGATTTAGAATAAATTAAAATAATACTATCGTATCAGGAATCTTTCCATGGTCTCTTTGACTGACTTCCATCTTCTTTTGATACCTCCCCCTGGACTTTAAGATTTTTATGTTCTCTCCAAAGGAAAGGTAAGAGAAAGTATATATCCTAAGACTTTCCCAGCCTCACTACCTTTCTCCATTTCCCTATCTACATTTCTTAGTTTAGCAGCTACTTTGAAGAGAACAATGATTATCATTGATGCAGTTTTGCAGTGTATATAGGGAGCATCACAGTTCATTTATGCAAAAAAAAATTTACAGTACCTACTGTGAGGATGCTGGGGCTAGAGCAGAAGGGAGTAAAGAAAGAGAAAATCAACAAAACCAAATAGAAGTCCCTTCCCTTTAGAACTTGTGTTATAACATCTGACTTTAGGAAGGCAAGCAGTAATCAAAAATCGAGGGCAGAGGGAATGTGTATTACTTTACATAGGGCAGTCCTAAAAGGTCTTTGATGGCCTATAAGGGGTGACATTTGCAGATCCAAGGTGACCCTGGCTCAGCATTGGAGAATCTTCATCTAGATATTTACAGGTCAGAATTTCTGAGGTTCAAAATCCCATTTGCTTTTTTCCTCCTCTTAAAAGACTTTTTGCTTCCTGGATGACTTCATCTTTCCAGCTGCTCTCAGAGCTTCAAAGCTGAGACTGTCTGAAGCATTCTGATTTCTCTCCTTCGCAGACTTCTCTCCCATTCAGTTAAAAGTGAGAAGGCCACTTGCTCCCAGTCTAAAACCTTTCAAATGTCACAGAAATCTTTGAAGTGTAAAATGTTGGAGTTTTTCAAAGCCGCTTTGACTTAATGGGCCTCCTGGTTCCAGTACTCTTTACCACCACAGGTATCACTGACATTTGCCTCCTGAGAGCTTTTTTTCCCCCCATTTGGCCTTGCTTTTGAACTTGGTCTAATCAGTCATGTGGATCAGGAGATCTTGTCAGAAAAGAAGAAAACTTTGTTTATCCAAAAGGTTAGCTTGTGGAGTTTTGGAGATACTGGTTTTGTTCTGAAAAAGAATCACTCTGAATATTATAATTCATGTAATATAATTCAAGTATAATTCATTGATAGACCCTAAACAACTTTTATTCCCGGAGGCATAGGGCTATATTTTCCATGGTGAGTCAATAGAATGGAGACTAAACAGAACAAGTGCTATCGAAACTGCAAAACTCCCTCTCCAAATAAGTAGGATCCTGGATTCTAGTCCTCCTTTTTTTGGTAATTACAAATTTCATGAATAAAAGGGTAAGAAAAATGCCTTGTGGTGAGGACTTTTGCCGTTTGGGGGCTACCAAAGGAAATTGCGACAAGGGGAGGCTGCAGGAAATAAAATTCATGAAGCTCATTAATGTGGCCATCCTCAATCTTTTATCAAAGCTTTACTAAGCCATAAAAATATTTATCTCCCTGTTCCACATTTCACTATGTCATAGTTTATATCTCTAACAGCCAGGTTCACCTAAAATTTGAAGTTTTAACTGACTCAACTCCTGTTATACTCAAGTAACTATTAACAAATGTTCCATGCCTATTCTGTTTCAACTTTGTACAAGGGAGGGAGGGAATAAACATAAAACCCCACTATCATTCCCCACCCACACCCAACTGTGTAATAAACTCCATGCCCTCAGGAGTTAGAACAGCCTTATTTCCTTGCTTTAAGTGGATTTTCCCTTTTGCTTTATCAACATCTTTGAATTATTAAATCTGCCACTTAAATTGCTTATTATCACAAGAAACAAACACTCAAGCTACAGTTTTCAGGTTCTGCGATGATTAAAGAATAAACACCAGAGAAAATCCAGCATGAATGATAGACATAAGGAAGGACTTAATCTCACCAGTAAAGTCTTATCAAATCATCTGGCATCTTCTGGGGAGGTTTCCCTTATACTGGTAATCCTGTCTGTGGTTATCTTTACTAACCATTTTCAGGTTGCCCACCTGCTTCCCTGGACCTGGAGTGCTCCAGCCCTTTGTTGGTCAACCACTCTGAGTCACTTGTCAGTTTGGGTAAAGGTGCATGGTATCTAAAAAAATGCTGTAATCTCATTTGAGAAATAGAAGGAAATAATGGCTCATTATTTTTGAAAGGCTATTGCCTCTTAGTGCATTTACGTCAAATGGAAAAAAAATTAAATCTTTTTTAAAAGTTTATTCATTATAAGCCTCAAAATAGGATGTTGTGTCTTTCAGATGAGCACAGGTAGTTAGGTTATTGACTGTTCCTTACCAGAGGCAGTGGAATTAATAACACCTGTGATCAACCCTGTATAGATTACAAAGAAGGATCTCAAAAGGCATAACAGTTTAAAATGTGTAAGAATAGGATCTGTTATCCTACCCTACCAAATACATCAAGTTTGGCCTCCTGAGTTCTTTTTATTTGTTCAGATGTTCACTCCCAAAGTGAAACCAACTAATCATTGACTAGGAAAAGAACACTGCCAGTCAAAGGCAGAGCTCAAGATTTGTGTTGCTTGAGATTATCCAGTGACTATTAAGTGTCACTTACATCTAAGGGTCACTAATATGTAGACCTCGGAACCGTCTCATTCTGTCCTTAATTGCCTTTAATTGTTGTGTGCATTATTTTGTTTATCCAACAGAATTATGTATCCTAGAAAGCAGAGCAACTGGGTGCTACCTTTGGGTTCACGTGAGTTATTTTCCAGAGCTGGCTAAAGGAGTGATAAGAAACTGTCTTTCTGTTCATAGAGAATGGGCAGATGTATATACAGAAAAAACCAACCATGTACCCTCCCTGGGACAGCACATTCGACGCCCATATCAACAAGGGAAGGGTGATGCAAATCATTGTGAAGGGAAAAAATGTGGACCTGATATCTGAAACTACCGTTGAGCTCTACTCCCTGGCTGAAAGATGCAGGAAAAACAATGGGAGGACAGAAATATGGGTAAATATCATGAGCTTTATTTAAATTATAAGTGCTATTAAATAACAAGCACCATGTTTGTGTTACCAGGAAAAAGGCAGTGGATTATTTTGCCCAAGGCATTCAAATGACCAATTCCTGAGACATCGGGGTTTCAAGTACAGAAAAAGTTTATTATTAGGTATATAGCAGGAGATCAGATGGACTATCAACCAAAAATCCATCTCCCTGAACTGCAGTACTTCTGATAGTTTTGTAGAATTAAAAGATGGGCAGGCTTTAAGATAATGAGCACAGCTGGCCCAGATGGTGCAATTAGAGCTGATCCAATTATTGAGCATGTGCAGATGATTACGTACGTAGTCATAGAACATGTGTAAAAAATGGCAGTGGTATAGGTGACTTGTAGGTTAAAGTCTAAGCTACTGTGCTTGTTAGGTGTGCCCATCTTGGTTAGATCCAGTCTTGGTTATCAAGATAATTTTGAACATGAGGTGGGTTAGTTCTGGGCTGATCCAAGACCCTGCATTGATAAATATTAGGGGCTCTCTTTAGTGATTACAAGGCTCTAAATCTGAAAAACTGGATAAATGGGTACAAATTAAGGTTAGTCACAAGGTTTTTACAATCACAGTGGCAGAAGATAAAGGCTATACAATCATTATCAGAGATCAAGACAGCTGGATTATAATTTAGAAACTTCAGATATTTCCTTCTGTCTACTCCAAAAAAAAAAAAAAAAGGAATATCTATATAATGCTTCAGTAATCAGAATCATCCCTTAAATCCCAATTTCTTGGTTATATTTGCTGAAGATTAGTTCGAAAGTTGTCAGTGTCATCCTAAAGATAAATTATACTAGTCTTGAGTAAACAGACTCCCAGACACTTACTCACTGATAATGAGCATTGACTATGGAGTGTATTTGCATATTGAAAGGTCCCTTAAGCTGTGAAAATCTGTCATTGATTAATACCTGCTAAGGTACTTTCGGAAAATATCACAAATACCGCTTAGTTGGGAACTTAACAGTTATCTGTTTTATCAAGGGATCAGAATGTGAGAGGATAGAGCAAAAACCCAATTATTCAACAATGTTTTGATCTTTGTTTTCCATGTTTTGTCAATCTGTATACACTTTCTTCAGCCACAATGTTTACAAATAGCCTACTTTGTATTAAGAAGTGCTTCATGTACAAACTACAGTAGCATACCAGGTTTTTGAAAACTTAGATTTTAACTCTGTTTCAATAGCAAATGTTGAGAAATGATAAAAGGAAGCATAAAATATGAAAAATTGGGGGAGATGAAAATCTATGGGGCTCAAAAGGAAAGAGAATAGAGCAGTAATAACTATGCTTTTATATGATCTGAAACCCAAAACAGTGTTTTCAAAGGTTTATATCACTTATGCAATGGAGAGTATCTTCATTTCACCATCTTTCAGAGATTACCCATTTTGCTGTGTACTCTTTACAACCCCAAATTTTAAGAAATCCACTGAAAGATTTTCAAGTCATAGCTTTCAAAATAGGGATGATATAAGCCTAAGAATACAATTTGGTGTTTGTTCTGTGATTTTGACCTCAAAGGAAAAAAAGCATAACCCAAACAACAATTTTTTAGGAGAGTATATAAACTTTTGCTCGTGTTATTAAAGTAATCTTTAAAGTGAAATATATGCCAAGATAAAAAAGGTTCCCATACTTTGGTATGGGTAATTTGGTTTAGTAGAATCTATTGAGCACTCTGAGCTCAGCTTGGGAAAGGGATCACTGTTAGCAAAGCTCTTCTTGGCTTGCTGCTTAAACAAGTAGGAAGAGGTTAAATGATTGGATAATGTCACAGAATTTACTCAAACCATGTAAATGGAAAGGGCGAAGCTTGATAGAGTCTGAAGTAAGGGAGTATTTCAATAGGTTAGAAAGAAGAGATAAGCTAGAGAAAGCCTCCTCAGCCCCTACTCCAGGCACCAATTATTTTCTGCTCTATACTTAATTTCTGGGAAAAAAAAAAAAAAGAGTCACAAAATCCCTAAATTTTAAATAGCAACTTTCTCAACTAATGAAAGGATAACCTGTTTTTTAATCCTTGTCTTAGACTTCATTGATATACAGATTGCTTTTCTATTTATATCTTTTAAAGTTGCATTTGATTTCTTGCCTAGGCTTTCGCCGATTTTATTCTTCATACTTTTTGCTTTGTGTTCTCGAGTTATTTGCATGAGTACTTGGTTGAGTTTAGATCCTTAAATGGTTACTTCTTAGCTTACTTTTATTTTATAGTAAGGGCCACAATTGTTTTTGAACTTATACTTTTAATTGCTTCTACTGAAATTTTTTTTAATTCGTTTTTCCATTTTCACATATATTTTTATCAAATTTGCCTTTCACCACCATAGACACCATCTTATTTCTAGACACCATATTGAGATCTGCCCCCATCCTTTGCCACCGTCTTGACTATTTGTTGGCATAGTTATCTCCTATTCATTCTCAAAAAGGTGATGGAATATGACTTTCTACCCTGCATAGTTTTTCTAGTAGCTAATTAGTTAAATTTCCTCCATGATCACTAACTCCAAAATATTGATAACTTTATGACTACCTGTTATCAATTTTCTGCTCTACCTTTGGGAATGAATCCCTTTCTGTTCTTGTTCCCTCCTGCTATCCACTTACTGCTTTCACCTCCTGCTTTTCCACTTACTCCAGGAGCTAGAGAACAGCGGAGTGTGTGTTTGATGTCAGAAGCACTTCTCTTTTTATTAATCTGTATAAGCTTGTATGGGAATTTGTAGTTGACCTGGCCAAGCACTGCAAGCTTATCACAGAATACCAGTCGTAGTGATGCTGTGATGGAGGTATTGCTTTCATTCCAGTTTCTCAGAGAGCTCAGCAAGATTAAGTGACTTGCATGACGTTGCACAATCAGTAAATTATTGAGCTGTGATTCGAATTAAATCTCGTATTCAACAGGACCCTTATTGTGACTTCTCAGTTATTCTAATTGGCTCATGGCTGTAATTATCCATCATGACCTTCAATTCCTTCTCTTCTTTTTACTTTATTAATGATGTTTTTACGGTTTTAGTACGTTAGTGATAGTACCCATGTTGTCTTAGATTTGCCCTTTTCCCCCTTAATTCACATAACATGATATCCTACACCATACCTGAAAATGTCACTTCATTCTGGTTTGACATAATCCTGCTGAAATATATTTTGATCCCCTCCCAGATCATTCTAATTAAAATGTCCTAAAGTAGATAATCCAGTACTTTCCCAAGGAATCTTTCCTTGTGAAAGAAAAGACCACTCCTACTTAATACCCTGACTAGCATAAATGACATCCCACCTGGAAGGAAGAAGCTTATTTGGAGGAAGCCACACTCTTCCTTTCCCAAAGCCCTACTTTTTCCCCAGCTGAGCTAGTAACAGAGTCTTTGTGATCCTTTGTAAAGCTAAGATTTGAAGCTGCCCTCTTAGAACTCTTCAGATAAGCAGCCCAGCAGGGCAAGCAAACCAAATAGAATTGCTTTAGAATGTTCTTTCTTCCATCTGTATTTTGATCTCCAAGTAAAATTAATGCCTCAATGAAATGTTTCAAATATGAGCAAGGGCTGTATCCATGGATGCTGGGTTATCTTCTTGGAAATGGAGTATGAGTAAAGAGAGAGGGAACAGTGATTGGATTCTATACTGGAAGTCTCCTGTCAGTCATTAGACTAGCAGTTATTATGTCATGAAACTCAGCGTTTTTGTTTTTTTTTTCACTCTGACTGATATCTCTTTCCTTCTCTCAACCAGCTAGAACTGAAACCTCAAGGCCGAATGCTAATGAACGCAAGATACTTTCTGGAAATGAGTGGCAAGTGACATTTCTTCTTCCTGTTTGGGGGTGAGGAGGGCATGTCCCTTCTTCTCGTGTGTAACTTATTTGGCTTTTGCAATATAAAAGAAAAGCATTAAGGGAAAATGGAAGCAGCAGGGTTTTTCAGAAAATTCCCAGTCATAGGCTTGGTATAAATTGGAAATACTATCTCGGTTAGTATAGGTACTAGTATAGTATAGATAGAAATGCTATCTGGGTCAGGTAAACAGAAATATAAAACATGCATTGCGTTATTTTCAAATTGTGTGAAGCCTAGTGGTCAGTGCTTTTATAGACTGTCTTTATCATAGTTTGGGAATTTAATGTAAATACAGAGGGCCCTGTTTATGTGCAGCTATGTGCAGATACAATGTATGTGTATAAATGAGCTGATAGAACAAGCTATCACACTAACAATAGAGGACAAAATAAACAATAAACAAATAAATATTTCCCATGAAACTCATGGCAAATGCTAGTGGTAAATCACCTCAAATCCTTTTAGAAACAAGGGAGGTTATAAAAAAATGCATTGCAAAAAAGTTTCGGTTCCATGTCACAGACTGGCTTATGGCACTGAAGTTGTAGTCAAGCAGAGAATGCTTGGTGCCTGTGACAGCCTGTCAATTCCTCATGCTGCATTTATATTCTGAATGTTGAAATGCTGCTTGAATGAATTAAATGTTACTTCTCCTAAAATCCTAAACCCTAGAATCACATACGAGCTTACCGGTGAGAAACTGATTTCATTCTTTCTTAAATGAGTTTTACTGCCAAGAAGCAAGTTTTAGTTTAGAGATTAATTGTGCTTTCCAAATTTTTGCTTAAAACATGGAATTCCTCTGGGTTCTGATTCAAACAAATACAATGAAAATATATATATTATTAGGTAATCAAGGTAGCTTGCCAAATATTCGATATCAAGAAATTGCTCGTTTTTCAAGTGTAATAATGGTATCATGGTTATCTTTTCAAAACTAAGTCTATCTTCTTTACAGATATATACTGAAATATATATAGTACAATAATATGTTATTGGAGATTTGCTTCAAAATAATCCATTGGCAGGAGGCAGGGGAAGTGAATGGGGAAGTATTGGATATTGACTGCAATATCTTCTCCACTTTAGCATGTATTTGAAATTTTCTGTAAGAATGATTTTTTAAAAAGAAAGAAAAAAGGTCTTTAGGAAGAGGGGTCAGTCTGAACCTTTTTCTTCTTTTTCCTCTTGGAAGTTCTAGATAGGTGGTATGTGTGCTTGAAATGTTTTTGAGTTAACTAAATGAGAGAGTGTGTGATTGTAAAGCGTCTAAATGACTGGGTTTACATAAAACTGAAAGTGTTGGTCTAAATGACAATGCAAATAATGTTTAATGGGAAAGTGTACTTTTCCCATCTGTTTAAAAAAATGGCCCCATGTGGATTGAAAAGTACTCCAACCGAAGTCTTTTTGGTAAATAATTTAAATATCTCTGCTTTGAAAAATAGGTCCATCGATATTCATATTATGAAACTTAAATTTCCTATTAGAATGAGAGAGAAAATTCAGATAGAACCAAACCAGTGAGTTTTCACGAAGAGTGATTGCACAAGCTGGGGAACTGTTTAAAGAATTTTTGAAGTATATGAAAGTTTCTTATCTAAACTCAAATTGAGACTTTATCTTTAAATTTTTATATATCAAAAATACCCTAATTTTCAACAAGTATTCTGGAATAAACTGACTAAAACTTCCTTATTCGTGACACGAAGAAAGGTGCAGGATGCCATTCAATTTTAAGGATATTTATTATTATTATTATTCTATTAGAAGAGTTCTCTGAAGGACTCAAAAAAGTCAAACATGAATTCTTATAGCAGGAAACTTAAGCCAAGATTGAGAGAAGTAGGCAGGCCATGGTGGCTCAGCCGGCAAGAATGCTCGCCTGCCATGCCAGAGGACCGGGGTTCGATTCCCAGTGCCTGCCCATGTAAAAAAAAAAAGAAGTTTGGGAGAAGTGGCTGAGCTTAAATGATTAGAGAATAATTCAATTCTAAGTCATATAAATACTAGTTAACCAAGATATTACCGTGGACTGCATTTATTCCATAAAATTCCATAGCGTGGGCATTAAAGGATAGATAGAGTTGAATTGTGCTGAGAAGAAAAGAGTCTTCTAGAAGGAAGAGCAAATATATGATGTGGGCTCTGAGGAGACAAGTTTTGGTGGATCAGGGGGCCCTGCTAAAATTAGGATAAAGAACCAGGGACAGATCTCAGAAACCAGGCAAAGGGAGTGTATAAACTTGGGGAAATCTTTTTAGCAACAAGGAGTCATTGTCATATTCTTGAGTAGGATATGACATGGTGTACTAGTTTGCTAACTGCCGGAATGCAACACACCAGAGACCGATTGGCTTTTAATAAAAGGGAATTTATTTTGTTGGTTCTTCAGAGGAAAGGCAGCTAACTTTCCACTGAGGTTCTTTCTTACGTGGAAAGCACAGGATGGTCTCTGCTGGTCTTCTCTCCAGGCCCCTGGGTTCCAACAACCTTCCCCGGGGTGACTTCTTTCTGCATCTCCAAAGGCCTGGGCTGAGCTGCTAGTGCCGAGATGAGGAATGCCGAGCTGCTTAGCTGTGCTACATTGCGTTCTCTCATTTAAGCACCAGCCAATTAAGTCAAGCATCACTCATTGCAGCAGACACGCCTCCTAGCCGACTGCAGATGTAATTAGCAACAGATGAGGTTCACATACCATTGGCTTATATCCAACAAGACTAGATATGCTCACCTGGCCAAGTTGACAACTGAATCTAATCTAATGTAGGATAGAGCTGGAGAAGGAGATAGATTAGATATAGAGGGATCTTATAAAATGTCTGTTGTGTAGCAGAGAGGTGATAAAAATCTGGGCTTAGGGTATAGCAATGAGAATGAAATAAAAGGAGTGGTCTAAAAACTAAAACATCTCGTTTTCCCAGCAGTGTGGATGAAAAAGTATACCTATGATAAGTACATAGTCAAGGTGCTTTACTACTCTTCAAAAATGAATATTGAATGAAGGGATAAATGTTGACAATGAGTTTTAAAATAGCTAGAGGGGGGAAATGATCATAGGAGTGACAGAAACTGGGAATATGGGAAGAGAAAACAAATTGGGGAATGGATTTAAGGAATTCTATCTTAGATATGCATCCTTCTTTAGTGGAAAGCCTCTTCTCTACCCACAGGGAAGTAAGTGGCTCATTGCTTTCCACACTCAAATCACCACACTCATTCTCTTTTAAAATCCCCATTCCTTTATTTCTGTGCTGAAATGACCTTTTCTTCTTCCACTCTTCTCCTTGACACCACTCTTGGTAGCTTCGCATTTCATAGTGACCATCTGACACCCCAACCTCATATTTTCACATTTTCCTATACTTTGTCTTTATCCACTAAATACACTACAGTCACCCACAAACCATCACTTGAAATTCTTTACCTCCAAAGTCTCAAGGTCAAGCATTGCTTTCTCAGAGCTCATTCTCCTATGTCAATTCTTCCCCCACCCCCAATAAATATTCGATTTTGTTCTTATCTAGTTTCTCTTATACCCCACTTACTAGCCTACTTTTATCTAACTAACCTGGATCCCAGGATAAGCTCTTGCCAGTATTCTACTTTCTCCAAGGCTTTGCTAGAAAAAGTCATCCAGCCAAATGCATTACCACCTAATGATACTTGATAATGTCCCGATGTTTCACACCCACATATCCGACCTCTTAATGGACATCTCCAAGTAGATTTCAACATGTCCAATATTGCACTCACCATTGTCACCAGTAATCTATTCCTTTTTTTGCCTACTATCCTAGTCAATTTTATCCTTATCCACCCAGAAATCTGGAAAGCAATCTTTCTAGTCTCCTTTTCCTTCACCTCCCACATTAATCAATCATCAGGTTCTGCCCGTGTTGTGTACTTGATATTTTTTCAGTGTTGTCCTCTACCTACATCATTATTACGTCTTGCCATATTCTAATCATTCCTCTATGCTATTGTCAGAATCAACTATGGAAAGCACCATCTGACCATGCCACTCTTCTCCTCCCTTTGCCCCTGCCCCTGCCTATAGTCTTTCACTGTTTGCAAACCATCTATAAGAAGATGGACCTTATACTTGCCCACCTTCTGGCATCACCTGCTGTGCTTACCTTTCATGCTTCACACTCCACACTCTGGAAATACCTAACTGCTTCAGGACCTCCACATACATCCCTGAAGTACATTCCTTGTGTAGTTTTTACTCATTCTTTTCCATCTAGAGAGAACACCTTTTGCTTTTCCTATCATACTCTCTTCCACACATTAATAGGAATTATTTATCCTTCAGAATTCAATCAAAAATCACTTCTTGTATTAATTGTCTTGGCCACTTTCCTCTCTTCCTCACCACTGCTGACGTATACCTGTATTAACTGGTGTAGGTGCCTCCCCATAGCATCCTGTGAATATTCCTGATATTTGCCACATTGATTGTTTTTCCCTCTGGATTCCAGACTCCTTGTAGGAAAGCCGTGGTTGAACCACATCTTAATTAGGCTGTGTGCTAGGCTTGTAGAAGGTATTGAATGTTTTTTAAACTGCTCACTTGGACTCAAACTGGCATTTATCCCTTTTATTTCCTTTTGATGTTCACACAATGGCCAATCCATACATTACCCATGCCTCCACTTCCAAGAATACCTTACTTTTGTCCCACTCTTGCAGGATGACCCTGCCCTCAGTAAATTTGGAAGAGACTTTCATCTTCTGTCCATCTCTGCACTTCCCAGTGTGGCTTCTTCTTCTTGCATTCTCTTTCTACTCTTCTGTCTCAGAGGAGAACCTTCCCTTTCTTCGTCTCAGTCCTCTCATCTCCAGCATTCCTGTTCCAGCAATCCTGCTTCTTCTCTAGCATCTTAAACTTTTCTGTCTCTCTTTTATTTCCTCCTTGTTGCCAAGACATACATAGCTATCTTCACTAGTCTTAAAAAAGATTTTTTTCACCTTTTCTATTACCATGATCTTCTCTTTCCTCTCTTTCATGAAAAAAGTAGTTTATATTGATTAGTCCCTGCTTCTTCACTATTTCCTCATTTCTTAAATTCCAAGAGTCTGGTTTATATTTCTTTCAATCAGCTGAAATAGTTTACTCCAGGATTTTGAATCTTCAAAACAGATTCCTGTTTCCTAGCCTCCAATTTCTTTGACATCTCTCTGTATCATTCAATACAGAAAGCACTATTCTTTGTTTTGCCTGATGTGATGTTATCCAAGTTTTCTTTTTAAATTTTCATCTGTCTCTCCTTGGTCTCTTTTATAATTCTTTTTCCTACATCCTAAAAAGTATAGCTATAGTCACTAAATATATATATAGTGAACTAAAATTTACTAGTCTTATATATATAAAAGTCTCATTTCCACCATTATTTATTACCTCTTCCAGTTAACTATTCTTTGTGAATGTGTCATATCTGGATTTTTATCTGCTCAAAGGCTAGGGTTAATGTCTCATCTTTCTTTAATTGCCCAGGAAACATTTGTGATCTGATTACAAACAAGTGATAGATCAGACTAAGTAAATAAATAGGCGCCAGTAAGATAAAAGTAATAAGCAAGGATATAAAAACCAATGAGCTTACTCAAACCAACAAATAAACAGAACAAATTACTTCAGAAATAGACACAGTCAATACCAGAAGAATTCAAGAAATTCTGTGTTCTTTGGCATTTACTCTCATATAATGATAAAAATGGTTAGAGGATAAAGGAAATCACAGGAAGGAAGAAAAGGGAGTTAATTTACTTCTACTACTTTGTGATATACAGACTACTTAAAAAATATATTTTAAAAATTTGCAGTTTATAGTCTAATGCACAGCCTACTTACCATATATATATTACAATTAGGGTTCCCAGATTGCTTTAGTTTTTAGTTTCCTAAGCTGCTCAAGCAAATACCATGAAATGGGTTGGCCTAAACAATGGGAATTTGTTCGCTTATGTTTCTGAGACTAAAAGAAAGTCCAAATCAAGGCAACATGAAGATGATGCTTTCTCCCTAAAGACTGTGGCATTCTGGGGCTGCCTCCCAGCAATTCATGGTTCCTCTATCACATGGCAAGATACATGGCACAGTTTCATGGTCTCTCCCTTTTCCTCTGGCTTCCATTGCTTTAGCTTCTTGCTTCCTATGACTTTCTCTCTCTGTTAGAATTCCATTCTGTTATAAAGGACTCTAGTAACAGGATTAACACTCACCCTAAATGAGGTGGGACTTACCTTAACTAAAGTGACTTCATCAAAAGGCCCTACTTACCGTGGGTCCACACTCACCGAAATGGATTAAATTTAAATATATTTTTCTGGGGTACATAAAAAACTGTTTTGTACTTTTTTTTAAGTTTCATCTCATTTTATCTGGACCAAAATAGAAATGGATCTAAACTTACTAATAAAGTCACAAATTAGAAATAGATTTTCACATTTATACCAGAACTGGTGCAAGAAGGCAGTTGCCTTACTAAATTTAACCCTTCATTCACCATACCTACTTTATTTACAGTCCAGTTCCAAATAAAAACACAAAATTCACTAGCCTTAAAATGTTGGTCTGACCTAAGGTGATGCCCTACCTGTGGAACCCTTTGGATGGTTATACAGGGAATGCTCTTTATCTGGGGTACTGGGGTTGCCACCATACATCCCTGTGAACCACAATAGAGAAGACATAGAATGACAGTATGTTCTGGGACTTTGCTGAACTCCTGGGGAAGGTCTCCATCTGTGCATGTCTTCCCCCACTCCCAACTTTCTTTGTCTGTCCTCTGTGTCTCTAGCTCAGCGGCAATTAGGGATATGGAAAATAAACATTGGCATAAAATGCATGTCAAACCTATGCTCATATTTAGCTAGAATGGAAAATTCATGGTTAATTATTTATATTTGTAAAATATAGCAATCTCCCCCTTTCTCTAAAAGTCACCCTTTTTGAATTTGTAAAGCTAGAACTAAAAAAAGTATAATAATCGAAGAATTTTCAAACTATTAACAAGTTATGATTTTAGGAGTTGGAACCATTAAATTCATTATCCTTGTTTTCATCAAAGTCACTATTTTTTGTCTTTTTTTTTTTAATGTTCTCCATTCTCATTCTCATGCTGGAGTTTTCATCATGCTGCTTGAACAGGAACAACTTAGCAGTGTGTTTTCTTTGGGTCCAGGTTTCAGCCATACCATCCCTATGTTCTCATAAGTCTACCATCTTACAATCCATTCACCTCTTGGGAAGATGCCTGCTGGGCAGAAGGGCACTGTACAGTAACTTCAGTGATTTCCATAAGCCTAGGGTGAACGGAATAAATGATTTGATGCAGATAACTAAATACTATCCAGGATTACCTAGACATTAAAAAAAAAAAAAAAGCAGTGATCTGTTGATTTTCTTGCCTTTCCCCCAGTGAGCAGTGCAGTCTAGAACTGGTGTAGCAGGAACTAGAGCATAACAAACACCCCAAGGGTTTTGGCTTTATGCAAAATTCTGACATATCTTTCAGTCTGCTGTACCCTGTTTAAAAATGACATGTCCTGGGCCCTAGAAGATACAGTTTCCAAGTTGCTGCCAGTAACCACATTATTCTCTAGAAGTACAGGCAGAAAATTATTTGCCACTTCCTTTTTTCTCTGGCTGGCTCATCATTAATGTTGAATTTTAAAAAAAGTTGATACATACCTTGAAAGTTGTGATCTCTGGTTTCCAAAATTGAAAGAGGAGTGAAGGATTAATCCAACTTCATTGTTTCAATCTATAGTAATATACCTTATGATAATTCTGTGTTATAAAATGAAGGTCAGACGCTCAGTATTTTAGCAACCTTAATAAATGCCTAGGATTTTAACATTCTGGGTAGTCAATACCTGTCTGATGCCTTGCCCCACTCTGTCTCTTATCCATCTCACCACCCATCACTTTTCTCCCTGTTCTCTTCCCACAGACACTAAGGACATGAGCGAATTTGAGACTGAGAGCTTCTTTGCTTTGCATCACCGCCGAGGAGCCATCAAACAGGCTAAAGTCCACCACGTCAAGTGTCATGAGTTCACCGCCACCTTTTTCCCGCAACCTACTTTTTGCTCTGTTTGCCACGAGTTTGTCTGGTACAGTAATTTGACATTTCCCTTCAAGTTTGAGGTCAGTGCACTGCTTAATCAGTAGGAGTGTGCTGGGATAAGTACAGTATGAGAGTTTTCACTAGTGACCTCTCCTACATTGAGAAGGCTTAAGGGGTTGTAATTCAACAAATGTTTTCATAATGTGACTCCTGTTGCAAAAGAAAGTCAGGTCCACTCAGAAAAAGGGTGAGAGAGTCTTAGTTTCTGATTAAATGGGAGACTGCTGGGTGGGAGGGGAGGAACCAAAGAGGAGGCGTCTTTGTTTTAAGTAAAGTTTTACAGTAAAAACTGTAAGAGCCCAACTTTCCTGGCATGGCTGTTTGCAAGAGGCAGCATTTTCTCATTGGAACAAATGGGTTTAAACGTTTACAAGTCTCTTGGGTGTCTTTGCCTTCAAACAGAGATCTGTATAAGCCTCAGTAACCACATTGCAAAGGCTATGGTAGAGTGGAGACTGGAAATGACTCCTATTTCTGCTTCTCGGATTTTTCGACTCTTAATGGAATGTTTTTCCCTTTGGGCAACTACAGGATCTACTTATGCACAACCCCAGCTTAACCAGGGTAGCGAAAGGTCAAATAGGCTTTGGGTGGACTTCAATAAACCTGTTTCCATCTAATTACTTAAAACTTTTTCCTTTCTAATTACGAGTGTTACTCAAAATTCAGTCTGAAGCTCAGGACTTAACTCATTACAAATATCCTCAGACCCTCAGAAAGAAGAAAAAAATGCTTCAGAAATGTCTTTGTTCATCTATAGTGAGCTTAGTGAACAATGGGTCTTTTTAAGTGGGGGACAAGGAAATTTGCTACTAGGAGACTATAATTCACTTTCTGTTGAGTAGCTTCATCTCAATATATTTGTTTGGGAAATGCACAAATGAGAAGGAAACCAGGAGCTCCTTGTTTATTTGATACTCAGAATTTTAACAAAGTGGCTTAAGATTAAAAGCACCGTGTTTACGCTCTTGGCTAATGACACACCACGGCTGCTGATCAGAAAATGCCCTGTGGTGGTAGAATTTAAGATCTCATTCACCTTTTAATTGGCTTTGATGCTGCTGTTGACTTTGCATCCAAATAAATCAGTTGTGTGATTTATTGCAGGGGCCTGAACAAACAGGGCTACCAATGCCGACGTAAGTAAGAAAAAATTCCTGTATTATCGGCGTTCTTTGTGTGTAGTTGTTCCTTAATGTCTGAAAATCTTAAGACGTACTTATTTCCTCTCAGAATGCAATGCAGCAATCCACAAGAAGTGTATTGACAAGGTCATAGCTAAGTGCACTGGATCAGCTATCAATAGCCGAGAAACCATGGTATGTATTTATTTATCTGCAATACAGTTTTAACCATGACATTAAATTTTTTCAACTTTTTTATTCCAAAATAATTTGAAACTTACAGAAAATTTGCAAGTATAATACAGAATAGTCCAGAGCATTCCATATATCTTCTACCCAAATATCCACATTTACCAACTTTTAACATTTTGCCACTTTTGTTAGATCATTCTATCTATCCACCCATTCATCTAATCGTCTATTTATATCTCTATCTATCTAGCTATCTATCACTTACTAAACCTTGAGAGTAAATTGCATATATCATGTTCCCTTGCCATTTAATACTTCGTCATAACTTTCCAAGGGAAAATCATATTCATTTATGTATAATTACCAAGTTCAAGAAATTTAACATTGCTATAAAGCATATGGTATATATTCCAATGTTTTCAGTTGTCCCAATAATGTTCTTTTGGACATTTTTTCCTCTGTTATTAGCTACATTCCAGCACCATGGATTTCATTTAATTGCTATTGCCTCTTTAATCTCTCTCATTTTTAATTGTGGTATCAAAAATACAACATAAAATTTCCCATCTCAACCTTTCCCAAGCATACAATTCAGTAATATTAATCACAATTCACAATTTTGTGGTATCATCAGCACCATCCATTACCGAGTTTTCCCATCATCCCAACAAAGACACGGCACCCTTTATGCATAAACTCCCCCATTAGCCCCCCCAACTCCTTGTAGACTGTATCGTACTTTATCTGTATGAATTTGCATATTTATCTCATATAAGTAGATTCATATATATCTGTCCTTTTGTGTCTAGCTTATTTCACTCAAACGATGTCTTCAGGGTTCATCCATGTTGTAGCATGTATCAGAATGTCGTCCTTTTTTATTACTGAAAAATATTTCATGGTATGGTTTTATCACATTTTGTTTATCACTCTTCTGTTGATGGACACTTGGGTTGCTACCACCTTTTAGCTAATGTGAGAATTGCGGCTCTGAACATTTGTGTGGTGTACAAATATTTGTTCAAGTTTGTGCTTTCAGTTATTTTTTATCTATACCTAAAATGTGGGATTGTTGGGTCATATGGCAGTCTATGTGTAATTTTTTAGGAACCATCAAGCTCTTTTCCACAGCAGCTACACCACTTTACATTCCCATTAACAACAGACGAGTGTGCCTATTTCTCCACTTCTTCACCAGCATTTATTTCCTATTTTGTTTTTTTTTAGTAATAGTCATTCTTATGAGTATTTTGAGAAGGGAAACTAAGCTAGAAAGTCAATCTGTCATTGTGAAATATTTCAACTTAAATTTTAAAGAGTAAAGAATATATACACTTTAAAATAATGCTGCAACTTAAACCATTAAGCTTATCAATGAACTTCTTATCAGCGAACCTCTATCTCACTAAATCCCTTTCCTCTTCAATAAACACTGTAACTGCGTTACCAAAACTAGGGAATGAATAAAGAACATAATGAGAATTTTAATGGCTCTAACTTTTCCCAGAAAATTATTCAAGAAAATGGCCTGAAAGCATAGTTCTGATTAATGACATGAGAACTAACTTGGCAGCATCTACAGCTAGAAGTGAGAGTTAAAGAGTAAATAAATGTCAATGATTAAAATATATGAGGATATATGAGCATTCACAAGATTAGTAAAGATGCTAACAGCAGTATAATTCTTAGGTTGAGAGGCAAAATCTTTCTTTCAGAGTGACTTTTAGATGTACTCTGAGGACAAGTTAGGTATCATTCCATGGAGAAGGAAACTAAGCTAGAAAGTCTGTCTGTCATTGTGAAATATTTCAACTTCCTCTCCCACCCTTTTTTTTCTCAGTTCCACAAATATTTATTGTGTATCTAATACATGGAAGATACCGTACTGTGTACTAGATGTACAACAGAGGCAAACAGACATGGCCCCTGCCCTTACAGACTCTATAGTACAGCTGGAGGAACAGATAGTAAACAAATAAGTATGTGCAGTTTCCATTTCTATTAAGTGCTATGAAGAGAGCGAACAAGGGGCAGCGATTGAGAATAACCAGGTGGCCTCCTTTGTGTCACGGAGAAAGCATTTACGCTGGAGCTGAAGGGGGAGAGGAGCCAGCTATGTGAAAAGCAGGAGTAAGAAGGCTCCAGACAAACCGAAAGGCCCTGAGATGGGCAGATTCACATGGGACCAGTGTGGCTAGAGCAGCAAGGGGCAGAGAGAGAGTGGAAGACAAAGTGGGAGGATGAGCAGCACCCGGATCAAGGGAGCTTTTTGAGACCCCAGAAAAGCGATTGGGTTTTTTGTTTTGTTTAGGACTTTTTAATATTTCATACAGCGATTATGGTGCATTCAAGAACCTAGCCCCCTAAACCCTAAGAGGGCCCCCACTCCTGTCCTCCTTCTCCATTTGAGGGCCCCAGGGTTTAGGGTGGAGAAAGGGAAAGGAACCACCCTTCCAGGGACTGACCCCAGAGACTGTTCCTGCCCTGCCTCGCGCATCCCAAGGGTAGGAGGGTAACCCCTGGGCACAACTCCCATGCGTTCCTCTCCTGTTTGTGCACATATGCACACTATGGCTCCTCAATGAGTTCGTCAGTTCCTGGCAGGGCCCCTCTGCAACAGCACCAAGTGGGATGGGGGCAGAGGGCTGGGCTAGGCTGGGGAGACCCTGAGAAAGAAGGAGGCCCTGGCTATGGGACCGCTGGAGGGAAAGAGAGGGACCCCTTGCCTCAACCATCTCCCAGAGGCTCTGGAAGTCCCCAGGTCTTCCTGCAGCTGGGGATGGCAGATGGGAGAGGAGGGCAAGTGGCTGAGGCATGCTCTCCTTTAGCTGACCCCAGGGCCTGATGATGGTCAGGGTCTGGCTAGGGGCTATGTCACTGCCTCTGAAAGGCTGGGAGCAGGACTTCATTGCACAAGATACTGTGGGAGGACCCGCACATGGGTGGGACTGAGCCAGTCTGTATATAGATGTTGCATTTAAAAAAAATGTAAACCTCATTTGAAATCATTAAGAAACAATGAATGAAACAAACAAACAAAAAGGACCACACAACATGAGGCAGGCGGGGCAGACAGGAAAGCAGGCAGGGAAGCCTCAGACCCAGGGCATTGTTGCTGTCGTGTCTGAGTCCAGACCCCCAGTCTGGGCTGGCTCCATGCGCCTGGCTGGCCAGGGGTTGATGGTCCTGGAGGAGGGGTACGATGGGGATGGTTATGCCTGACCTTAGTTTGGGAGGCTGGCATGGCCATGCTGTCCACCAGCAACTGCCATGACAGAGAGACAGAGAGGGAAAGAGAGACAGACAGACAACACAGACAGACAGACGAGGCAAAGGAGTGATGAGATCTTTGTTAGCACCAAATGGGTGGGCCAATAGGAATCAAGAACCAAGGCTACTGTACATAGTTCAACACTTTCAGGTTCTTCCCTCCAGCCACTCCAATACACCACAAACTAAAAAGGGATATCTATATAATGCATAAGAATAACCTCCAGGATAACCTGTCAACTCTGTTTGAAATCTCTCAGCCACTGAAACTTTATTTTGTCTTATTTCTCTCTTCCCCATTTTGGTCAAGAAGGCTTTCTCAGTCCCATGATGCCGGGTCCCAGCTCATCTGGGAGTCCTGTCCCATGTATAGAGGGGGAGATTTACACCCCTGGGAGGCATGTCCCACGTAGAGAGGGGGAAGGTGTTCACCTGCCAACTTGGCTTAAAGAGAGAGGCCTCATCTGAGCAACAAAAGAGGCTCTCCAAGGTGACTCTTGGGCATAATTGAACAGGCTTAGCCTCTCAATTATGAATAAATTTTTTAGGAGTGAACCCAAAGATCAAGGGCTCAGCCTACTGAATAGGTTGTCCCCAGTGCTTGTGACAATATCAGGAATTCCTCAGGTGGGGCAGTTTAATATTTTGTCCTTTCTCCCCAGTCTCCCAAAGGGTCATTGCAAATACTTTTCTATTTTCTACCCAAATTACTCTGGGATATAACAGGGCATCACACCAACTTGTACAAACCAACAAAATCTCATGCCCTAGTCAAGGTTCTGTGCAAATATGGTGTATAAACTGACAAAACAAGTTAAATTAGATGATCCACAACCACAAATATAAATTTTCCACCAAATAACAATTCTCCCTTTGCTCTCACACAGAAGTAGAAATTTTGAAATATGAACCATATCATCCTATACCCAGTATTCTGTTTTACCTTATTTCTATCCAGATCAGCTCCAATGATATCTCTAGTTGAAGTCTGATCACTTTTTCAACTCTTTAAACAATTGTTGTATGGGGTAATGCTGATTCTCATAGCTTCAGAGCTCTAACTCAGAGTCTCAAGTGTCACATAAATACCTGAAGTTTCAGGGAGCAATGAGGTTACACATAAATAGCTCAGTATCTCAGAATTTAGACATAACAGTTACAACTTCTGAATATATGTGACTGCTGTAAGACCTTACAATCTAGGGCCCTTTCAATAGGCCCCAACCTGATAACCCATGTTCTCAACTTCAATTCTCCAAGTTTATATATTATAGTTAGCCCATATGAGTGAGGCATGATCATATTTGTCTTTGTTTCTGCCATTTCATTCAACATACTGTCTTTGAGATTCATTCACCTAGTTGCATACCTCACACATTCATTCGTTCTCGCATCAACTCAGTAGTCCGCTATATATATACACCACAGTTCCCCCTTCCATCCCTCAGTCATTGTACCCTTGGGCTACCTCCATCCATTGTGAATCGCAAACCCTGCCTCCATACACACCAGTGTGCAAATGTCCATTCGTGTCCCCACTATCAGTTCTTCCAGGTATACACCTAGCAACAGGGTTGCAGGATCATATGGCAACCCCACCCCTAGCCTCCTGTGGAACCACCATGCTTTTCTCCAAGGAACTACACCTCTCATTTTCCTCCTAACAATGAATAGGTGCATCTCTTTCTCCACATTTTCTCTAGTACTTGTTTCTCTCTGTTCCTTTTTAAAGTTTTATTCACACATCATACAATCCAACCTAGATAAATAGCCATGCCTTCCCCACCATACTTTATATGAAAACAGTTCTTATTCTTCCGCAAAGAATCCATGCTCCTGCCCCACATCCTCCACTTGTTGACATTTAGTTTTGGCATAATGCCTTGTTACGTTCAGTGGAAGCATATTACAATGTTAGTGTTGACTATAGGCCTTAGGCTGCACTGATTGTGCTTTTTCCTGTATACTATCACATTTTCAACACCTTGCAGCATTGATATTCATTTGTTCTCCCTCATGCAATAATGCCTTTATATTTGTACATTTAATCAACATCATTGTCTACTCTAGGCTTTCCTGAGTTATACTGTCTCAGTCTTTGCCGTCTATTTTTCCTTCTGGTGTCATTCATGCCCCCAGTCCTTCTTCCTCAGCCACATTCACATTCAACTTCATTCAGTATAACTATTCTTGTGCTACCATCAGATAGTATTGTACTGAATTTTTATAATCAGTATGCACTATTTATGAATTTATACAATCAGTCCTATTGTACATTCTGTATTCCTTCAGCACCAAATGCCTAATCTCTACCCTCTTTTTATCTCCTGATAACCTGTGTTGTTAATGTTAACTCTCAAATTTCACTCATTAATGTTAGTTTATATTTGTGAAACCATACAGTATTTGTCCTTTCATTTCTGCCTAATTCTATTCAGCATTATATCCTCAAGTTTCATCCACATTGTTACATGCTTCATGACTTTAGTCTGTCTTGTAGCTGTGTAATATTCCATCATATGTATATACCACAGCTTGTTTAGCCACTCATCCACTGATGGACATTTGGGCTGCTTCCATCTCTTGGCAATTATAAATAATGCTGCTATAAACATTGGTGTGCAAATATCTGTTTGCGGCTTTACCCTCAGTTCCTATGAATATATTTCTTGTAATGGGATTGCTAGGTCATATGACAATTCTGTACTTAGCTTCCTGAGGAACTGCCAAAGAGTTTTACAGCGTGGTTGCACCATTTTACATTTCCACCAACAGTGGATAGGTGTGCCTCTTAACCCACATCCTCTCCGGAACTTGTTGTTTTCTGTTTTTGTTTCTTTTTTATAATGGTCATTCTAGTTGATGTGAGATGAGATTTCATTGTGGTTTTGATTTGCCAAATAGCCAGTGAAGTTGAGCGTCTTTTCATGTGCCTTTTAGCCATTTGTATTTCCTCATTTGAAATGAGTCTATCCATGTCTTTTGCCCATTTATCAATTGGGTTGTTTGTCTTTTTGTTGTTGAGTTGAGAATCTCTGTATGTATTTTGGATATTAACCATTTATCTGATATATGATAATGTTTCTCCCATTGCATAGGCTGTCTTTTTACTTTCCTGACAAAGTTCTTTGATGCACAAAAGTGTTTCATTTTGAGGAGATCCCATTTATCTATTTCTTTTTTCATTGTCTATGCTTTGTGTGTAAGGTCTAGGAAACCACCTCCTATCCCAAGATTTATAAGATATTTCCCTACATTTTCTTCGAAACGTTTTATGGTCGTATGTCTAATGTTTAGGTCTTTGATTCCTTTTTGAGGTAATTTGTGCATAGGGGATCAGATATATATCCTCCTTCATTCTTTTGCATGTGGATACCCAGTTTTCCAAACACCATTTATTGAAGAAACTGCTCTGTCCCAGGTGGGTTGGCTTGACTGCCTTATTAAAGATCAATTGTCCACAGATAAGAGGGTCTGTTTATGAATACTCAATAAGATTCCAATGGTCAGAATATCTATTTTTATTCTAGTACTTTGCTATTTTAACCACTGTAACTTTGTAATATGGTTTAAAGCCAAATAAATGTGAAACCTCCACTTCTCAGGATATTTTTAGTTATTCAGGGCACTTTCCAAATAAATTTGGTTATTGTATTTTCTATTTCTTTAAAGTAAATTTTTGAGATTTTAATTGGTATCACATTGAATCTATAAATCAATTTGGGTAGGAGTGACATCTTAACTATATTTAGTCTTCCATTCTTTGAACAAGGTATACCCTTCCATTTGTTTAGATGTTCCATAATTTCTTTTAGCAATTTCTTATAGTTTTTTGTGTATAGATCTTTTGTATCCTTAGTTAGATTTATTCCTAAATATTTGATTCTTTTGGTTGCTATTGTTAATGGGTTTTTTTTTTATTTCCTCCTCAGATTGCTCATTACTAGTGTATAGAAACACTACTGATTTGGGGGGTGATCTGGTACCCTGCGCCTTTGCTGTACTTATTTATTAGCTCTAGTAGCTTTGCTGTAGATTTTTCAAGATTTTTAATATATAGTATCTTGTTATCTGCTTGAGAGTTTTGGTCCTTCCTCCTTTCCAATTTGTATACCTTTTATTTCTTTTCATGTCTAATTTCTCTGGCTAGAACTTCTGGTACAATGTTGAATAACAATGGTGAAAGTGGGCTTCTTTGTCTTGTTCCTAATCTTAGAGGGAAAACTGTCAGTCTTTCCCCACTGAGGATGATGTTAGCTGTAGGTTTTTCATATATTCCCTTTACCATGTTGAGACAGTTCCTTCCTATTCCTATCCTTTGAAGTGTTTTCATCAAGAAAGGGTGTTGAATTTTGTCAAATGCTTTTTGTGCATCAATTGAGATGATCATGTGGTTTTTCTACTTTGACTTATTGATATGGTGTATTACACTGATTGACTTTATGTTGAACCAACCTTGCATACCTGGAATAAATCCCACTTGGTCATGGAGTATAATTCTTTCAATGTACTACTGAATTCAATTCGCAAGAATTTTGTTGAGGATTTCTGCGTCTATATTCATTAAAGGGATTGGTATGTAATTTTCTTTTCTTATAGTATCTTCGTCTGGTTTTGATAATAGGGTGATGTTGGCTTCACAGAATGAGTTAGGTAGCTTTCCTTCCTCTTCAATTATTTTGAAGAGTTTGAGCAGGATTGGTACTAATTCTTTCCTGAATGCTTGGTAGAATTTACGTGAGGCCATCTGGTCCTGGATATTTGTTTTTTGGGAGCTTCTTGATGACTGATTCAATTTCTTTATTCATCATTGGTTTGTTGAGGTCATCTATTTCTTCCTAAATCACTATGGGTTGGTCATGCCTTTCTACGAAGTTGTCTATTCATCTACATTTTCTAGTTTATTAGCATGTAGTTGCTTATAGTATCCTCTTATTACCTCCCTTATTTCTGTGGGGTCAGTGGTTATAGCTCCTCTTCCATTTCTGAGTTTGTTTATTTGCATCCTCTGCTTTTTTTTTTTTTTTTTTTTTTTGTCAACCTAGCTAAGCATCTATCAATTTTATGGATTTTCTCAAAGAACCAACTTCTGGTTTTGTTGATTTTCTTACCTGTTTTAATATTCACAATTTCATTTATTTCTGCTCTGAACCTCATTATTTCTTTCTTTCTGTTTCCTTTCAGATTAGTTTGCTGTTCTCTCTCTAGTCTCCCACACAAAAAGTTTATGACTCAATTTTTGCTCTTTCTTCATTTTTATTTTATTTTATTTTATTATTTTTATTTTTTTGCATGAGCCAGCAATGGGAAATGTAACCCAGGTCTCCAACATGGCAAGCAAGAACTCTGCCTGCTGGGCCACTGTGACCCTCTTTCTTCATTTTTAATATAGGCATTTAAGGAAATCAATTTCCCTCTCAGTACTGCCTTTGCTGCAACCCATAAATTTTGATATGTTGTGTTTTCATTTTCATTTGCCTTGAGATATTTACTGATTTCTCTTGTATTTTTTTCTTTTTTTAAGAGTGTATCATTTAACCTCCATATATTTGTGAATTTTGTGGCCCTTTGGCTGTTATTGATTCCAATTTCATTCCATTATGATCAAAAATTTATTGAGACTTTCTTTGTGACCCAGCATGTGGTCTATCCTTGAGAATGATCCATGAGCACTTGAAAAAAAATGTGGATCCTGCTGTTGTAAGGTGTAATGCTCTGCAAATGTCTGTAAAGTCTAGTTCTTTTATTATATTACTTAAAATCTGTTTCTTTATTGATCTTTTTTTTTTTTTACATGGGCAGGCACCGGGAATCGAACCCGGGTCCTCGGGCATGGCAGGCAAGCACTCTTACCTGCTGAACCACCGTGGCCTGCCCTTCTTTATTGATCTTGTATCTAGATGTTTTATCCATTGATGAGAGTGGGGAATTGAAGTCTCCAACTATATGGTAGAGGTGTCTATTTCTCCCTCAGTATTGTCAAGGTTTGCCTCATATATTTTGGAGCACTCTGGTTCCATGCATAGGTTATGTCATATTGTTGAATTGTTCCTTTTATTAATACATAGGGTCATTATTTATCCCTTTTAATTTCTTTACATTTGAAGTCTAATTTGTCAGATATTAGTGTAGCTACCCCTGCTTTTTTCTGGGTTGTTGTTTTCATGAAATATCTTTTCCCAACCTTTTACTTTCTACCTATTTTTGTCCTTGTGTCTAAAATGAGTCTCCTGTAGACAGAATATAGATGGGTTCTGTTTTTAAATCCATTCTGCCAGTCTGTGTCTTTTTTATTGGAAGTTTAATCCAGTAACATTTACTGTTATTACTGTAAATTCTGTCATTTTGTCTTTTGGATTTTATATGCATATCTAAACTTTTTTCTCCTTTTGTACTTATTGATAGTCTTCATTTTTGCACTTTTCTCTAGATTTCTCTCCTGTGTTTTCCTATCTGCCTATAATGCTCTCCTTAGTATTTCTTGTAGAGCTGGTCTCTTAGTCTCAAATTCTCTCATTGACTGTTTGTCTGAAAACATTTTAATATCCCCCTCATTTTTGAAGGACAGTTTTCCTGAGTATAGAATTCTTGGTTGGCAATTTTTCTCTTTCTGAATCTTGAATATATCCTACTACTGACTTCTTGTCTCCATGGTTTCCAGTGAGATACCCACACACAATCTTATTGAGCTTTCCTTGAATGTGATGACTTGCTTTTCTCTTGCTGCTTTCAAAATTCTCTCTTTCTCTTTGACAGCTGACAATCTGATTAGCAAGTGTCTTGGAGTATGTCTATTTGGATCTCTTCTGTTTGGAGTATGCTGCACTTTTGGATCTGTAATTTCATGTCTTTCATAAGACATGGGAAATTTTCAGTGATTATTTCCTCCATTAGTCTTTCTGCTCCTTTTCCATTTTCTTCTCCTTCTGGGACACCCACAACATGTATTTCTGTGCACTTCATGTTGTCTTTAAATTCCTTGAGACCCTGCTCATATTCTTCCATTCTTTTCCCTATATTTTCTTTTGTGTGTTGGATTTCAGATGTCTAGTCCTCTAGTTCATTAATCCTTTCTTCTGCCTCTTCAAGTCTGTTATTGTAAGTCTCCATTGGTTTTTTTGTTTATTTGTTTGTTTGTTTCATTTCTTCTATTAGGCTTATCATTCCTGTAAGTGCTGGAATTTTTTTTTCAAACTTTCAAGTTCTTCTTTATGTTCACCCAATGACTTTATGTTGAATAATCTAATCAAGTTTCCAACCTACAGTACTGAATAGGGATAAAAAGAAACAGCTGCTTCCATAAGATGGATCAGGATTAAAACATGACTTTTATATCCTTCCTCAACTCATTGATTTGATTTTTGATGAGATTTTGCATGTCTGTTCAAACAGCCTGGAATAGTTGTTTCAAATCCTGTATCTCATTTGAAGTGTTGGTTTGTTCCTTTGACTGGGCCATACCTTCAATTTTCCTAGTATGGATCATTATTTTTTGCTGGCATCTACACATTTGATTTCCTTAATTAGTTTATTCTGAAGGTTGTTTTCACTATTTTACTTAGGGTTTTCTTGTTGGATGGCTTTGTTCTCTGTCTGATCTTGGAATTCAGCTCAACTTATTCTAGACCTCCAATATAGGCTCTGTTTAACTGATCAGAATTTTTCTGTTCTTGTTTTTCTGTATCTTGCCCTGCTTATATGGGGTATTTTTTTTTTAGGAGGGCATCCTCAGATACTATTAACCCCAGTCAGACTTTCCTAGAGCAGACAGGCCCTCATCTCAGGAGGAGAAAGTGGCAAGTAGCAAATTTCTCTAAGGGTGAGACCCAGCAGATTGTCTAATCCATTTACATTTAAAACATTACTGATGATGTGACTTTCTTCAGTCCTTTTGCTATTTGTAGGTCTTACACATTTTTTGTCCCTCAACTCCTCCATTGATGCCTATTTTCGTATTTATTTATTCGTTTTTTTTGTATTGTACCATACTGAGTTCCATTTCCTTTCCTTCTGTATTTATTTCTGAAATATTTTCTTTGTGGTTACATTGGGCTTGAATTTGACATCTTTAATCTATAACAATCACAATTTGATTATGTACCACATTAACCTCAGTAGCATACACACGATTCCTATGTCCCTCCATCCCAGGGGAGGCATTTTTTAACATTTTCCAAAGTTTAAAGCACTATTCTGGGCTTAATGAGGTAAGGAAATATTTATATTAAAATAGGAAGGAAAGTGAAAACTTACCTAGCTCCCATTAAAATAAATAACCTTAATCCCCTTTTCCTGGAATGTTAGCTGGTCTTGGCTAATGTCTCAGACTTCAGCTATCTCTAGGTTAAGTGATATGTATGTATCAAAAACTTGTTCCTTATCCAGAGCAACTAATGTTGTATGCTTTCTCCAGATGTGACTATAATGCTTGACAAATAAAAGTTATTATTTAAAATATGTGCAGCCCCAGTGTTTTTTTGTTATTTTAAATGACAGACATGCTAAAGTATCAGCTTAGACATCTGAAGTGGAGTACCCAGAGGCATGCAGAGTTACAGGTTCTCCCCTTTCTTTCAGTTCCACAAGGAAAGGTTCAAAATTGACATGCCACATCGATTTAAAGTCTACAACTACAAAAGCCCAACTTTCTGTGAGCACTGTGGGACCCTGCTGTGGGGATTGGCCAGACAAGGACTCAAGTGTGATGGTGAGTCTAATCTTTGGGAAATGAGCATTGTCCCAAGTAAGGAGCCTCCTAGGAGGTAAGTTCACAGTCTTTATGGCAGGCATAGGGAGAATGTGAGGGAGGGAATTGAAAGCAACCCAGGAAAGCTACCATAATTATGATCGGGCAAGCAATGGCCTGACCATTGCTGCAAACGTATTTCTTGGCTGGCTGATAAACTGGAAGGCCGGTGTATGAAATCATCTGTCAGTTGATTGCATCTGTGGCTGATTACATCCGTGATCAGCTAAACCATTTCTCCCACAAATGAGATAACCCAATAAGTTGAAGGCTTTTAAGGAAGAAGAGAGACTCTGTCATTGCTTCTTCAGCCAGTGAGCCTCTTCTGTGGAGTTCATCCAGACCCTTCATCAGAGCTGCCAGCTTCACAGCCTGTTCTACAGATCTGGACTCTTCCTTTCCCATGGTGGTGTGAGATACCTTTATAAATCTCATATTTACAGATATCTCCTAATGGTTCTGTTTCTCTAGAGAACACTGAATAACACAGCACCCAAATACTCTCATTCCAGAAAAATACAAAGACATTCAGCCTCAAGATCAAGGCTCCTGCCTTCTGTTGTACCATAACCCTGGTGTTCAGTTTGTTACGTTTCCTGTTCTAGTTTAAAAGTTGCTGGAATGCAATATACCAGAAATGGAGTGGATTTTAAAAAGGAGAATTTACTGAGTTGCAAGTTTATAGTTCTAAGGTTGTGAAGACATCCAATATTAAAGCAAGGCTATAGAAATGTCCAATCTAAGGTATCCAGGAAAAGATACCTTGGTTCAAGAAGACTGATGGTGCTCAGGGTGTCTCTCTCAACTGGAAAAGTGCATGGCAAACATGGCAACATTGGCTGGCTTTCTCTCCAGGCTTCTTCTTTCATGAAGCTCCCTATTAGGGTGTTTTCCTTCTTTATCTCCAAAGTTCTCTGGCTGCATGGGCTCTCGTGGTTCTTATGACTCTGTTGCTTTAAAGATTTTTCCAAAATTGTTCCCTCTTAAAGGTCTCCAGTAAGCAACACCACCTTCAATGGGTGGAGACATACCTCAATGGGAATCATCTAATCAAAACCCACCACCCACAATTGGTAGTTCACATCTCTGTGGAAATAATCTAATCAAGTTTCCAACCTACAGTACTGAATAGGGATAAAAAGAAACAGCTGCTTCCACTAGATGGATCAGGATTAAAACATGACTTTTCTAGGGCACATAATCCTTTCAAACCAGCATACTGCCAGAATGCACTGTACCAAAAATGGGTTGGCTTTTACAAAAGGGATTTATTAAGCTGAAAGTTTACATTTCTAAGTCCATGAAAATGTCCAAACTAAGGCATCCAGAGAAAGATACCTTGATTCAAGAAAGGCCAGTGGGTCCAAAACATCTCTTTCAGCTGGAAAGGCACTTGGCAATGTCTGCTAGCTTTCTCTTCTCATTTCATAAGGCCTTCCTGGAGGTGTTTTCCTTCTGCATCTCCAAAGATCTCTGGCTGTGTGGGTTTTGTCAGCACTAAAGCTTTTTCCAAAACGTTTCCCTCTTTAAGGATTCCAATAAGTGACCCCACCTTGAATGGGTGGAGACATATCTTCATGGAAACCATATAATCAAAGTTACCACCCACAAGTGGATGGGTCACATCTCCATGGAAACAATAAAAAAAAGATCCCACTCAGCAATATTGAATGAGGATTAAATAACATGACTTTTCTGGGGTACACAACAGATTCAAACCAGCATACCTGAGGAGAAATGCAAGATTGTGCTTATCCTATGACTGGTCCCTTTGCCAAGAATCCCACTAACTCTGGCCTGCCCCATTGTTACCCCATTTGCTCTGGGTCTGACCTGCACTATTCAGGCATGTGCAGCTGTGCCATGCTTCTGCTCTTCTCCTTTGCATCAGCAAGTAAAATTCTCCTTCAAGTTCCACCAAGGAGCAGGCCTAGCATGTGGATTTGGCTGATGGCCCTGCACAAGGGACATTCTGAGATCTAAGGGTGAGAGCTGTGAATTTCAAGTGCTCAGGGAGAGAGTGGCCAAATCCAGCTCTGAAGCCTATTATTCTTCTCATCAGGTGAGACTCCTGTGTTGGTCTCATGGTTGACAATTTCCCTTCCTGTAGCCGGTTACCCACTTGCTGAAGTCGAGCTGGTCTAATGAGTGTGATTCTAGTGTTTCCGCTCTCCAAGGCTTAGAACTTCCCTGAGGATTCCTTGGCATTATTTCACGACTCACAGTCCACTGTGTTCTGTTCTTCTTTTCTAACATTCTTTCTTTTTCATTCTCTTCTCTTCTGTTCTCTTCTACTGCCTTTAAGTAGCTCCCCCCCCCCTTTTCCCCTTACCCCTTCTCTGTTCCCCTTTTCCTTCCCTCCCTCTCCTTCCCCCTTTGCATTTTCTACTTTCCCTCACTCCTCACCTCCCTTCTATCCTCAACTCTGTTTACCTCCACATACTTTGTCTTCAACTCTTTTCTTCTTCTCTTTAGTTCTCTTGTTTCTCTTTCTAACTTGCCCTCTCATCAAACATTTCTTAAGTAGGGCCCCCTTTTGTCTTTAACCCTGTCTTCTCTCTCTCCACTCTAATTCCTATGAAAATAGTCATCAAAAGCGGCTTTTTACACTCACAGAGATCCTGTTACCACCTGATAGGTTAGTAACAAAGATCTGAGTAAGACATTATCCAAGTGGAGAGAGCAGCCACCACTGTGTGTCAGAGGCAAGCACAGACCAGGCTTGATTTTTTTAAGATATATATATATATATATTTTTTTTTTTCATGGGCAGGCACCAGGAATCGAACCCTGGTCTCCGGCATGGCAGCCAAGAACACTTTCTGCTGAGCCACCGGGGCCCACCCCTAGGCTTGATTTTAGAGAGCAAAGAAAAACCTCAGTCCTGCCATGCTAGTCCTTGCTGACTGCCTCACTTTGCATTGCAGGAATGAGTAGGAAAATGAGTAGTGCTGCCCCCTCTGTAACTTAGACCAACAACAGAGTGTGAATCCTGTTGACAATGCAGAATTTGGAAGGGTGGAACACCTGTACTATATTAAAGATTTTTATTATACACAAAAGATTTCATTCCAAGTGAAGTTTCATGAATGTACCCACCCATATATTCTGGAATGAGGAATAATGAATACTAGTGGGCATAGAGAACCTTGTTTTGTTTTATTATAATCTAAAGAAGAGCAGACTACTTAAAATTACAGGAGAAGACTGCTAAAGTTTCACCTAAATATTTTAACATGGTTTTTCAATGTAATAAATAATGAAGATGAACGAGATTTTGGATTTGTTGAGCACCAGCTCTTAACCCAGGAACTGTGCCAAATTCTTTGCGCCTTTGCACACAAATGTGCCGATAAACTGGTAAGATTAAAATTGCATAATTATGTAGCTTCTACTGTCTAATTCCGTTGTTACAATCCCTGTTTATGGTTTTGCTGAATTGGATGTTACTTGAGATGAGAATTCAGTCAACTTAACTTTGGACATCTTTAGGTTACATATTTTTAATTGTGATGGCAATAATTCATAAGCAAAATTTAGACTTTCTGAAACTAGTGACATAATATTATATAATAGCTTGTCTTTATAAAGACACACACACAAACACACACATGCACATTTAGGAAGTATCACATGGACACAGTCAGTGGAGTTTAGTCCTCTAGTGTGCTGTTTCCAGGACTAAGAAGTCAGATTTCTCCTCCAGTCCTGGCATCTTGGAGCTAGGAGCCTAAGGATTTCTAGATGGCTTAGTTCAGTGCTACTGGTCCGTAATCTCAAGTCACAGAGAATGAGCATCTTGCTCAAGGTCCCAGTATAGATGACAGCACAAGCCCACGCATCATCTCCCTCCTACTCTTGCCTCAACAACTTGCTCCTTTCAACTATTTCCCACTCATTTACCTTTGGTGAAATTGAATAACATCTTATGTGACTTATAAAGATGAAAGAAGAGTTGGGTTCCTTTTTTTAAGCTTCTTTCTATAATTATGTAGTATACATGGATTTAAGCCATTAATACAGATGTGCAAGAAGTATCACTCTCTTTATGACTTTTAAATCAACTTAATCTGGGTTCTAATGCCCAATCCTGCTGGTGGAAGATTCCATCTAATAATTATTAGGGACCCCTGCCCTTCCTATAATCATACAAGATTTGAAGAGTTGCGTATATACCAATGCCCGAAAACTAGGTAAAAGCTTCAGCCCCTGGCGCCCACTGGCATCCTTGTTGCCCAAGCTACAGTAGCACTGAAGCCTGTGGTTTTCTGTTTTTCTGCACCACATCTGGGATTTTGTTTTGTTATTTTGTTCAAGCTTGGGACCCATGCTTGGGATCCAGTGTCCCTCTTTGCATTATGCAGTTATCTTTCCTGGCATTGCAAATTAGTAAAAAAGGGTTTCCTGGCTCCAGGGTCAACCCACCATCCCTCCCCTAGTCCAAGAATGATGGGAGACACTTCTACCCCATTGTCCCTCTCTCTACTGTTCTCAGAAGCCTTTGCCCAGTCCCCTCCCCCAATGCTGCCTCACCAGTGACCCCACTCAATTCCCTGAGGCAGGAACAACATAGCCTGGCTTGGGGAAAAGAGGAGGAGATCAGGGAAGGAAAACCACTCAAGGAGGTAAAAATGAAAATAGTATTTCAGCAAACTTTATAGCCACAATGAGAATATATAATAATTTTTCTGGAGAGGTAGGTTCGTTGGTTTTTGATTGGGTCATCAATAGATTTTGACATCTTTAAGGCACAGGGTCCCATCATAACTGAACAATCTCAATTTGCCTTTCTTCACTTTTGTGGTTGCATTGGACGTAAAAAATATAGTGGAGCATTTTTTGTTATAAAAAAGGTTTTGATGAAGGTAAAGCTGTTGACAGAAGTAGGAAAAATCAGAAGCGCAAAGGAGGGTGCTGCAGGGATAATAGAGGGAAAAATGTCCTTTTTCCTTTGTCAAATCCTGTTGTCTTGCTCTGAGACAGATCATTCACACCCAAGCAAGGGTAGGTTGCTTAACGGCAGTAATTTACATATAAAACTGTCTTATAAAATCCCAGGGAGTGGGGAGAATAACAAAAAAAACCTCAATATTTAAATGCTCCCACCTTTTCTAGTATTCCTTGTTCCACAGAAATTATTCACTTTGGTGTCTTCAAATGAGTTTTAGAAATAAGTATAACTCCTCTGTGTGTCAGCCAGGCATTCGCTGGGTTCCTCCCACCTTCTCAATTCTGTTCCCAGGAGACCTCCCTGACTTGGCTCTCCTCCACCACCCTGGGCTCATAGCTGTGCCCTCCCTTCATCTTTATGAAATTGTGGCCTCTTGTCCACATTCCCTTCTCTCGCCATCATCCCTTAACTGGACACATACACATATAGTTACACCATTTCAATTTCAGTTCTGTAAACTTAGACTGCCTCTCCCCCTCAGCCTCTCCAGAGAGGTCAGAGAAACTTTTTGCAGCTCAGGTGGGAAAGGTGGAGGCTGGGCTAGGAGTGCTTGGGCTCCAGTATGTAGAGTGGGAGTGGAAGTCCTTCCATCTTGGCCTTTCAGATGACCACCAGTGACAGCCAATATTGACTTTTACTCTCAGCAGTGGTACCATCTAAACTCATCCTGAGAACAGACCTCCCCGGTAACAAGTCCCTGGTTGTACCTGGAGAAGGAGTCATTTCCATTGTTGCACTGAGGAGCATCTGGTCTGTGTACAGATTGCAGGGAAGGAGAGATGGAGGATATGGTGGCTTCCTAAGAAATACAGCTCTGACTAAATTATTTTTATTTATTCAGTGTCTTCCTGTGATGAGAAGATGGGGCTGGGGATTTGCCAATTGTCCCATCTACATGTGCATGCATAAAACAGATCAGGTATTTAAGCCATGGCCCCTGGTTCTGTTACTCTTGCTCACTGTGTCGCTTTCTTCCTTGCAGCATGTGGCATGAATGTACATCACCGATGCCAGATGAAGGTGGCCAACCTTTGTGGCATAAACCAGAAGCTCATGGCTGAAGCCCTGGCAATGATTGAGAGCACTCAGCAGGTAGGAAAGGCTTTTGGATTGGCAAACACCCAAAAGTTCAACTCAACAAGCTACTTGAGTCTTTGTGCTCTTCATTCTGTAGCATCTCTACAGGATAGCATGGAATATATTCCTGAGTGTTCTTCTAGTTCCTGACTTCAACCTTCATGCCCATATGTCCTCTTTGAGACATTCAAAAAGAGTGTTGATAGAAGAGCTTGGGTTATCCTACGCGTTTAGGAATCTTAAACAGCTTTTACCTCCTTGGACACAAGCTGAGCTGTCCCGTCAGTGATGGCTGGACTGACTCTTTCTTTGTAATCTAGGCTCGCTGCTTAAGAGACAGTGAACATATCTTCAGAGAAGGTCCAGTTGAAATTGGCTTCCCATCCTCCATGAAAGATGAAACAAAGGTGCCTTATTTACCAGCACCGGGAAAAAAAGGTGGGTGTTCTGAGTCACAGGAGAATCACTGTCCACAGTTAATCTTGATCAACCCTAACTCAAGACCTTCAGATTTAAGTTCTCAGTTGACCTGATCTGATAGGCGATGCTTTATTATTATTTAGGATTGCAGGCCCAGCTACCAACTAAGAGGGTGCTACTTCTTAAAAGTGAAGGCATATGGTGAGGAATAAATTGACTTGATTGAAAAAAGAAAGATTTAGATTAGATATAGAAAGGATCTCCAGCCAATAAAGTAGACCATGCCTCAGTGATTATCAAAGTAGAGAACAACATCTTCCTCAGGAGATTATGATGGACAATACAGTTCAGCACTTTCACAGCCCACTTGACTTTCATTTCCCCGTCCCTCACACTGGAGTCATGGGATTTGACGTTTCTGTGGTTGTGATCCAGGCAAATAAATGAGGTTCACTTTCCCTCAAATTTGATTAGAATGCCCATTTTGTCTATGATTTGACATCATCTTTCTAAACTCTCATTCGTTTCTCATACAGGGTCTTTTGCTCATTGAAGTATGTTTCTTAAGTTTAAATATTTCTCTGTCTATTGAATATACAAAGAGACATAGTCCACGCCCCAAATGCCAGAATCACAGACAGGAAATGTGGCCCCCACAGACAGAGAGGGAGGCATTAAAGCTATCTTGCCATGCAGGGTGCCGTCGCCCCCAAGATCTGATCTCGGAAGGGGAAGTAGAAGAGAAAGTGTATGCTCTCTGAGTAGCTAGAATGACCCTATTTCTATCTGTCTGCTTTTAATCACTGGCTTGTCACTTTCAGAGCCTCAGGGAATTTCTTGGGAGTCTCCAATGGATGGGATGGATAAAATGTGCCACCTTCCAGAACCAGAACTGAACGTAAAAAGACCATCTCTGCATATGAAATTCAAAATTGAGGATTTTATCTTGCACAAAATGTTGGGCAAAGGAAGTTTTGGCAAGGTATGATACCATGGTATAGAATTCTACTGACTAAATGCTAGAAGTGGAAAAAAAGCTCCTGGTCAGTGGAACTAAACTTACGGGGGTCAGAACTCTGTGTGGGTATGCAGAGAGAGGCTTCCTTAGTATTCTGGAAGAGGGTCAAAAGATCTCTGAATATAAATTGGAATCTGAGGGACTCAAGGACAACAATAGCCTCTGATTTCTGGGAATCTTTGTTCCTAAAGCCACTTTGCTTTGGAGGGGTACATCCCACACCCTTATAAATTTGACATCTTCAGGCACCAAAGGAATGGGAGATGCGTCAGCCCCATTCTAGTCAAATTTGTTTTTTTCCCTTTTTGTTACTTTCTCAAACCCAAGAAAGACGATGACATCATTTAGAAATCATCATCAATTGTCAGTGATGGCAGAACATTTTCAAGCTAGTTGTCACAGAGGAATGATATGGAATATAGATTTTGGAGCTATTTGAGATATTTAAGGGCATCTGATGTACTAATTGTGCCCCTAGTTGTTTTAGATGCTTGGATACAACTCCTGAGGAAATTTTAGCCAGAAATCACTGTTCCATGAACTTGTGAATCCAAAGCCAACATTTTGCTAAGCACCTGCTCACCAGACTTTGGCAGGAAAATGTGTCCAGTTTATTTATAATCAACTAAAATACAACTGAGCATCCACTGCAGCTGAATAATACTGTTTTTCACTTGGGGTTTGGATTTAAACTCCAGTGCATCACCTTCCAGGAAGTCCACTCTGCCCTGCAAACTGTGGCTGATGCCCATTAATTCTTGTAGTTCGTTTCTGCAATCATATGAACCACAGTGGGCTCATTTGGTGTTAATCTGAGTATAATAAGCAATTTTACAGCCAGTCTTCATTGTAATTTAGTATCAATTAATGTGCATTTATAATCTGTTACCAAAATTTGAAAGCACATTACGTAGATGGAAATTGCTTTTTCAGCTTCTTTATGGCTGGTTTTGCAGTGTTTGATTGAAAGAAGCAATCACCAAAAGAGTACTTTCAGTTGTTAATGAAATGTTTATCTTTCTTTGATCCCACGTGAATTTCTACCCTTGAACAAGGTTAATAAGAAAGGTATTAAATTAAACCTACCAGCCTCCAGCAAAAACCCAAGGGACCACTGAGAGCTTGTGGTAGCCTTTGCCTCATGCTCAAAGCTGTATGCTCCTCTCCATCAGGACCCCGGGTCCTGCACCAAGAGACCTGGATTGTAGGGTTTGAGCAGGGAGGGGACTTCAAACAAGATGGGACTGCAATTCCTCTTTCTCACAACACAGAGAATACTCCAAGTTTGTCTTTCTTCTTTCTTTTGGCTCCGTAGAGGAACTGTGGTTCCTTGCTGAAAATGTAGCCTTATATATTTTTGTTCTCAATCTGCTTTAAAGCCCTGAAGAACAAATTGCAGGTTTTCTGGGCATGCTCACATCATTCATTTACCTGAATTCTCCTCTCAGTTGCATCCCCTCCATCAAGCCAGCCACCACAAAGCTATGACCCTGCACTGTGTTTATTATTGTAAACCTAGACACGTGCGTTTTTCAGGCTTCAACATTCCCTAAAAGCCAATAAAAGGAACAAATGACAAATCTTCCTAATAGCTGTCATTTGGAGAGCATTTTATAGTTGACAAATCACTTTCCCCTGTGGGTTATCTCATTTGATTCTCCCAATAGTCTTGTGAATAAGAGAAGGTAAGAATCGTTATGTCTTTTTCAGGTTAGAAAACTGAAGCCTAGAGAGGTTAATTGGTTTGCCCAAATTCACAGAGCCCATTAATGGCTGTGGGATGGGATCGGGTTTGGAGTTGTTTGTCTCCAAATGCCGGCCTCTTGCAACTGTCAAGTCTGTTGCTGTATCATTTGCAAAAACCAAAGTTGTTGAACTCTCCATTCTATGCCATCTGGCATCCTTTTATATAGGATTCATTAAATCAAGTGGAAAAAGTAAATTTTGGAGTCAGCTCTTCCACTGAGTACCTCCATGAATTTGAGCAAGTTATGTAACCACTTTGAACCCAATTTTCTTATCTATAAAACAGGAATATTACTATATATCCTGCAGAGTATTAGGATGTGTGAATTAAATTAGACCATTAAATTAGCTCATGTACACAAAGTACACCGCATATGCCTTACACATAGTAGGGCCTGAAAATGTTATTCGTTTCTGTAACATCTTCTTTAAGAACTATCCTTCATATATTCTTTTTTGCCTTGAAAAGCTCTGTAAAATGTAGAGCTAAGTTTTGGGTTCATTTGTCATAATGTTTTGCTTCAGCCATCCTTCTTCTCCACTGCTTGCTTCTTGATCCTTTGGTAAGCCTTTTGGCCCTGTGAATTACTCAGCTTCTTGGACAGTTGGAGCACACAGTTTTTTTGTTGTTGTTTATTTTTTAAATTTTTATTGTGTTAACACATGTACAGCATAACATTTTAACCATTTTCAGTCTACAATTCAGTAGCGTTAATTACATTCAAAATGTTAGGCTACCAAGACTTTTCAATTATCCCAACTAGAAACTGTGTACCAGGGCATATGATTTTAAATATAATTTTTTCATGTACTGAGCATAGCCCATCCCATTGCACCTTGGTGTTGTGAAACACTTTAAAACACTACAGATAGGATGAAACCACTAGATAATATCCTAAACTAGTGAAGTGCTTATATTTTGTCTCAGTAAAAGAGGTGATGGAAAAATGAATGAAGAGAAGGAATCCTCTCTTCTCAACCAAGACTTGGTCTCTCACGACTTAGTCTCTTTAATGAATGTGATTCCAAATTCTAAAGAAAGTTACTTCTTCCCTTTCCTTCCAGGTCTTCCTAGCAGAGTTCAAGAAAACCAATCAATTTTTCGCAATAAAAGCCCTAAAGAAAGATGTGGTTTTGATGGATGACGACGTTGAGTGTACCATGGTAGAGAAGAGAGTCCTTTCCCTAGCCTGGGAGCACCCGTTTTTAACGCACATGTTTTGTACTTTCCAGACCAAGGTATGGCTTCAACCTTTCCTGCACCTCCAAATGTGGTAAATCTGCCTGTCCCAAGTGGCGTGACTCTGGCGCCCTCATTTGGAGACCTGCAGTACTGTCTGTCTCTACATGTTCTTCACCTTTCTTCCAACTTTCCTTGTATCCAAACAAGTTTCATTTCTTCTATACATCACTGAGAGATTACTTAGAATTTTTTTTAATGTAGTCCATTGAGAACGGGCTTTATTTCTGGATTTGTTTGTCTATTGGCTTGTTTTTTAGAATTTGGTTTAACTTAGCATACTAGCTGGGCTTCTAAGCAGTCCATGACTTGCTTGACAAAGCAGCATGCCTTGGGAGGGGAAATGTGGTACCTTTGTGCTCATCTACCATATGCATCTTGAAGAAAGTTGGAAAATAGACTGAATGTTATCTTCCATTATAAGGCCCACAGGAGAGCAGTCTTTAGATTGGGTTTGCTTTGTCTTAATCAGTTTCTGTCACCCCGCCAGTCGGGCACTGAGCAGGGAGATGAGAGGACAAAAGGGAATCCCACTGCCATTCAGCACAGGGCTCCCTTAGCTACGCTGGTGTTGTCCAGAGGCTCTCCTCTTCTCATCTTGGTTTCCTTTTTACTTAAAAACAAAAAAAAATCATGTTTTCTTTCTGATTCTAGTTATTCAGCATCATTTTCGAAAATTTGGGAAGTTGTTATGAGCTCAGAAAAGAAAATAATTTATAATCCCACGATTTGGATATACTCACTGTTAATCCTTTGAAGTTTATCTTTTTGTTTTGTCTCCCCAATAGATTTTTGAAAATAAAAATGGTATCCCATGGTAAATACCTACAGGTCTATAGGTAGTAATTTTAGCACTATGCAGCATATGTTTTCTCACATCTGTAGCTATTCTTCTACAACCCGATTTATCTAATTAGAACTGTTCTAAATTTCTATTCTGTATTAAATAACTCGGAGGTGAACATCTCATAGATCAATCTCCATGCACAGGCATTGTTATTTTCCATCTCCATCATCTTCTCTTCCCTTCTATCCCCAACTGAGCATGGCCCAGAATAAAGGCCAGACTCAGATGAGTGGTTCAGGTCCAAAGTGCATGAAGGTCGAGTAGTTTAGTGGTTAGAATGCCCGCCCTTCATGTGGGAGACCCGGGTTCAATTCCCAGACCATGCACCCAAAAGAAAAAAAAAGTACATGAAGGGGTGAACTTTATTTCAAGCCTCAAAGATAGTCTGATACCTTAATACAAGTGACAGAGAGCCTTTCAGCTGCCTTCTGCCATGGATGGAATTAAAGGAGAAGGTTCAGAATTGCCAGATAAAATGTGCAACACCTAATACATCCTCAGCAAGTGTTTAATGAATGCACTGGCTGAAAACAAAGAGAAACCCAACCAGAAAAAAACAATTATTGAGCATACACTGAGTTTGGAGCAGGCAATGCATAATACAGTTCCTAAAAGAGGCCTTGTTGATCATTCTAACAAGTAATTAACAAGTGTTAAACTGTGCGAAATTTGAATAGACAGAAAGGAAAAGGGAGATGATAGGTGGGGGTATGGGTATGGGGTGGGTTTGGGAATACATGTGAAAAAGCATGAAGGAAAGGAGTGCTAATGATAAACTATTTAAGAGAAAAGAAACTTAAACTGCAGCAAAGGTATTTGGAATTTCTGATAATGAAGGTGTGTTAGTTTGCTAGCTGCCAGAATGTGATATACCAGAACTGGAATGAATGGCTTTCCTAAAGGGGAATTTAATAAGTTACAAGTTTACAGTTCTAAGGAAGTGAAAGTATCCAAATTAAGGCACCAACAAAAGGTTACCTTCACTCAAGAAAGAAACCCCTTTGTCAACTGAGAAGTCATGTGGCTGGCATCTGCTGGTCCCTTGCTCCTGGGCTCTGTTGCTTTCAGCCTCTGTTCCTGTGGGGGTTCCTTATCTCTTGGCTTCCCTTGGCCCTCTCCAGGTTCTGGCTTGCTTAACATCTCATGGTGATGTCTGCTGAGCTCCAAGCATCTCCAAACATCCGTGTCTCTGTTCTCTGTGTCAGCTGTGCTGTAAAGTGTCCGTCAGCTCTGACGCTTCTGTAGCTTCTCTAGGCTTTGTCTTTTCTGTCATTTTTATCATTTCTGAGGTTTCTCCCAAATGTTTCCCCTTTTAAAGGATTCCTGTAAACTAATCAAGACCCACCTAGAATAGGTGGAGTCACATGTCCACCTAATCAAAGGTTAATACCCTCAATTGGTGCATCACATCTCCACGGAGATAGTCTAACGAAAAGATTCCAGCCTACCTTATTGAATCAGGATTAAAAGAAATGGCTGCCTTCCCAAGATGGAATCAGGATTATGGCTTTCCTGAGGTACATAATATTTTCAAATGGGCACCAAGGATTAGGGATATATACTCAGCACTTTCTCCTGGAGATTGGACATCCCCTCTATTCTGGGATGACGGCAGTTCATGACCCAAAGATGAAGTGAAGACTTCGGCCTGGAGCTGTTTTTCATCTCTCTTTTCCTCCTGTGACATTGGGAGACTCATGTCAAACTGCTAAACACACTTCAGAGGAGGTTTCTAGGAGTTCTTAATGTAAATGAGCTTAACTTGGCACCATTTCCCCACTTTGCTTAATGTTTGTGTGATATATTCTCATATCTTCTGGGGAGGGCAGTCATAAATCCCACTTTATAGAAAATCGGTATGTTCCATTCTTTTGCTTGTCTGCCAGAGCTTCAGGCAATGTTCACTTCATTCCTTTTTACGGGAGATTCTCTCCAAGGTTTTATGCAGCTCTGATGCCCTGCAAAGCTCTGAGAAGTAAATTTATCAGAAGTGTTTATGCCATGAGGAAAAAAGTGGCAGAGAATGTGCAGATCACACATCATGAGTGTGACTAGTTTCAATACTTAGATTTTAAGGAATTGAGTACTTTTAGAAAGAGGGGAGGGGGAACTAAAAATCTTGCATTACACTTTCCCAACAACCCTGAGTTATTGTTTGTGAAATGTCCTAATTTATTACTTCAGCTCTTGTGTGTCAAACAAAGTAACAATACCACTTGTGAATGTAAAACAACAATTTATGTGAATGATGATTTGCTTTGAGGACATTTGTGGAACAGCTGTTCTTGAATGCACAGTTATCTTTGCAGACTAGTTGAGATATTAGATAAGATAAATTAACTATTGACTTTTCTAAGAAATTGTTAGCTTTTGGAGAAAGCTATTCATTTGCTTCTCTTCCTCCAAAGAGCCTTCCTGTTGATTCCCAGATTATTCAGATGGTTTAGAGAACTTGTTCACTTGTTAATCCACAGGGACATGTGGATTAAACCTTTAAAAGTTTTTTTTAATAGTGAAAAATAGCATATATACAAAAAAAACAATAAATTTCAAAGCACCTCACAATTATTAGTTATAGAACAGATTTCAGAGATTAATATGGGTTATAGTTCCACAATTTTAGGTTTTTCCTTCTAGCTGCTCCAAGACACTGGAGACTAAAAATGATATCAATATAATGATTCAGCAGTCATACTCATTTGTTAAATCCTATCTTCTCTGTTATAACTCCACCTTTGCCTTTGATCCTTCTCCCAATCTTTAGGATTATTTGGACTAAGCCCATTTTAACTGTTTCATGTTGGAAGGGGCTGTAGAGAATATGTGACGGGGGGATAGAACTAGTTGATGTTCTTGGAGAGTCTGGCCCCTCTGGGTTTCAGGACTTATCTGGCCTAGGAACCCATCTGGAGGTTGTAGGTTTCTGGAAAGTAATCATAAAGCATGGAACATTTGTAGGATCTCCGATAGAGCCATAGATGTTCTTTAGGGTTGGCAGAAATGGTTTTGGTTTTGGTTTGGCCAGCCATAGTAAATAGCAATATCTAGTTGAAGCTTACATAAGCCCCCAGATTAGCCTCTTGGTTCTGTTTGAACTCTCTCAGCCACTGATACCTTTTTTTGTTACAATTCTTTTCCTCCTTTCAATCAGGATGGCATTGTCGACCCCAAGGTGCCAGGGCCAGACTCATCCCTGGGAGTCCTATCCTACACTGTCAGGGAGACTTTCACCCCTGGATGTCATGTCCCATGTAAGGGACAGGGTAATGTGCAAAAATATCAGTTGAATCTGAACTTGAATCTGAATGAGGCTGAAATTAATTCTCTTTTGTGATAGATCAAGATGACTTTGCACATAATTCAGACTGGGACATAAATTTGTGGAATCAAAGTGTCAAGTGCAGATCAACATTATGAAGGGTTGTTGTAGCAGTAGGAGGAAATGACTTTTTATTCTAGTCCTTATTTTTTTTTACCAATAATTCTTTTTTTATATTTATATTTTCTTTCACACATGAAAATCCACAAGGCTTAAAATTGGATTTCTTCCCAGTTATCAATTCCAAGGTAGGCGCCAGTCAACTTTTGCACTGCTGGATTTTAAAGCAATGTATTCAGAACCTATTTTTTTAACATTAACATTCAAAAAATAAAAATAGAAAAGACCATAGTAAGATTTTATCTTCAAGAACAATTGTCATTAGTGTTTCCATTGTATTTACTTACAATGAAAAAACTATTAGTAAAAATAATTTACCATAGGGCAGGCCACGGTGACTCAGCAAGCAGAGTTCTCATCTGCCATGCCGGAGACCCAGGTTCAATTCCCAGTGCTTGCCCAGGCAAATAAATAAAAATAAAAATAAATAGTTTACCATAAAACCTTGCAAACCCAATTAACAAATTGCTTTCTTAAATTGTTATTAAATTAATTCAAGAAATAATGTTCTTTGGGGCCTTACTACTTGTAAGTTCTGTTTTTTTTTTTTTTCCAAAAAAGAGGCAAGACTCTAAAACTGTATGGGGTTTAAATCACAAACTATTTCCTTTTCCTATATAATTGTAATTAGTAAAAAAAAAAAAAAATACCTAACTTGGAAGAATAATATTCTGTTTTCTTGGTTTTAAAATATCATTAATTATTAGAGTAACTTAATTTTCCTAATAAGCATAACAAAATACCAACAAAATCACAAAACAGAATTATCTAAGAACTGTATTTATTAGACGCCATCTCCAAATCTCAGAATCATCTAAATGTGAAATAAGATGTGAGTCAGAAATTGCATGTGGCTGCTAGTAACAATGACAGAAAATAACTGTGGCTTAAACAAGATGCAAGTATTTCTCTCTCTCATATTAAAAAAAGGGAGATGTGTGTGGTTGAGAGGAGGTACAACAGCTCCATCATGTTATCAGAGTTCCAAGCACCATCTGTCTCCCTTTTCTACACCCACAGCACTGGACTTCCAGCCTCAAGGCTAACTTTGAGTCCAGAATGGCTGCTGGAGCTCAGCCATCACAGCCATATTCTAGTCAGGAAGCAGGCAGAACAGAGGAAGGATTAAAAAAGAAAGCCAATGGAACAGTCTAGTCTATAAAAGTACTTTTCTGTAAGTCCTACATCTCTTTGATTTCCCTAGCTTCAAGGAAATCTGGAAAATTTAATCTTTCAGCTGGGAGCATTGCCATTCAGAATAAATGTTTTACTAAGAAGGAAAGGAAAAATGAATTTCAGGTAGACAACCGGTCATCTTTGTTTCAATGTATATTTTAAAATAAAGAAAATATAACAAAAATCTACCTTTATTTGATGGCTTATTTTGTGCCAGATAGCTTTCTGGGAACTTTGAATATATTATCTCATTTAATTTTGATGGTATTCACCCCATGAAATAATTATTATTATTCCCGTTTTAGCTATAGGAGAACCGACGCTCAGAAAGATGCACTTGCCTAAAGTAACTCAGTTGGTAACAGAGAATAATGTCAAATCCCAATTGGCTCTGAGTCCACATATTGGCCTCTTTTTTTTTTCTTTTTAAAATTTTTTTTTATTAATCAAAAAAAGAAAAGAAATTAACACAGCATTTAGAAATCATTCCATTCTATACATGCACTCAGTAATTCTTAGTATCATCACATAGATGTACGATCATCATTTCTTAGTACATTTGCATCGATTTAGGAAAAGAACTAGCAAAACAGCAGAAAAAGATATAGAATGTTAATATAGAGAAGAGAATTAAAATAATAATACTAATAAAAATATATATATATATAAAAAGTAAAAAGAAAAAAACAAAAACAAAAGATACAAACAAACAAACAAACAAAAAAACTATATTTCAGGTGTAGATTCATTCAGTGTTCCAACATAGTTACATTACACTTAGGTATTATTGTGCTGTCCATTTTTGAGTTTTTGTATCTAGTCCTGTTGCACAGTCTGTATCCCTTCAGCTCCAATTACCCATTATCTTACCCTATTTCTAACTCCTGCTGGTCTCTGTTACCAGTGATATATTCCAAGCTGATTCTCGAAAGTCGGTTCACATCAGTGGGACCATACAGTATTTGTCCTTTAGTTTTTGGCTAGACTCACTCAGCATAATGTTCTCTAGGTCCATCCATGTTATTACATGCTTCATAAGTTTATTCTGTCTTAAAGCTGCATAATATTCCATCGTAGGTATACGCCACAGTTTGTTTAGCCACTTGTCTGTTGATGGACATTTTGGCTGTTTCCATCTCTTTGCAATTGTAGATAATGCTGCTATAAACACTGGTGTGCAAATGTCCATCTGTGTCTTTGCCCTTAAGTCCTTTGAGTAGATACCTAGCAGTGGTATTACTGGGTCTTAATCCATTCTACCAGTCTATGTCTTTTGATTGGGAAATTCAGTCCATTAACTTTTAGTGTTATTACTGTTTGGATAATATTTTCCTCTACCATTTTGGCTTTTGTATTATATATATCATATCTGATTTTCCTTCTTTCTACACTTTACTCCATACCTCTCTCTTCTGTCTTTTCGTATCTGACTCTAGTGCTCCCTTTAGTATTTCTTGCAGAGCTGGTCTCTTGGTCACAAATTCTCTCAGTGACTTTTTGTCTATAAATGTTTTAATTTCTCCTTCATTTTTGAAGGACAGTTTTGCTGGATATAGAAGTCTTGGTTGGCAGTTTTTCTCTTTTAGTAATTTAAATATATCATCCCACTGTCTTCTAGCTTCCATGGTTTCTGCTGAGAAATCTACACATAGTCTTATTGGGTTTCCCTTGTATGTGACAGATTGTTTTTCTCTTGCTGCTTTCAAGATCCTCTCTTTCTCTTTGACCTCTGACATTCTAACTAGTAAGTGTCTTGGAGAACGCCTATTTGGGTTTATTCTCTTTGGGGTGCGCTGCACTTCTTGGATCTGTAAATTTAGGTCTTTCATAAGAGTTGGGAAATTTTCAGTGATAATTTCTTCCATTAGTTTTTCTCCTCCTTTTCCCTTCTCTTCTCCTTCTGGGACACCCACAACACGTATATTTGTGCGCTTCATATTGTCATTCAGTTCCCTGATCCCCTGCTCAAGTTTTTCCATTCTTTTCCCTATAGTTTCTGTTTCTTTTTGGAATTCAGATGTTCCATCCTCCAGTTCACTAATTGTAGCTTCTGTCTCTTTAGATCTACCATTGTAGGTATCCATTGTTTTTTCCATTTTTTCTTCTTTGTCCTTCACTCCCATAAGTTTTATGATTTGTTTTTTCAGATTTTCTATTTCTTCTTTTTGTTCAGCCCATGTCTTCTTCATGTCCTCCCTCAATTTATTGATTTGGTTTTTGAAGAGTTTTTCCATTTCTGTTTGTATATTCAGCATTAGTTGTCTCAGCTCCTGTATCTCATTTGAACTATTGGTTTGTTCCTTTGACTGGGCCATATCTTCAATTTTCCGAGCGTCATCCATTATTTTCTGTTGGTGTCTGGGCATTTGATCAGATTTCCCTGGGTGTGGGACCCGGCTGGTTGAAAGGTTTTTCTGTGAAATCTCTGGGCTCTGTTTTTCTTTTCCTGCCCAGTAGGTGGTGCTCGTGGCGCTCGTCTGTCTGCGGGTCCCACCAGTAAAAGATGCTGTGGCTCCTTTAACTTGCCAATCCAAATCTCGCAGTCGGCCCGGGAAACCGCGCGTGGAGGGGGGGTCGCCGGCTGCCGCAGCTTGGGGGAGTGCCAGTCCAAATTGCCCAGCTGGCCCGAGACGCCAAGCGTGGCGGAAGGGCCCCGCTATCCAACGTTCCCAGTCAGACCGGGGAGCCACGTGCATGGAGGGGACCCCAGTCGCCAGCCGCCCCGGCCAGGAAAACGTGCACCCCTCGGGTATCTCACCGCAGCGGATTCTCCCTGCCCGTTCAGCCGTTCCAGAATGGGGTACGCTGTCTTTTTGGTCTCTGTCGTGGCTCCGGGAGCTGTTTCATATTGTTTCTGTTTCTTTAGTTGCTGTTCTGGAGGAGGAACTAAGACCCGTGCGTCTTACTAAGCCGCCATCTTCTCCAGAAGTCCCCCATATTGGCCTCTTATATATTCATACCACGTAGGCATTTTCATGATATGTCATTTCTGTCATAACTAAATGTTCACCTACAGAAAAGAAAAATCGCCAAGAAAAGTTTTCCTTTCCTTGTAACTATGCTAGAGTAAAAGAAAGATGTATAGTCCAAGTACCCCAAAGTTCTTTGGTCTGTCTCTCATAAAACTGTGGCACAACAAGAGGGCTCCAGAATTTATTTGGAAAGGAAAGATGCAATTAAAGCTGTGAGAATGCTTTTATTTTTTAAGGAAATGTTTCTTTAAAAATTAAAAGCAAACCGAAACCTACCTTCATCCGTATCCTTTTTTGGATTCTGAAGGATCTATTTGAACTCAAATCTAAAAATGTAATTTGAGAAGCATTCGCATTTCACACCTAAAAGAAGTTTTAGATTGTGCAAGAACATCTCAGGGTTCTCAGGTTGAATTTAAGCAAAGGCAACTGCGGTTTTGCGCAGCCACAGATGTTGCCACCCCAGTGTGGTAGCAGGAGGCAGAAGGCTGGTGCCAAAATATTTGTACTGCTTCCTTTGACTTCCGCACTCCCAAGCCCAGCCAGTCTAACATTCTTTGTCAATATTACTTTAAAATTTCTCTTTCATGAAACAGAAAAAGCGAGTTTCGCTTTCTATTTCTAGAAACAATACATAAAGCTTAACTTCCTGGCGAGAGGACCCCCCCCCATTCTCATTCTCCTCAGGTCCTGGCTTGAGGCCTTGGAGTCATCACTGGTTCCTAGTGTGCCTTTAAACAAGACACCCACCATTTCCTTGTGACATGTCCTAGTTGGATCTCCTTTTTTGCCTCCAAAAGGGTAGTGTTAAAAAAAAAAAAAAGGACTTGCAGGGAAGTTTGAATCCTTTGTGGAGAAAGTATCCATAGTTATTGCAAGATATTATTATTAGTTGAAATGTAAGAAAAACTCTTTCCCTATGGTCATTTTTTTTAAGTATGTCATTTTGGTTCATGGTTTGAAGGCAAAATCCATGTAACCTTGCCAGAAGGTTTTTAATTCCAAGCATTTTATTCCGAAACTGCCTCAACTGCAGCTCTCAAAAACAGTGCAGATCGTAATTTTTCCATTTGAGTTAGGAGCACTGGAAATTGCTAAGCTTTAGCAAGGAAAAGGAAAACCACATAAACACATCCTCAAAAAGAATTTTTTTATGTCTTCCCTATTTGTAGTGACTAATAGGTTTCTTTTCTTTAAAGTCCTCCAGCAGTTTTCTGATCTTACAAAAGCTTAAAATGTGTCATTTCAAGAATCACGCATCATTTAGACAGACTAAAGATACCATTTCTGTGTATCTGGGAGATGTTAGATTTGCAGTACATGTATGGGAATTGTTGCATTTACAGAAGATTGATAGTAAATTAATGTTGTACTCAGAAAAGTTCGATTTGGTTTCCCTGCCCAAAGACAATCAGCAATTAATGAACAATATTCATGAACTCCTTTACTGTAAGCATTACGTGGTGAGTTTAAGATGCTATATCATTCTGCACTGCCTGCTTTGGAAGCTCAAATATTTTCTCACCTTTAGGTGGCTTCTGTTAATCCTTCTTCAGGGCTCATGTGCCTGTATCGTCAGTCCATTCCCATCACCTACTCTCTCGAAGTCCCAAAAGTATTGTCACCAGCTTCCCAAAAGATGTGAACATTTTACATCTCCTTCAAGACCATACTGTAGGAAAGTGCCTCTCATCTGTGGATCTACTCTCCCTCCTTTGCAAGGTTTGCTCAGAAACCATCTCCTGCATCAGTCATTTCAGATTCACTAATTCCTACATAGTCAAAATTATCCCTTACCACTCAGCTTCTCAGTTTCCAAGACCCAGAGAGATCACTTTTTGTATTGCTCAACCTTTTCTTTTAATATCACTTATTCTGTTTCTTCATTTAGATACTATATTCCTTGATCTCAAGAAGCATCTTGTTCTGTTTGATTATTTGTGTGTTCCATTTTCTCCCACAGAATCCTAGCTAATGTTCAAGGGAATAAAAAAGGAAATAAAATAGTCTTTAGTAAATCATATTGACTATAGCTTCTCTACCACATTCCCAAGTGCCAGAAAGAATGGTCCTGAGCAAAGTAGAGGAAAAGATGATGTCCATCCTTGGTCTACCCTCTTCCCACACCTCGGAACCCTTCAGTCCCATTATTTCCCTCTTCTCTCTGGAGTCCCAAGAATTTATATGCACGGTCTAAGCTTTCTAGACTCTAACTTCACACCAGAATCATTCCTATCTATCTCCTTGTCTCTCCCCATTAAAACTTGTACTTGAAACTTCAATGCTATTTTCTCAGTTAACAGTCTTAGGGGATACGTGATATGGTAAACAGCATATGGCAGCTTAATGTGCATTGTTCCCAGCAATAATTTCTTCTTAAAATACAGTAAATAAGAATTCTAAAATTGCCTCTGGCCTTCTCAGTCATTATAAAAGCATATTTCCCCAGATATCTATAGAAATACAGGAACATAAAACATGTTTAATTTAATTGTTGGTGACCTTGATTTATAACAGTCCGATTTTTAAACATATGGTTTGGAATCTCCACTTGTCCTTTTGTCCCAAACCTTGCAAAAGTTGAGGTCGGCCTTGTTCTGACTGTAATTCAACTTGATACTTTTCCTCCCTGTGTGACAAAATAATAACAGTACAGGTAAGAAAGGTAAATATGTAATGAGTTCTTACTGTATGCCAAGCGCAGGGCTGAATAGTCTATGTGTATTGTTTCATTTAATTTTAGATCTGGACCAAAGCTCCCCATTTGTTCTTCAGAATGAGCTTCTGTACTCTTTCCACTAACTGTAATAGGCTATATCCCAAAGCAGAGTTGAAATCTAGTCTCCAATTTCCATATCTTTATACTATAATCTTGAACATTATAGCATTTATCGCATATGCTTAACATATGATATTCTGAAAGGGATATGGTATGTTTCAATATTTTAATCCTAATTTTATATCTTCTTCATAGATTGTACACTTTTTCTTGTACAAATTCACTGTATCAGTTTATTAACCTTTGAAAAAAAGCATACCTAGGGAAAAAAATATCTTCAATTGTTCTTTTCCTCTACCTTATTTTCCCCAAGAGGGTGTCTATATACCTGACATTTTTTGCATGACATTGGCCAAGTTTTCCATGTATTTTCAAAATTAATTGTTAATGATTTGATAAAACCAACAGCTAAATTATTTAATGCTATCAAGTTCTCATCCAAACATATGGACATTTGGGAACTGTCCCTTATTTACTCAATAACTAGCTATAGCAATAGTTGTCATTACTTAATAATTTGCTGTGTTCTGTATTTTCATTCTCTTATTGAAAAAGGATGTAATCTTTCTAGGGACAAAGCAATTTAGAAACTAGGTCATATTAAAATAACTTTTTTTATATTAAAATAACTTTTGAGCCCACCTTTACAATTCTTACTTCATTATGTCTAGAATATTCACAAAATATCTTATTCCTCTCTTTAAAGAATTATCTTGTTTTAGATATTGATACGTTTTGACAAACCCAAAGACTTTTAACTTTTCTAAATGGTACTTGTCTATGCAAACGCTGTCCTGTGAGAATTATACAACAGATTTTGTTGAATCTATCACTTTAATTTTATATGTAATCATCTTTCCTTCAGACTGTGACTATAGATTTTTATTGCACTGATGCCTCCCTTTTAGATCTTTCAGTTATTTCTAATTTTTTGAAAAATCACTCCATTTGTATTATTTTTATAAAAATAGATTTTAAAGTTAATCCTGTCCTATGCCTTTTTATGCTTTCTTATAATGTTGAAGTCTGCTAGTTTCAATTTAGAAGCGCTAAGAAAGGTAGCATCTTATTTTGCATCAAACACTTAAATTTTCAGACCAGTACTACAAATGGCAATTCTATTTGAATCTACCAATAAACCAAAGCCTTTTTCTGACTCCTTCTTTGAAACTGTCATATTAACTGGAATAGAAGTCCCCAGCTCTGCCTTGTACTTTTGAGAATTTCCTTTTCAGCAGGCTAAAACTGAACATGAGTAGCAAACCTCCTTGGCAAATGTTGAGACTCTATATTATATAAACACAAGAGTGATAGCCTCATTGAAGAAGTAAATCACTCATTATACTTTTGAGAAGTAATATTTTCCCTAATTATAAAATAGTTACATCGAAAATATACTTTGAAAATCAGTAAATATACAAAAGTATTATAAAATGACAGAACTGTAGTTATATCATTCAAAAGCATCAGAGGTAACATTTTTTAGTATTTCCTTTTATCTTTTTTCTCTATAATTTAAAATGGTGATCATTTAGATCTTCATCCTAATAAGTCATCTTAATGCCAAAACCAGATTTCTAAACTATTGCTTTTTTTTTTTTTTTTTTTTTAATGCTTGTCTTTTATGTTAAAACTCAGGGCAGTGCGATGGTGTATAAGTGGCAGAATTCTCCCCTGCCGTGCTGGAGACCTGGGTTCGATTCCCAGTAACTGCCCATGCAAAAAAAACCCCTCAAACTATTACTATGATCCTTCTGTGTTTGTGAATATATATATATATTTCAACTTGCATATAAATGTGTATGCTATATATTAATTGCAGTGATGATGATGATGATGAAGTCGACATTTATAGAGACACCATATTCTAGGCATCTTGCATTTTTAGCTCACTTAATCTTTATGACAACCCTATAAAGTAGACACTGTTATTATCCCCATTTTATAGATAAGGAAGCTGTGGTGGCCCTAAGAGGATCAGGCAGCTGTTATTAGGTTGTGGAGTCAGGATTCAAACTTGGGCACTTTAATAGCAAAGTCCATGGGTCTAATTTAATACCGCCCTTCATTACAGACCCAGCCATCTCAAGTGAACTGTTTTTAATTTCATGGAATTGAGTCCTGTTGATACTTCTGTTATGAAAGAAAACAATTTGTTAGTTAATGCAAGAAGACCCCATGAGACAATTAAGCTAGTAAATAACAACTGAGCCTGAGTCCCTGGGGCAGGCTCCAAACCTCTGGAAAGTCAGGCACATTGTTTCTGACACATACTAATGAGTCTAATGAAGGCAGTGAATTTTACTAATTACAGCTTGCAGTAGAAATGTAAACAGCCCCTAATGAATGAGTTTGCTGGCTTTGCAGGTAGCCAGTGCACACACACACACACACACACACACACACACACACTCCAAGTTTAGACATACAGAAGTATACACATGATTATCTGTTGTTGTTTTTTTTTATGGTGTATCCTTTATGAAAAAGGAAATAAATTGGTTTTTCATTTGTGACCCAATCTAAAATGAAGAAATAACAAGGTGCTCCAGATTCAGAATAAGATTACAACGGACCCAAGAAGTTGAGTGTCTGTGTGTAATGTAGGGGTGGGTGAGTGTGTCGGTGGGTCATTTGGGTGCACGGCCCTGGCCCCGCCCATCAGGGGTGTGGGAAGCCGCCGTCAGGGGACCTGCAGCTCCACCTCCCACCGGACGCCCAGTTCCCATAAGGCACCTGGCCTGGGCATCATGACCCAGCTCTGTGGTTTCTTCACAGCATGCGGCGCCTCTCTGGTCACAACCACAGAGTTGAGGAAGTTGAAAAGGGAGCTCTTGCCGTTTGTAATTCTCAGCTAAAACCTTGCTTTTGGGAGACAGTCCTACAAGATGATCACTTAGTTTTTCTCTTTAATATGAAGAAAGGAAAATGTAAACCTTGATTGTGGAAGTCCACGCCCTGAAAGGACTCCTTGCCTCTACTTCAGACAGTAATTAGACTCAGTGTTTTCATGGCGTAAGTTAGGATGAGAGTCACCAGAGTAGGGATTCAAAGACTATTCTTGGTTAAAGTCAGACCAAAAAGTTTTCAGGCATTCAGCTTGGAAAAGTAGTGCATAACAGCTATTACTTGAAAAATGACATGACTGATTAGTGCAGTTCTTCGATGAACAAATTGTTTAAATGTTTTTAGCTTTGTATACAGTTTCTCCTTCACTTCCTCCTTCTTACCAATATAAATCATTTTTACAGCTACATTTTGCATACATACTTAACAAAGAACATGAATATAAAGGAATTTAGATTTTAGAGTCCCCCTGAAGTGAAATCATATATTTTTAAGTACATAGAAGAACAAGATCTATAACTCCTTCAGTCAAGTGGTGAAATATATTTGTGAAAGCTCTAGAAAAGATAGTACTTTGAACACAAATACGTGAAAATCTTTGCAAAGACACTAGGCTGCTTTGGAGTTTTGAAAATTTTCAGTATATATATAGTGTATACATATATATATATATATGTATATATATATATATATATATAGTGTATAATGAACACCATTTTTAAAAGCTAAAAAGTGAAAGAGCCCAAGTGTGATCACTGAGAAGCACAAAGCTTTGAGCACTCATCTATCTCCAGAACATCAGCATTGATTATTGCCTTCAGTTGTCTGAAAATCACAGCAAAGCCATAAATAACTGTGACTTTCTCATTTTTATTGTCCGGCATACAGAACAGAATGCCATGAGTATGTTTGTAAATTGGAAAGTTGATAGATAAATTAATGTTATTGAATGTTGCATCAAATGTTTTTCTTGTAGCCAGAAGTACTTCAGCACTATTCAGTGATTAGCTTCTACCAGTGACCCTCATGTTGTACTGTCAAAGCCCAGCTAGAAATCACTTCACTTACAGAAAGGAAATATGTTCAGTGTTTCATTGTATCATTAATAAAACTAGTGAATGCTGGAAGGACATGCAGAAAAGTCACTTCGAAGTCAATTAGTATGAAGTCTTACAGAGACACCCTCTGTAAATATCAGTCTATGTTTGAGCTGACCCTATTAGAGCTTCTAAGAACCTTAGTGAGTCTCCTGCCACAGGAAACTGGTTAAGAAAGGTAACCTCCTTTTTATAAAATTTGCTTTTTCCAAGGAATTACTTGACAATATTTTATGCTCTTGTCACCTAAGGAAGAGAAGTGAAAAAACCCATTGGATGCTTGAAGTAGGAACTCTAGAGATCAACAAGCTTTACTCCCTTGTTCCTATTCTTTTACAAAATCTGAGATAGACACTTTTCCATGCAAGCCTGCTTTAAGTCTTTATAAGAAAATGACACACATTTCAGAGACAAAACACAAAGACCAACATGAAGGTTATTTTCCTACCACCTCTTTTATCTACTCAATGCAGCACGAAGTCACATTCACATTCTGTCATCACCCATTCTGCCTTACAGCCCCTGGTCCAACGTGGAATTAATTTAACTTTTAAATCAGTTCAGGACCCTTCAGACCTTAAATATCAGTGTAGACACAGACGTATTTGCCCCCAACCAATAGTTGAGGTCAGTGGGCATAAGAAGAAGACTGCTTACAGGGAAGGAAGCCCTCCGGCCTCTATTTTATAACCTCATGTGAGATAGAAACAGTGGGCCATATGGAACCCAGACATAAAGGTTACTTCCTTTGAGGAAGGATCAATGGGAAGGCTCATCTCTATCTTTTAACCAAACTTCAACAAACATGATTTCTGGGCAAAGATGTGTCGTAAAAATTTTGCAAGCATAGCATCTTCTCTTATCAATATTTATTGTATCATCTTGGAAGTACTATATAGTCTTGATGTGGTGCTTAGTAGTCACTATTTATTAATTTTATCTTTTCCCCAAGAAAAGAAAATCAGTAAATGTATGGTGAAAGTCAAGGGGATTGTAGGCTACTAAAAGAGAATTTGATAAAAGACCTCATTGACATGTCTCATTTTGAAAAATAAGAAATTGAGGCCCAGGAAAGGTAAGATTTCTTTGGTCACACAGCTAGTTAGTAAAAAAACACAGAAAGAATTTCCACTCAGCAAATTCTGTGCCAAGAGCTGTTGACAAATGCTAAGGCTGGGACAGATTTAGAATATCCCATCCCCCAACATCAGTGCAACTTTAATTCTCAGTCACCCAAAAGAATCATTTGCATCAGTTAATGTATTACACGGCATAAAGAAGTAGATCTAGACTAGTGGGTGGTTGTGCAAAATTAACCCGGACAGAAGCCCATGTTCCCCCTCGCTAGCCTGCTTTGCATTTTCTCTCAATTGGTGATCACAACAGAAAGGACAACACTGGAGGAAATAAAACTCTGTGTTTTTCTCTTTGTTTCAAGGGCCAGGGGGCTATTCAGTTCCTTTTTCTGGGAAATATCTGCTGTATTTTGGCTGGCTTTCTAACTGGATCCTATAATGATATTAACTTCCACTTATCAAATGCATACTGGGTGCCAACTCTGAGCTAGATAGATATGATCTCAGACCTTCCATATGTGATCTCATTTAACACAACAACCCCATGAAGTAGGAATATTATTACCTTCATTTCACAAATGAAGAACATGAGACTTGGGAGGGGTTAAGTCATTTGTCCAAGGTCACAAATAGTTGGGATTTGAGCCCAGGTCTGAATAAGGACAAAGCCTATTCTTTTAACAATTACCCTGAGTCTCGTTCTTCTTGCTTGATTCTACCCTAAGCCAGTCTGGAGTTTTTCTATGGGCAGACTTTTCTTTTTCAAAATGATTCTGCAGAGATCCAAGTCAGTTGTTGATCATTTCCAACCCTGAGCACTCCTCCAGGCTTTATGAAAGTTTAAACCTATTATGTTCACATTTACTTTTATGACTGGGATATTAGTTTCTACTTTTAAAAAAATCATGATTCTCAAAATGCAGACTCCAGTCTGCACGATTTGTATGAGCATTCATTTAAGCTAATTCCATCACAGTACCATTTCATTGGGTCCAGACAAGAGTCCTTGGATTAGTGATTTCCCACACTTTCCAAATAGCTGTCTGGGAAGAGGTGAACAATCCTCAGAACAGCAAATCTTCACATCTTGCCCACCCAAGCTGACTTTCAGACTTTCTTGAAAAAGCCCAAGTTTAAGCTGATAGTCACCTAAACCAAAGGGCTAGACTTGAAGCAAAACACCATCATAAATGACAAAAGACAATCAGTTGGTTTTCCAGTGCCCCTCACTAAACATGAAATTAAGAACTAAAACTAAAACAGACTATTTTGAAAGACTTATTGTGAAACCATAAAATACTTTGGTAGGATTAGATGCAACAAATCCAATATGCTATAAATAGGCATTACTATTTAACTAATAATCACCATGGCAATATAATCTTAGAATTTCCTTGGTAGTAAACATTAACTGAGCTTTGTGATTTCTTTTTGTGTGTGTGAATTATGATAATATATTTACACGGTAAATTTTAACGTTTTAAGCGTTTTAAGTGGCATTAACTGCATTCATGTTGTGCTGCCGTCATCACCACTGCTCTCCAAACGTCTGTCCATCATCACAACAAACCCGTTAATCATTGACTCCCATTTCCTCTCCCCACCATCCCTCATCCTTTCTAATCTACTTTCCATCGCTATGAATTTATATATCCTAGTTATCTATTATAAGTGAAACCATACAATATCTGTCCTCGTGTGTCTGGCTTATTTATGGTCAGTAATATTCCATTGTATGTATAGGCCACATTTTCTTTATCCATTCTTCCACTGATGGACACTTGGAGTGCTTCCACCTTTTGGCGATTGTGAATAATGCTACTTCAAATATTGTACAACCCTTTATCTGTTTCCAGAGCTCTGACAAAGAGAATTCTGCCAGTTTTTGCTATTGTTTAAGACTTTGTGGAAGGACAGAACCCTGAAGCACCTCATTCTGCCATCTTGTCAACTTCTTCCAAGCTGTAGTTGACAATTTGTGAATTCTGAAATGTCAACCTTCTCTTTAAGCATCCTCACACTTAAAAGAAACTTTTCATCTGGACATTGTTAATAATTTCTTTTATACCTTTAGCTCTCCTGAGTCCTTCAAAGATGATTTCACTATTATGTGCAAGGCTATTAGAGTTAGAAGCTATAACCTTTACCTTTCCATTATAAGAACATAACTTAGACAAGCGGATGAGAAAGCAGGTGTGTGCAGATGAAGCAAATGATTAATCTCAAATTATGTTTGAAATATCAATGCTGAGTTATAATTTCTTTGGGCTGAGAAGTTTTCTTTCTCCATAAAAAGAAAAGATACATGGATCCAGTAACTTTCATCAGAGGTCAATGTTGGTAAAAGCAGGGTGGCACCTACCTTTACCTGAATCATTGAGACAAGTGCCACCATACTTGGTTTCCCCTATTATGGAGACCTAGCCTCCACACAGATGGTAGGCAATGTCTAGTACTTTCAAACCAGATTGCTGTGTCGACCATTACCTCATATGCCCTGGGTCTCAGTTAATTTCAAAGGGAAATTTAAAAATTAATTCTGTTTAAAAAGTCACCCAGGTGAGGTTTTCAGGTATAAAGTCATGCACAGACATGCCAAACATCTCCATGCTTCATGGATCACTAATTCTGTTCTTCATGAGGACCCTTTTAAAGTCAGGGTTCAGAAAGCATCATTGTTTTAGTTTGCTAGGTTGCTGAAAGCAGATATCATAAAATGGGCTAGTTTTTAACAATGGGAATTTTTAACTTTGTTTTCTTCCAAAGACATGGCAAGGCATGTGGCAGTGTCTGCTTGTCTCTCCCTGTCTTCCAGGTTTCGATGATTTCAGCTTCTTGCTTCCATGGCTATCTCTTTCAGTCTGTATTCATTCCACTTATAAAGAACTCCAGTTAGAGGCTAAAGACCCACCCTGAATGAGGTGGGTCACATCTTAACCGAAGTGGCCTCATCAAAAGATCCTACTTACAGTAGATCTTATAAGAAAACTCTACCCACAGAAATTGATTAAATTTATGAACATGCTTTTCTGGGGGTACATACAGCTTCAAACCACCACAGTCATGAATCTGCTGATCGATGAAATATCGTCTCATATAGTAGAAGTGTAGGCTGGTTGGAAGCACATAGACTTCCTTTTGGCTACTCCCACCTGAGCACCCAGCTCTAACAACATACAAGATGTTTTCCTACAGAAGCAACACTCTCATAAACTGTGGCTTGCTTCTGCAACAGGCGATGTCTATACTGAAGAGAAATGAGATTATATTTGAGTGTAAGCACCCTGAAGGCAGGAATTGTGTGTCATTCATCTTTGCACCCCTTGTGCTCATTCTTCTCCTAGAATATGCTCAGAAACTATCTACTGAATATCAAATGTTTGAACGATGTCTTTGAGCCCTACTTTTGGAGTCAGAGTCCCAGACTTCCAAATGTCCTCTCTTTCCCACCCTACCCACTGTCAGTTTCAGGAAGTGTCTAATCAGCACCCACTGGGTGCTCTGCACCATCCAGTTGTCCTGTGGGCAAGTCCAGTTGGACCCTCACTCATGCCATGCCCATATGGGCATTTTGACACAACCCTTCATCAGATTCTCCCTCTTTCTTTGGATTCACAAATGCTGTGTAGATCAGCTGAATTACTTGAGTCTTCTTAACAATGATGTCAAGGTAGAATTGGTTCTTCTGGAATTATCTAGTACACATAAAAAGTAATCCTTGTTTTCTTTTTTTAAGAAGCTAAAATTTGTGATTGTTTTTTTCCTTAGGAAAACCTCTTTTTTGTGATGGAGTACCTCAATGGAGGAGATTTGATGTACCACATCCAAAGCTGCCACAAGTTTGATCTTTCCAGAGCAACGTAAGAGCCTTTTAAAGGATTTGGTGTTTTGCCATTGTTTTTGTCAGTTTCTGTATGTCCAGTGCCCAGAAGAGACTTTTCCCATATGGTGCCATTCTTGTTTCCCCACTCAGTATGTCTAAACCTCAAAGCAAAATAAACTCTTGGGAAATATATGAAACAAGGCAACACTTTCCCAGTTTGTGAAACAAATTCATGTCAGTTTTGTTTTATTTCTCCGTGTTTTGAAATCAGCTACTTAGTTCTTAAGAAACCACCCCGATGCATCAGGCTTGCAGACACTCATATTTCTAAATCATCTGGGCCTGGAAACCAAACTTGCCCTTTGCAAAGAAAGCAGTCAAATAGAGCACAAGTTTTAAAGATGGTCACTGGGGATGAAGCTTTTAGCTGGGACTTTTAGTGAGAAGTTTGGTGTGAATGCAGAAAGCATTTGACTTGAGGGACCTGAGAATGAAGAAATTAGAAGAGGCAGTTAGTCTATGGGAAAATAAATCAGCTTCTTTGACATCAGGCAACATTAGATGCAGGCTGGCTTTTCTGGTCCGCAGTCCCACAGAACCTGATACTCCCCCTGTCTGCCACGCTTCCTCCCATGGGTGTTGTAGCCTAAGTGGTAAAACCACATTATGAAATTCAAGCAAAAGAAAACTGTGCCAGTAGCTCATTTTTAAATGATTAATACAGATTGGCTTTCCTTGCTTCGTGCTCAATGATTTTTCACTCACCACCGAACAAATGCGTTGGTTGGTTTAGATGAACTGGTCGATCAGCTCCTGCATAAACCCTGGCTAAAGCTGCTATTTTGCAAATTGTAGTGAATAGTGCTCCACTAATCCCCTCACCACTAGCAAAGTGCCTAGAGACAACTTTTATCGGATTTCTGCAGCTCAGAAATCATCAGGCATTTTTCGTGCTACAGAGGAGTCAAGCAGTCCACTGTCTTCTCCAATGTTCGGTAGCACATTTAAGCCTGCTTGGACACATGAGATCTATTGTGTCCTAAATGCTTCCCAGGAAGGAGATTTTTGAAATCTAAGGGACTCAGCACACATCACTTCCAGGAAGGTCTCCTTTATCTCTCACCTTAATCCCACTAGTAATAATGTAAACTCATTTCCTTGAAATCCATCGTCATTGAAGATGAAGAGTAACTTATCACCTCTCATCTTACAATATCCTTTCCTCCTCCTCTCGGCCTGCATTTTTGTCAGGGGATAAATTTTATCAGGATGAAAGTAAACAAGCCAGGTCTATTCAACATGGCTCTGCAAACAGGTCTTTGGGCTGCTCCAAGCAGTTTATAAAATAAAAGGAAAAACTTTTCCTCTATGTATAAATTACACATTGTGATTGCATTTAATTATTTGTGTGTTTTGTTAAGAAAAATGGGCAGTTTGAGCATTGTAGTTTAAACTATAAGAAGAGGCATTGGCCACAGATAGAAATAGCTTACAATACCAGCCCTGCTTCACACTCTCTATGCTAAGACTAGATGTGGCTGAGCCTCAGTTTTTCTTATGTGTAGATCAGGCAACATCTTCCTTTTGTTAAGATTAAATAGACTAATGTTTATAGGACATTTAGCCGAGAACTGGCCACATAGCCCTTGCCACCTAAAATAGAAAGTGGGTCTGGAGATTTTCTTTTGTTCTGTTCATGCACTCACATTGAACACCGGTTCTCCTTTCTTCAGGTTTTATGCTGCTGAAATCATCCTTGGTCTGCAGTTCCTTCATTCCAAAGGAATTGTCTACAGGTAAATTTTGTTTTTTGGAAACAAATGTACGTACTATGATATATATACTAAGGTCTCCAGATTTCCTGGTCCAGTTAATTAGTCACTGTACGTTAGTGATATGAAATAGCCGGCGTGCTTTGTTGGTACACAGTTCCACTTTCTCCCCTAGTGAAAGCACAGAATGGAAGATGATTCAATAACAACCAAGTAAGGAATTTCAGTCTCAAAGGCAATAAGGTTTTAACCTCATTCTGTCTTTTTCTCTGCGCCTTACTTTTACTCTCCCTTCCAGTACTCCTTTTCTCATTTCCTTCCATTATTCTGTTTTCTCTTTGGCATCTTGTTGCTTTCTCTCTCTTCCTTTGTTTTTGTCCCCTTTGTACATCTTGTTTTTTGCTTGTCTTTGCTTTGGGCAATCTTAGAAATGCTTGTGAAATTTTCTCCTTTTGGGTAGAACAGGAAGGGAGCCCTTTCTTGAATACTCAGATATACCTGTGACAGCTTGTGACCCTAAATCATGTAGAAGCACACAGAACATCGCTCTTGGGTGTACTCTTACCAAAATTTCTTTACTGTACTGTGTCATTTCACATTCTTCTATCAAAGCCCTTAGATTAAAGCTCTTATTCTTCAGTCCCCTTACTTCTTTTCTCCAAAAATTGTTGACACTAATTTAACATAAAAATCTTTAAAGGCTTGGTTGTCTGGTTTCCAATTCACTGTTGATTAAGGAAAGAAAAAAAGAAAGCACATTAGTGAAGACCCTGGCAGAGGTTCTGCAAACTAGTCCAGTGAATGCAATGGGAAGTGACAGCTGACAACCTGACATGAAGGGAAGATGCAGAACAGCTAAAAGGCTCTGGGAGAATGGGATTATGTACTCCTTTGTGGCAGATGTTCACAGTAATGACCTGGAGTCATCAAGGAAAGTTAAATTAGTTCCACACCGATTGTTTAAGACAGCCAGACTTGGCACACTACGTTCAGAATGCATTCCATCAGAGATGGTTAGCATCTCGGCGCTGGTGCTTGAAGAGTAAGCGGCCATTATCTGGAAAACGTACTTAGAGAGGACCCCTCCATTTCCAGAGGATGCAGTCAAACGTGGTGGTTGAATCTAAAGTCCCAGAATTAAAGGCAGCAGAGTTTGGGGAAGTCAGTCTTCTTGAGAAGCCTCTTTGGCAATGAACTTCTTTTGGCCATTCCCAACTCTGATTTCTGAGTTAGTTCACAAAACTGGTGTATTCATTTACCAGAGCTTCAGTACCAATTCACCACGAACTTGATCACTTAAAATCACAGTTCTGGAGGCTGAAAGTCCAATTCAAGGTGTCAGCTGGGCTGTGTTCCCTCCGAAGGTTCTAGGACAGGAATCCTTACCTGCTGCTTCCAGCTTCTCGTGGCTTCAGCTGTTCCGTGGCTGAGGGCGGCATAAGGTCAATTTCTGGCTTTGCCTTCTGTGGCCTTCTCTCTGCTATGTCTCTTCTGTGTGTGTCTTTATAAGGACGCATGTCACTGGATTTGAAGATAATCCAGGACAGCCTTCCCATCTCAAGATCCTGAACTTCACAACTGCAAAGATCGTTTCTTCAAATAAGGTTATACTCACAGGCTCTGGGGGTCAGGATGTGGACTTACATTTTGGGGGGTGGGGGTCGCCATTCAACCCACTACCAGAAGGAACATGGACTGAGAGTCCACTGAATGTACAGCCCTTGGTTAGGCATTGTGGTGGGCACAAAAGATCAAGTCCCAAGGCCTATATACCTAATGAAGCTACTTTCTGCATTTTTTTTTTGAAGTAGAATATAGGTGTGTGAAAAGACACAAGCAGCAGCACACTTAAAAAAAGGCCAAGTGAATACAATTCCAATTAAAACTGTAAGTTCTGAAGAAAAGACAAAGATATTGTCAGGATCGGATGGGGTATGCCAATAAAAAATTCCTACTAGAGAAAAAGAAGGGTATCTTAATCTCTTTTTGAGTTTTCAGTATCAGAATTTATGGTCTGCATATAATAATATATTACCCATATTCACAGTACATAAATAAAATTAAAATATATAAACAAAAACAAAACAAAACAAAACAAAAAACACCGAATGTTAGAAGGGTAAAGGCACTGTCAGAACAATATATCCCCATATGGGTATGAGAGGCCAGTAAAGAAATAAAATGATAACAAATTAAAAAAAAATTCCTACTAGCAGTTAGATTTTTTAAAGGAGAGGGGCATTGCTGATGGAAGAAATTACTTCAGAAAACACACAGGACTGGGAGTAAAGAGGTCAAGTGGAGGAATTGGAAGATTATTGATTGTAAGTGTCCAGCTTCAGTGCAAAGACTGTCGTTGAGGAATAACAAGTAATGAAACCAGCTGTAGAGAAGCAGGTGGCAGCACCACCATTTACCGTCTGATCTACTCATGGAATGTTAAAAAGAAGTAGCAGCTTAAAGATGTCTTAAGCTCTGGTTTGGGTTAAATTGCAAAAGCAAGGACCTGGAAAATATGCAGATAGGGCAAAAGAAGAATCTAGAATCTCAAATCTTAGAATTCTAAAACTGAGAGGGTCCTTCAGATTATATTTTATCGATGACAACATTGGGTCCAAGCTATCTATTTGAAGCCACTTACAAATGATTTCACTCAGATGATCTCATTTGATGGTCACGAGGACACCGTGTGATAAGCAAGGCAGGCATCGGTGGACCCATTTTACAGATCAGTAATGTGGGGTTCAGAGAAGGAAGTGACCTGGCTGAGCTGATTTGAAGTTAGTTTGAAAGCCAATTCTTCTGACACCCAGTTCTCCCAGGGGAGTTCTCTCTTTATTCTGCCACTTCCCAAATGGAAAAGCTTTGCGTATATTGACCACACTACTGAAAGAAAGGCTTCCGTGTAATTTTCTGTTACACATCATGCACTGATGTGCTGCGCCCTATGGGCAGACCCATGCCTACCAGAGTCAAACCAGGACAGGCGGACTGCCGAGTTCTTTCCCAGGACTTGATGTCCTGGGAGGTGTATGGGAGGAATAAAGAGCATAACTTGTCAGAGAGAGGGCTTGGCCTCTGTGCTCTGTGGCATTTCCAATTGGCTCCAGGAAACCGCTCTATTTTATTCAGCCCTCATCCCCTACCCTCGCATGGTAGGCGGTTTCTGGACCTTTCCCATTCCAACTTAGATCTTTCAAATCTTCAATGACTTTTTCTCTCCCCACTCCCAAGCACTGCCTCACACTTTTTTCCTCATGCAAAAAGATTTTTTAATTTCTCCATTTAGACACTATCGTTGTACGCTCTAGGCATTCCTAGATTATACCATCTCAGTCTTTATTGTCTATCTTTCCTTCTAGTTTCATATGTACCCCCAGCCCTCCTCCCTCTATCATTCTCACATTCAGCTTCATTCATTGTACTAACATTATTGTGCTACAATTAGGTAGTATTGTGCTATCCATTGCTGAATTTTTACAATCAGTCCTGTTGCACAGTCTGTATCCCTTCAGCTCTAATTACCCAAAATCTACCCTATTTCTATCTCTTGATGACTTCTGTTTTAACTGAAATTCTCCAAGTTCATTCATTAATGTTAGTTCATATCAGTGGGACCATACAGTATTTGTCCTTTTGTTTCTGGCTAATCTCACTCAGCATAATGTCCTCAAGATCCATCCATGTTGTTACATGCTTCATGACTTTATTCTGTCTTACAGCTACATAATATTTCATCGTACATATATACCACAGCTTGTTTAGCCACATGTCTATTGATGGACATTTGGGCTGCTTCCATCTCTTGGCAATTATAAATAATGCTGCTATAAGCATTGGTGTGGAGATATCCATTTGTGTTCTTGCCCTCATGTCTCTGAATAGCTATTCAGAGAATATTCCAGAATGGTATTGCTGGATCATATGCCAATTCTATACTTAGCTTCCTGAGGAACTGCCAAACTGCCTTCCACAGCAGTTGTACCATTTTACATTCCCACCAACAGTGGATAAGTGTGCCTCTTTCTCCACATCCCCTCCAGCACTTGTCACTTTCTGTTTTATTAATAATGGCCATTCTAGTGGGTGGCAGATGATATCTCATTGTGGTTTTGATTTGCATTTCCCTAATAGCCAGGGAAGTTGAGCATCTTTTCCTGTGCCTTTTGACCATTTGTATTTCCTCTTCTGAGAAGTATCTATTCATGTTTTTTGCCCATTTTGTAGTTGGGTTGTTTGTCTTTTTGTTGTTGAGTTGATCAATCTCTTTATATATTCTGGATACTAGACCCTTATCTGATATATCATTTCTGAATATTGTCTCCCATTATGTAGGCTGTCTTTTTACTTTCTTGACAAAGTTTTTGATGCACAAAAGTGTTTAATTTTGAGGAGTTCCCATTTATCTATTTCTTTCTTCAATGCTCATGCTTTGGGTGTAAGATCTAGGAAACTGCCTCCTATTATAAGATTTATAAGATATTTCCCTACATTGTCTTCTAAAAGTTTTTTGGTCTTAGACCTAAGGTTTAGATCTTTGATCTATTTTGAGTTAATTTCTGCATTAGATCTTTGATCCATTTTGAGTTAATTTCTGTATAGAGTGTGAGATATGGATCCTCTTTCACTCTTTTGCATATGGATATCCAGTTCTCCAGGCAACATTTATTGAAGAGATATTTCTGTCCCAGGTTAGTTGGCTTGACTGCCTTATCAAAGATCAATTGTCCATAGATGAGAAGGTCTTTATCTTAACACTCTGTTCTATTCCACTGGCCAGTATATCTATCTTTATGCTAGTACCATGCTGTTCTGACTTCTGAAGCTTTGTAATATGCCTTAAAGTTAGGTAATGTGAGACTTCTGACTTCATTTTTCTTTCTCAGAATATGTTTAGCTATTCAGGGCACCCTGCTCTTCCAGATAAATTTGGTTGTTGGTTTTTTTTATTTCTGAAAAGTAAGTTTTTGGGATTTTAATTAGTATTGCATTGAACTATAAATCAATTTAGGTAGAATTGATATCTTAACTATATTTAGTCTTCCAATCCATGAACACAGTATGGCCTTCAATTTATTTAGGTCTTCTGTGATTTCTTTTAGCAATTTCTTGTAGTATTTTTTGTATAGATCTTTTGTATCCTTAGTTAAACTTATTCCTAAATATTTTATTCTTTTGGTTGCAATTGTAAATGGAATTTTTTTCTAGATTTCCTCCTCAGGTTGCTCATTACTAGTATAGAGAAGCACTACAGATTTTTGAGTGTTGACCTTGTAACCTGCCATTTTGCTTTACTAATTTATTAGCTCTAGTAGTTTTACTGTGGATTTTTGGGGGGTTTTCGACATATAGTATCATATCATCTGCAAACAGTGAGAGTTATGCCTCTTCCTTTCCAATTTTGATGCCTTGTATTCCTTTCTCTTGTCTAATTGCTCTGGCTAGAACTTTCAAGACAATATTGAATAACACTGGTGACAATGGACATCCTTACCTTGTTCCTGATCTTAGGGGGAAAGTTTTCAGTTTTTCCCCATTGAGGATGATGTTAACTGTGGTTTTCCATATATTCCCTTTATCATGTTGAAGAAGTTCCCTTCTATTCCTATCCTTTGAAGTGTTTTCAACAGGAAAAGATATTGAATTTTGTCAAATGCCTTTTCTGCATCAATCAAGATGATCATGTGGTTTTTCTGCTCTGATTTGTTGATATGGTGTTTTAACATTAATTGATTTTCTTATGTTGATCCATCCTTGCATACCTGGGATGAACCCTACTTGGTCATAATGTATAATTCTTTTAATGTGCTGCTGGATTCTATTTGCAAGAAGTTTCTTGAGGTGTTTGCATTAATATTGCTGGCTTCATAGAATGAGTTAGGTAGCCTTCAATTTTTTTGAAGAGTTTGAGCAGGATTGGTAGTAACTTTTTCTTGAATGTTTGGTAGAATTGACATGTGAAGCCATCCTGTCCTGGACATTTCTTTTTGGGGAGCTTCCTAATGACTAATTCAATTTCTTTACTTGTGATTGATTTGTTGAGGTTACCCATTTCTTCTCGAGTCAATGTTGGTGGTTCATGCCTTTCTAAGAAGTTGTCTATTTCATCTACATTGTCTAGTTTATTAGCATAAAGTTGTTCATAGTATCCTCTCATTACCTCCTTTATTTCTGTGAGGTCAGTGGTTATGTCTCTTCTTCCATTTCTGATTTTATTTATTAGCATCCTCTCTCTTCTTCTTTTTGTCAACCTTGCTAAGGGGCCATAGATTTTATTGATTTTCTCATAGAGCCAACTTCTGGTTTGGTTGATCTTCTTGATTGTTTTCATGTTCTTAATTTCATTTATTTCTGCTCTAATCTTCGTTATTTCTTTCCTCTTGCTTGCTTTGGGGTTAGTTTGCTGTTCTTTCTCTAGTTCTTCCAAGTGAACAGTTAATTCCTTGATTTTTGCTCTTTCTTCTTTTTTGATATAGGCATTTAGGGCAATAAATTTCCCTCTTAGCACTGCCTTTGCTGCAGCCCATAAATTCTGATATGTTGTGTTTTCATTTTCATTTGCCTCAAGATATTTACTGATCTCTTCCTTGACCCACTGGTTGTTGCCTAATAGAACTCCCACCCTACAAGTTCTGTCTTTGTACTTTTCCAGTATTTACCACCCATTGCTCACTAGCCTATATAATCTAGAAACAAAGAATATTCAGAGCTCAGACTTTGGGTGAAAGTCCTCTGGGCCTGCCAGCCATAAAAGTTTTGTCCACTTCAAAAAATAAAAAATAAAAAGAGCTTAAGTTGGTACGTTGTTTTATGTATTTCCAGGTCCTATGTGCCCCCTCCTTTCCTTCAGGGCCCAGACCTCTTCAAGTATTTTGTCTTGTCTGATCCAAAAAAACCTCTGTTTTTTTTTGTTCTTTTGTTTTTCTTTTTCCGTCAGCCTTGTCCCCTCCACACCAGGGCAAAAACCAGCAACCTCAGCTTTTACTCGAGGTTCAGCTGAATGGGGGGTCTATTTTTAGTAGTCAGAATTTGTTAATTAACTCCACAATTGGAATTTGATTGAGCTCAACCCTTGCTGTTAGTAAAGTCTCTTTCCTTTACCCTCTGGGACGCAGTCTGTAGGGGAGGGGCGCCGACGTCTGCAGCCTGGGGGACTCCTGGTTCTGGGTGGGCTCGCAGCTGGTCCACCTTGTCCAGGCTGGTGTACACTGTGTGTCCAGTCACTGATGTGGCCCCAGCAGTTATTCTGGACTATTTCTGTCTCACTTTTGAAGGCAGATTGGAAATTTAACATTAAGCTTTTTCTCCTAGCCAGAGGCCTAGGGAACATCTATTTTTAGAATCAGTTAAAATGCACCCTTATGGTGACAGAAAACTCAGGACCCATTTAATGAGGAAAATCAAGTGTGTTTGGTATCTCTTTTTTAAGGGGATGTAAAGGAGGATGAAGACTGGTTTCATCCTACTGGCTGGCTCTGTGACGTAGAATAAATCACAGAACACTAAGAATTGTTTTTCCGTTGGGAAAAAATGGAATTAAAATAATAGTAATTCCAGAACAAATGAATCAAATGACAAAGTGCATGTGAAAGCAAGAAACTCAGTGCAAATATTACTGTTTTCATTATTCTGATAATCTATGTTCAGCACTGGATCTGAGTATCTAGATCCCTAGTGAGGCCCCAAAGTCATCTTTAAAGCCAAATTTATAGAAACATATGTGTGTGACTCTAAATTTTGCATATATACGAGATATAGCAGAAAGTGATATCAATATGACAAAGTGTGGGTTAAAAATGAACCTGAAATTTTAGCATAAGCATTTAAATATGACCTACAATTGGACTTAAGAATATAATTCATAAGCCACAATAGAACAGTGTATTTAATTCAAATGAAAGATCAGAGAGGCAGGAAGCTATCACTGTCTAATGAGAAGATTTAGACATATTGGAAGTCTTTAGTGCTTGAGTTGGAATGAGAGAGAAACAGAACTGATATGACTGAGACATAGCCCAAGCTTCCCAGCCAGAGGTGGTTGTGATGCATTCATCATGCACATTCCTGAGCCGGCCCCAGATGGAAGATGTCAACTCTGGGGACATCTCCTAGTCATCTCACTCCATCAAAACAGAGCCGTATTCCATTCTCAATTTCCCTAACTAATTTACCCTCATAGAAGGTAGAGAAAGTAATGAGAGGGAGAAGCTACTCAAGCTTAATTGCAACTAATAATGACTGTTTGGTGAAATGGAAATAATGAACTTATGCAGCAAATATTTATCAAATGCTCAGTCCATGCTAGACTCTTGTCAGAGCAGTACAGCGTGGAAGACAACAGGCACTGTATAGGTGCACTCTCAGAAAGCTGACAGTTCATCAAGGGTGAGTGGCAAAACAAACAGTGATAGGAACTTTAGAAGAATACGAATATTTATTTGTCTAAGTTTGATGACAAGTCACATAAAACCACTCAAAGTTTTGCTTTCTCAACAAGCAAGCCTCATTAAGAGACTGGAGCCAAGAACCACAGACCCCTAGGAACTAAGGTAGCTACTGCCTTGTTGACTGTGTTTCTCCTTGGGTCTATATGGTCTCTTATCTCTGCTCTTGGCATAACCCTTTCATTTTTCCCTCCTTTTAAAAAATAGCTTTCTCTGCTTGTCCAAGGAGAAACATGCCACAGGGTATCATCTTGTTCAAGCACCTAACCAAGCAGCTTAGTGTTCCCGTCTTGCAATTCCTAAAAATCCCAAAAGACAAAAACTGAATGATCCAGCTTGAGTCAGGTGACCACCTCTGGGCCAATCAAGTAAGACTAGGGGGCATGGCTGCTTGCCAAGCCCTTTAGGAGCAGAATCTTTGAGAAGGGAGATTAGAAAATTCCCTAAGAGGAGGTTAAAAAAAAGGTTATCCATACTCTATGATAAGTCATCTTAGATAACTAAGGAAGATAATGGTAACCATCACCAACTGCAGAGTCTAGACTAAAAGAAAGTAGATTTCAGAAATTCATGGACAGATAACAAAGGGAAAGAAAGCTGATGCTATATGACAAACTAGAATTCACAAAATTCCATTTACTAAAATCAATAAGATAAAATTTTAAAGAAAGTGATGGCAAGTGTAGAACCTAGATTTTTTTTTAAATCAATTTCACAAATACGAGAGGAGAAGAAACTGGTATAATCACCATTGAGTAGAAAATAGTAAAAAGTGAAGGTTTTGGTTTACAACAAGCTCAACGTCAACCGTAATTGCAATGGGGCTACTAAAGCAACTAGTGCAGTATCTTAGGCCACAGGGTAAACAGTGAGAAGATTCTATCAGAGGCTAAGCATGCCACTATATGCTGCAGAATATGTATCTAGAGGGTGTTGGCTCCATTCTGAGAACCGTATTTTAAGAAGAAAATGGAAAAATTCAAGATGTTGGGGTGAGGTAGTAGCTGAGATATTGAAGAGTCTGAAAACCATGTCATATGAAGCAAAAGTTCCTGACTATTGTAAAAGAATGACAAGATAAAACTTGATGTCACCTTTCAAACATCTGGGATATTGTGTTCTAATAGAAAGCATCTTTGAATAAGCAAAGGGAGGCATAATTTGGATCTTTTTCTTTTAAAACTTTTTTATTGTAGTAACATTTATACATAACTCCAAATTTCCCATCATGTTCTTTTTAAAAAATCTTATTATCTGTAACATTTAACTAAAAATGGAATGGTTGCTTTAAGAGGATACTGGTTCTCTAAGGAGAGGGGAGCCTGTGGACATGTTATTTTGGTTTCAGATGGATTCTGGTTCAAGAATTATGCTTAGTTAGGAACAGCCTTCTTCAATTGATCTTGGAATTAGGTGCGATATAAACAATTCATTCACAAAAGCACAAACAAATATGTAGAATGTAATAAAATGTGAGCATAATTTTTAGGCCTCTCCTCCCTCCCCATTACCCCTCAGGAGAGGTAGTGGAATCATATCTTTGATCTGTGCTCTCATCCACCTTTTAGTGAGCTGTGCCCCTTGGTAAGTCAGAAAGAGGAATTAGTGGCAGTCAGTCGTTCCTTGAGGAGTCAGCTTTCTCTCTTTCCCCACCCTTTAGGCAAGTGGGTGACCCTGTTATACAGTATTAGATATCCCCCTAGACCACACCTCACCAATGACCAGCCCCTGCTAACATCTCACCCACTGTCTCCTCACACCCAGGCTTTGTGTCTTGAAAGCCCTCTTAACATTGAAGGGTGTTACCTTGGACGTATTAAAGACGTTAACCTTTACTCTCTCTCTCCCCATCTACTCAGCCATTCATACAAAAGATAGGGTTGAGTTCCAAAGATGTGCCTAGGGCTGCACTGGTCCTGGAAGAGACAAATATTTCTTAGAGGGTCAGACCCTGAGAAGGCTGTACAGGGGCAAGAGGGGCCATTGGGAAAATCCCAAGCATGAAACACCAGTCAAGACGTGAAGACCAAGGAGTAGTGCAGCAGCGAGCACACTGAGCAGAGTTTTAGGTTAGTCAGTGTCGGGAGGGGGGAGAGGAAGGACAAGCAGAGCTCCCACTCACCATCGTCTCCTGGTCTATCATGACACTAGTTCAGCTACCATGCCTCATTAAGTAATTTTAACAAACTTGTATCGATTAAAAGCTTTGCTTTTGTTTTTCAGGGACTTGAAACTAGATAATATCCTGTTAGACAGAGATGGACATATCAAAATAGCGGATTTTGGAATGTGCAAGGAGAATATGTTAGGAGATGCAAAGACGAATACTTTCTGTGGAACACCTGACTACATCGCCCCGGAGGTAGGGATATACCACCGTAAAGAGCCGGCAGCCAGCGCTCCCCCAACTCAACACAATCCTGAACCAAGCACTACCATTTCTTCCACCCCTTAATATCAGAAGATTTTAGGTATTGGGGTTATGATTTATGTTTGGTATTCTGAATATTTCATAAATCCAGCCATAAATAGCAATAATGAGTTGCTGTTAGTATTTGTGGGGGTTGAGATGCATACTAATTACAACATATCCAAGACTTGCATAGGTCAGCACTTTCAGTCCTGGCTTCTCCCCACCACCAGCATGAGAATCAACCTGTTATAGTCAGGTTCATGTGTCAACTTGGCCAAGTTTTGGTACCTGTTTGTCTGGTTGGGCAAGTGCTGGCCTGTCTGTTGCAATGAGGACATTTCATAGAATTAGATCATGATCACATCGGCTGCATCCACAGCTGATTCCATTTGTAATCAGCCAAAGGGGAATGTCTTCTGCAATGAGTGATGTAATCACAGGAAGCCTTTTAAGGAGGATTCAGAAGAGACAGATTCTATTCCTGCTTTGGCTGGTGAGCCTCTCCTGTGGAGTTCATCCAGACCCTCCATCGGAGTCATTGGCTTCAAAGCCCGCCCTGCAGATTTTGGACTCTGCATTCTTGCGGTCACATGAGACACTTTTATAAATTTTATATTTGCGAGTGTCCCTGTTGATTCTGTTTCTCTAGAGAACCCTAACTAATACACAACCCAAAGGAGAAACTGGTTGTATCACTCAGGGTTTTCTAGAGAAACAGAACCAACAGGAGATTTCTATAAGTATGAGATTATATAAAAAGTGTCTCACACAACTGTGGGATGCATGAGTTCAAATTCCATAGGGAAGGCCGCAAGCTGGCAGCAACGATAAAGGTGGGTGAACTCCACTGGGGAGGCTGACGGAAGAAAAAGTAAAAGCTCTCTCTTTGCCCTTAAAAATCTTCAACTAAGTCTTCAGTTAAATCAAACTGATTCAATTCTCTCATTGTGGAAGTCACTCCCTAATTGACCGTAGATGTTATCAGCCACAGATGCAAACAACTGACTGATGATTTAATAAACCAGCCTTCTAGTGTATTAATGAGCCATGAAATGTTCTTGAAGTAACCGTCAGGCCAGTGCTTGCCTAACCAGACACCTGGGCACCATCACCTGGCCAAGTTGACAGGAGAACCCAGCCATCACACTAGTGAAGAACCAGGTGGAAACAGACAATCTCACAACTGTCCACATGAGTAAGTCAAAGTCACGTGGCTTGATTTTAGGATCAGAAAATTTGAATTGAAGTTTCCAAGCTGCCATTGTGTGAACAACAGACAGAGTGCTAAAAATCTCACCTTGCTTCATTTTCCTCTTCTGTAAAATGGAGGTAATAGTTACCTCACAATGTTTTTGTAACCCTTAAACGAGCTAACATATGAAAGTTAAACAACCAACCCCGTAAAATAACAACAACAATAATACTAAGGCACCACTATCGCTATTCTGGGCACCTGGAAGAATGGCACCTGCTCAGAAGGCATCACCGACCCACCTAAACCTACAATATCCCCTTTTTAAGGAATGTCCTCAGCTTCCCACCCCAAGAAGATTAGATACTTCCTTAACGCTGGGTCCATCCCACATCCTAACACCTAACACTTAACATGATTACTTTTTTAGTTTTGAATTGTCCTGCCTACTTGGTAATAATTATAGATTCACAGAAAGTTGCAAAAATAGTACAGATATGTCCCATATGTACCTTTATGGGTTACATAACTATGATGTAATATCAAAACCATGAAATTGACCTTGGCACAAGGTGTGTGTATAGTTCTCTGCCTTTTTTTTGGGGGGGGGGCGTGCATGGTCCAGGAATCAATCCTGGGTCTCCGGTATGAGAGGCAAGTATTCTACCACTGAATCACCCATGTATCCAGTTTTATGCCATTTTATAATTTGTAGATTTGTGTAAAATCTTTTTCATTTTTATTTCCATGGATCTAGTGCAAGACTTGGCACATTGAAGGGCTAATAAATACCACTTTTGAAGAATGAATGAATGAATGAATGAACAAATGGCTTAATAATGTGTGAATGGGTAATGGTTGTTTGATAAAAGACAGTGAAGGACAACTGATTTGCTGGGTAAAACAAATTTAGCAGCAAATCCACATCATTGCCAAAGTAGCTATGGCAGCCTGAGTCTAAGAGATACGTGGCTTTGCCCTGTGATGATGTGGTATTTAATTTTAATTTACCCTTGTTTAAATGCAAGCTTGGCCTTTGTTCAACAAGAAATTATTGCTTTTAACTTTCAAGGAATTGCTTAACTCTATTACAATTGGATTTGGCTCACTGATTTAATAACTTTCTGGTATTAGAAGTCTATGCTACATTCAGATTAGCAAAAATATGGATATGCGTGTGTTAAAACTATTTCCAGTTTGAAGTGAATCCAAAGCTACTTAAGGCACAAGTGAAGGCAGTCTCAGAGGAGAGACTCAATTCAGTGGTGGAATTCCCTTTACTAATAATTTAAATGCATCCACTCTGCTTGGACGACCATCCCTGTCATTCTCAATAGATGTTTCCTCATGCAAGATACCTCAATTTCTTTCCTCTCCACCTTTTTATCTTCTTCCTATACATTCTTTATTAGCAACTTAGTTTATGCCAGTAGGTTTAAACCACCCACATGATAATTCCAAGACCAATATGCTCAACCCAAACTTCTTCTCCTTGCTCTAAACCTACAGGTTCATTCTCTTGCTTGAGACCTCCACCCAGACATCACAGTCATCAATGCTAAATTCCAGTATCACAGGTTATAGCTCCCTTTCCCCGTGAGCTTGAGCTAGCCTTTTTCCCTTCCTTGGGGAATTATACTACCATCCATCCAGTTTCCAACCAGAAAATGAGGAGTTATCCAAGTTTTGTCCTTCTTTCTTACCCAGCCCCACCCCCACAAATCCAATCAAACACCAAGACTTTCTAAATTTGGAACTCAAGTACTTCTCATGGCTAATCTCTCCCCAGACTTGTGACTGAATGAAGAATCCCTCTTGATTCCTTCTTGTTTTCAAAATGTATCCTTTTGATCTGAACCCGCTCCCCCCAAATATCAAATTCCTCCCCTTCCCCATCCTTGTTGCTCGCTTGGTCTGGTCCTTAGTATCTCTCATCCTGGACCCTGTGATACACTTTTAACTGCTTTCTTCTCTACCACCACCCACCTCCCAGAGTATGCTCTTTACACATGCTCAAACTTTTTGATCATGCTCACTTGAAAAAAAGAAAAAAGCATCCCCAATATCTGTGTATTTATTTACAAATGAATCATTTGCATCACCACCATAAATGCACTCTATGCGTTCTAAACATGCACCCAAAGCAATAAAATCAGGTTGAGCTAAAGATGAAAAAGCACTAGTTTTAAATGACTAAATTTTATTGTATTTATCAATAGCATAAAATACTTATGTTCTCATTAAAATAATGAAAGTAACTAATTTTTTTAAATCTTGTTTTGACATGTCACGATGCTGTGATTCTTTCTAAGGTCTGATAAGTTTGGTTGATTTCAGTTCTGCGTTTTAATGGCGATCAAAGCTGGAAAAAGATTCCTGACAAAGGCATTATATAATACAGTTTACAATAGGTGCTTAAGGCAAGACCCATCACTGACAACAGTGGGTATAAGTCCAAATTTCAAAGCAATAATTTTGCTGCGTTCCACTTTTTTAGCCAAATTCTTGTCAGCACTGATGTGATCATCACGGCTTTTAGCCTCACCATAGCGTGGACAAAGAGCTGGTACCAGGTGTCGGCTCTGCATTTTCCTCCGTTCTGCTCGTGTTGGCCTTAATTGCTGTTTTCTTCTGTCTAAGCCTCTTTGTAGATCATCTTTTTAAGTTACATTTCCATTTTGTGAAAATTAGTTTAGTTAAAGCAGAACCCATCAATCCACTAATTGGGCAACAGCACAAACTATAGTGCACCTTACAATACACATTAAACAAATGACCAAGCCAGGTCATCACCAAGCTTCTGAGGTGGTCTTCCCGTTCTCCGCTTGGGACACCTGGATTTCTGATTAAATTTCTCATTGAGGACATCAGCATCAGTCTTCACCTCAAATGTTCATAAAGCCTAAATTCTTTCTCTTTCTAGACATTAAAGAATTTGCATAAATACAAGTTCCACTCTTTTCTTCCTACATCTCATCGGGTCATCTGGTTTACCCCTGGGGCATGTGTACCGTTTTGAAGTCATCATTCTATCAAGCCACCAAATTTACCTTCCATACAAGCCTGTCACACCAGTGCCTTCAATTCTTCATGGCATCCCCGTTATCAGCTGGATATAAGCCACAATTCTGAGCCTAGGTCCTCACTAGCATGTCCCTCAACTTCCAGCTTGCCTCCATCTCTCACATTCCTTACTGCACGCTCTGTGTTCAAGACATACTAAGTTGCTCACCTTTCCTAAACATGCCATTCTATGTTTGTCTCTACCATCACACACCTGATTTCCTTGCTCTGACTGTTCCCACCTCCAAAGTCATCTCTCTGAAGATGCCCTTGCTCCTTAGGATAATCTGTTGCTTCCTCCTCTGTGCTACCATGGTGTGTGTGTCTCTGATTTACCAATAAATGGAGCTTCTCATGGTGCAGTCTCCTTTCCCATGGTTCAGAACAGACACTCAACAAGTGTTTCCCGAATGAGGCACACACAGAGTATCTATTTCTGAGCATGTACTGAATTTGCCCACCTCTGTGCCTCTTTTATGCAATGATCCTATCTACCCTCCCATTCTAACCTCAAAATATTTTTCATTTTTCAACACTGCGCTCGCATGCCGACTACTTTGTCAAGTTTTTTTTTATCTCATTCATTGCCTATTATATTCTCCCCACCTCCCAAACCAGAAAGAGCTAGAGGAATGCACTCCTTTCTCTGAACTTTAATAGCAATGGAATATTCCCTTACTCTGAGGGAACATTCCAAATATAAGCTGCCTGTGTTGTCTCTTTGTGTATTCAGGTGCTCTCTCCCCTCTTAGAATGTAAGCTCCTTTAGGAACAGAGTTGCGTGTTACCTCTATGGCAGACCAAAAGCACATTAGCCAAGGTAAGGAATTTTTAAAAAAGACACAAGAACATGAAACAGCTAGGATTGAGCCAGCAAGCCCATCTGCCAAGACACTGATATGTGCTTGTCAGGAGAACTCAAATTGTGCATGGGCAGTGGAAGGAAAGCGCATTTCAGAGCAGTGTCAGGAGTAACGCCCGGAAGGCAGGCTGCGCTCCCTACAACCAGGGAACAAACTCACAGGTGGGGGTCTACTCAGACCTAACACTCTTCTTCAAAACGCTCCTGTTCCTTATGCCTTCCAGTTATAGGAGAAAGGGTCTGAGGTATCACCGGAGGTTCAAGCTCATTTTGACCAATAAGGAAACTTACTTACTAATATATTGTAATAATATGTACTAGTGTGTACTAATATGTAATAATAACCAACCCACTTACTACTATGTAATAACCACTCAGTAAATTCATATGGGATTTCAGTATAGAGAGGCAGCTCCCTGGAAAAAGGAGGAGTCACTTGGAAATCAAAACTGTAGAGGCACCGGGTGTTCACTTAGTAAACAATAGCAGTACTTCCTCGCTGTGGCGTCACCATGGTGAGCCTTGTACAGACTTTAACCCACGAGCTCTATGGGCTCTCGCTCCAAAAAGCAGGTGGCATTGTAGCCGAGGTCTCTCCCTAAGGGAAAGAGAGAAACCCTGAAGTCCATTGTGTGGACCAGGTGCTGGTTTCTCACTTTTGGAGGTCGCTTTCAGAGCCCTGCATCGGAATTCTTTGAATAAAGATGGAGCAGGGAAGGGAACGACCCAGAAAAAGAGGCCATAGTAAGGCACCATAGGTGGAGACAGAAAAGGAGCTACTCCAGCCAGGTTTTCTCCAACACGATGTCTTTAAAACTTAGAAGAGTGTAAGCATGACCACTTTAGGTGGAGATTTAAAACCAGGAGACAACCTTATATAATTAAATTAGTAATCTCCTATAAAGCCAGGGTTCAGGACACAGTTTTTCATTTACTAACTGGGAGACCTTAAGTAAGTCCTCAACCTCCCTAAATGCAATCATCTTCCTCTGTAAAAGAGGGTTAGCAGTATCTGCCTAAGGGGGTTCTCATAAATAAAAGAAGCGATGTATGAAAAATACCTAACACACCTTAGTACTTATTAAGCAGCCGTTGTGTTCTAAGTGTGTAATTGAGTGTGAAATTTGCATTTTGCTTCTTCCTCCTCACTTGAGACGAAGTACTTTTTATTAGTATCACCTAACCTAGAAGATTTAATTTCTAACACTGCCGTCTCCTGCCCAAATTTCTTTTCATACGTCCTGCTAAAATGAAGTTGTTTACAAAGATGTGGTGCTCAGAGCAGTTTCTGGTTGCTTTGGGTTCCCCCTTGTGGCATATTTCAGGAATTACATGTGAATCTGGCCCCACCTAAGGCAAATTTGACTGAAATAAGACTGTGTATAATTACGTACATCTTTATTTTTCTGTCATTCTCAATGGATCTACCTTTGGATTATTCCTTAAGAAAAAGTTAATATTTTCTAATTTTCAAGGTAAAAATTGAATTAAGGCTAGTGGCAGATTTCCAGCTCCTAAACTCTGTTAACAACTTGCTCTTTATTTTCACAAATGAGTAAAAGTTCATCAACATATATATTTATCATAGCACATACATAGTAATTTTCAGTTGATAAAGCACGCTGTCTTTCCTACTTTTCACTGGATCCTTACAAAATCCCTGTAAGGAGCTAGCCTGATGTCATAACGACTTTTTACAAAGACTTAACAGGGTTTAAGCAATCTGCCCCAAACTCATGATAAGTAACTAACCCAGAATAGAACTGACAGCATTTTGTTCCATCAAAATTGCTTGTTTGACAAGTCTTGTATTATTGACACTTTCACAGGATTCCTGAGGCTCACCCACTGCCACACCCATTTCCCAGGGATAAACCCAGGAGTGGGGGAGGGGTCAGCTGTGCCCATTATTCTGTTGCATCAAGATGTTCACCAGCATCAAAATATGCAGCTTCCCTAGAAAATACTGGAATGTCTACAATTGTAGTTCTCTATTTTTCTCTCCCAAGATCATCACTGCTATAGTTCTGCCATTCATTCCAGATTCCAAATTCTGCCATTTAAGAAGAAAGGGGAAAATTCCATTTCACACGAGGAACTCAAACAGCAAGATGACCTCTGTGTGTGTGTGTGGAAGGGCTCACACACACACACACCAGACTAAGCCCAGGACGAATTGCAGGTAGAAAGGATGGCCATCCTGACTGATCCCAGTCTTGCTTTTTTAACTTAATGCTTTAATACCATTTTTCACCATCCACTTTGTTTTAAGTAATAAGGAAGCTGTATCCTAAACCATCCTGGAAGGAGCAGCTGCGAAGTGGCGAGGATTTTTCTCCCTTCTCCACTGAACAAATTTTTATTGTGCACCTACTATGTACTGCCTTAGAGAAGCCTGTGGCATCATTTGTTGGGATGATGAGCATTGAACAGAATGACGTATGCACTCTCTGTCATCCAGTATTCCAACAAGGAGGTTGCTGAAAGGCCAGAGTACAAAGTCTTTTACCAGGAAAGTTAAGTGGCAAAAGGGTAGAAATATTTTTTAAAAGTTGGGTAGGAATTCAGTCTTTAAGTCTATTTCCCTAATAGGTAGAGCAGAGCAGTTGTACTCATAGCATTGATGTCAACTTCCTTTGTAGCTCTCAGAGATCTCTAATTTCTGGACTGGGACAGTTTGTTATGCTAGGCTTTCTCTACGTATTGTTGCAAAATTTGACTCTTCATAAGGGTGACTACAAATGTGACTCCTGAGTTGGCCAACCAAGATTAGCTTAGGCTTTAAGGAAGTGATTTGGTCAGTTGATCTCACTGGGCAATGGATTACTTACAGAAATTTCATGCAAAAACTCAGGACAGTAGAAGTCATAAAAACACAGGGGCTTGATTTAGAGGTTCTCATTTGGGATACTGGAGAAATAAGATACAGACCAGCTTTCTCAGGTCTGAAGTCTGCCACCCAACCCCTCCCACCACAGAAAGGAAAATGAAGACCGACAGCACTGTTCAGTTGTTTTGCTTAAGGTCAGAAGAAAAGTAGAAATTGAAACTCAAAAATGTTTACTTGATTTTGGCCTTGTCCACTCATTTCCGCTGATTCCATAGCTTGTCAAAAGATACAGTTTTCAGTGTGATCTTTGCTAAAACCACGTATCATCACCATCAAGTATTTACCATGTGGCCTGGGGAAGTCCATGAACAATCTTCACTCATTTTTATTCATTGCCTCTCTACCTTCTATTCACACAGATCTTACTGGGTCAGAAATACAACCATTCTGTTGACTGGTGGTCTTTTGGTGTCCTCCTCTATGAAATGCTGATTGGCCAGTCACCTTTCCATGGGCAAGATGAGGAAGAGCTCTTCCACTCCATCCGCATGGACAATCCCTTTTACCCACGATGGCTTGAGAAGGAGGCCAAGGACCTTCTAGTGAAGGTAAGTGAAGAAGCCAAGAAGGGCTTCAAGAGGTTAGGATTAGGTTTTCTAATGAGTATTTCCATTCATTTCTAGGTCCTTGCATACACATGGTAAGTAAACAATAATTATATCTCACAGGATTGAAATGAGATCTTCCCCATCTTTTTAAAAATATTTTTATTGACAAAACTTAACATACAAACATTCTTAACATATAACATTCCACACATTGCATGTACTCAGTGGCTCACAACATCCTCACATAGTTGTACATTCATCACTGTGATCATTTTTTGAACATTTGCATCACTCCAGAAAAAGAAAAAAGAAAAAACTCATACATACTGTATTAGTTAGGGTTCTCTAGAGAAACAGAATCAACAGGGAACACTTGCAAATATAAAATTTATGAAAGTGTCTCACGTGACTGTAGGAACGCAGAGTCCAAAATCCACAGGGCAGGCTGAGAAGCCGATGGCTCCGGTGGATGGCCTGGATGAACTCCACAGGAGAGGCTCACCAGCCGAAGCAGGAATGGAACCTGTCTCCTCTGAGTCCTCCTTAAAAGGCTTCCCATGATTACATTTAGCATCACTAATTGCAGAAGACACTCCCCTTTGGCTGATTACAAATGGAATCAGCTGTGGATGTAGCTGACGTGATCATGACCTAATCCTATGAAATGTCCTCATTGCAACAGACAGGCCAGCGCTTGCCCAATCAGATGAACAGGTACCACAACTTGGCCAAGTTGACACCTGTCCCTAACCATGACACATACCATACCCCTTACCCCTCCCTCTCATTTACCACTAGTATTTCAATCTACTCAATTTATTTTAACCTATTATTTGTTTATTTTTATCCATATTTTTTACTCATCTGTCCATATCGTAGATAAAAGGAGTATCAAACACTAAGTTTTCACAACCACACAGTCACATTGTAAAAGCTTTATCATTACACAATCATCTTCAAGAAATACTGCTACTGGAACACAGCTCTATAGTTTCATGTACAGCCACTCCAATATAACATGAACTAAAAAGGAATATCTATATAATGTGTAAGAATAACCTCCAGGATAACCTCTTGACTCTGTTTGAAATCTCTTAGCCACTGATACTTTATTTTGTCTCATTTTTCTCTTCCCCCTTTTGATCAAAAAGTTTTTCTCAATCCCTTGATGCCAGACCTTAGCTCATCTTGGCATTTCTGTCCCACACTGCCAGGGAGATTTATATCCTTGGAAGTCAGGTCCCACATAGAGGGGGCAGGCATTGAGTTCATTTGCCATATCAACTTAGAGAGAGAAGCCACATCTGAGCAACAAAAGAGGTTCTCTGGGGGTGACTCTTAGGCCTAATTTTAAGTAAGCTTAGCCTATCCTTTGCAAGAATAAGTTTCATAAGGGCAAACCCCAAGATTGAGGGCTTGGCCTATCGATTTGGTTGTTCCTATCCCCATCTGTTTTAATTGAGTGTCAATACAATGAAAAGTAGATATCAAACTGAATGTACAATAAGTTCTTATTTACAAAAGAAATGCCCCAAAACCAGTTCCATGTCTCATCCACTTTGAGATGTAATTGGTACTTTGAACAAGAAAATTTGTGGCTTTAAATTCAACTTTTAATTTCCCATAGACCCGATAAAATATACTCAGTAGGGCTGGTCTTCCTATGCTCCTGGTTGAAAACCTAGATAGGATGCATCCAAGTTGACAGGGCTTTCTGATGACTCTTAGGTAAAGGACAAACTTATTTTCACTCTAAGTCATAAAACAGAGTCTCAATTGAGAAATTGAAGCTGTTCAGTCCAAAATATTAATCATCACATCAATCCTAATTGTAAAGCTAAGACTCCTCCTCCCTCTCCTCTGGCCAAAGCCCGTGGGAGGCAACTACTCACCTTCGGAGAAGGGGATGTGGTTATATTGTGGTCAAATGTCTCCTTGACCTCCTCTTCCCCAACTCTTAGCTTCTATTTCAGACCCTGCTGGGTTAGAAGCAGAGGAAGGATGGAAGGGCAAGAACTGTTCTTATATGGCTGGGTAGCTTCACACTCTGAGCCAGACATGGTTTAGTGGTTTCTTTGGAGAGACCTATCACTGGGAACATTTTGGGCTAAGATTCTTGAGACACCAGCTATTCAATCCATTCCCTGGTCTGGCTACTCCTTCTACCCAAACTCTTGTCAGCAATACTCCATCTCACTGAGACTCTCACTGTCTCTTGCTGTCATGCCAGCAGATCCTCTTAGGCAGGAATTCACATAGATACAGAACAGCTCTCCTCATCATGGCCCAGCTGTTGTCTGCTGAAAATACTGATATATCCTTCACCCTAGAAATTCTAAAAGTAGGGGTTGTTACCATCTCAGCAGCTTTCTCCAGGGTTTACCACCAAAGCAGCAGTCAGGCCCCAGTCCAGCCCCAGCCCGTGTAGGACAGAATCCACTGAAAATCAGTATACAATGATGCAGACACAAAACACTGGCCATAAACCAGGAGCTCCCACGCAGTCAGTACAGAGAGATAAGAAGCATCAGGGAGTTGTCATGAAAGATTTGACAAACTCAGGCAAAGTCTGAGTGTGTCTTTTTTGAAGAATACAAAATACTATCCAGAAGGCATACATGTGGCAAGTTGTAAAAAGTGGGAAAGAATGATGCTAATGCAGAATGCTAATTACATATGATGATAATAAGCAGCTACATTTACTGAGCTGTCTTAGCAGATATTTGGATCAAAGAGTCCCACCAGTGGAAACAAGAGCCTACAATAGGACCAATAGGTCTGTTTCTATTGGAACCAATAGAAACAGACCATGAATACAGGTGTTTGGGACAAAACAGTGTTTTCCATTTTCTGCGATCTCATATCTTAACTGGCTAAAAAATCATTTGAAGGAATAATTTTTAGACTTGATCTTGCTATATTGAAGATGGGAATAGAAGCTCCTCTCAGATTAGAAGCTATCCATGGGTTTTTATATCTAAACTTAAGATAGTATCAGACCTTTTTTCACTAGTCTACTTTTTTTTCTCTCATGGAGAACTTCTTGGAGTTAAATTTAAAGAGTATACACTTCTGCCTCTCTAATACAACCAACAACCTGTTTAAAGTATTGGAAATTTTGAGGCAACTCCAGAGTTCTCTCTGAGGAATCAAAATCTTGCATCTAAAGAAGTGCTGACAAAGTCCTCACAGGATACCCAGCCCAAGGTTAACAAAACTGGTATTAAAAATCTGAGCCAGTTCGTCTGAATGTGATCCAAATAAATAAACTTAGAAAACTCCCTAAATGACCAATTAAATTCACTTTTTTTCTTCCCTTCCTTATCCCCTGGCAATTTATGTTCTAGATTCTGACTCTATAAGTTTGTTTAATTCTAATTATTTCATATGAGGGAGTCATACAATATTTATCCTTTGTGTCTGGCTCATTTCACTCAACATGATTTCTTCCAGGTTCAGCTATGTTGTCATATGGCATCAGGACTTCATTCCTTGTCAGGTCTGAATAATACTCCATTGTGTGTATCTACCATATAAATTCGCTTTTAATGACTGAACAAAACATATACAAAATGAAAACTAATTTCAAAATTAACCCATACAAAAGAAAAGAGGGCAACAGTGAAAATGATTAGCAGGATTTGAATGTAAACAATCCTACTTTACATAAAGTCACCTTCAAACATTTCTACCAGCACTGCGTCTGTTTTACACCATCTCTAGAAGGACTTACTGGGAGGGTCCCATTGAGAAGGCTGGGCCAACAAAATGCACAGAGAAGGGAAATGAGGCACAGGGGCAGTCAGTACCATTGCAGGGGTGAGAGTGCTCTCGGGTTCAGGGCCACTTTCACGGAAGTCACAGTGTGGGACCCTGGAGCTGAGCTCCAGGTGCCATCAGCCTTCACCTGTGATGCCTCAGAAAGCTGAACCAGCCTCCAGGCTGGGCTTCCCAAACCCAGCTCTACCTCACCACCCGGACATCTTCGGGTTGACTGAGGCCAAGGGAAATAAACCCATGAAGTCTGTCTTCGCTTGGAAGGACGTGGGGAGTGATGCTTGTAAAGGAGAGACAGACACTGGGTAAGAGGAAAAGATTACTTCTAATTTGAAGAGAAAGGATGGCTAGCCATGTGCATGGGCAACAAAAAGGAACAAATTATTGATACGCAAAACAGGCTGAATAGATCTCAAGGGCTGAGTGAAAAAAAGCTCATCTCAAAAGGTCACATGTATGAGTCCATTTATATAACATTCACGAAATGACCGCATGATAGACATGGAAAACAGATGCATGGTTGCCTGGGGCTTGGAATGTTGGGGTAAAGGGGTTACAATTGAAGGGGCAGCACAGGGAGAGCTCTGTGGTGATGGAACAGTGCTGAATCTTGATTGTGGTGGGGATGACACACATCTCCACATGTGATAAAATGGCACATTGTAACCAACGTCAGTTTCCTGGTTTCAATGGTGTACTCTAATTACGTAAGGTGTAACCATTGGGGAAAACTGGGTGAAGCGTACACAGGACTTCACTATACTATCTTTGCAACTTCCTGTGAACTTATAATTATTTTAAAATAAGTTTAAAAAAAACTAAATCTAAATGCCAAGCAAATTAAAAAAAAAAATTCATCTGCAGAGTTTCAGTGGCAGAACTAGATTTGCTATGAGGAGAGATTAATTTTGTTTCAATATAGCAGACCAAGACAATTAAGAAGAAAGAAGAAGAAAGGAAAGACTAGTTGATAAAAGAAGCTTTAAGCCCACATAAAAGACTTTGGGGTGATTAATTCCAATGAGTTAGTAAAAACTCCATGTCTTTTCTCCATTTCTCCATAAGGAAAGTGGTTTTTGCTCACATTCTAGCAGTCGAACTTGGGTAGAAATTAGTTTTTATTTTTGCTCTACTTTCATCTCTGCTTCTTGTTTGCTTTGTAACTTTAGGCCAATGGCCCCTACATCCTTGAGGCCCTTTTTGCCAAAATCAAAACTAATACCTTTTCTCAGAAACTTCTTGTAGGGAATTTTGCATAATGATGTGAACTCCCAAAGTAACGTGTCTTTTGGAAAAGCTTAACAAAGCAGCATTTCGTGACATCCTCTGCCAGGCTCGATTTCCTTTAGCCTTCCATGGAGCATTGATGCGTCCAGTTAAGTGGACAGTTGTATGTCAGAGGAGGCTGGACTCCATCCAGAATTACAACTGGGACCCTGCTGTCCAGTTGCCCATGGCCAAATAAACTCCCTCTCTTCCTCGTTCATGCAAACAGGATAGCCTGCCCATTTACTTGGAAAATGATGGGAAACTAATGATTAAGAACAGAAACATGCCTTCTTTTTATAGGAAGATGTATCTGAGGAGGGGGTGAAAGGTGATGAGCACTAAGCCCTGGTGACAGAACAGCTTTCTTGCCGAGACAGTGGATAAATTAAAACAACCTCCAACCGCATCCCAGCCATTTATGTAAGAGATGTGCTATTTCCTATAAACGTAAACACCCTCTGGCAGCATTTATGGACAAAAGCAAGTCACGAACATTCACGAACATTCATTTTCCTCAGTACAGCTTCTCTGCCACAGATCTGCTGATGCGAGTCACGAGTCATTCTCGGAACCCCTGGCAACTTGGTCTGCTGCAGGGCAGAGTCGATAATAATTTAACACTGTGTAAGACTAGAAAGAATATGAAACCTAGAGACTTGAGATCATATTATCTTTTCATTATAAGTTTACTTTTAAAATCATACTTTTAAAATTTCACAGGTACATACACCTGGCTCAGAAGCATCTTTGTATGATCCCCTAGGTACAAATGCCACATTTGTTGAAAAAAAAATCTAAATTGAAAATCTAGCATGGGTGTACACTTTGCCTTAGGCAGTTATTCCAGTGTAATTCCCCAAAGCATTTCATTTTAAATAGCGTTTGCTAGTTTGGGGCCTATTCTTGAGGCACTTATACTTTATGTCTAATCCCTTTCATCAAAAGGTCCTTAAGAAGTGGAGATCCGTCCTTTATTATGATCATTTCAAGGAAAGAGATATGAGGCTAGTGACTTATTCCCTCTGCTTCTCAAAATCAAATCAAAAATCAATCTGCTTTTCCTTCTGTTGATTCACGCTGATTTTTGAGTCTACAGAAAAACATATTTCACTGTGAACTGGGTGGCTTTTCTTCCTGAAGCCAGGAACTATTCTATATGCTGAAAGCAAGAAGCTTGCATAAGATGGGGCTATAAAACATATGATACTGCAATAAATAAAGGAGAAAGATAGGTAATGCACTTACTCAGAAACACTGATTGAGCATCTATCTCCTCTGTGCCTGGCACTGAAGGAGGTACTGTTAAGAAATAGAAAGATAAATGCTGTCTTCCCACTACCACTAGAGCTTACAGTCTAGCAGCAAAGTGAGACTTGGAAAAAATGCAGTTTGCTAATTTCTCTAATGGGGAGAAGATGTTCTATGTTCTGTGGAAGACAGAGGGAGAATAACACCAGACATGGGGAAGAGCCTGCCTATGATTTAGGCTCTGCCACTTACTGGATTTGTGATCTTGAGCAAGTTACTTAGGTGCTCTGAGCCTTGGTTTCCTCCACTGACAATTGGAATAATGATACCTACTTTGTAAATTTGTTTTTAAAATCAGAGTGATAACTATGAAACATCTAGCACAGTGCCTGACACAGAGACAACTTGTTGGAACAAATGATTCCATCAATTGTTTGACTGTCATTGTGACTTTGAGAGGAAGGAGAGTGCACCATGAGTCAAGGTCATCAAAGAAAGTTTCACAATGAAGATGGAATGTAAGCTGAACCCCCAAAGATGGGACAGATACAAAGATGAGACAAAGGAAATGGGAATGGAATATGGGAAGAGGATTCTCTTTGCAAGGTGTAAATGTCATGAGCAAAGAACAGAGGTAGAAAAGGCATGTGGTATATTCCACAAGGGGTTATGTTTGGACAAGAATACAAGGTTACAAATGGGTCAGCATCAGACCACAGAGGGTCTCAAATACCAGCCCAGGGCTCATAGGAAGTGAGAACTCCGGTTTCTTAGGGGTCATACAAGTCATGTCTTAGTTTCATAGGGCTGCTATAACTAAGTGCCAAAAACGGTGTGGCGTAAAACAACAGAAATTGTTTCTTTCATGATTCTAGGGGTTAGAAGTTCAAAATCAAGGTATCGACAGGTCCATGCCTCTCCCTGCAAAGGTCCCAGGGAAGGATCCTTCCTTGCCTCTTCCAGCTTCTGGTAGCTCCAGGCACTCCTTGGTTTGTGGCAGCCTGATCACAATCTTGACCTCCATCTTCACATGGCCAACTTCTCCTTGAGTGCCTCCTTCACACAAGTTCTCTCTTTCTGTCTTTTTTTGTGTCTCTTGTCCTTTTCTTATAAGGATACCAGTCAGACTGCGTGAGAGACCTCCTAATCCAAGATGTCCATAACTTTACTCAATTATATTGACAAAGACTCTACTTCCAAATAAGTTCATATCCACAGATACTGGGGGTTAGGATTTCAAAATATCATTTTGGGGGACACAATACAGCCCATAACAGGCCACCTTGTCTAATCCTTCATTTTACAGATGAAGAAATTAAGACTCAGAAAACTCACCCACGGCCATGTGGATGGTTAAGTCACTTGGATGACTCCAGTGTCCTTTCCACTGTACAGCGGTTTTCTAACCAGGTGCTTTGAATCCCAAGTTTCCCCAGAGAGTCCTCAGCAGTCACCATATGGCAAAGGGAACAAAGAAGTCAGGGCCATGGTGACTAACCAGCTTGACATGTTGGGTGGCTGCATGAATGTTTCACTTGGGATTTTAAGAGATTCTCTCTCCTACTTATGAAAAAGAGAATGAAAATTTCTACTTTGCAAATCTTCACCCTACAGCATACTGTTTGGTCTTTGCTTCCTTGGTAGAGTAGAGCCTTTGAAGACTTTCAAGTAGTAAGATAATGTATATAAAGCAGGGTTTTAGAATAGTTATAATGCCTGATTTTTAAGAGGCAAAAATAAAAAAGCAATCCCTGAAACTCAGGTATGAATAGAGGTCAAGTTCTTTCCAAATTCTCCTGGAAAATCACTGTATTTCACCATGTTTTCTGTTTTAAAGATCCAGAACCTCCTTATAAATATCTTATAACTAGTGGTTACTTTAAAATAAACATCTAGCGGATGTAAGTAAAATGAGTAAGGACTCCCGATACCCAAGGGATCTGTTATTTTTGTAGATTTAATGTTTAGATTCCTGTTCCTTAATTCCTTTGACACATTTTATTTAAGTTTGGGGAATTTCAAAGCTTCTTTTCTGCCCTTGCCACTGTTCTTTGGGACCTCCCAGGAGTGTGACTGAGGGACAGTGCAAAGAGGAGAATACATATGTAACAGCTCAGAGGTTATAAAAGATTACCTTAGAATTAAATATTACTTATCCAGAAGGTTTGCAGGAGTCCAGGGTGATTCTTGATATTCAGGTAGCCTATTAAAATCCAGTGCTGACATCTGGAAAGAATTGTGTTATACCTGAAATAAGTGTTTCCTTTTATCTAGAGTCCCCACAATGCTGGCCCTCCTAAGAAAGTAGCTTTGTAAGAAATCAGACTCTTCAGTAATGAGGCAATCAATCAGAGAACAAATCAATTGACCACTTACTCAGCATTATAGTGTGTATAATGGGAATTATAGTGTGCAAGTGTGTGTGTAATAATTTCATTTCATCTTCAGAATGTAAGTGCCCTATGAAGAGGGCACTTCAATCATTTTATAGGTGTGGAAACTGACTTGAGGACTCTGTAACTTGCCCGAGGGCACATAACTAATAGCAAAGGCTAAGATTTTACACCACCTCTATATGACCTAATAGATAGTATTTCTTAGGGCAAAGATGTAGAGAGCAAATGCCCAGACTCAGGAATATTCCAAAAGGCTCATTCAAGAAAGGGTGTTGAGCAGTTCAATTCTAATCATTCATTTATAAAGGTAAGAAGAAAAATAAGATAAGAAAAGCAAGTGGCAAAGGGGTTCCCATTCTAGGCTAAAGTGCTTGACTCCACTTTATCCCTGTGGAGTCGAGCACAATAGGTCACACACCAAGAAATAAAACAGCCAGCAGGCTAATCCCTTGGGAAATAATCTGCTCCCTTTCTGCTCTTTTTCAGCTCTTTGTAAGAGAACCCGAGAAGAGGTTGGGGGTGCGGGGAGACATCCGCCAGCATCCTTTGTTTCGGGAGATCAACTGGGAAGAACTTGAAAGGAAGGAGATTGAGCCACCTTTCAGGCCTAAAGTGGTAGGTACTCCCCACGGGGACCAGTTCCTTTCAGCCCTCCCTGCTTTACTCACAGGTTGCCAGGCAGAGCCTCACCCCTGCCCCAAGCTAAGGCAGTTCTTTGTAGAATGTACTTCTTCAACCACGAGGTGCTTGGATGGTGGGGGAGAGGGAAGGGATGCTACTCTTGCTAGGAAAATCTAAGCTCTATAGTCAACCTGTACCAAAACGAAGGATGGGTTGCTGGGTGGACGTGCCTTGAGCTGAACATGTGTGTACATTGTTGACATCAGGTGCAATGGAGGTTTTGCACATGATTCACACATAATTAAAAGTCACACCCCGCATGATCCAAATTCATACATAACCCTGCATCCTATGTCAAGAATTTTAGAGTCATTATTTTTCCCATTGTATTTATTGACATTTACCCTAAAGTTTGTAATATGTTACATGTAATTTTACACTCCCTAATGGCAATTGTTAAATGTTCTTCCATTTAAAGAAGAAAAAGGAAATCTGGCACTTAGGGAAAGACAGGTCTCTAAATTCCCATTTACTCATTAGCAAAAGGCACTAACCTGCCTCGGGAAAGGCAGACCAACCTGGTTCACCTGGAGGACAGGACACTGTAAAGTGAAGAGGAAAGCAAAGCAAAGCAAAGTTGGTACATTTGCCAGCTCTACTCCTTCCCTGTGATTCCTGGGGAGTATGGTGGTAATTACCTTGGTAGGTGGAACAATCGGCTGTGTCTTTGTACAGAGAAACCATTGGCTCTTGGATTTCACAGCAGTGTTCACTCTAGAAAATAGCCACTGTCAGGAGCTATCCTAGAAAATGGCCAAAAGAAGCAAATGTGCCTTGAGCCCAACGGTAGGGTAATTATTTTCAACATTTGCCCCAAGCCCTGGAGATTTTCCAATAATTCTTCAGGCTCATCTCTAAGACTCTTATTATTTGTAACAGTACAGATCTAATACAAGAATAAGTAATTTGTTTGGGATAAAATGAACTTTTATTTTGTTTTGACTAAGCAGAACAATTTGATTCATATTTCAACTTCTACTTCTGATTAAAACTGATTTGATATTTTCCATATAAAAAAATAAGGGCTTTGATCTAAGCTTAACCTGTAGGCTAATTCCTGATTCCACCTTTTGACTGAGCAGCTGTTTGTAGGCACAGACCACAGCCCATTGAACTCACCAGCCATGGGTCTTTTTGAAGGAAGGAAGAAGGATCCGAATCTTAAATATGCTCACATAAATAAGGATGACTATTTTTTGTCTCTTCATAAATACTGTTCAGTATGGTGTACAGTTCCGCTTTCTAAGGTTAAGAATAATCTTAGGAATTGTACACCCTACTGAGCAGTACTAATGAAGAACTGTTGGTTTTTACTTTCTTTTTTTCTTGTCATGGAGACTAATGGATCAGGTGATTTGAGGGGAACTTCTCCCAGTCTGTGCAGTCTGTGGAAGACAGTCCAATATGTTTAATAATAAAATAACATAGGTAGGGAAATCAAGGAAGCAAAGGACATTGATAAAAAAAAAAGCAGTATGTAATTTGCAAATTTCCTTCCCTTTTTCTTTCTTCCTCTGCACCCTCTCTCCACTCCACCCTAAGTAAACTAAAAGGGCAGAGGTCAAAGTTGTGCTTACCACTTTTTCAAAGGTTGCCAATTCTGCTTCATGTAGATTATTAACTAGAAGCACTAAAACCTATTTGCATGCATACAGTGGAATCCCATTATATGAATTTAACTATACTATTGATAAAATGATTCCTTGTCATAGAGATGCTTGATAAGAACCTTGCATAATGGTCATGTGTTAGTTACATCACTTTACTTTATCTGCAAACACCAGCACAGTCGAACACAGATTAGAGCCTAGATGACAAACATTATGATAATGAATTGAGTGGCTGATTTTCTTCCCTTTTTTTTCCCCTTACCCTCTTACCAAGAAATCACCATATGACTGCAGCAATTTCGACAAAGAATTCTTAAATGAGAAACCCCGGCTATCATTCGCTGACAGAGCTCTCATCAACAGTATGGACCAGAACATGTTCAGAAACTTTTCCTTCATTAACCCTGGGATGGAGAGACTGATATCCTGAAACGTGCCCGTCCAGGGACACGAAGGAATTCGCCTTCTTTCTGGGAACTGGTTGACGCGACACTTCTTGGGTTCCTTTTTTAACTTGGAAAAGGAAAGAAACACTCAACTATAAAGCCTGAGACCTCTTAGCTCCTCACGTGACTTTTTATCTGTAGCAGAAACCAACTCAACTTCACTAACGATCGCGCCCTTTGGTTTATCTCCTGCATCTTTCACAGACACTTTTGAAGCTAAGTCATTTGAGGGAGAACTGGCTTGTGTTCAGATCTGGCACTTCAGACCCAGCACCAGGGTAATTTACTTGAAAGATGGTTCTCCGCACTGTGAGAGATTGAAAACTTAATACTACTCTAAATTATGGTTCTTCACGGAGGCACCAAGTGCAGATCAATGAAATGCTTGAGGAATCAAGGCACAAACTGAGTATAAACTTCTCAAGACTAAAACAGCGTATTGCCAGGTAGATTGTGGAGTTCATTCAGCCGCAGAAAGTAACCACTAACTCATTTTGTTCTCTTCATATCTGTGGAAGTGTAAATGGCAGTGGGGAAAGCCCTGAATAGTTACAAGGTTTTTATGGGAATGCTTCACAATAAACATGACTTGTTACTTGAGATTGACAAATCCATTCATTCTGATTAGCCGTGAACTTCACAGGAAAGAGAAAAATGGTAAGTGAGAAGAGTTCATGTCATTCATATGGAAAGTTTAATAGAACACCTACTCTGGTTGTCTAGTCAACATAGAAATTAAATTTAGAGTCCACCAAGATAGTATCATTTTACTCCTGCCAATAAAACCTTTCCATCCATCTATTCTCAGTTGATTTCATTACCAGTGGCAGTCAGTTATTTCCATCCTGACATTATAACAAGAAGAGAAATGAAGCACATAATTCATCTAAGAGAAAAGAAAACCTATCCCTTATTATACTGTTATTGATGGTTTGATGACCCGTAAAGTCTCTTTAGGCATCCTTCAAGGTAAAAGAGCCATGCATGTCATTTGCAGTAGTCAATCTTGTTTAATTGGAACTCTAGCTATACATTTTGAAAGTATCTGTGCTGTTTGTATATTGTAATAAAATGTTGTGACAATACAAAGAGGTGGATGCGTAAAAACAATAAAAAGAAAAGAAAAGAAGCCTCTTAGTTTCATTCCATGCATATCCCCCAAGAACTCGGTTCTGTCAGCAAAATGTGGCTAGCATTCAGTTGCTGTTTTAAAATTGGAGAATCTTTAAAGATCTACCAATGGGTGAGAGGTCAAAATACCACTCACGTATTGCTATTATATTTCTCTTTCCCGACACCACAAGATTTCTTGAAGTAGTCTGACCTGGTTGCCTCTATTTCTCTACCACCCAAAGGTGGCTTCTGCCACTTAGTTTATGCATCCTCCAGGAGCAAGCTCCTTGCCAGCCCTAGGGTAATTTTCTTTGTCCTCATCTACCTTTCCGCAGCATTTTAAACAAGGAAGCACCCTGTCTTTGATATTCTGCCCCCTTGAATACTCTGAAATTGCATTTTCTTTTTTTCCCCCTTTCAATCATTGATTGCTCTTTTACTGGCTCCTTTTTCTCCTTCTATCTCAAATCTCTTTCAATGCTTCTTTCCCCACTTCCCTTTCACTTCTCCTTGGTATTCTGTTCCCACTTTGTGTCTTCAATTGTTAACCCCACACAGATAATCTCAAATCCACATTACAATTCTAACCTCCCTGCCAGGATTCCAAGCAGGCTCCTTTAACTCAGGATGTCCCCACATGGACTCTTCCTATTCTCTTACAATCTTCCTTTTTCTATTGAATCCCCTATTTCTGTTAGGCATCATCATAGTCCCAGAGCCACAGACCCACAAAGCCATCATTTCTACCCCTCTGCCTCCCTAACCCTTCCAGTTGCTTACCATGTCCTTCCAACTCTGCCTGCGCATTCTCTCTAAGATACACAGACACACACGCATTTCTACTTTCTCTACTGCCAAACTTGCCTGGATTATTTAATAACCTCTGAACTGGTTTCCCCATCTTAAGTCTCTTCCTACTTTAATTTATATTGAGTTTTCTCCAAATCTTTTGTAATTTGAAATCCCCACCAAGGCAGTCAATCAAGCCTCTAGTTAGTTACATTTGACCCAATTGTAAAATAAGCTCTTCCTGCCCTAAATCCACACCTATAAGACAGACAAACTCCTGTCCACTCAGAGGGACTCATAAAACTTGCCTTTTATGTCTATAAAACTCACTTGCCATCCTTGGAAGCTCAAAACTCCTGTTCTTGCTAGTCATCCAGCTTCCTTGCTGGAGTAAATTTTTGATGTCCTGAAAAAAAAGCTGCAGTCTTCAAACTTGACTCTGCCATGTCTTTTGACATTCTCTAAGCTGCAACAGTCTTATGCTACTCTGTTCCTTTCTTACGGTGCTCCCCGTTTCCTATTAAGCTATAAATGTGTATGCTTTGCCTGCCCTTCCAAGTTGTAAAGACCTTGAAGGTGGGATCTCTGTCTTATTCTTATGCCTAATGGTACTCAACAGTACTTGTTTGATAAAGAGTTATTAAATTAAGGCACTGGGTAATAGACTGAATGCTGTTCCCCTCCAAAGATATGTCCACCTGGACTTGTGAACATGACCTTGTCTGGAAATAGGTCTTTGCAGATGTAAATTAGGATCTCAAGATGAGATCTTCCTGGATTATCCTGGTAGGTCCTAAATCCAATGAAGTGCCCTTCTAAGAGAAAGGCAGAGGGAGATTGGGACAGACACCAATGAAGACCATGTGATAATGGAGGCGGAAATTGGAGTGATGGTGCCACAAGCCAAGAAGTGCCTGCAGTCACCAAAAACTGGAATGGCAAGAAATAAGGGTTTTTTTCTCAGAGCTTCTGGAGGGAGCCCAGCCCTGCCAATACCTTGACTTCAGTCTTCTGGCCTCCAAAACTGTAAGATAACACATTTTTACTGTTTTTAAATCAGCCTTGGGAAATTAATACATGATGTTAAATGTAATTGGGGGTCCTTTAGGAGTAGAGTTGCCCTGGGTCTTGGCTGCTGTGAACCAAACAGGAGGCATTGCATTCCTAAGGGAGCCCACACAGCTTTCATCTTGTAACTTAACTTCCCATAATCACCCCACTTTTTGTCCATGTGAATTTTCCCTTGAAGTTATTATTCTTAGATTTCTCTCCCTTATCTAATTTCCTTCTCCTGATTTTTCCCTCACTTGCTTCCAGCATCCTTCTCTTTGACTGCAAAGCTCATGGTTTATCTAAATGAGGGAGAAAGCCTCTCTCCAGGGTTTCATTTGTGAGTCAGCAACTGTTTCTCTCTGAGGTGAAGCAGCTATACCATGGTTATGCTATATAAACGTGTCTCAGTATTTAGAGTCCAGGTCGTAGTCTTAGCATTTCAAGGGCTTTTGGATTATGAACAATTCAGCTTCCCTCCTGGGGTCAACACAGCTTCCCTACAATCCTAAAGATTGTCATCCATCCTGCTGTGAATGCACTTATTGAGAAGAACCTGTGATCTACAATCCCATCTGTGAATTGAGATGAGCTGGGGAGGTAAGGCTGTGCAGTGGTCCAGAAAGAGGACAGGTTTGGGAACCAGTCAAACCTGAGTTTAAATCCCTGCTCAGCCATGTGTAAATAAGCTTTGCAACACCTGGGAAGTCACCTACCTACCTGGATGACATTTTCTTACCTGTAAAATGGAGCCCTTCATACACACCAAGGGCTCATTGTACAACCACAATGGGTTGGGTTGTTGTGAAGATTAGAGATGTTGTATGGAAAATGCTCAGTATAGTGGTGGGACCTTAGCAAAACCTCAACTAAACAAGAGTTATGGTGATATTCTCAAGTTGGTCATGAACCTGTTGGAGGACATACACACACACACACACACACACATATACTATAATATAGAAAGAGAAAGAGAGATGTCTGATGTGTCTTATAATTCAGATGAACAAGAGAAACAATATTCAGTTGCACATGCTAAGTAGCTCTGATACAACCTCTGGGACCTTCACCAAAAGTTCTATGACCTGTCCACATGAAGTCATTAGACAAAGAGCACATAACGCATTTAGTTTAGTGTGAGGGAACTATTGTAAAAATACATGTCTCCTAGTTAGCAGATGCTCTTAAAGTTCATAATAGATTGTAGGTGGAGTCTTTTCATTCCCACTGCCCACCCAGAGGACACTTTTGGCAACTTAGACTACATCTCTTCCAAATAATTACAGCCCTAGCCAGCTTCTGCTAGTGCTCAATATAAGAAGGTAATTTGGGAAAATGAAAGGAGAATTCTTTTGACTCCCTACCTTGAAGAAAGATATATCAGGTCAATTCAATTTATCCTTGAGGTAACCTCACCTAAAAACCATGCTAATAATTTATTTAAAGGCACCCCCTTGTGCTTCCTTCTAAAGCGTTATAGGAAGAGATGAGAAAACTATTCAGAAAGTCTGTTATTCATTGGATACTTATTTACTCCTTGATCATAAATTAATTTCACGAATATTTATTGTCTCCTACTATGTACATTTGTCTTTAGTATCTGATCTGAACTTTCTGAATTTTTCTTTCAATTCCCTGTTCCATCTAAGGTGTGTGATGCTCAAATGACACCCAATGTTAGTTAACTGTGGCTATCAGAGACATGATTTTTTATCCATAGGTTTTTTTTCCCCTTAGACTAAAACCTTTTTTCTTAGATATTCCTCCAACAATTCTCTGGAAGCTTGTCTGGAGCTAAACCTGCTGTTTCCTTCTAGAAGGTACCCTTTGCTTTTAGTTCTAAGGCAAATGCATCTCTGCTACCTAAAAGGCAAAGATGGTGGATTAATTAGTTTGTCCTCAATCAGTTTTTCTTTTCCTTGCAAACACTGCACATGCCTTCAGGGAGCAGTAAGCAAACTAACTGACTAGCTATAGCACATGAAGATAAAAGACCAAAAAATAAATTAGAATCATATTTCCAGTTCACGAATATTTGGTTAAGGAGTTCGAACATCAGTCTGTAGGCAGAGCGGAGCTACTGAAATGATACAAGCAAACCACAACAAATTCCTCAAAGTATAGGTATCAAAAGTACAAATCAAAAACACTGAAGTATAAAAAATATGAAGCAAATAATCTCTCTATATGAAACTAGCTTATACATGTTTCCCATGGCTTCTTGTTTTGCATGAGTCAATTTCCTTTTAATGATTGAAGAAACATGTTCATCTTCCAGTTCCTTACAACAGTAGGTCCCTCCAGCACCAATGCCAGGAAAGTTGAGAGTTAGCCATTAGAGATGGAAGATGCTAAGAGGAGAAAAGCATTCACCAAGAAGATGGCGTAAGGGAGCAGCTAAGCCAGAACTTAGAGTTCAAGCATTTAGCAAACCCAATCCTTGTGTCCTCCAATTTCCCAGCCTTTTATGATTAGGGCAGCTTGTTGACAAAGAGCTTTTTGCTGTTCCCCAATGCGAAAACCAAGACGGACGATTATCTGAATGAGGAAAGCCTAGCAATCTGCTCTGCACCTAGAGGAAGCTCATTTCTACAACCCGGGGAACAAGAACAAGTAGCTCTTACTCCTCCAGTGGAACAAAGATTTGTGATAGTCCCCTGTGTACTTCAGCCTGGGAGAGAGAATCAGCCAAAGGAGACTCGGACTGGTTTTCAGCATTTTAATCCATTTGTGGTGTTGATTTTTAGAAATAACTAAAGGCCAGTTTTCCTTTTGGGCAACACCACATTCTTAAACTTTTCAGAGGAATTGAAATACCTTCTGAAGGAAGAATGTGATAAGACTTCTAATCTCATGCTCATAAGCTTATGGTCTCATAGTTACAAACTCATCGTCTCTTCTAAACTAATCCCTATTTTTTTCCTGAGATCCACATTTGATATTATCATAAATCATATATACTTTCCCTCCAACTGTGTATAGGCAACACTGAGAATGAATTTGTGTTACATTGGCTTCTGTGATGACTGTGTGATCAGCAAAGCAGCTTCAGTGACAAAAAGCATATTTAAAGCATTTATATATACTCATATAGTCTATTGAGAGCAGTATATTATGACACACAAAATTGTTACTATTGATGTGTTTTTTTAAAAAAAGAATGAAAGTGCTCTGTTAATTTTAAACAGATTCTAATTTCCAGCATTCTAACTCTTCCAGCTTTGATCACTGGGCTTCAGTTTTCTTTTCTGGGTCTCCTATCTTACTTCCAGAAAGAAGATATAAATGCAGATGACCATGGCCTCCTAAGATAACAAAGGTAACGCTTCATAGAATTTCAGAACTGGAAGACACTTACCCACCCACGCCCCTCAGTTTGCATTTGAGGACAGGGAAATCCCTGGAAAGTACATGGCATGCCTATGTCACAGCTGGAAGGTGACCAAGGGGAAGCCCATTCCAGAGTTCCTTCTATTGGCCCATAAATGTCTCCTCAACAATCTAGAACTAGGTAAGAATTCGAAACTTTCTCTACCAGAGGAAAGTAAAGTTGGATAAAGAACCAAGATTAAGTACCTGATATGCCAGAGGAGAAAAGAGATACACAAAATAACTCCTTGAGTTTGGTGTTATTATAGTTATTCCCATTTTATAGCCCTACCTGACCACTCAAAGTTACACAGCTAGTGATTAGCTATGCTAGGATTTGAACCCAGATCTCTCTAATTACAAAGCTCCAACTTTTATCCCTGCAACAAACTTTTCTCTGTACTTTGAAACAGAACCATCCATATTCTTTCCATGAGAGGGCCCATGTCCCCCCTCCCATATACTGTACCTTTCTGTTCCTTTGCTGAACCTGCCTCCCCCCTTCTCAGGACAGGTGCAGCACACAGAAGGGTCACCATCACTGTCCTTGGGGAACATAGAATTCAAAAGCTACTCTCCAGCAACTTCTTTTTTTTCTCCACCACCCAGTGGTAAAAGCAGAGGCAGGCAGATATGGGTCTGGGGCTGCAAACAATTTTACACTGGCTCCATACTCGAGTTTCTTTGGCCATCATCTTGCAAGTCCATCTATTTCCAGAGGCTGGGACAATAAGAAAATGTGTAGGCTACCATGACTTCACTTTTCTTCCCATCTAGACTAGGAGAACATAAGCAATGGCTTTGAGAGCAGAGTGAGAAACAAAATGGAGGCCACACAGCATCATTGTAAATGTGTTGCCACATTATGTCATGGGGGACTCAGACAGGGATTATGGACTGGCTGTATGAATCTCACATATTCAAAGTTTTGACATTTTGATGTGAAATTGTACAAATCATGAGAATTATTTTCCGTAGTATTGCTTTGCTGAACACTTGCCCAACCACATAAAAGAAGGGTTCCAATTTAATTCATCCTCCTAGAGCTGAATGTCTCTGGCACATAATATGGGGAATTATTTGCTCCTCAGTCTTCAGGGACAGACATTAAGTTACCCAAGGATGAGATCAGAATCCTCTGGTCACACAGGTTACTACATTCTTAACATATAAACATTCCATACTTGGTGTACAATCAGTGGCTCACAATATCATCACATAGTTGTATATTTATTACCATGATCATTTCTTAGAACACTTGCATCACTCCAGAAAAGAAATAAAAAGAAAAAAGAAGAAACTCATACATACCACACTCCTTACCCTTCCCTCTCATTGACCACTAGAATTTCCCTCTACCCAATTTATTTTAACATTTGTTCCTCCTATATTTATTTATTTTTAATCCGTATTTTTTACTCATCTGTCCATACCACAGATAAGACACAAGGTTTTCACAATCACATAGTCACATTGTGAAAGCTGTATCATTATGCATTCATCTTCAAGAAACATGGCTACTGGAACACAGCTCTACAGTTTCAGGAACTTCCGTCTACCCTCTCTAATACACTTTAAACTGAAAGGGGGATCTCTATATAATGCAAAAGAATAATCTCCAGAATACCCTCTCGAATCTGAAATCTCTCAGCCACTGACACGTTATTTTGTCTCATTTCTCTTTTTCCCCTTTTGGTTGAGAAGGTTTTCTCATCCCTTGATTCGCTGAGTCCCAACTCATTCTAGGGTTTCTGTTTCACATTGCCAGGAAGGTCCACACCCCTGGGAGTCATGTCCCAAATAGAGAGGGGAGGGCAGTGAGTTTGCTTATCATGTTGGTTGAGAGAGAGATAGGCCACATCTGAGCAACAAAAGAGGTTCTCTAGGGGTGACTCTCAGCCTAATTTTAAGTAGACTTAGCCTATCTTTTGAAGGGTTAAGTTTCATATGAACAAACCCCAAGATCGAGGGCTCAGCCATCAATTTGGTTGTCCCCACTGCTTGCAAGAATATCAGAAATTCTCCAAATGGGGAAGTTGAATTTTCCCCCTTTCTTGCCATTCCCCCAAGGGGACTTGGCAAATACTTCTTTACTCACTGTTCAAATCACTCTGGGAAAATACCTAACCTTGGAGCTTGACTTCCATGGGAATGTCAGTGTGAGGTTCCAGGTGCCATTGCAAAGCCTATAAATCAAGGCAGTCCCAGCCTTAGTAATTGGTGAAAGGTTCATGTCCATTGTTGCCACCACTATGGCAACAGTGAAAAGACCATAGTTGTTGACTGGTGAAGCAAAACATCACATACAAAACTACCTTCAATTGAGTGCTTAAGACTATCTTCATTCATTCATTCATCAAACATGGAGCATTTTCTCTATCGTATAAATCAATCCCACAAATATTTAGTGTGTGCCTAGTATAGGTCAAACAGTGCTAGGTACGAGGGAGTGAATCAAGGAGAAAGACACACACATTTTACCTTCACAGAGCATGCAGAAGTTAAACAAATCATCATGAACCATCATAAACAAAATGGGAAACACAAAGTAGCCTGGCAGTGGACACAGAGGTGTTCAATTAAATAGGAAAACATGAAAGGCCTTCTTAGAGATGTGACATATAAGGTGATATGTCCAGGAGGTATAGAAGAATGAGGAAAGTATTCCTAAAGCTTGAAACTGAGGGAGAATGTGGTATATTTAGGGAATTGAGAAAAAAAGAAAACAGTAAATCTGGAGTGACAAGGCAGGGATGAATACAACAGCCTATGCCTGAAGATGTAGTCATGGTCAGAATACCACTTGGAGTTTAAACTTAATCCAAGGAAACTGAAACTGAGTAATAGGTCTGAAGCAAGGAATCAAATGATCAGATTCAAAGTCAAAGAAAACAAGGTTAGGAGAGATGCTAAGAGAAAGAGAGAGGACTCTTTCTGAATGTCTAGTATAGAACTAGAATCAAAATTCAAGGGTGTTTGTTTCATTTCACTGGCTATTATTTGGGGTTTAAAACTATGTAGATAAAATCCGTGATTCAAAGCCAAATTATTACCAAAAACCAGTTCAAGATATATTCTCCTTACTGCAAAGAAAAAATAAAGATCTCTATGAATTTATATGGAGTGCTTTCCAGCAGTGAAAAAACACAAAGTGCCAAAGAGCATATATAGTATATTTTAGTTTTGCAGGCTTCTAAGACAAATATCACACAATGGGGTGTCTTAAACAATGGGAGTTTATTGTCTCACAGTCTCAGAGACTAGAAGGCTTGCTTCCTCCTGGGGTCAGTAGACTTCTGGCTGGGTGACTGGCAATCCTCAGGTTCTTTGGCTTTCAATCACATGATGATGTCCTCTCCTTTCTCTTCTGGGTTCCCACTGTGTTCCTGCTTCCAGACCTTCCCCATGGCTTTCTCTCTCTCTCCGTGTATGAATTTCTTCCACTTAAAAAGGACGGCAGTAATCCAGATGAAGGCCTATCCTCATTCAGTTGAGTCCAAACCTTAACTAAAATAATAGCTTCAAGAGATCCCATTTATAGTGGGTTCACACTCACAGGAATGCAGATCAAGATTAAGAACATGTCTAAATTGGAGTGCATAATTCAGCCCAACACAGTATGCAAACTTTTCTGTAAGAAAGAAGGGGGAACAAAGCCATGCATCTGTTTGCTCATCATTACAAAGAGGAAACCAAGAAGGCCAAGCTGGAAAGCACTGACGTTAGTTCCCTACAAGTGGGGAGAGAGTGATGGAAGGGATTTGGGAGGAAGTAGCACTTCTCTGGGAACATATTTCTTATAGTTCTTACATTGACATATAAAAAGTAAAATGTTAATATTTTACATGTCAAAAAATTTAACTAAATCAATACGAATAGGAAGCAGGATAAAAAACTGAAAGGCCTAAAACAAATGAATCTAATGAGCAACATAACCTCATTGAAGAAGAAAAGAAGGAAAGTAGGAAGAAGAAAAGAAGGGGAGAGGAAAAGAAAGAAAGGAAATAACCTAAATAATATGGGCACAGTATTTGACTAAATGCACTCAGTTTGGTCAGGGTGGAGGGAAGAATTTCTATAAATCTGAACTCTTTTAGTAAGTTTGTTTATTGTAATAGTATGGGCGATTGATTCTTGAAGATGATTGTATAACCGAACAGTTTTTATGGTATAACTGTGTGACTGTGAAAACCTTATGACTGAAACTCCCTTTATCCACTGTATGGAAAGATGAGTAAGAAAAAAAAAGATAAAAAAATAAATCAATAATAGGGGGTGATAAGGGGTATGAGATGTTCTAGGTGTTATTTTTTATTGTTATATTTTTATTCTTTTTCTTATTCTTTTTTTGGAGTAAAGAAAAGATTACAAAACTTACTGTGGCAATGAACGCACAGCTATGTGCTGATACTGTGAACCATTATCTGTACACTTTGGATGATTATACGGTATATGAACGTATCTCAATAAAATTGCATTAAAACAATATCGGCAAAGCAATTCTGAAATTGTTTCAGATGTAACGCAGGATTGAGACAACGATTAAATGTGCTGATGTTAGCAGCCAGAGTTCTCACTGTGGAAGAGGGAGATACAATTACGGAATGGGGGAAGGAAAGAAAGACGCTGAGTTGATAAACTGGCATTGGAGGAATTAGCGTGGACTCCTGATTTCTGAACTGTGCCTATGCTCAGGTATAAACATGTTTACACACTTTTGTATGAGTGCATATATGTATGTGTGGGTGTGTATACGAGTGAGGATGTATGTTTTTTATATACATGTATTCCCTAGTCTTTCTGCTGAAAAGGCCAAGAAGCAAAGACATGCAGTAGCAATGAGCACATCTAGCACGTAGGTCTTAATATTTTCTACCATCCCTCATTAAAGGAACTAAGCCTCCTTGAAAAATGGTTGACTCCCGGCTGGAGGCAGGTAGGTGTGAAGTGAGCCAGGGACATCTTGTATACCAGAGATAAAGCTGCGCTGCACCCCCACCTCGAAAATAAATGATGGGGTATGTTACAGGAAAGTAGCTAGAAGGGAGCTAGTTCACTGACAGGGACAAAGTGATCACAAAAATAAGTATTAATAGTTACAAACCACTGAAAAAATAAGAATGTGGGGCCCACATCAAAAATAAATAGAAAAAAAAAGGAAGGAAGAGGACTTTGCTTACAGTGGAGGGAGTGCTGGAATTAGAAAATCATCATTTGGATAAAGCAAGAATCATCTATAGTTGTTAAACTAGGGGGACATTTTGATGAGGAGCAAGACACTTGCATTATCTTAAAGTGTCTTTCCACGAACTGCTTGTGAGTTAGTTGCAAGGGAGGGAAGTAAAAATATAGTAACTATACCATGCAGAAATTGAGCGATACCTTGTTCAGGTAACCAAAATTTATGTCACCAAAGAGGGACAATTGGATATTGTGTACCTCCAGATGGTATATCCTAAAAAGGACAAAATACTACCTATATAGTATTCCAGACAGAATGCCTAACCTCAATATAATCAGGAGGAAAAATCTGATGAGTACAATGTAATCAATATTCTATTTTTAAAAGTCAGGGGTTGGGATGTTTTCTTCAAAAATATAAATATCACGAAAGACAAAGAAAGGCTATGGAAATGTTCCAGATTAAAGAAGGCTTAAGAGTCATGACAAATAAATACAATATCTGCCCTAGACTGGAGTCTGTCCAGGCGGTCAAAAAAATCCATAAAGGACACCATTAGGTCAAGTGACAAAATTGGTATATGCACGGTATGCTAGATAAAATGCTGTATTGATGTAAATTTATGAAGTTTATAACTGAATTATGATTATGTAAGATAAGATTCACATTCTTAGGAAGTATATGATGAGGTATCCAGAGCTAAAGAGCCATAATGTATGTTACTTACTCTCTGTATTAGTTAGGGTTCTCTAGAGAAACAGAATCAACAGGGAACACTTGCAAATAAAAAATTTATAAAAGTGTCTCATGTGACCGCAGGAACGCAGAGTTCTCACTGGAGATCCAGGTTTGATTCCTGGTGCCTGCCCAAGAAAAAAAAATGTCTTTGGGGTCCTCCTTGACACCTCCTTCTCTCACCCTCATCCTCCCCCACACATGATATCTTAAACCCCAAGTCTTGTCTGGTTTGCCTCATAAATATCTCTGATGTCTGTCCTCTTCCCTCCATATGCACTGCCATAGTCCTCGTTTCCTCCTGCCTGGATCAGTACCAGAGCCTCCCACAAGGTGTCAACCCCTCCCATCCCTCCTCATGGCCATCTCTATGCAAGATCCTTCTAACATGAGATCTTCCTACCAGACAAGCCCTATTGTGTGATTTGTTATACCACTTCTCCTTCTTTTAAGTTTCTTTTAAGGTGGTTCTGACCTTTTATGAAAACAATGTGTCACAGATCTTCAAAGGGATCAAAGACCCCCTGAAGTATCTCTACCAAGCCTAGATTAATAACCCAGTCTTATGGTTTCCATTCCTTCAGGATGAAATCCCATCCACAAAGCAAACCCCGTCCTCCACATCTGAGTCCTGCCACCCTCTCTCGCCTCATGTTCAACCTTCCTCCTCTCAGTCCTAAAGTCACAAGTCTGTGAACCTCTTGAGGAAAAAGACATCGTATTTTCTGTATCCTTAGTAAACCCAGATACTGAGGTTAACATATCACAGGGGTGAGTGCATGAATGAAATACTAAATAGAAGTATTGTCATTAAGACACCATCCTTCTCTCTTCCCTTTCTCCAAAGAGGCTGTGGTAAATAATCAATGACGATGTAAAGACAGAAAGAACAATATAACTAAAATGCTGATAGGAGCCAGAAATTTCATCTTACTCATTTGCTTCATTCTTCTTGCCCAGCAAACATTTTCCCCCAAAGCTTATAGAAAATATCATCAAAAGACAGAGTCTCCTGACTCACAGACTCTGATGGAGATGGCCCTTGAAGAGAGACTGCAAGTAGCACATTCAGGGATCAGGAAAGATAATTATACTGGCTTAAGAAAGACCCCTCGACTTAATTAAAGAGGTCGACATAGCAAAGCACTAGCTGAATCAGAATCACTGCTCTGAAATGTGTAAGATACTTGAAATATCAATAGGTTCCTTAAACCCAAAGACATGTTCACTTATTCATGGGAACAGGGAGCCTTCATGAAAGCACTGTAGAAGTTTTTGAATAGTCTTTGCAATTTGCTCATTATTTATCCCTAGGAAACCTAATCATAAGAGTAAGGAACAGTGAAGTAGCCAAAAAGTAGACAATAAAAGGAAACTGGAAAAAAATAAGAGACAACAATTTTTTGGTTAACCTTATAATCATAGCAGATTAGAGTGAGAGAATGCACAAGATTTAAACATATTTTTTAATGTAAGAGTAACTACCAAAAGACTGAAATGGGATGTTTTACCTCCAAACAACTAGAAGGGAAAAATAAAACTAAGAAAATAAAGAAACAATTAAAAGGAGACATGGTAAACAAAAATATAATAAAGGGGTGAAATAAATTTGAACATGACACTAATCACAGTATATGTCAATGAAGTAAATATTTCTAATAAAAAAAGAAAATGTCAGGTCAAGCTTTTAAATCTAGCTATATATTATTTAAGAGGGGTACACAAAAAATAATAGCAAGGGCATTTTGAAAATAAATGGATACAAAAAATACATTAATCAGATGTAAGAGAATGGTAAAAGAAGGGAGGAAGGAAGGAAGGGCGGGAAGAAAAGAGAAGGAAAGAGGGAGGGCAGGGAAGAGAGGAGAGAAAAGAAACAGAAATCACAAATATAACAGTATAATGTCAGACAAAATGCAATTAAAATAAAGACATTTAAAATTGGAAGTAAAACATCGAAAATACATGTCAAGTGGGAGAAAGATCAAAGGTGATGATGGAGTTATACAGAGAAGGCAGGGTTTAACAAACAAGTATGATTGCTGAATGATTATATAGATATTTCTTTTAGTCTCCAGGATCTTAGAGCAGCTAGAAGTAAAAACCTAAAATTGTGGAATTGTAACCCATACCAACCTCTGAAATCTGCTCTACAACTAATTGTTGTGCTGTGCTCTGAAATTTATTGCTTTTTTTGTATATGCTCTATTTTTCACAAAAAAGAAAAAAAAAGTTGATTGTGAGGATAAAAATATATATATTTATTCCTTCTAGCCTCCAATGTTCTGAACAGCTAGAAGGAAAAATCTGAGACAATGGTGTGGTAGCCCATGACAAACTCTGGAATCTGTCCTGTAACTTACTTGTTGAAGAGAGGTTTGAAAACTATTGTTTTTGTCTTTCTTTGCTTTGTATATATGTTATACAATTGGAAAGTTTGAAAAAAATAGAAATTCAAGAAGAGCTATAAATCCGTCATCACGGTGGGAGATATTAAAATGCTCCATTCAAAAACCAACAAAATAGAAAAAACTAAGAATATTGAATATTTGAATAGCATAATTAATAAGCTTGAGCTAATAAATAAATAACTTCAAATTCAGCAGACATTAACTATAGAGTTTCCAAGGAAAAAATGTACCCTACCTAACCATAGTTTTTATGAGGATGAAAGAAGTTAAGCTATGGAAAAAATGGAGAGCAGTGTGTGGCCTATAGTAAACCCTCAACAGGGGTATTATTGTGATTCTTAAAATTTGATTAAAGAAAAAAATCCACAAAGCAGAAGTTATAAGGCTGCACTCACTGACCACAATTAGAAAGTAAAGGCAAGAACAACAAAATTCTTACTATTTGGGAAGTTTAAAACACACTTTCAAATACCTTTAGATTAAAAAAGAAATCAAAGCGTAATTTGCAAACTATTTATAAATGAATAACAGTAAGAAAACTACATATGAAATTCTGTGGTATGTGGCCATAAAAATACTCAAAGAGCAATAAGTAATCATAATTTCAAATATTATAAAACTGGAGAGAGCCAAAATAAGTGAACTTATGGTTATGTTGAACACACCAACAAAAAAAGTCATTATCTGTTAGCGATATAAATGGAAGTATTTAAGGGTGAAGTAATATGATATCTGGCATTTTCTTTAAAATACTCCATATTGAAAAAACAAAAGTCTGGTTAGAAATGAAACAAGGACAGCGGAAAGTTGATGGCTGTTAAAACTGGGTGATCAGAGATACATTATAACAATGTCTCTACTTCTGTGTATATGAGTATTTCCAACTTAGAAGTATTTTCAGGTGAACTAAACAAAAGTGGCATCAGAAAAATGGTGAGTTAGCACCTTCAAACTTCTGTCCCTCTACAGAAACACTGAAAAAGAAATCGTCAGAACAAACTTTGCCAGATCTCTGGAAAAACAGTCAAAGGTTTATAGCATAGAAGCAAATGCAGAATAAAAAAAAAAAAGGCAATTTTAAAACAGTGAAAGAGCTTTAGGCATTTTACTTGCCTTCATCTCATGCCATGCCCCTGGCTAAGAGGCAGGCTGCAAGATGGTAGCCACTGTTCGAGAGGGAGCCCCTGGTTCCAAAGGGAACATAACAGACCTTGTTGACAAACTAGTGTACATGTATGTTCTAACCTGTTTGGTGGTAACCTGAAGAGCAGATGCAAAATACTACCTTTGTTTCACCTAATTTGGAATCTACTAAGGGCAGAAAAGCATTGGGTGCTACCTGGCAAATTAAAAAAAAAACATCCAGGACAAAGGATAACTGTTGAGAAACGTTTATAGTTACATTATCACAATAGTCAAAATGTGGAAGCACCCCAAGCAACAGATGAATGGATAAACAAAATGTGGTATATCCATATAATGGGATATCATTCAGCAATAAAAAGGAATGAAGTTCTGATGCATGTGACAACATGGGTTCTCCCTGAAAATAAACTGTGTGAAATAAACCAGAAACAAAATGACAAATATTGGATATTTTTGATAACATGAAATACCTAGAATAAGTAAATTTCATAGGGACAGATAGCAGATAGTAGGTCACCAGGGGTGGTGGAGGGGAAGAGAGAGATATTGCCTAATAGGTGCGGAGTTTCTGTCTGAGGTCATGAAAAAGCTAAAGTAATGTATCTTGGTGATGGTGTCACAATACTGTGAATGTAATTGTACTCCTGGAAAGGGTTAAGATGAGAAATATTTAGCTGTATATATGTTTCTACAATAAAAAATTTTTTTGAGAAACACCTTCCACAAAGTAAAGTCTGGAATGGGAAGGACTCATTGGTGAATTCTACTAAACATTTAAAGAAGAATTAACAACAACATCCTTTTCAAATTCCCCCAAAAAAATTTAACAGGAAGGAACACTTAACTAACTCATTCTATATGGTCAGCATCACTCTCAAACCAAAGACAGATGAAGACACCTCAAGAAAATAAAACTACAGAACAATGTTCCTTATAAATATAGATGCAAAAGTACTCAGCAAAAATGCTAGCAAACAGAATCCAACATTATATTGAAAGCATTATCCGCCATCACCAAGTAGGATTTATTCCAGCAATGCAAGAGTGGTTCACCGTACAAAAAACAATCAGTGAAATGCATCACATTAATGGAATAAAGGGAAAAAAGCACCATAAGCATCTCAATTGATGCAGAAAAGGTATTAGACAAAAATACAAGGCCACTTCATGATTTTTTTTTTTTTTTTTTTGCATGGGCAGGCACCAGGAATCGAACCTGGGTCTCCGGCATGGCAGGTGAGAATTCTGCCTGCTGAGCCACCATGGCCCACCCCACTTCATGAATTTTAAAAAACATTCAGTAAACTAGGAATAGAAGGGAACTTCCCCAACATGATAAAGAAATTCATATATAAAAATCTCATAGCTAACATCGCACACAATGGTGAAAAACTGAACATTTTTTCCCTAAGATTAGGGACAAGCCAAGAATGTTTGCTCTTGCCATTTCTATTCAACATAATATTAGAAGTTCTATCCCGAGCAATTAGGCAGAGAGAAAAAGGAAAGGAAGGGAAGGGAGAAAAGAGACCCAGATTGGAAAAGTAGAATTAAATCTATCTTTGTTCAGAGATACCATGATCTTGTATATAGAAAACCTTAAATAATCACATGCAAAATAGTTGTCAGAACTAATAAACAGACTCAGCAAAGTTGCAGAACAAAAAAAATTAAACTGTTGTATATCTATACATTAGCAATGAACAGATGATGAAATATTTTGAAAACAGACAGTAGTGATGGTAAAACAACATTTTAGATGTAATTAATGTCACTAAATTATTTAAAATGGCTAAAGTGTTATATTTTACTACAGCAAAAATTAATAAAGAATAAAGGAACTAATCATACAAGAAGTCATAAATATAATGGCAAAGAAACCTTAAAACTGGAAAGTGGAAAATTATAAATAGTAAAGATAAAAACCAGAAATTTATAAGAAAAATAATGCAGTATATTTTATCAATAAATCCAAAATTTGACTTTTTAGATATACTCTTTGACTACTTGTTAAGAAAATAATTAAGAAGACATTAATAATCATAATAGGAAAAGCAAATGGGAAAACTATTGATATGAAAAGTTATAGTAGTCTATTAAGCATAATTTATGTCAATAAATTTAAAACCTAGATGAAATTGATAGTTTCCTAGGAAGTTACCTTTTTTAATTGTCTTAAAGAAACATTTTTTAATACCTTATCCCAAAACACTGAAGGAAAATTGAGAAAGTAGTCAAACATTCATCCACTTAAAAAAAAATTCAAGCCCAAGTAATTTTTTTAAACTTTTTTCTTTTTTTAATTAATTGATTTATTTTTTAAACCTAACAACATACAAACATGAACATTCTTACCATATGATCATTCCATTCTTGAAATACAATCAATAACTCACAATATCATCACATTGTTGTATATTCATCATCATGATCATTTCTTAGAATATTTGCATCAATTCAGAAAAAAAATTCATACATACCATACCCCTTCCCCTCCCTTTCATTGATCACTAGCATTTCAATCCACTAAATTTATTTTGACATTTGTTCCCCCTATTATTTATTTACTTTTAATGCATATGTTTTACTTGTTTGTCCATAAAGTAGATAAAAGGAACATCAGATACAAGGTTTTCACAATCACAGTCACACTGTGAAAGCTATATCATTATACAATCATCTTCAAGAAACATGGCTACTGGAACACAGCCCTACATTTTCAGGCACTTCCCTCCAGCCTCTCCAATATACCTTAACTAAAAAGGTGATATTTATATAATGCATAAGAATAACCTCCAGGATAACCTCTCTACTCTGTTTGAAATCTCCCAGCCATTGGCACTTTATTTTCTCTCATTTCTCTCTTCCCCCTTTTGGTCAAGAAGGTTTTCTCAATCCCTTGATGCTGAGTCCCAGCTCACTGTAGGATTTCTGTCCCACGTTGCCAGGAAGGTTTATACCCCTGGGAGTAACGTCCCACATAGAGTGATGGAGAGCAGTGAGTTTGCTTGTTGTGTTGGCTGAGAGAGAGAGGTCACATCTGAGCAACAAAAGAGGTTCTCTAGGGGTGAATCAGGCCTAATTTTAATAGGCTTAGGCTATCCTTTGCAGGTATAAATTTCATATGAACAAATCCCAAGATTGAGGGCTCGACCTATAGCTTTGGTCGTCCCCACTGCTTGTGAGAATATCAGGAATTCTCCACATGGCAAAGTTGAATTTTCCGCCTTTCTCGTCGTTCCCACAAGGGGACTTTGCAAATACTTTTTGGCTCACTGTTCAGATTACTCTGGGATTTATCGAAGCCCAAGTAATTTTATGGATATTTTGTTATATCATTAAGAAACATCTAACATATATTTCATAAATTATTCCAAGGTGGGAACTTATGGTAAGCCTCCAAACTCAATTCTATGAATTTGGCATAATCCCAGCAAGTACAGCACACCCACGAAAAAGAAAATTTTATATCAATTTTACTAATTTAATTCACTTAATTAAAATTCTACCATGCTATTGACTATAATCCAGAAATATAATGGAGGTCTCAAGAATTCAGAACAACTCCAGCTGAGGATGGCTGGAAAGCCTGGCAAAATGTAAAACTAATTTCCTTAAAACACTAAAAAGCTAAAAAGGCAGTGAGGACTTACAAGACTGAGATTGAGAAGAAGAGGGGAACACCGAGGTGTGCTACAGCCTATTTCCTCTGGGGGTATCTGCTGATTCTGAAAAGGCAGCTGAGAGGCCAAGAAGTTGAGCAGTGTTTTTGACGATCTCATGGTGCTGGGAAGGAAAAGTGGTAATCTAGTGCCTACTAAGATTGGAGATGTATAAACCCCACACTTTGATTTGGGATGCTAAAATCACACCTTCAGAGTAAGAGAGAATGAAGAAAACTGGCCCTAGCAGGGACCAAAACCCAGCTTTAAATCATCTAAATTTTTTAAATTGGATGAAGATAATCCTGGAATGTTAGTATCTCTACATGACTGCCAGAAGCAACTTTAAATCCTCTCTTGAGGAAGACAGCATTATATTAAATCTCAAATTTTCACTGTAGTTTTTCATATACAATATCCAATGCTCAGATAGGGAGATTAGAAAACAAAAACAACATAATTAGCCCAACCTGGCCCAATTAATATAAATAAAACACTTCACCAAACAACTACAAGATTCTCGAGAAGTGTCTACAGAATATTTATGGAAATTGAGCATATGTTGGACCACAATGTAAATATTAGCAAATTTCCCAGGTCTAAAATCACACTGACTATGTTGTCTTATCACAGTGCAATGAAGTTAAAAATCAATAGCAAAAGAATCATGACCAAATAGGGATTTTTCCAGGAATGGATGAATGGTCACCATTACAACAATGATTAAAACAATTCACTACATTAATAAACTATATAAAAAAGGACACATAATTCTCTTGATAGTTGCCAGTAAAGTATCTGTTAAATTCATATCCATTCCAAATTAAAAGAAAAATATTAACGAACTAAGATACTGTATTAGTTAGAGTTCTCTCGAGAAACAGAATCAACAGGAAACATTCACAAATATAAAATTTATATTTTATATAAATATATACAGTGTCTCATGTAACTGTGGGAACACAGAGTCCACAATCCACAGGGCAGGCTGTGAAGCCAACGATTCCAATGGAGCATCTGGATGAACTCCACAGGAGAGGCTCACTGGCCAAAGCAGGAAGAGAGCCTGTCTCTTCTGAAGCCTCCTTAAAAGGCTTCCAGTGATTAGATTAAAGCATCACTCATTGGAGAAGACACTCCCCTTGGCTGATTACAAATGGAATCAGCTGTGGATGCAGCTCACATGATCATGATTTAATTCTATGAAATGTCCTCATCACAACAGACAGGCCAGCACTTGCCCAACCAGACAAACAGGTACACCTTGGCCAAGTTGACACATGAACCTGAACATGACAGATAGAAACTCTCTTGATTTGACAAAGTATACCTACAAAACAAATTAAAGAAAACCATACTGATATTGAAACTTAAAACCATTCCCAACATTAGTGATATCTCCTCAAAAAAAGAAAAACATTCCCATTAGAATCAAGAGCAAGATAAGAATGCAATTTATCATGGTAGCATTCTGCATTATGCTATTTACTCAAAAAGATAAGATAAAGACAACATACATTTTTAAAACTAGAGAAAAAAAGCCACTACTTTCAGATAATATAGTTGATTAACTAAAAAATAAAAAATAAACTATTAGATGTAATTTTTTACAGTTTAATAAGGTTGCCAGAGAAAGTACATCAGAAAATTAATACTTGTACTTTCATAAACAAATGTCCAACACTATTATAAGGACTTAATAATAGAAGGGTATGTAAGAAAATGTGCCTATTTCAAACTATAGACTATAGTTAACAGTAATATTTGATATTCTTTCATCAAAAGTAACATGTATCACACCAATATGGGTCAATAATGGGAGGGGATAAGGGGTATCGGAAGATTTTGATTTTCTTTTTCATGTTTATTTCTTTTCTGGAGTAAAAAAATGTTCCAAAATTGATCTTGGGGATGTAAGTACAACTATGTGATGATACTAGGAGCCAATGATTCTATTCTTTGGGTGATTTGTATGGTATGGGAATATATCTCAGTAAAACTGCATTTTAAAAATTAATAGCTTTCCTGTAAATAAGCAATGACCAATTCAAAAATGTAACCCAGAAAATCCCATATGTCATATTCATAGTATCAATGGAAACTGAAATACAGCAAAAATAAACTTAGAAGAATACAATGGAAATTCAAATAAATGGAGACAGATTTCTAATCAGGATGGGAGGACTCAAGAATTTAAAGTTATCAGATATTCAAGCCTAATCCTTAAATTGAAGGCAATCCCAATTTAACAAGTTGATTTCAGTATTCCTCTGGAAGAAAAACTGTTTAAGATGAGCCAAGAAAATTAAAAAGAAAAAAACGATAATAGAGGAAAACCTTATCAGATATCAGAGTACACAATGAAAATATAGTACTTAGTGTAGATATGGACAAATGGGATAGTAAAAACTTTACATATAAGACTCTAGTAGAAGATAGATGAAACTTTGAACAATGATAAAATATGAGCTATTCAATATGACAGCTTTCTATTTGAGGGGGGAATTAAAATTAGATTCTTCCTTGGACTGTATACGAAAATAGATTGCAGGTGCAATGCAGAAGTAAATATGAAACAATCGCATAAAATGTATTGAATAGAATATAGGACTATTCGATAGTGACAGAAGGCCTTCTAAACAAGAAAGAAAAATAATGCCAAATCCAAAAAGGCAAAGATAAATTTAACAATACAAAAATTAATAATTCTGTTTTATAAAGTACATTAAAACAACATGAGAGACAAGCAAAAAGGTAGGGGAAAATATTTACAGCATATACAACAGAGAAAGCATTATTATTTGCTCTATATAAAAAATTGCATAAAAGAAAAACAGCCAAAAATTATAAACAGGGAATTGGGGGATCATGAAATAAAAAGGCCAGTTGAATTAAGATGTTCTAGTTCACTATTAACAAGATAATTGCAAACTGAAACAATAATAAGATATTTTTCAATCTTCAGAGAAGCAAAATTTTTAAACATTGCTAATATCGAGCAACACTGAAGGTGTGGGAATATGAACATTATAATGTGACATATAAATTTGTAAAGCTTGGGGAGAGCAGTTTGACAGTACTTTTTTTTATTAGAGAAGTTGTGGGTTTTCAGAATAATCATGTAGAAAATACAAGATTCCTATTACTAACTCTCATGATTCAGAGCTGTATGGACCCCCAGAAAGGCATTCCTAAACCTCATCCATGCCTGTGGGTGTGAACTCATTGTAAGTGGGACCTTTTAATGAGGCTACTTCAGTTAAAGCATGGCCCACTTCATTCAGGTTGGGTCTCAACCCTATTACTGGAGTCCTTTATAAGTGGAAGCAAGACAGAAAGAGAAATAGAAGCAAAAAGCTGAACTCAACTAAAACCCAGAAAAGAAGAGAGAGACCAGCAGATGCCACCATGTGCCTTGCTATGTGGTAGAGGAGCCAAGGAAAAATGGCAGCCAGTCTTCAGGATGAAAGCATCATCTTGGTGATGCCTTGATTTGGACATTTTCCCAGACCCTAACCATGAACAAATAATTTCTCTTTGTTTAAGCCAGATCATTCCATGGTATTTTCTTTATTCAGCCTAGGAAACTAAAACACTACCCTATTATTTTTTTTTTCCTTGATGTGTATTATATATTCACACACCATGTAATCATCCAAAGTGTACAATCAACGGTTCACAAAATCATCACACAGCTGTCCATTTATCATCAAAACTGACTTTTTTCTTCTTTTTTGTGAAAAATAACATATATATAAAAAAGCAATAAATTCCAAAGCACATTGCAACAAGTAGTTGTAGAACAAATTTCAGAGTTTGGTATGGGTTATAATTCCACAATTTTAGGTTTTTACTTCTAACTGCCCTGAGATACTAGAGACAAAAAGAAATATCAGTATAATGATTCAGGACTCATACTAATTTGTTAAACCCTACCTTCTCTGTCTAACTCCACCATCACCTTTGATCTTTCTCCCATTCTTTAGGGGTATTTGGGTTATGCCCATTCTAGCATTCATGTTGGAAGGGGCTGTTGATAATATGATAATAAGGGGATGGAACTAGTTGATGTTCTGGAGAGGCTGGTCCCTCTGCATTTCAGAACTTATCTGGTCCAGGGACCCATCTGAACATTGTAGGTTTCTGGAAAGTTACCCTAGTGGATGAAACCTTGTTGAATCTTACGTAATGCCCTAGGTGTTCTTTAGGATTGGCTGGAATGGTTTTGGCTGGGGTTTGGCAAGTTATCACTGGTACCAATGTCTAACTGAAACTTGCATAAGAGTAACCTCCACAGTAGCCTCTCGACTCTATTTGAACTCTCTCAGCCACTTATACTTTATTTGTTACATTTCTTTTCCCCCTTTTGGTCAGGATGGCATTGTTGATTCCATGGTGCCAGGGTCAGACTCAACCCTGGGAGACTTTCACCCCAGAATGTCATGTACCACATAGTGGGCAGAGCAAAGATTTCACTTGCAGAGTTGGGCTTAGAGAGAGAGAGGCCACATCTGAGCAACAAAAGAGGTCCTCCAGAAGTAACTCTTAGACATACCTACAGGTAGGCTCAGCATCACTGCTACATACATAAGCTTCACAAAATCAAGCCTCAAGATCAAAGGCTTGTCCTATTGATTTGGGTGTCCCTAATGTTTGACACAGTATCAGAAATTCCGCTGGTGGTAAAGTTTAATAGTTCCATATTTTTTCTCCCATTCCTCAAGGAACTTTGCCAATACTTTTTTATTATATATTTGATATACTCTGGGATTTTTGCAAGCATTACATTAAGCTATGCAGGATTAAAGGCCCTCATTCCTATACGACCCTGTTATTAACACCTTGTGGTTAATAAATTGATGAAATTTATTTGCTAAATTGATGAAAGCACATTTTTACATTTGTACTATTAACTATAGTCCCTGGTTTAACTTATGGTTCATTGTTAGTGTAGTGAAGTTCCACAGAATTTTAAAAATTTTTCTATTAACATAAAATACATATATAACATTTCCTCTTTCAACCATATCCAGATATATAATTCAGTGCTGTTAATTGCATTCACAGTGTTTGCTACCATCATCAGTATCCATTACCAAAACATTCCCATCATTCCAAGTAGGAACGCTGTACATTCTAAGTCTTAACTTCTCATTCCCTATTCCCATCCCAGCCCCTGGTAACCCACTAGTTTCTGACTCTATGAATTTTTGCTTATTTTGATTATTTCATATCAGTGAACTTATACAATATTTTTCCTTTTGTGTCTGGTTTATTTCACTCAGCATGATGTCTTCAAGGTTCATGCATGTTGTTCCATGAATCAGAACTTCTTTCCTTCTTACAGCTGAGTATTCCATTGTGTGTCTATGCCACATTTTGTTTATTCGTTCATCCAATTTGGCAGTATGTTTTCAACTTTTCAATTACAAATATCCTTTAATCCAAAACTTTTATTTCTAGGTTCTGAACAAATACTCACATCCATGCAAAATAAAAAGGCTTGTGGAGGAAGTTCATGCAGTATTGTTTATAAAAGAAAACACCAAAAAGAGTTTGAATGTGTCCATCGGTAGGGGCTGGTTACATAAACAACGATGCTGTCCGTGTCCTTTTTTTAATACTGAAACTCAGAAAAAATACATTTTGTAGTGCACACACAGTTATACAACTGACACCAAAATTGTACAAAATGACCCCCATTTTATCTACACTGTGATCTAGCCTATTCAATTCTATTCTTTCTATTTTTTAATGTTGGTAGCAACTCTTGAAACATTTCATGATCCATAAATGGATGGTAAGTCAAATTTTGAAGTACTGAACCTATAAAATGGTTAATATGCACACACAGTAAAAATTAAGTTATCAAACAATATAATAGTATGTTTAAACACAAAAAAATCAAAATTAATGATACATTTCTGTGACTATTGTAGCTAAAGGCTCAAGGGTATGAATAGATATGTTCTAATCTGATAACAGAGATTACTGTTAAAGAGAGAAGATTTAGGGATGGCATGGCGCAAAGAGAATATTTACATTATTAATGTGTTTGAATTATTTCACTAAACTCTGTTCACACATTACTTGCAAATTTTAATAATAACTTTTAAGGAAAAGAGTTTTTTCTTAAATTTTTATGTTTATCATGATAATACAATTTGTACTAAAAGAAAAAACTTTGGAGACCTTAAGCCCATTCTCTGATTTTTCACTATTCAGAGGCAGAGTTCAGACCAGAACCTACATCTGATTCTCAGCACTTATTCTGCAATGAACTGTGCACAAAGCTCCCTATTAACCAAGAATCACAGTCTAGCTTAGCTGTTCCACTTAGGCTTAAAAGACATCTGTTTCAGGGTCATTTATTTCTTTTGAGCCCAGATTTCACTTGGGTTTGGAAGCTTATTTATTTTAAAGTTTGTCTGCTTTTATCAGAATTTGACTCTTCCAGCTATATTGACTGATCCCTTAAAAGTGCTCAAAGTCCAAAGAGACACAGAAAAACCTGTACTTATTATTGACACTTGCTCCAATGGTTCAACAAGTTAGCTAAAAGGTACTCTGGATCCTGCAATAATTGAAATTAAGAAGAAAAAAAAGTCCCAGATACCTGAAACAATTGGCAGGGATCTATGTCAACCATTGGCCTTATAGGAACGTATGTCCAAGGATGACTCAAAATAACTCTCTTCCTGGAAGCCAAAATGGCCAGGGGTTTTAGTTGCAGGTGTGACCTGGGCCACAGGATCTCCTCAGTCTGTGCTCCTGTAAGTGGGTTTAGTCTTCTGACCCTCCTTGCAGACATCGCAAAGGGAGCACAGTGGACTGTAGGAAGAGATGCCACCCACATGTCACCTAGTCCTGGGAACCAGTTGCTACACAATGAAACTTATGGAGGCTGTGGCTGCTGGCTCCCAACATGCTCCACGCCATTTCTCTGAAATCATATATGAATAGGACAGAAGGAAAATCCTGCTTTTTCTCACTAAAACAAGAGACTCAATAAGGCAACCATCATAGAGCTTTTGGAGCAAAACTCTACAGGGACAGTATTGATCAATAACACTCTTTAAATACCCTTATTTATTTCCTTTTAACATCATTGTTAAATGAAATTTGCTATTTTAACCACTTTTAGATGAACTATTCAATGGCACTGCCTACATTCACAGTGTTGGGCTACCATCCATCACCAAAACTTTTTCATCACCTCAAACAGAAACTCAGCACCCATTAAGCGTACCAATATGCACATTATGGGAGCCGCAGAAGGAAAGAAAGGGAGAAAGGGGCAGAAAGAATATTCAAAGAAACAATGGCAGAAAACTTCCCAAATTTAAAGAAAGACATGAGTGTGCATACTCAAGAAGACCAACGAATCCCAAACAGGATAAACCTGAGGAGAACACTCCCAGAAACATGGTCATCAAGTCGTTGAATGCCAAGGACAAGAAGAGAGTTCTAAAATCTTCAAGAGAAAAGCAATGTTTTATATACAGCAGAGTGCTAATAGATTGCTGATTTCTCATTAGAAACATGGAGGCAAGAAGACAGTAACACACAATATTTAAAACACTAATAAATAGCAATTACTAACCAAGAATTTTGTATCCAGAGAGATGAGAAAGGCCAACATTATCCTAATACCAAACCAGACAAAGATACAAGAAAAGAAAACTACAGACCAATATCCCTTATAAATATAGATTTAACATAAGGAAACCAAAACCCACAGTATATTAAAAGAATAATACACCCTGATCAAGTGGGATTCATCCTAGGTAGGTGAGAGTGGTTCAATATAAGAAAATCAATTAATGTAATGCACAGCATTACTAGAAAAAAGGGGAAAAAACAGGTGATCATTTCAAATGATGCAGAAAATGTATTTAATAAAATCCAGCACCCCTTCTTGATAAAAACACTCAGAAAACTATGAATGTTCCTCAACATTATAAAGGGCATATGTGAAGAACCACAGCTGACATCAGACTCTGTGTGAAAAACTGAAAGCTTTCTCTCTAAGATCAGTAACAAGACTTATGTGTTACCACTGTTACCCAACATTGTACTAGAAGTCTAGCCAAGCAATTAGGCAAGACAAAGAAATAAAAGGCTTCTGAATTGGAAAAGAAGAAATAAAATTTTCCTATTTGAAGATGGCATGATCTTAGATACAGAAATCCTGAAAAATCCACAACCAATCCTACAGAGCTAATAAATAGTAAAGTGGTAAGGTACAAGACCAATATGCAAAAAATCAGTAGTGTTTCTATACACTAGTGATGAACCATCTAAAAAGGAAATCAAGAAAAAAAATCCCTTCACAACAGTTCCATTTACAACTCAAAGAACAAAATATTTAGGAATAAAATTTACCAGAGATGCAAAGGACTTCCACGTGGAAAACTACGAAACTTCACCGAAAGAAATCAAACAAGACCTAAATAAATGGAAAGACATTCCAAGTTCACAGACTGGAAGACTAAACAATGTTAAGATGTCAATTCTACCCAAAGTGATTAACAGATTCAACGCAACCCCAGTAAACCTTCCAACAGCTTACTTTGCAGAATAGGAAAGCCAATCATCAAATTTATGTGAAAGACCTCTCTGCTTCTCCAAGCTTGACAGCCTCATCTTTTTGTACAGTGCCAGATGCATCTCTGAGGCATGATGGTGAAGGTTGGAGTAAACAGATTTAGCCGTATTGGGTGCCTGGTCATCAGGGCTGCTGTAAATTCTGGAAAAGTGCAGGTTGTTGCCATCAGTGACCCCTTCATTGACCTCAACTACATGGTCTACATGTTCCAGTATGATTCCACTCATGGCAAGTTCAAAGGCACCATCAAGGTTGAGAATGGGAAGCTTGTCATCAATGGGAATCCCATTACTCTCTTCCAGGAGCAAGATCCCACCAACATCAAAAGGGGTGATGCTGGTGTTAAATGTGTTATGGAGTCCACTGGTGTTTTCACAACCATGGAGAAGGCTGGGGCTCACTGGAAGGGTGGTACCAAAAGAGCCATCATCTCTGCCCTTTAAGCCAATGCCCCCATGTTTGTGATGGGTGTGAACTAAGAGAAGCATGACAACTCCCTCAAGATCATCAGCAATGCTTCCTGCACCACCAACTTCCTGGCCCCCCTGGCCAAGGTTATCCATGACAACTTTGGCATCATGAACACCATCCACACCCTCAATGCCACCCAGAAGACTGTGGATAGCCCCTCCAGGAAAATGTGGCATGACAGCCATGGGGGTGCCCAAAATTTCATCCCTGCATCTACCAGTGCTGCCAAGGTGGTGGGCAAGGTCATCCTGGAGCTGAATGGTATGTAAAAATATTGTGTAAACTCTGAAGTGTCATGCAAATTTTAAGGAGGTCACCACGTCCAATGTGTCCATCACAGATCTGACCTGATGACTGGAGAAAGCAACAAAGAATGATGACATCATCATGTGTGAAGCAGGCATCAGAGGTCCCCTAAAGGGCATCCTGGACTATACTGAGGACCAGGTTGTCTCTTGTGACTTTATCAGTGATACCCACTCTTTCCACTTTTAATGTTGGGGCTGGCATTGCCCTCAACAACTATTTCATTAAGCTCATTTCATGGTATGACAATAAATTTGACTACTACAAGGTGGTGGACCTTATGGTCTACAAGGCCTCCCAGGAGTAAGAGACCCTGCACCACCAGCCCCAGCAACAGCATGAGAGAAAGAAAGGTTGTCAGCTGCTGGGGAGTGTTGGTCCCAATTCAATCCCCCAGTGCTGAGAAATGCCCATCCACCACAGCTTCCATCCCAGACCCCCTGAAGAAGGCAGAGCTTGAGAGCCCTACCTTGTTATTACCATCAATAAAGTATATCCAACCAAAAAGAAATTTATGTAAAAGAGTGAGAGGCCCGAAAAGCTAAAACCATCTTGAAAAAGAAGAATGGAGTTTGAGGACTCACACTTCCTGATTTTAAAACTTATTACAAAGCTACAATGATCAAAACAACTTGGTACTGGAATAAGGACAGCCATATAGAGCAATGGAATCAAATTGAGGATTTATAGATAAATTGATTTTTGACAAGGATGCCAAGTCTTACTCAAGGGGGAAATAAAATTATGCTTGGAAAACTGGATATGCATATGAAAAAAAATGAAATTGGATCCCTACTTCACAACACATACAAAATCTAACCCAAAATGAATCAAAGATTTAACTATAAGATCCAGAACTCTAAAGCCCTTAGGAGAAAAGAGAAAAGCATCTTCAGGACTTTGATTAGGCAATGGTTTCTTAGAGTTTACACCAAAAGCATAAGCAACAAAAGAAGAAAAAGGTCAATGAGACATCAACAAAATTTAAAACTTTTGTGCATCAAAGGACTTTATCTTGAGAGGAAAAGATAACCAACTAAATGGGAGAAAATGTTTGAAAGCCACACATCCAGTAAGAGTTTAATATTCATAATATATTTTAAAATAATACAACTCAACAACAGAAAGAGAACACAATTAAAAATGGGAAAACATGGGCAAAAAAACTTGAATGGGCATGTGTCCAAGGAAAATAAACACATGTCAAAAAGCACAGGAAAATATGCTCAATATCATTAGCCATTAGGGAAATGCAAATCAAACCCATGAGATATCATTTTACATCCACTAGAATGGCTACTATTGAAAAAAATGGAATATAATAAATATTGGGTAGATGTGGAGAAAAAGGAACACTTTTGTTGGTAAGAATGTAAAATGATGTAGCCAACTATGGAAAACAGTTTGGCTGTTCTTCAGAAAGCTATTTATAAAATTACCATACGACCTGGCAATCCCACTTCTAGATATATACCCAAAAGAATCGAAAGCAGGAACTCCAACTGATGCATGCAGAGACCCATGGCATAACAACATTATTCACAACTGCCAAAAAATGGAAACAGCCTGAATTTTCATCAACTGAAGAATGGATAAACAAAATGTAATATATACATACAATGGGATATTATTCAGCCATAAAAAAGAATGAAGTTCTGATACACACAACAACATGGATGAACCTTGAAGACTTCATATTTAATGAAATAAGCCAGACACAAAATGACAGATACTGTATGATCTCCCTAAAAGGAAGTAATTAGAATAAGCAAATTCATAGTGTCAGAAACCAGAATGCAGATTACCAGGGACTAGGGTAGGAGTAGGAAGAGGGGAATTAATGCGTTCATTACAGAATTTTTGTTTGGGATGATGGAAAAGTTTTTATAATGAATAGTGGTGATGGCAGCAGAACTTTGATTGTAATGAACACCATTGAACTATATACTTGAATGTGGTTAGCAGGGAAAATTTTAGTTTGTTTATATGTTGCTAAAATAAGAGCTAATAAAATAAAATAACAGGAACTGTGTAACATAAACGGTGAACCCTAATGTGAGCTATAGACTAAATTTAATAATAATTTAATAATATTTATATTATTACTTAATATTTGATAATATTATTTCATCAATTATAGCAAAGGTACTACACTAATGCAAGGTGTTGATAATATACAGGGTATATGAAGACTCTGGATTTTTTGCATGAATTTTCTATAATCTTATAACTTCTCTAATTAATAAAATTAATTTCAAAAAATTGACTCACCTGGTTCAGGTTCATCCCTCACTTACCTGTTCCAGTCCTAGGGAAATCTCTGCAAGGAGAAAGTCTCAGGGAATAATTGGCCAGGTCCTCTCATCATCACCCCAATCTTCTCCCATTTTGTCCTTTTGCATGGATTCAATCTTGCCAGCAGAAATTAGCCCAGTCAAAGGTGATGGAAAAGACAGAGATTGGGGTTTCTTTCATTAAGAAACTCACTGAATCTTTGGCTGTTCTCATGATCCCTCATTCTTCTACACTTCCAGACAAATGAGATACGAATATTTCCTCTCTACAAGGTGCAAGTCACTGAGAGAGCACAATCCAGGGCTCTGCTGACCAATGCATAAGAGGCTGAGGAAGAAGTAAGTCAGAGCAAAAGAGATGTCTTTGTCCATCTCAAAAGAGCTGCAGATGGAGATGTCAGCATTTAGGAATGAGAGAAAGCATCCACTTTAAGCACCTGCAAGCCCAGAAAGTGCCAGAATCCATTTACAACAGTCTAAGCCAAGGAAGACTCCTATCCTTTTACTTTTCATCTTTCCCCATCTCCCAGTGTGTGAGAAAGGGGCTGGGGGCAGAAACCATGGTTATCAAGCTGGAAAGGGAGAGGACCAAAGCACGGGACAGTCGGGAAGAATGAAGAAGCTGACCACCTCCCACCACAAGCAGCCAATATACAGCTATTTGAAGTAAAGGAAAGGAGAAAATTTAACTGCAAATGAATTTTGTTTTATTGCATAGGGCTGGACATTTAAGCTGCTGAAATGAGACTTTGAGGGGGTGAATTAAAAGTGACTCGAGGACATTTTTAACAACTAAATGATTTAAACAAGAGGAAATAATTAGCAGGCTTGAATGGATAGTAAGCAAAAATAATAAAGATATATTTTTCCCATTTTATCCTCAGAGTCCTGCTTATCTGCACACAAATGTATATTGAAGCTGAGATTATAGTTGTTCTTGGTCCACAGCATTCATGAGAGATTATGCATGCGTAGGTCACCTTTATCTCTGATCCCATCACCCTGAGAAGTCTCAACAAATACTTGTTAATGAATGATTGAACTGGATTATGGATGAGCACCTCATTAGGATAGTATTTCTATATATGGGCTGGCCAATGAGAAGGCCAGTTTGGTGAATGCTTTGTCCAATAAGCACTGCAGTGATTAACTTAATTTTGGTGATTCGAGTCCCCTCTTGGGAAATTTTATGCAGAGGCAGAAATCTGTTGACCAAGAGAGACGGCAGCAAAAGAGTTTGTTATCAGAAGCCAGAAGGTCAAGAGGAAACACTGAAGCAGGGACAGAATTCTGTCACAATAACAGTGAGACACTAGAACAGGGATCAGCTCCAGCTACTTCTGGGGCACAGAGGGTTACTCTACAGTTACTGATAAGTCCCCAAAACCGCTGGGGAGTGGTAGAGGCAACCCTCAAGTTGCTCCTATGTCCATCCTCTGTGAGGGCATCATCCTGGAAGAAGTGGGAAGCACTTCCCAAAACAGAGAGCAGGCCGGGAAACTGAGGTTCCTGGATGCATTCATCCCTTCAATGATACCTGTCCAATCTCTGTGAGGTTTAGCAGTGAGGTTGAGAGCCTTGACTTCCGTTTCACCATGTGTCCTCAAAGCCCTAAGCTCAGAGGCAACTTGAGTGTGTCTCTTAGTGTGGGTGCATGTGTGTGTGTGTGTATGTATATGTGAGAGAGAGAGAAATTAGCCAAACTACTTCAAAATGTACCACACAGCTTAGTATCAGATAGGTTGACTCATTTTTCCCTTCATTCTTGATATGTATTCCTGTCCCAGAGTGTTGCTCATTCTGTCCTACCAGCCTGAAACGTCAGCCCAAATCTTGTAAACAACCTTCAAATCAACCCACTCCCCGAGGCCCAGCTAAAGCTTCCACCACGTGCAAGAGGCCTTTGCTGACCACAACAGCTGACACGGTGGTCAGTGATGCTTCCCTTCTCAGTTTGTCTTTTAAAATGACAATAGTTAAGAGCAGGACCACATCCCCAGAGACCAAAAACATTTAGGAATAAGGTACATAGCCCCAAGGTTTTTATTGTGTAGCTTTCAACTCATTGTCAGGGAATCACCCTGAGATGGGGAAAGCAACTCCCAGAGGGAATCATGTGAAATGATATCTCACTAAGGAAATGGAAAAGGAATGCCCCTGGGAGAGAAACTATGTTCTGCCTCATAGCCTGCTACAAAGGCTACATAATTTCTATTGTTAATAAAGCTTTGGCTATAAAACACATCAATAGGATGCATTCACTTCATTAACAGAAGTAGTTATTGGGCCAGGCCATAGCTGACAAATAGGGAATTAAATATTTCCTTATGGGAAAGTATTGCCAAGGCTCAGGCACTGTGCTAAGTGCTTTATGCATAGCATATTGTGTTAGTTAGATTCAGTTGTCAACTTGGCCAGGTGAGCATACCTAGTTTTGTTGCTGCGGACATAAGCCAATGGTACATGAACCTCATCTGTTGCTAATTACATCTGCAGTCGGCTAGGAGGTGTGTCTGCTGCAATGAGTGACGTTTGACTTAATTGGCTGTGCTTAAATGAGAGTGCAACGTAGCACAACCAAAGCAACTCGGCATACCTTATCTCAGCACTAGCAGCTCAGCCCAGGCCTTTGGAGATGCAGGAAGAAGTTACCCAGGGGAAAGCTGTTGGAACCCAGGGGCCTGGAGAGAAGGCAGGCAGAGACCATCCTGCGCCTTCCACGTAAGAAGAACCTCAGTGGAAAGTTAGCTGCCTTTCCTCTGAAGAACTAACAAAATAAATCCCTTTTTATTAAAAGCCAATGCGTCTCTGGTGTGTTGCATTCCGGCAGCTAGCAAACTAGAACATGTATCATTTAATACCTACAACAACCTTATGAAGATGACATTAAAAAAATGCTCCCTTTTTTTAAATAAGGACTCTGAAGTTTAGAAAGGTTAAATAACTTGTGCAGAATTACAAAAAAGAGCTGGGATGAGTGCTCAAGCTTGTCTGGTTTACAATGACCGCGTCTTGCATTGCTTTAAGCATCAAGGATGAACATTAGGTTCTGGAGTCAGACTGCCAATTCACGTCCCACCTTCATGATGAGTGACCTTGGACAGGGACCTTAAACACCCTGTGCCTCGGTTCCCTCCTTTCTGGAGTGAGGATGATAATAGTGCTGGCCTCATAGAGGCATTATGAGAAGTGAAAAGGATAATACATGCAACACACTTAGAAGACAGCCTAGTGTATAATGGGTACCCACTGATATATCAGAGTATTGTTATTATACTAGTATATCCCAATATAGATAATTTAGAGACCTCTTTTATAGGAAAAAATAATTCCATCTGATCCTCAAGAGGGAGGGGTAAAATTTAATATGAACAAGCAAAAAATGAATAAATAAATAAAAAAAACGTCTATCTTATTGCTCTTATATAGCTATAAAACAAAGTAAATATACAAAGTTAGTACATATAAAACTACAGAGTAATCATATTGAAATTACCAATATTAAATTTATGTGTCAATGATATTGTGAGGCTGAAACTATACTACCAATCCCAAAATAAATGTGGCCTGATTACCAGGGGCAGATCCTTTTGAGTTTAGCATGTTTAGATGACCATACATGATGTGATGGCTCCTATTTTGAGAAATATCACATTATATTATACTGTGTTCTTTCTGTTGGGAAGAGTCACTCAGATCCAGCCTTGAATGCCAGGGTCTTTAGTCCCTTAGAGCAGAACTGGTAATGGGTTAAGGACAAAGCAGAGAATCTAAGAGCAACAATAATGCCATATTCTAAAATTACCAGGCCATGCCAAGAGTTGTAGTTCTACATTTTAAGAGCTCAATCTCCCTCATGAATATATATACAAAATCCTCAACAAAATACTTTAAAATACTTAACAGCTCATTAAAAGAATAGACATCATGTTCAAGTGGGTTTTATCCCAGGTATGCAAAGGTGGTTCGACATAAGAAAATCAGTTAGTGTAATACACTACATTAACAGAACGAAGGGGAAAAAACACATGATCATATTAATTGATGCAGAAAGGCATTTGGCATAATCCAGGATCCTTTCTTGATAAAAGCACTTAGAAAAATAAGAACAGAAGGAAACTTACTCAGCAAGATAAAGAGCATATATGAAAAGCGACCCAACCAATATCATAGTCAATGGTAAAAGAATGAAAGCTTTCCCTTGGATCTGGAACAAAACAAGGATGCCCACTGTCACCATTGTTACCCAACATTGTGCTGGAAGTTCTAGCCAGAGCAGTTAGGAAAGGAAAAGAAATAAAAGACATCCAAATTAGAAAGGAAGAAGGAAGACTTTCACTATTTGCAGATGAGATAATACCATCTATACAGAAAGTCCTGAAAAATCCACAACAAACCAATAGAGCTAATAGACAAATTTAGCAAAATAGCAGGGCACAAGGTCAACATGCAAAAATCGAGTGTTTCTATGCACCAGTAATGAGCAATCTGAAGAGGAAATCAAGAAAAAAAATCTCCATTTATAATAGAAACTCAAAGAATAAAATATCTGAGAATAAATTTAACCAAGGACATAAAGGGAGTACATACATAAAGCTATAAAATTTTGCTAAGAGAAATCATAGAAGCTATTAGAAGCTATTAAATGGAAAGGCATTCCATGCTCACGGATTGGAAGACTAAATATTGTTAAGGTGTCAGTTCTACCCAAAATGATTTACAGATTCAACATAATCTCCATCAAAATTCTAACAGTCTATTTTGCATATATGGAATAAGCAATTATCAAATTTATTGGAAAGGCAAAGAGTCCTGAATAGCCAAAATCATCTTGAAAAAAACAAGGAAGTTGGAGGACTCACATCTCCTGACTGGAAAGCTTATTACAAACCCACAGTAGTAAAAAGAACATGGTACTGGCACAAGGATCGACATATGTACCAATGAAAACTAATCGACAGTACAAAATTATGCCCTTACCTTTATGGCCAAATGATTTTTTTTTTTTTGCTATGCTGTATGGCAGGGGTCACATTTCTTGCTTTTTCCATGTGAATATCCTGTTACTGCAGCACCATTTCTTGAATTTTTGTTTGGTTGTTTGTTTTTTGGGAAATGCATGGGCCCTAATTGATTTTTACATGCAAACATCTTAATTGCCACTAATGTAGCATAATCACATTTCTTCTACCAGAAATTTAAATCAGAAAGGCACAACCTTTCTGAGGAAACTTTTCCTTTACCTGAGGAAAAATATGAAATCTTATTACAAGACATAAAACCATTGTTCAACGTGACAGTGTGATTGTGAAAACACTGTGGCTGACACAACCTTTATCCAAGGTATGCACAGATGAGTAAAAAAAATAAGGACAAAAAATAAACAAATAATAGGGGAGCAGATAATGGTTGAAAAGAACTGGGTAGATTGCAATACTAGTGGTCAATGAGAGGGAGAGGTAAGGGGTATGGGATATATAGATTTTTTCTTTTTCTTTTTATTTCTTTTTCTGGAGTGCTGCAAATGTTCTAAAAATGATCATGGGTATGAATACACAATTACGTGATGACATTGTGATCCATTGCTTGCATACATTGGATGGATTGTATATGTGTGAAGATATTTCAATAAAAATATTTTTCAAAAAAAGCCATTATTCAGAGACGAGGTAAGTTTACCACAAATCCTAGATTTCCATAGCAGCTGGGATTTATGGTGACCTTTTGTAGTGTCACACATCTCTGGCTTTACTTATTAATTTTTATTCTGCCAAACACTGTAAAAGTAAAATTTTCTGTGAAAGCCACAGGAAAGGAAATGACATTTAATCTTGATCTTAATTATCAATGCCATCAGGATGCACAATATTCTTTTTAAGGAGCACTTTGATTATTGTAGAATTCTAAGTAATTCTCTTTGTACACAAATACAATAGCATGAATCAGATAGGATATGCATTAACTATTCCAGTAAGACTATCCCAACTCTCTCTCCTGGACTAATTTTTAATGAAAGTAGCATTTTAAATTTGCCATTCTATTAACACAATGGTCATCTACAATAAATAATTTTATTTAGGATATTCCTTTATAAAATAGAAATTCCTTTATTCCTTTGTATCTTAAAATTAATTACTTCATTTTAGTCTCAAAGCATCCAAAAAAAATTTTTTAGCAAACAACTCATTGGGTCTTGAGTCCATTCCTAAAACATACTGGAGTTTATAATTCCATTTCCAGTTTGGATAAAGTACAAAGTTAGGTAGTCAAGCACAGATAGAGGCTATCAGTCTTCCTGTAATAACCAGATGACAACAAATTTGTACAGATACCTCTTGAAATCTAGCCTGATGCCCTTATTGCTTTTCATAACTTCAGCCAGCCACTCCCATAGAGTATTATCACTGCTGGCTTCAGGAGGATGGGCCATGACTGGTTGGCCATGTTTTGCTCTGTCACTGGGAAGGACATCAGCCTCTATCATGTGAGCAGTACATTTCAGTGCTCCATTCATCTGTGTCTTGTGGTTAGCTGCATGATACCAGATTGTCTCAGCCACATCTTCTATTGTAATCCAGTTATGTCTCAGAAAACATTCCAATATATTTTCTCTCCAAGACCCTGTTCTTCTGCATTTCCCATTCTCCCCTAATTCCCAAAGAGGAACCAGATTGAGCAATGATCTACTCGCCTTGGGGCAGGGGTGCCTCTGTTTATTCCAACTATGACCTTTAAAAGCATTTTTCCTGCCATTTGCATAGCCACAAACTCAATCCTGTAACGCCCATCCTGAGAACCATCCTGTCCATGGTAGGCACTGCTGAGAACACCCACCAGGCTCCATCCCCAACCAGGAAAGGGTGGGTTGCTGTTAGGTGGTCTTTCTAAGCTCTCTCATCTTGACTCAAGAGGCTGGAGAAAGAACAGGTGGCAAGCTAAGTCACCCTCCCCAGGTGGTCCTGCCACGCATTGGCACGGAGCTGGATCCCTGGCAGAAAGGCAAAGGAGAGGGCCGCTTACTTGGGAACCCAGGGGTGCTATTCCAATTGATTTTTGAGAAGGCTGTGGCTTAACTGGGAAAGAATAGCTTCTGCAACCAATGGCTGGGACAACTGGATATCTTTATACGAAAGAATAAAGTGAGAGAACCACTATCTCACACCATGCACAAAAATTAACTCAAAATATATAAGAACCAGAATTATAAATCTACTAGAAGAAAATGTAGGGAAGCATCTTCAGGATCTTGTATTGGGTAATGGGTTCTCAGACTTCGTACCCAGAGCATAAGCAATGAAAGAAAAAATAGATAAATGGGATCGTTTCAAAACTAAAAACTTTTGGGTGATGTGATGGTGGCTCAGTGGCAGAATTCTCACCTACCATGCCAGAGACCTGGGTTCATTTCCCAGTGCCTGCCTATGCAAAAAATAAAAACTAAAATCTTTTGTGCATCAAAGGACTTTATCACAAAAGTGAAACAACCTACTTAATGGGAGAAAATAGGTGGAAACCCAAATGTTTGATATATGATAAGAGTTTAATACCCAGAATATATAAAGAAATTCTACAACTCAATAATAAAAAGACAAACAACCCAATTTAAAAATGGGCAAAAACTTAAACAGACATTTCTCCAAAGAAGATATATAAATTGCTAAAATCATGACAAGATGCTCTACATCATTAGCTATTAGGAAAATGCAAATCAAAACCACAGTGAGATACCATTTCACATCCACTAGAATGGCTACTATTAAAAAACACAGAAAAATACTAGTGTTGGAGAGGATGTAGAGAAATATGAACATGCATTCATTGCTGGTGGGAATGTAAAATGGTGCAGACTGTGGAAAACAGTTTGGCAGATCCTCAGAAATACAAGTATATAGTTACCATATAACGTAATGTCTTAGTCAGGGTTCTGTAGAGAAACAGCACCAACAGGAGATATCTGTACATACGAGATTTTATAAAAGCACCTCACACAACCATGGGGATGTAAGAGTCCAAAATATATAGGGTTGGCTGTGAGCTCCAATGAAAGTTCTCAATGAACTCCCAGGAGAGGCTCGTTGGCTGAAGTGGAAAGAGAGATTGTCTCTTCTGAATCCTCCTTAAAAGCCTTCAGGTGATTAGATTAAGTGTTGCTCATTGCAGAAGACACTTTCCTTAGCTGACTGCAGATGTAATCAGATGTGGATACAGCCAAAGTGTTCATGATCCAAGTCCATGAAATGTCCTCACCGCAACAGATAGGCAAGTGCTTGCTTGACCAGACCACTGGGCAGTATCACCTGGCCAAGCTGACATGTGAACCCAACCATTGCACCTAGCAATTCCTTTACTATGTATATATCCAAAAGAATTGAAATCATGGGCTCGAACAGATATTTGCACAGTGATGTTCATAGCAGCATTAGTCACAATTTGCCAAAAAAAAATGGAAATGACCCAAGTGTCCATCAATGGATGAATGGCTAAGCAATATGTGGTATATACTTACAATGGAATATGATTCTGCATAAGAAGGAATGAAGCTCTATTATATGCAATAACATGGATGAAACTTGAGGGCATTAGGTTGAGTGAAATAAGTCAGAGAAAGGATGAATATTGTATGATCTCACCAATATGAACTAATTATAATAAGTAAATTCATAGAGTTAAAATCTAGACCATAGGTTACAAGGATATAGAATGAGGGTCAAGAATGGGGAGTACGGGCAGGCCACGGTGGCTCAGCAGGCAGAGTTCTCACCTGCCATGCTGGGGACCCAGGTTCGCTTCCTGGTGCCTGCCCATGCAAAAAAAAAGATAGAATGGGGAGTAGATGCTTAATTTGTTCAGATTTTAATTAGATAGAATACAAATGTTTGGAAATGGAGAGAGGTGATGGTAACACATTATGGTAAGAACAGCAGTGAATTATGCATGTTTTGGTTGAAAGGGGAAATTTAGGGCTGTGTATGTCACTAAAAGGAAAGCTAAAGATTAAAACCTGGGACTGTATAACACAGCAAACCCTGTTATGGACTATGGCTGTGATTAAATGTACAAATATAAGAAGGTTCTTTCAGAAACTAGAACAAATAAGTGTCACTATTACAAGAGGTTAATAATAGAGTGATACGTGGGGGAAACGTACCTAAGACAAACAATTGACTACAGTTAACAGTAATATTTAATATTCTTTGATTAACGAGCAACTATACCACAGCAATGCTAAGGCTCAATAATAGAGGGGCATAAGAGGTATGAGGTTTTTCTTTTTGGAGTAATGAAAAAGTTCTAAAACTGACTGTAGTGGGTGATGAATGTATAACTGTGATTCTACTGTGACCCATTTTTTTGTATATTTTGGTGTGTGAATATATCTCAGTAAAACTTCCTTAAAAAAAAAAAGGAATGAAGTCACGACACAAGCAACAAATGGATGAAACTTGAAGACATTATGTTGACTGAAATTTTGTTAAAGAACAAAATTGTATGATTTCACTGATGCGAAACAATTAGAATAAACAAACACGTAGCATTAGAATCCGTAATATGTTACTAGGGGCTGGGTGGGGGGTTGGGAATGGAAAGTTAATGCTTAATTGGTATAGAATTTCTATTTAGGTTGATAGTATAGTTTTGGAAATGAATGGTGATAATAGTAACACAATATTATGAATACAATTAGCAGTACTGAATTATATAAGTGATTGTGGTTAAAAGAAGAAATTTTAGGCAGTACATATGTTGACACAATAAAATTTAAGGGATAAAACATAGGAAAGTACAACATAGTGAACCCTATTTTTAAAATTATGATCTAAATATAATAGTACAATTATAAAAATGTTCTTTCATGAATTATAACAAATGAACCACATGTTCTAGTTTGCTAGCTGCCAGAATGCAGGATACTAGAAATGGAAAGGTTCTTAAAAAGGGGAGTTTAATAAGTTGCAAGTTAACAGTTTTTAGGCCATGAAAATGTACAAATTAAAACAAGTCTACAGAAATGTCCAAAGTAAGGCATCCAGGGAAAGATACCTTGGTTCAAGAAGGCTGATGAAGTTCAGGGTTTCTCTCTCATCTGGAAAGGCATGTGGTGAACATGGCATCATCTGCTAGCTTTCTCTCCTGGCTTCCTGTTTCATGAAGCTCCCCAGGAGGCATTTTCCTTCTTCATCTCCAAAGGTCACTGGCTAGTGGACTCTCCACTTCTCGTGGCTACATCATTCTGCTCTCTCAGAATCTCCCGCAGTCTCCAAAATGTTTCCTCTTTTATAGGATTCCAGTAAACTAATCAAGACCCATCTGAATGGGTGGAGACATGTCTCCACCTAAACCATCTTATCAACCACTCTTGATTCAGTCACATCTCCAGGGAGATGACCTAATTATAGTTTCAAACATACAGTACTGAATAGGGATTAGAAGAAATGGCTGCCTTTAAAAATGGGATTAAGATTAAAACATGGCTTTTCTAGGGTACACACATCCTTTCAAACCAGCACTCTACACTAATGCAAGGTGTTAATAATAAGGTGATTGTGTCAGTTTGAAACTGTTGTGTACCCAGAAAAGCCATGTTCTTTAATCACATTCATTATCACTGACGGGATCCTTTGTATTGTTTACGTGGAGATATTACCTACCCAATCGTGGGTGGTAACTTTTGATTAGGTGGTTTCCTTGGTGATGTATCTCCACCCATTCAAGGTAGGGTTGCTTACTGGAGTCCTTTAAGAGGGAACCATTTTTGGAAAAACTTCAGAGACCACATAGCCAGAGACCTTTGAAGAGGCAGAAAGAAAATGCCCCCGAGAAACCTTATCAAACAAGAAGCCAGGAGAGAAAGCTAGCAGATGTTGCCTTGTACCTTCCCAGCCGACAGGTGTTCCAGACATCATCACCCTTTCTTGAGTGAAGGTAACCCCTTGTTGGTGCCTTAATTTGGGCTTTTTCACAGCCTTAGAACTGTAAACTTGCAACTTAATAAATTCCCCTTTTAAAAGCCATTACAGTTCTGGTATATTACATTCTGGCAGCTTAAACTAAAACAGTGGTATATTGGGAATAAAAAATACACCCCAATGTGAACCATGGAAAATTGTAAATTACACAATTATAATGTTCTTTCATCAGTTGTAACAAAGGTACCATTGTTGAACAATGTTAATAATAGGAGTGGTATGTGGGAACACTGCATTTTACACGATTTTTCTGCAAACCTGCAATTTCTCTAATTCAAATTTTTAAAAGAAAAAAGGAGAACTAGAAGATGGAAGAAAAAAATAAACAATTTAAAGTTTCAGTCCAGAGGCCCAATATCCGAACAATAGGAGTTACAAAAGAAGAGAAAAAAGAGATCAAAGGAGGAGGAAGTCGTGGAAGAAATATACTAGAAAACTTCCAAGAACTGAAATACCTAAGTTTTCTACTCAGATAGACTATTTGGTTGTCCAAGACAAAGAGTGAAGGAAATATCCCCACCAAAGCCCCTGGATCTAGGCTAATCAAGCACACGATACAACCACTTTGTCAGAGACTTTACTGTGGGTTTTCAAGCACCAGGTTCTTGTTTTTACAGAATCAGTCCCTAAATCTCCCTCTAAATTCTCTGACTCTGAAAGTAACTGTAGAAGGTTGAATGGAAAGGGGCACTGGTAGCTCTTGAACTGTGAGGAAGGGGCAGACGTTGCCTGGGGAGAAAGTCCTGTAAGGAGTAACAGACAGGATTTCCTTCCCCTTTAACTGTGGTAGCTCAAGGTCTAGAAAGAGCAGTAAAGGAAAGGACTCAAGCAAAGAAAGGAACCAGACTTGCTTTGCTTCCTAACTGGCTGCTCGGGGAAGTTAGGGACAGCCCAGACTGATCCGAAGGAGCTGCAGATTTCCACCAGGCAGTAGTCTCTGCTTTCCTGTCAGTTCTTGGTAATTCGTAAGGGAGTCCTTCTGGTAAGAGACAAATCTCAAGAAATGTTAGTGATCTAAGAAATTCTCATTCTCAAAAGCTGATTCCGCCTTGGGGGTTTTAGAGGCACCTTTTCCTTTCTTTGTAATAAACCCAAACTATAGTCGGTTCTTTGAATTTATACGTGGTATTTTAAAATGTGAACTGCAGCATTTAATTAATTTGAGAACAATGACCTTGTATTTGGAAAAAGTCCGTTTAAAACTTTTCCTGCCAGATAGTTGTGCAGAAGAAACAAGTTACGGAGAAGCATAGGGGAAGCTCTGTAAGACACGGAAATGGGTATCTGGGAGATGATGAAAGTAAAGGAACCCTTCCCGGGAAGAGAGGGGTGTTGAGAAGCCAAAGACTTAAGCATGACACTTAAGATCTGAAACTACCTTGGCCAAAGGGCAGGGGCGGGTGAGAGGAAGGACTCCAGCCCACTCAGAGGATTGTCTCGCTTTTCCCAACACATGTCCTGGCTCACCCAGCCACTCTACCATTCAGCGGAGGTGACCCTGAATGCTTAGATTCGGAGCCAGGCACCAGGGGAGTGGGCCAGCACAAGCACAGATCGATTTAAGGGCTGGGAATCCAGCCCAGAATCATTTTAATTGCCTGAGTTCTACATATCAGAACAATCACTCAAGTACCTCCATCCAAATTTTGGATTATCAAGATAAAATCCAAAGGGGAGGAAAATTTCTCTGCACCTGCATGCAGCAATTACCTCATGGTTATTATTTTGTTCTCTTTTTTCCAGTGCTTCAGGCCTTAAGAAGCTTTGGATGACCAATCAAAGATATAAATCTGAAAAACAAGTGGAAAATCTAAGTCCAGCAAAACCTACTCAAATTTCAGTTAGTATTTCAAAACACCAACAGATGACGTCCACTCAACAAAAACTAGAAATTACCCATTTTGGACTTCCGCCACATCCACACAAATTTTCTCACTCCCCAATCCCACTCTCTACCACCCCAGGGACAAAACACCCACTAGTTGTTGCCATGGAAATTGCACTTTTAAGATTTTCCTGTTACGTGTTGTTTGTAATGCAGAGACCTCTAGTGGCTCAAAATTGTATTTCCCGCAAGATAAATTCTGTTGGTGTTTATGATGGTGAATTTATCAAGAGGAAAATTCATCCTACTAGTTGGGTCTGGTTCTAAAACAGTTGAGCCCCCAAGTGCAATAAAAATAAGAATCTTCTGTACTTTGTGCTCATTTTATGTCTGGTCAACCATATGAAGAATCCAAGCAGCTGCATCATGCTGAACTTTTGACTCCCCTAGAGCGCATATCTGCCAAATAGTCTATAAACTGGTCCTATTCTTTTTTTAAAGGAGGAAAACCTTAGAAGCAATTGTCAACGACATAGCTCCATCCATACTCTGACTCCACCAAATGCAGAATAATACGTGGGAAACCATCCTTTTTTGAATAGAAACCTGGATTCTCAGCATAAAGGGAATGTTATAGATGGCAATAACTGTACTTTAACCACTGAAGTACAATGCGATTTATCATCTCTTCCTCATCATAAGCTCATCTTCATGGCTTCACCTTCTTAAGTAAAATCAGAAAAATCTTAACCCAGGGTTCATGAATAAACTGAAAGTTCACATAAATTTTGAGTAAATGGGTATATATTAATTTTCTTAGGGGGCAGTGGGGGGAGACAAAGCTGTAATCAGATTCACAAGCTCATCTGTGATCCAAAAAGATGTTGAGAAGCATTGATGTGAAATTTAGAGGTAAAAAAAATAGAGAGACAGGAATGAGCTTGGGCTTTTAGAAAGAGAGGGTCATTTTCATTACTCGATCCTCTCTGTACACTTAGTTTGCCATGGTTTAAAGTAAAGACAAGTCCCTTTGTGGAGAATTTGAAAAGAAACATGAAATGATATATTAGTAGAAATTGACAAGAATCAATTCTACTAAGATCTGAAGTTTATGCCAAGATTCTATTGGTGTCAATTAACATGGATTCTTCTCTCTAAGTACCCTCCAATTATCCTAATATAAAAAGAAAATAAAACTACATTCATGACGATGCTCTGGCATGACAGCATGATAATTCAATATTTTAAAAGTTTCTTTGCTATTTCAAAAAGGAATGTATGCTGATTGTTTAAATTAAAATAATTAGGTGTACAGAGAATAAAAACAGAATGTTCTCCCTTCATTCCCTTCCCAGTTTCTTTACTTTTCCCGGCAGTGTCCACAATGAAGTTTGTTATGAATCTTTTCAGGGTTTGTTGTAAACATACTCAGAAGTTTCTTTACATAAATTGAATCACATTGTAGATATTATTTTGCTATTGTGCTCATCTAAAAGCATTTTAAGTACATCTTTTCATATCAACAGCTAGAGATATACCTAATTATTTTTACCAATTTCAAAGAATCCCATAGAATATGTGAATCATAATTTATAGAAACATCGCCTTATGGATGAGCATTTACATTATTTACTATTTCACACTTTTATAAACAATGCATTTTGGGTTATATATGTATATGTGCACATTGATAAATATTTATGTAAAATAGATTCCTAGATCTGTAATTCCTGGGTCAAAAGTCATGTACCTTTTAAGTGTTGACTAATACCAGCAAATAGCCCTCCAGAGAACCTATACAAACAGCACATTTATTTCCTATTTCTCCCATCTTCATCAAAATTGGATATATCAATGTTTTTGGTTATTCTGAAAGCAAAGAATAAAAAGGTAAAAATAATAACTAGTGATATTGACAGGCTATTTATGTGTTTTTATGTTTATTGCTGATAAACATAAATTTAGAAGTACGTAGTACATATTTTATGTATTTCTTCTGTGAATTGCTTATTCATCACTTTTGGCTTATACATCACCTTTGGCTATCTTTTTATTAGGTTATTTGTCTTTCTCTTATTGACTATAGAAGTCCTTGTTACATACTAGATAATAAGCCCTTGCCTGAGATAGATATTTTCTCCTAGCCATATGAGTGTCTTTTTGTTTTGTTTATAACTCCCTTTTATGGCAGAATATGCTTATGGCTTCTGAAGTGCCTTTAGGGCTTCTTGATTGATTTCATGCTAAGATGGTCTTCTTCACTCAGAGTTTATGAGAATATTTTCTTCTACCACCTAAAAAATTTTAACAGCTTTATTGATGTATAATTGAATAAATTAAACTGTGCAGATATAAAGTATAAAGATTGATAAGTTCTGACATAGGTGTATGTGATGGTTTAAAGCAGGATGTACCCCAGAAGAGACAGGTTCTTAAAGTTAGTCTGTTACCATGAGTGTGGGCCCATTGTAAGTAGGACGTTTCGAAGAAGGTGACTTCAATTAAGTATGACGCACCTCCGTCTGAACGGGTCTAACTCCTCTTACTGGAGTCCTTTATACAAAGAATGAACACAGAGGGATGGAGAGAAAGCAATAGAAGCAAGAAGGTAAAATCAACATATCCCAGAGAAGAAAGAAGAGACAACAGATGCCACCTTGTTCATTGCCCTGTGGCAACAAAGCCAAGGATTGTCAACACCCAGTCTTCGGGAAGTAAGCCACACACTGACGACGCCTTGGCTTAGACATTTTCTTGGCCTCAAAACTGTAGGCTAATAACTTCCCACTGTTCAAGCTGAACCATTTCCTGGTATTTGCCTTAAGCATCCCAGTAAAGTAAAATGGTATACATCTGTGAAACCATTACCGAAGGTTTCCTCGTGTTCCTTTGTAATCCCTCCCTTCTTCCCCTCCCCACCTCTACCTCCAGGCTGATATCAGTCACTATAGATTAGTTTGCAATTTTAGAATTATACATAAATGAAATAATACAGTACATAATATTTGGTCTGGTTTCTTTCATTTAGCATAATTATTTTTATAATTATAAATAATTGTTTGAGAATCATCCAAGCAGTTAAATATATCAATAGAAAAAGAAAGGGAAAAACCTATTAAAATTGTTATTAAAAAAAGAGAGAATCAAAAAAAAACCTATTGAAACAAAATTCAGATGGTTTTGGGAGCGGGCAAGGGACACAGAGAGGACAACTGAGCTATGGTTATATTTTATTTCTTGGCCTTTGAGGTGGGTACAAGGATATTTACTTTGTTAATGCCTTTTAAACTGCACATCTGTTTTTTCCTATATTCTGTGGTATGTATACTATATTTTAAATTTGAGGGGAATAAACTAAAATATTTTACCATCAACACAACACCAAACATTATACCACCATGTGGTTTAAGGGGAACTATATGTTAACTAATTACATCATATGACAACATATGCTAACCAGGAGCTCACTTAATTTCCATAGGACTCCTAAACACTGGAATCTTTAGATTTTTTTTTAATGTCTTACTTTTTCATAACTTGTGCAAAGCCTTCATGGAATAATTCACTCCAGAAAATGGAGTCTTTTTGACCTCTGAGAGTTAATCATTCCAATGCTTGTAGGAATTACAATTGTTTTTAACAGAGAAATCTGGAGGTTGTTCTGTGCAGTTCCCTGAATTAGAGTTTAGTTTGTCTCAATGACTAAGTTATCATTATAAGCCTCAAGTACAGTGAACATGTTTCCAAATGAATTGTAAGTTATGATTACATTGAGAATCATGTGCTGAAAAACTACCTCCAACAATAGTCCCCAACTTAATTAAGAAAGAAATGAAAAGAAATCCCTTACTTGTGAGGTTTTGATTAATTTATTCAATAAAAATATATTGTGGTGATGAATGCACAACAATGTGATAATACTGTGAGTCACTGATTGTACACTTTGGATGGATTGTATAGTGTGTTAATATCTCAATAAAATTGCATTTAAAAAATAAAAAATTACAATACATTGTGTGCCGTGGCAGAGACTGGCTATATGTTCTCTAATATCCATTTCCTCTTCTTTCTGAACGGAATGGTGATGTTAAGTAGGTGGACATCATACAATCCTGGAAATTAGAAAAAAGGTTTGGATTGGAAACAATAATTGGGAGTCTTCACATATGTATCATATTTAAAGTCATCATAAAGGATAGATCACCTATAGAGAAAGATGAAGCACAAGAAATTATTGAATTTAATAGTGAAGAAAACTGGGAAACAGAGCCTAAAAGAGGGAAGCAGGAAGCAGAAGCATGTGGAATCACCAAAGCTAAAGAATAAAGAGACTGCTTCAAATGGCAGGGTGAGGTCAGTTGTGTCATTTGCTGTTGAGAGGTCTAATAAAATAAGAACTGAAAAGTGACTATTATGTTTGACAGCTTTGAGATAATGAGTGTCTGGCATGAGCAGTTTTTATGGACCAATAGAAGTAGAAACTAGATCAGACAAAGTAGCAGAGTGAATAGAGACACAGGAGAATAAAATCTGTGCGGACAGGAGCATCAAGATACATGGGGTTTTCTCTTTTACTAAAATGAAAGTGTTATACACACTTTGATGCATAGTTTTCTCACTCAACAGTTCCTGATGGAAAGTACTCCAAGTTATCTGATAAATTTCTAATTAATTCATTTTAATGGTTGCATAATATTCCAAGGCAAATATTCATACTTTTTTCAACCATTCCCCCTTTAATGGGTATTCAGTTTGTTTCAATTCTTGGAAACAAATGTTGTAATAAATACAACAGTACAACAATTACAGCAATATTGTAATAAATACCCTTGTGTATTTGCTTTTATTTCCATGAGAGATATTCATAGGGAGAAGTGCTAGGTAAATGGCTCTTACCACACTGTATTTAAAGCATATTAAAATTAATTATAAAATAGTCCAAATATTGCTAAAATTAAGTTTAGGCAGTGGCTTAATTTGTCAGGCAGGTGTGGTCAAAACTAGAATTGACATTAGTCTTTTAGCATATGATGCAATTTAACCAATTAATGGTGATGCTAACTTCATCACTTGATGTTTCAACTCAGTTCTTGAAAGGCTCAGGTCAGTACAGAACTAAGACTAAAGAATACACTAAGCACAGAATCAGGCATGATATTTATTAGGACTCATGAACAGGAGAGGGTCTCGTCCAGAAAAAATGGAGACAGCAGTCTGTAAAGGCGAGAGTGCAAAGGGTAGCTCATAAGGGTTTAGGATAAAGACATTCCATAGGGTATGGAGAATAAAGTTTCAGCAGAGTCTCCCCAACTTATCAGGGAGAGGACTTTTAATGCTTTACAAGATAAGTGGTTTAAAATATTGTTTTAGTTTGCTAACTGCCAGAATGCAGTATACCAGAAATAGAACGGCTTTTAAAAGGGGAAATTTATTGAGTCGCAAGTCCACAGTTTTAGGCTGTGAAAATGTTCCAACGAAAGCAAGGCTAGAGAAGTGTCCAATCTAAGGCATCCAGGGAAAGATACCTTGGCTGATAAAGTTCAGGGTTTATCTCTCAATTGGAAAGGCACATGGCTTCTTATTTCATGAAACTCCCCTGGGGTGTTTTCCTACTTCATCTCCAAAGGTCTTTGGCTGCATGGGCTCTAAAGCTTTTTCCAAAATGGTTCCCTCTTAAAGGGCTCCAGTAAACAACCCCACCTTGAATGGGTGGAGACACACCTCCATAGAAATCATCTCATCAAAAGTTACCATCCACAATTAAGTGAGTCACATCTCCATGGATAATTTAAAAACTCCCACCCAGCAATACTGAATGAGGATTAAAGGACATGGCTTTTCTGGGGTCCACCATAGATTCAAACTGGCATAAATACCATTTGTACTTTGTTCCTCCCTGAAGAGATCTGTTGACCTTTAACTTCTATCCCAGCCGTAGAGGTGGCTCTGTGCAGCAACTTATTCTCAATATGGAGAGGAAACACAGGCACTGAGTCTCCACAGTCCATTTCCACGCAGCAGCCTACATTGATTATGGGACAGACATTGCATTTATATTCCACAGCAGTACAAGAGACAACAGAACACTAAGAGTCGCCCACGCCAAGATTAACAATCCTACACGGAGATAAAAATTCTATGGCCAAGAAAAGGAATTAAACCATTTAGATAAGAGGTCTACTGATAATTGGCTAATATCATGTATGTACTTTTACATATGATTTGAAACTTGTGAAACATTGCATGAATGATTAGGAAAATATATGCAGCACTGCACGTATTTTAAGGCACAGGTGCCACCTTGTGTGGCAATGAGGATATCTAAGGCCATTCTACCCTGTAAAACTACTTTTTTAAGCTGTGTGGTTTTTATCATTTAGCAGGGGCATAGTTATTTAGGAATTATTGAGTGCTTGGACAGTGTGATTGGCTAAAGCTGCCACATGTTTTCAGTAGCTATTGCAGTTCCACTTGGTGCAAAAAAGGCTAAAAGTTAATATAAGAGAGAGTGTATTTTATTTTGTATTTAGCTTTAACCATTTTCCAGTAACTAAGAGTAAGGGTGAAGGGTTATATAAGGTAGTGGATACATAGGGCTGTCCCCAAGTACAAGGTCACGTCAAGTTATAGGGTAAATGGGGCCAACTCTATTGCCCATAGGTCCATAGGCATGCCTTAGGGGAAGAACATGTCCTGTGTTGGTTGGAGATATTTTGTCAGTGCAAAAGACTATTGTTCTGTAGCTTAACAGTAAAATTACACAATTTGGGGGGTAGCTAATGCACATCATGAGTTCCATTAAGTAGTTCCATACAGCAGGAGCCACATGGTCCACTGTTAGAGCTTCTGCCATTAGCTACCTTAAACTAGCATATGCAGCATCTCCCAGTACAGGTCAGGCCTTGTTGACCTGTTCCTGCCCAAGGGAGAAGATGCATGCCCTGGTCTCCTTATGGGAAACTAGCTGGGTTTCAGTATTAAATGAGAAGATTCTTTTTCAGATTTTTCAATGTGCTGAATTCTGCCAGGCCAGCAGGGTATTTTATGCAGTCCAATTCACTGGGTTTACAGTACCAACGAAGACCTTAGCATCCAAAGATTGCAAGTCCGTGCAAATTCAACATCGGGTTTGATTGTGGGCATGAGGTACCACTGAAGCTAGGTAGAAAGGTGCTTGCTAGGGCACTACAGGTGAAAAAAAAAAAGATGCTTATGGGGACCCATAAGGGGTCATTCCTACTTGATTTAATAATATAAATGTTAGAGTCTATTGGTTGATAATAGGAAACCAGGCAGAGAAAACATTATGGGGATATTCTTCCTTTGCAAATTCTGAGAGTCCTTTACTGTTATATTAACTGTTAATTTGGGAATAAGAAGGATCTACATAGTCATGCATAAGGTTTGGGGAATAGGGGGCTCCAGATTGGTGATAAAGATTTTAATAGGCATTTTCTGTATAAACTGAGGTCTTATTATAATATTTTGGGTGACTCCTAATCCCAAGGATTTAGGATTCCTAACCCATGCAGCTGCACAGGCCAACCCCAAGACCAACTGACCTAATTTTCCCCATTTTGTATGGTCTGAGGCTCAGGCAACAGCAAATTATTATGATTTCTCCTTGTCAGCTGCAAAGCAGTGGGCCCTTTGACTTGAATTCTCAAGGCCTGCATTGATCCAGCCATCAGCATCTCAACAGGGGCAAGTACAACAGCATGCAGCATTGCATTTAAGTGAGTTAAGGCCTGAGAGAGCCTCTTAGACCACAGCTACAAAGACCCTTTAGGATCTTTTAGCTGTTCTTTTGACAAACCATTTATTATTTTATAAGGCCCACAACTGTGGGATTGGAGGGCAGGTGGAACGTTCACATGACGTCCTGATCCGTGGCCCAGGATTGGGCTATTTTCCCCGTGAAAGGGGTCCCCCAATCATTACCTATCTGTGTAGGTACACCTACATAGTGCTCGCCCTTTTCAAACAGCAGATGGTGGCCCGCTGCTTCACTTTCCCCACCGGGAACACTAACAAAAGTCCTATAGCCATGCCCATGAACAGGAGAGGTCTCTGATAGCAGCCATCCAGAAAAATGAAAGCAGCGGTCCACAAAAGTGAGAGTGCAAGAGGCAGCTTAAAAGGGTTTAGGACAAAGGCATTCCATAGGGTATGAGAACAGAGTCTCAGCAGGGTCTCATGACACAGGGGTCTGGAGATTTGTTATCAACAGTGATCTGGGGGAGGAGTTTTAATGCATTACAAGATAAGTGGTTACAACACCGTTCGTACATTCATTCCTCCCTAAAGTGCTCTGTTGACCTTTAACTTTTATCCCAGCCAGATGGGCGGCTCCATGCAACAACATATTCTCAGTGCAGAGGGAGAGCCCAGGCCCTGGGTCTCCACACTTGGTGAAGGTGGTAATCTGCCAGTTTTCTCCATTGTACTTTCCTTTCCTTTCTCTTTATTTTTTATATTCATCTAAGTATTTATTTGTGTATTGATTTATATCAGTATGGACTTCATGGATCCTTATTTTATTTACAGAGATATAATCATCTACTGTAACTATGTATATTGATGCTCAAATTGCCTCAGACTTGGTCAGTGAAAGCTCATTCAAACTAGCTTCTGTTTTCTATTAACATGTCCCCATCATTCTTTGAGCACTTCCTTACTTTCTGGCAAACATGGTACCCTCGGTTGATCATATACTCTCCCTGATTTTGACCAGGAATCAACCTTTCTCCAAAGACCCTGGTTCCTTTAAGTGGAGAATGGTGTTTACAAACCACCATTTGGGACTGGGTATGTTCATTGTCACTGTGGTTTCATTGCTTCTAGACCTCATTATATATATAGGAGATACATAATTTAAATAAATGAATTCATCCAATATATTCATTTCAACATCTGCCTATCTATATCTACATGTATAAGTTTTAACAAAGCATGAGTTTATGATACAATTCCAAACCAACACCACAGGGTTCAATCTGTCCCTCCCTCTCCCATATTGTAACTACCTTTTCCAATTGGAGAAAATCAGTTGTTTTTCTCCAACAAAGTGAAAAACTTTGTTCTTGTTATCTGTGCTGGTTTGAAAGGATGTATGTCCCCTAAAAAAAAGCCATGTTTTAATCTAAATCCCATTTTGTAAAGGCAGAATAACCCCTATTCAATACTATATGTTTGAATCTGTAATTAGATAATCTCCCTAGAGATGTGATTTAATCAAGAGTGGTTGTTAAGCTGGATTAGGTAGAGGCATGTCTCCACCCATTTGGGTGGGTCTTGATAAGTTTCTGGAGTCCTATAAAGGAAGAAACATTTTGGAGAATAAGGGATTCAGAGAGAGCAGAGCAGAACGACATAGCCACAAGAAGCAGAGTCCACCAGCCAGCGACCTTTGGAGATGAAGAAAGAGCATGCCTCCAGGCAGCTTCATGAAACAGGAAGCCAGGAGAAGAAGGTAGCAAATGATGCTGTGTTCACCATGTGCCCTTCCACTTGAGAAAGAAACCCAGAACTTCATCGGCCTTCTTGAACCAAGGTATCTTTCCCTGGATGCCTTTGATTGGACATTTCTATAGACTTGTTTAACTGAGACATTTTCTCAGCCTTAGAACTGTAAACTGCAACTTATTAAATCCCCTTTTTAAAAGCCATTCCATTTCTGGTATATTGCATTCCGGCAGCTAGCAAACTAGAACATTATCCATAATAAATCTATTTATATCCTCAATCCTAGATTAAACAAAAGTAGTCTTAGAATGCTAACTCTTGCTTCAGTGATTAAAAGAACCACTAACTATTCATTACTTGTTTAGTGTTCTCTGCCTTTAGCCTGAGAGCATATAGTTCGTGTAACTGATTCTTCATTCTTTTCCATTTGTTTGGTACTAGCATATTTCAAATACAATTGATTTTTGTATATTAACCTAGTATCCCACCACTTCACTTAATTTGCTTACTAGTTCTAATAGTTTTTTTTAATTTCTTAAGGTTTTCTATTTAAACATCATGTTATCTGCTAATAACAACAATTTTACTATTTTGTTTGCAATATTTATGCTTTTAATTGCTTTTTCTTGCTTCATTGCACACTGCCTAGAACCTCTAGTACAATGTTGAATAGGAGTGATGAGAACATCCTTTTCTCATCAATTTTAGTGGAGAAAAGATTCATATCTCACTATTAAATATGACATAGGATTTTTGTAGATGCCCTTCATCAGGTTGAGGAAATTTCCTTCATTTTCTACTTTCTTAAAGAATTTTTCACATAAATGGGAGTTTAATTTTATCTAATGCTTCTAGTGCTTTTATTGAAATGATTGGATCCTCGTTCCCCTTTATTCTTTCATAAATAGCATTAATTGATTTCCATATGTTAAACCAACCTTGCATTCCATGGATAAACTCCATTTGATCATGATGTTCTTATGGATATATTTTTATATTTTCTGGCACAATAAAGTGTTGAAGATTCACTGGGTACTTTCTCCACTTAGCTTTGTGCATTAATTTCTTGTGGTTGCTGTAACAGATTACCACACACTCGGTTCTTAAACAACAGAAATTTAATTTTTCACGATCTTGAAGTCAGAGGTCCTAAATCAGTGTCACTAGACTGAAATAAAACTGTCATCAGGGACAGATTTCCTCTGGAAGCTCTACAGTAGGGCACGTTCCTTGCCTCTTCCAGTTTCTGGTGACTTCCAATATTCCTTAGTGCGGGGTTGCATCACTCAAACCTCTGTGTCCGTGCTTACATTCCCTTCTCTCTTCTGTCTATGCAAAATCTCCCTCTAACTAGGACACATGTGATTGCATTCAGGGCCCACTTGGGTAATCCAGGATAAGCTCCCCATCTCAAGATCCTTAACTTAACCACATCTATAAAGACCTTTTCTTTTTGCCATATAAGATAACATTCACAGGTTTCAGGAAATAGAACATGGATATCTTTGGAGGCCATTTTTCAGCCTACTACATCAACTTTGACTTTTTTTTTTTCTTTTAGCACTTTAAAGACATCATCTATTTTCTTCTATCTTACAATGTTTCTGATGACAGGTCAGCTGTTGTGTTATAGTTTTTTCCTTTTACTTAATGTGTCCCCTTTTTTCCTGGCCTATCTTTAAGACTTTTCTTTATCTCTGGTTCTTAGCAATTGACTATGATATGCTTTGGAATGATTTTCTTTGTATTTATCTTGCTTGGGGTTTGTTGAGTTCTTTACATCCGTAATTCGATGTTATTCACCAAATCTGGATAACTTTTGGCCAGTATTTCTTCAATTACTGTTTTTATCGTTTGTATGTGGTTTTCTAAATATAATGCCATTATCATAAACAGTTTATTTCATGGGTAGTGGGACAAAAAAATAAACAAAGACAACAATGAGAGATACCTTCAATTATATCTAACTAGATTACTTATATGTTCTTTGTCTTCATGCCTTTGGTTTGAAGCAAGCCATTCTATCTATCTACCTATTTTCTATCATTGGTTTATCATTTTTCCAAATACACTGTTTACTGAATGATACATGATAAATTTATTTAAATTTTGGTGTTTTTCTTTAATCCCAAGAGATCTTCCCATCTGAATACCCCTACAATCAATAATTCCCATTAAAAAACCAATTTCAAGTATATATTACAAGCATTTCCTAATACTTACAGCTTCTCTTTTTTTTAACTTTTTTATTGTATAGTATAACACATATACAAAGCAAAGAAATAAAAAAGCAATAGTTTTCAAAGCACTCTTCAACAAGTAGTTACAAGACAGATCCCAGAGTTTTTCCTGGGCTACCACATGATACTCTCAGATTTTTCCTTCTAGCTGCTCCAGATTATAGGAGGCAAGAAGACTTAATTATTTTTTTATCATCACAACTGTTCTAGCTTGCTACCTACTGGAATGCAATATACCAGAAATGGAATGGCTTTTAAAAAGTGGAATTTAATAAGTTGCAAGTTTACAGTTCTAAGGCCGAGAAAATGTCCCAATTAAAACAAGTCTATAGAGATGTCCAATCTAAGGCATCCAGGGAAAGATACCTTGGTTCAAGAAGGCCGATGAAGTTCAGGGTTTCTCTCTCAAGTAAGAAGGCACATGGCAAATACAATCAGGGTTTCTCTCTCATCTGGAAAGGCACAGGGCAAACATGGCATCATCTGCTAGCTTTCACTCCTGGCTTCCTGTTTCATGAAGCTCCCTGGGAGGCATTTTCCTTCTTCATCTCCAAAGGTCGCTGGCTGGTGGACTCTTTGCTTCTTGTGGCTATGTCATTCTCTGCTTTCTCAGAATCTCTTCCTTTCTCCAAAATGTTTCCTCTTTTATAGGATTCCAGTAAATTAATCAAGACCCACCTGGAATGGGTGGAGATGTGTATAATCCAGTTTAACAACCACTCTTGATTGAGGTGTATCTCCAGAGAGATAATCTAATTAAAATTTCAAACATACAGTACTGAATAGGGATTAGAAGAAATGGCTGCCTTTACAAAACGGGATTAGGATTAAAATGTGGCTTTTTCCAGAGCACATACATCCTTTCAAACTGGCACAACAATCAACTTTTTTTTTCTTCCTTTTTTGTGAAAAATAACATACATACAAAAAAGCAACAAATTTCAATACATAGCACCACAATTAGTTGTAGAACATATTTCAGATTATGACATGAGTTACAGTTCATAATCTGAATTTTAGGTTTTTACTTCCAGCTGTTCTAAGATACTGGTGACTAAAAGAGAAATCGATTTAATGATTCAGCACTCATATTCATTTGTTAAATCCCATTTTCATTGTATAACTCCACCATCACCTTTGATCTTTCTGTCCCTCTCTTTAGGGGTGTTTGGGTTATGGACATTCTAAATTATTCATATTGGAAGCCTCTGTCACTAATATGGGGTAGGGAGATGGAACTATCTGATGGTCTAGAGAGGCTGGGCCTCCTAGGTTTCAGGACTTATCTCAACCAGGGAACCGTCTGAAGGTTGCAGGTTTCTGGAAAGTTACTCTAGTGCATGGAACCCTTGTGGAATCTTATATATTGCCCCAGGTGTTCTTTAGGATTGACTAGAATGGTCCTGGTTGGGGTTTGACAGGTTATGATAGGTAGCAAGGTCTACCTGAAGCTTGCATAAGAGCAACTCCAGAATAGTCTCTCGACTCTATTTAGACTCTCTCAGTCACAGATACTTTATTAGTTACACTTCTTTTCCCCCTTTTGGTCAGGATGGAATTGTTGATCCCACAGTGCCAGGGCTGGACTCATCTCTGGGAGTCATCTCCCACATCACCAGGGAGACTTTCACCCCTGGATATCATGTCCCATGTAGGGGGAGGGCAATGATTTCACTTGCAGAGTTTGACTTAGAGAGTGAGGCCGCAACTGAGCAATAAAAGAGGCCCTCCAGAAGTAACTCTTAGACATACCTATAAGTAGTCTAAGCTTCACTGCTACCTACATAAGCTTCATAAGAATAAGCCTCAGGATTGAGGGCATGGCCTATTGATTTGGGTGTCCCTAAAGTTTGACACAGTATAGGGGATTCTTTGATAGTAAGGTTTAATAGTTTAAAAGTACATATAAAACAGTTTCTCGAAATCCGGAAGTAATAATCAACACTCCGGACTTAATGTGTCTGCTATAAAAGCTTACAGTCTAAGCTCCTGTTTTTTTATAAGCATTTTCTAAAGGAGACCATACCAATGTTCTTTTGTTTCTGGCTCATTTTGCCTCACCAGATGTCTCACATATTCATTCACATCGTTGCATGCGTCATGACTTTGTCCCTTTTTATAGTAGCACAACCTTCATTCATAAGTAAACACCATTGTTTGCCAATCTACGTCTCAGTCGGTGCGTCCTTCAGCCATCTGTATTCATCAGGCAACATATGTAGTGCCCAAAGTCCAAGTCCATCAACATTCACAATTTTACATAATTTCATTGTTCCCAAGAGAAAGAAAACTGATAAATACACCCTCACCAAATGGGAAACCTAAACCTCCTCTTAACTCTTGTCCCTCCCCTCATTATTTACTTCTGCTGTTGCTGTGGTAGTGCTGGTAGTTTCCTTTTGAACATGGTCCATAGTATGCAGTAGTCCCCTGTACTCTGGACTTAAACACTCTTTGTACATGAATCATATCTTTGAAGTAATTCTTGCAAGAACTAATTCATATTTCTAGTGTTAATCAGTGGGACACATAGGTCTATACAATCCCTTTCAATCTTGTTCATCCTCAATATGGTGATATTACTAATAGACCCACTAGAGAAGCACCCTCACTTCTTTTTATTCCCTTTCATTGGAGTTCAACCTCATTAGTTAACCATTCACCCATCTCTAGCTTCTATGTATCTCTAAGTCCCCTATATTCTGTATTAATAAGCCTCTGATTATACCTTTATGCTGGTCATAAAATTGGAATCATACAGTATTTACCCTTTTGTGTCTGGCTTATTTCACTCAGCATTATGTCCTCAAGTCTCATCCATCTTGTCATATGCTTCAGGACATCATTTTTGCTGCATAATATTCTATCATTTGTATATATCACATTTTGTTGATCCACTCATCTGTAGATGGGTATTTGGTTTGTTTCCATCTTTTAGCGATCATAAATAATGCTTCTGTGAACATCAGTGTGTAAATGTCTTGTTTGTGTCATTGCTTTCAGCTCTTCTGGGTATATACCAAGTAGTACTACTGCTGGGTCATAGGGCAACTCGATATTTAGTTTCTTAAGGTATCATCAAACAGTCTTTCATACTGGCTGCACCATTATACATTCCCACCAGCAGTGCATAAGTGTCTCAATTTCTCCACATCTCCAACATTTATAGTTTCTTGTTTGCTTAATAGCAGCAATTCTTAAAGGTGGGAAGTGGTATCTCATTGTAGTCTTGATCTGCGTTTCCTTTATAGCCAATGAAAATGAGCATCTCTTAATGTGCTTTTGAGCCATCTGTATTTGCTCTTTGGAAAAATGCCTATTCATATCTTTAGCCCATTTTATAATTGGGTTGCTTGTTCTTTTATTGTTGAGTTGTATGATTTCTTTATGTTTACAGGATATCAAACCTTTGTCCGTTGTGTGATTTCCAAATATTTTCTCCCATTGAGTTGGCTGCCTCTTCATCTTTTTCACAAAGTCTTTTGAGGAACAGCAGCATTTGATTTTGAGGAGTTCCCATTTATCTATTTTTTCTTTTGTTGCTTGTGGTTTGGGTGTACAGTTTTGGAAACTACCTCCTGTTACTAGGTCTTGAAGATGTTTCCCTACATTTTTTTGTAGAAGCTTTATGGTGCTAGTTCTTATATTTAGGTGTTTGATCCACTTTGAGTTAATTTTTGTGTAGGGTGTAAGATAGGGGTCCTCTTTCATTCTCTTGGCTATTGACATCCAGTTCTTCTATGCCCAATTATTTAAAAGACTATTTTGTCCCAGTTGAGAGGATTTGGGGCTCCTTGTCAAAAGTCAGTTGACCATAGATTTGGTGGTTTATTTCTGCACTCCCAATTCAATTCCATTGGCCAATGCTTCTATCTTTGTGCCAGTACCATGCTGTTTTGACCACCGTGGCTTTATAATATGTTTTAAAGTCAGGGAGTTTTAATCCTCCCACTTTGTTCTTCTTTTTTAGGATGCTTTTAACTATTCAGGATCTCTTTCCCTTTCAGATGAATTTGGGAATTAGCTTTTCCAAGTCTTCAGAGTAGGTTGTTGGAATTTTGATTGGTACTGTGATGAATCTGTAGATCAGTTTGGGTAGAATTGACATCTTAACTGTAGTCAGCCTTCCTATACATGAGCAGGGAATGTCTTTCCACCTACTTAGATCTTCTTTGTTTTCTTTTAGCAATGTTATGTAGTTTTTCTGTGTACAAGTCCTTTATGCCCTAGTTAAGTTCATTCCTAAGTACTTGATTCTTTTAGTTGCTATTTTGAATGGAATTTGTTCCTTAACCGACTCCTCAGCTAGGTCATTGCTTGTGTATAGAAATGTTACTGATTTTCGCACATTAATTTTTATATCCTGCCACCTTGCTGAATTTGTTTATTAGCTCAAGTAACTTTGCTGTACATTTCTCAGGATCTTCCAAGTAAGTATCATGCCATCTGCAAATAATGAAAGTTGTACTTCTTCCTTTCTAATTTGGATGCCTTTTATTTCTTTGTCCTGCCTGATTCCTCTAGATAGAACTTCTAGCACAGTGATGAATAATTGTGGTGACAGTGGCATCCTTGCCTCATTCCTGACCTTCAGGGGAATCTTTCAGTCTCTCTCCATTGAGTATGATGCTGGCTATCAGTTTTTCACATATTCCTTTTATCATATTGAGGTAGTTACCTTTGATTTATTTTGGAGTGTTTTTATCAGAAAAGGAGGTTGAATTTTTACAGCTTCTCTTTTAAATTTGTTTCTGGGCTCTTTTGTTTAGAAAGGTTTTTACTTTTAATGTTATCAAATTTGCCAGTCTTTTTCTTTATGACTGAGGATATGATGTGACATTCTCCTATATTTTCCTAAAGACTTCAAAATTCTAATCCATCTGGAATTTCTTATGATATAAGCAGAGTTCTAATTTTATTTCTTTTTTCTATTTGGAGAATCATTTAAACCAGGACCATTTATTGAATGGATGATTCTTTCCCTACTGATTTATAATGCCACTCTATCATATAACAAGTTTCTATACATAGGTGGGTCTGTTACCAGCTCTCAATTTTATTACATTCTTTTTCTTTCATTCTCTCTTTCTTCCTTCCCTTCTTTCTCCCTTTTTCATTTTCTTTGATACTACACTTTTTTTTTGGCATGGGCAGGCACCGGGAATTGAACCTGGGTCTCCGGCATGGCGGGCGAGAACTCTGCCTGCTGAGCCACTGTGGCCCACTGGATACCACACTTTTATAATGTGTCATGATATGTAGTTTCACAAATACCATCCCTCACACAATCTTGCTCTTTTTTTTCTTTTTTTTTTTTAATGTTCTTGTTATCCTTGTCCCTTTAATCTCAATATGCATTTTAGGAGAAACTTACATCAAGTTTCATTTTTACTGTAATAGAATTGAATTTATGGATTAATGTGCAAATAACTGCCATGTTTGTGGTATCAAGTTTCCTCATCCACAATCATTATTTCATTTATTGAAGTCTTCTTTTTTTTCACCAATTCATTGTTTCCATGATTTAAAAAAATTTAATATCTGTACTGCTGCTTAGTTAACATTTACTCATTCATTGAATGCTTACGGAGCACTGATGACTTATAGTTTGATTCCTATAAATAAGGATCTCATATTTTCTAAGTCATCAAAATATTGCTTCAAAATTCCTTGATGGCTCTTCCATCATTTTAAGGTAAAAATATTGACTCCTGAGAAAAGCATAGTTCCTTCGTGATTGTATCACTGCCTGCATGTACAGTCTTTTCTTTTCTTTTCTTTAGTCACCTCCTCTGATGCTTTAAGTTACAGGAGTACAATGCAAATTTTAGTTCCTTAAAGATGAAATCTTACCTCTTGCTTTCACACTTTGAACATGGTGCTCCTCAACGTTGGCTCCAGTGTCATCTTCTCTGGTACTCCCTGACTCTCACAGGAGGACTTAGTTATTCTTAGCTTCCTGTTGCTGCTTCATCTTCTACTTATTATAATGTTCATTATCATGTCATCATTGTACACATTTGTCTCTCCAATAAATTGTTAGTTCTAGGAGAACAGAAGTCATACACTTTCATTATTTTAATCATATCAAAAAGATTCATTTGTACCAACATTATTAGGCTTATCTAACATATCTAACATACCATTACTTTGATGTATTAAATGGTGAACATGTTCTGCAAATAATGCTCAAGTCCACCAATATGTTTTATAAATTTTTCCATAAAGATATCCTATGTCTTTTGTCAAATTTATTACAAAATGCCTTATGTCTTTTATAAATGATGTCTTTTCTTCCTCATACATTTTCTAAATGGTTATTGTTGACCAATAGAAAATCTATTTATATTTACAAATTAAACTTGTGTCCAGATTCATCACTAAAATTTATTATTAGTTCAAATAGTTTTTCTGTAGCGTGCTTTAATTCTCTGTATAAGCAATCATAGTACCTAAAAACAATGCTTTTCTGTCCCCTTTCTTTTCTAATTCTCATAAATTTTTCTTCTGTTCCTTGATTTTTAATGTAGGCTAGCACCTGTGGTACAACATTGAATAATAGGTATGGCGGAGTCTTTTGCTTCTAAATTTAATGAGAATGCTTTTGGAGTTTCATCATTAAATATGATATTTGCTGCAAGGTTTTATCAGATTAAGGAAGTTCCGTTCTGCTCTTGTTTGCTAAGAACTTTGTTTTGTTTTATTTTATCATGAATAAGTACTGAATTTCACTGAGAACTTCTTCTGTATTTATTATGGTGATCATATGGTTTTTCTTCTTTAATATGCAAATGAAGAAGATAACATTGATACATTTTCCTGAAATGGAAACATACGTACATTTCTGAGACAAATATGAATTGATCATAGTATATTTTTAATACATTGAAAAACTTGACTTCTAATGTTTTTGTCTCTAAATAAATAAGATGTGTATGTAATTATCTTTTCTCATACTTTGTCTGTTTTTGTTTTATACTAGCCAATTTTATACTAGTATCATAAAATGATGTATCTTTTGCTCTTTTTTTAGTCTCTGAAAAAAATTAATAGGGTAGGAATTAGCTCTTCTTGAAAGGTTGGAAACAATCTAGACATTTGTCTAATAAATCAATTTCATCAATAACTATCAATTAATTCAGAATTTCTATTTCTGAGGAAGTTTTATTTTATTAATTTATTTTTTCTAGAAAAATTTTTATACCATCTTTGCCTTCAAATTTGTAGGTACAAAATACTTCAAAGTATACCAAGTTCTTCAGGATATTTAGGAGTAAAAACACCTCTTAGGAGCGAGTTAAAGGCAGGCTTCCTACTTGGAAACTGGGTCTTGATGAGACCTCTCATCTCATGACAACAAGCCAGAACTACAGAGCTACCTATCCCATAATTAGCATTCTTTTACCATATACAGGATTCTATGATGGGCTAGTGAAAGAAAGACATCACCACGGGTAAAGGTTTCTCACTGGAAAAGGTATTTTCTACCACCTATGCAGTCTGTCATTGCTTTTGCTTATTTCACTTCTGTTAGGTTTATCATCTTTCTAGTAGAAAGACTGGTCTTTCAGGAGTATCAGCAATCAGTCAGCACTCTCCTTTCCTCCTGAACAGTGAATCCACTAATAACATATTGGATATAATTTTTCCATTATTGACTATTTTTCCAATCTATTACATTTTGCTAGATCCTCAAAGACTACCCTTATATATATTTTTAAATGGGGTAGGGGTAGTGATTTGGGGGTTATTTGACTGTTTATGTCTTTTTTAATATTTCTTTTTCTTGAAGGAAAATATGAGAGAATGTTTTAACTGGAAGGGACATGGCGGGGTGGGGCAAGGATAACAGCGTTACTTAATTCTTTTAAAAATCTGAAAGGCAAGAGTTATTTGAGGGAAGCCAAGACTTAGCTATAAGTTTATTGTTTGATGGCTGTACACTTGTAGGCTTGAACATTTTATTGATTGGGTAAGATAAAGTTATCTTATTTAAAAGTTATCTTATTCTTTAAAGGAGGACCAATATGTTTACAGAGAAGTGGACACCATTGGATTTCCACATTTACAGTCCTTCACAAATCCATCCAGACTAAGTAAATTCTTTACCAGGGTGAGTTACCTGGTAGCTTCAACCTTATCTTAAAACAAACATCATGGAATGTCAGAAGGTATTATTTGGCATGTGTAAGGAAAACAATTTATTTTGCACACTGACACTCACTGAGTCCTGGATCAAAATGTCAAGGGGGATCTGGGGGTAAGATGGCAGCTAGTGAGGTGTGGAATCTAATTCATCCTCCAGAGCAGCTAGTAAATAACCAAGAATAGTACAGAACACTACTGGGACCACATCGGTGACAGGACACAGCATACATCAATCTGGACAAACTGACCTGGCTGTGACCCCACATAGAACTGTAAGTCCCCCAAGCCATTCAGGTGGGTGCCCCTCCCCAAAGGGTACAGCAGCCTGGTTCCCCAAGGGGAAAGGAAGGAGACTTTACTAGCAGCACGGGCTTAGCTCAACCAAGCTCCAATTGCAGAATTAATTAACAAATTCTCACTATTGAAAATAGGCCCCCAGCTCAGATAAACCTGGAATAAATGCTAAAGGTACTAGGAGTTCTTACCCCTGGCAGAGAGGGCTGATGGAAAAAAAAAAGGAGGCTTTTGAGTCAGACAGCACAAAATAGTTGAAAAGGGCTGGACCCTAAATAAAGGGGAGATAGATCCTGGAGATATATAGAGCAATGTACCAACTCAAGCTCTTGATTAACCTGAGGAATGCGGGTCCTGCTCTGAAAAAGATTTTTTTTTTTGCTTTATTTCTACTACTTAACAGCTCGTTAGATAGACTACAAGGCTTCTCAGGCTCCAACTGCCCCAGTCAAGGGCAGAATTAATCTTGTCTGAGAGATAAAGTGGATATCAGGTGAAAGGAGTTAATTCCCTAGAGACTGTGCCTTCCCCAGGAGCGGGTAGGGCCCAGCTCAGGTGGAATCCCTCCCTCAAGGAATTCAGGCTCCAGGGACTGGAAAACTGAAGCATTTAATGCCAACCTGCAACCTCACCTCTGTCTCCACCATGCCCCCAGCAGAAAGAGTCTGCTGAAGTTAGAGGCACTGCATCACTTTATGCTCTGGCCTTTATGCTGTGGGACCCACAGGCAGACAAGCACCAGGATGGGCAGGGTGGGAAAACACAGAGTCTAGAGGCTTTGTAGGAAAGTCTGTCAACCTGCTGGGTCTCACCCTCAGGGAAACCCGACACAGGTGACTCTTTCCTTCTGAGAGGAGGTCAATCTGGTCTGAGAAAATCTGACTGGGGTCTATTTGAGTAGACTCTTTTGAAAAAAAAGAAGAAAAAAGTTTCCATTTAGCCAGGGCAAGAAACAGAAAAACAAGAACTGAAAAATTCTGATTAGAAAACAGAACCTATGCTAGAGGTCTAGAATAAGATGACCTGAATGTCAAAGAACAGATAGAGAACAAAGCCATTCAGCAAGAAAATCCTAGAAAAAAGAATGAAAACAATCCCCAGAATAAACAAGGAAATCAAATACCTAGATGCCAGCAGAAAATAATGAGTCATACTAGGAAAATTGAAGATATGACCCAGTCAAAGGAACAAACCAACAATTCAAATGAGATACAGGAGTTGAAATAATTAATTCAGGATGTTCAAACAGATGTGGAAAATATCATCAAAAATCAAATCAAGGAACTGAGGGAGGATATAAAAAAGGCAAGGATGAACAAAAAGAAGAAATCGAAAGTCTGAAAAAACAAATCACAGAACTTATGGGAATGAAATGCACAATAGAAGACACACACAAAAAAAAACAATTGAAACCTACAATGATAGATTTGAAGAGGGAGAAGAAAGGATTAGTGAACTGGAGGACAGGACATCTGAAATCTGACACACAAAAGAAAATATAGAGAAAAGAAAAGAATGGAGAGTCTCAGGGAATTGAATGACAGCATGAAGTACATGAGTATATATCCTGTGGGTGTCCCAGAAGGAGAAGAGAAGGGAAAAGTTTATGCCAACTTATTATTTTTTTCTGGTATTTGTCATAATGACCCTGGAAAACTAAGACACACAAAAAATAAGCAAAATACATTTTCACATCAGATTGGCAAAGTCAGACAATTGTAAGCACTGATGTGTATATGAAGAAATAGATACGCTCATATACTATGAGAAGGGATGCATATGGGTTAAAATTATTTGGGAGCATAATTTGCATGAAAGATGCATCTATGCTGTGAATTAGCATTTCCATTCCTAAGTGTATACTCCAGAGTAATTTTCATATATGTACAGAAAGAAAGCTGGGCAAAAAATTTAGGTGGCATTTTTATTGCTAGAACAAAATTTCTAGCAATATAGCAATATTGCTAGAACAAAAATTTTTAAAGAAATGAAACATAGGACTGTAAACACAAACTATGAACCCTAATGTAAATAAAATTTTAGGTGACATTTTTATTGCTAGAACAAAAATTAAAAAAAACAACAACATAGGACTGAAAACACAAAGTATGAACCCTAATGTAAACTATGGAGTATAGTTAATAGTACAATTATAATAACATTCTCTCTTCAATTGTAACAAAGTTACCACCTATGCTGGTTTGAATCTGTGGTGGACCCCAGAAAAGACATGCCCTTTAATCCTTATTCAATATTGTCGGCTGGGAGCTTTTTTACTGTTCCTAAGGAGATGTCACCCACAATTGTGGGTGATAACTTTTGATTAGATGGTGTTCTAGTTTGCTAGCTGCCAGAATGCAATATACCAGAAAAAGAATGGCTTTTAAAAAAGGGGAATTTAATAAGTTGATAGTTTAAAGTTCTAAGGCCAAGAAAATGTTCCAATTAGAACAAATCTATAGAAATGTCCAATCAAAGGCATCCAGGGAAAGATATCTTGGTTCAAGAAGGCTAATGAAGTTCAGGGTTTCTCTCTCAAGTGGGAGGGCACATGGTGAACACAGTCAGAATTTCTCTGTCATCTGGAAAGGCACATGGTGAACATGGTGTCATCTGCTAGCTTTCTCTCCTGGCTTCTGGTTTCATGAAGCTCCCCAGGAGGCATTTTCCTTCTTCATCTCCAAAGGTCACTGGCTGGTGGACTCTGCTTCTCGTGGTTATGTCGTTCTGCTCTGCACTCTGTGAATCTCTCTGAATCTTCCTTTCCCCAAAATGTTTCTTCATTTATAGGACTCCAATAAACAATCAAGACCCACCCAAATGGATGGAGACATCTCCCCTAATCCATCTTAACAACCACTCTTGATTGGGTTACATCTCCAGGGAGATTATCTAATTATACAGTATAGAATAGAGATTATTCTGCCTTTAAAAATGGGATTTTGATTAAAACATGGCTTTTCTAGGGGACATACATCCTTTCACAACAGCTCAGATGGCTTCCATGGAGTTGTGCCTCCACTCATTCAAGGTGGGGTTGCTTACTGGAGCCCTTTAAGAGGGAACAATTTTGGAAAATGCTTTAGAGTCATGAGAGATCCATGAGAGCCAAGAGCCCAAGCAGCCAGAGATCTTTGGAGATGCTGAAGAAAATGCCCCTAGGGGAACTTCATGAAAGAAGAAGCTGGGAGAGAAAGGTATCAGACACCGCCATGTTCGCCATTTGCCTTTTCAGTTGAGAGAGAGAAACCCCGAACGTATCTTTCCCTGGATGCCTTAAATTGCCCATTTCTATAGTCTTGCTTTAATTTGAACATTTTCACAGCCTTAGAACATGTAAACTTGCAGCTTAATGAATTCCCCCTTTTAAAAGCTGTTTTGTTTCTATATATCTCTTTCCGGCAGCTAGCAAACTAGAACAGATTTTGGTACAGGTGAATTGGGGTGCTGCTGTGATTTGCAAATACCAAACATGTTGGAAAGGTTTTTTATATGGATAAGGGGAAGATTCTAGCAGAGTTATGAGGAACTTGATAGAGAAGGCCTGGAATGCTTTGAAGAGACTGTTGGTAGAAATGTGGACTCTAAAGATACCTCTGATGAGGCTCTAGTCAGAAATGAGGTGTGTGTTATTGCAAACTGGAAAGAAAGTGATCCTTGTTTTTAAGTGACAGATAATCTGGCAAAATCGACTAGTAGCTTTGACTGGAAGGCAGATTTTAAAAGCCAAGAACTTGAATATTTAGCAGAAGAGATCTCCAAATTAAATGCTGAAAGTGGCAGCCTGGTTTCTCCTTTCAGCTTATAGAGAAATGTGACAAGAAAGAGACAAGCTGAGATCTGAACTCTTAGGCACAAAGAAACCAGAAATTGATGTTCTGAAAGATTCTGGGCTTCCAGGAAGGGAGACCCCAGAGAAGAGTGCACCATGTAAGGATTAACCAAATGTGGAACCAGTCAGCCAGTTCAGAAAAAGTCAGGATTGGAGACAGAGTTATCCAGGAAGGCCTTGTGGAAACTCCTTCTGTCTGATGGGCATGATCCTTGCTTACTACATAGAATGCCAACAAGAGTGTTGCAGGATCTGTATAAACAGAGTCACTACCAGTCTGAACTGAGAGGGACTGGAAAGGGACGCATTGGTGGAAAAATAACTTCAGAGGCAGAACTATGGAAAATAAAGTCTAGAGTCAAGAAACCTCGGGCCAGGAAAGTGGACCTATCCAAGCACTTGGAAAGGGTGAGTTTGCCCCAAAGGTAGTTTGTCCCAAAGGGTCTTCCACCTCTTTGCAGTGAAAGAGTGGTTCCGTCTCAAGCCTTGGAGAGAGTGGAGCACACTTCCTGGGAACTAGGGAGAACCTGGCTGCCACCACATGAAGGGGTTGAGTGTGTGCCCCAGAAATGGCAGAGAGCCCAGGTACAGCCCCAACGCTTAGAGAGAGAGAGGAAGAAGCCAAGACAAAAGTGGTCTCCGCAGTGTCCCCCAAGGATGCATTCAGAGAGAGGCGGGCCACTACGTAGGCCCTTGGAAAGGGTGGGACTGCTGCTTTCTAAATCTCAGAAGGTAAATGACTCTCAGAGTTTCAAATCTAATGGATTTGCCCTGCAGGTTTTCAAAACTGCTTAGGTCTGCGACCTCTGTTGTTCCTTCCAATTTCTCCCTATGGAAATGTATCCTATGACTGTCCCTCCTTTGTATATTGGCAGCAAATAACTTCTGAGTTTTTCAGGTCCAGAGCCAGAGGAGAATTTTGTCTTAGGACAGACCATGCACGAACCTGACTTTGATGAGATTTTGTACTGTTTCTGACTTTGTATTGCATTTGCATTGTTACTGAAATGCTGGAAGGTTCTGATATTATTATGGAATGATTTTGCACTTGAAAAGAACATGTCTTTATGTGACCCAAAGGGTGGAATGCACTAGTTTGAATCTGTGGGGTACTCCAGAAAAGCCATTTAATCCTTGTTCAACATTGCTGGCTGGGAGCTCTTTTATTGCTCCCATGGAGATGTGACCTACCCAATTTTGGGTGGTAATTTTTTATTAGATGGCTTCCATGGAGTTGTGTCTCTACCCATTCAAGGTGTGGTTGCTTACTGGAGCCTTTTAAGGGGAACCATTTTGCAAAACTCTTTAGAGCCATGAGAAGTCCACAAGAGCTGAGAGCCCATGCAGCCAGAGACCTCTGGAAATGCAGAAAGAAAGTACCCCTGGGGGAACTTCATGTAAAAAGAAGCGGGAGCTTCATGTAAACAGAAGCTTGGAGAGAAAGCTAGCAGACACTGCCATGTTCACCATGTGCCTTTCCAACTGAGAGAGGAGCCCTGAACATCATCAGCCTTCTTGAACCAAGGTATATTTCCCTGGATGCCTTAGATTAGCCATTTCTATAGCTTTGCTTTAATTTGGACATTTTTACAGTCTTAGAACATTTAAACTTTCCTCCTTTTAAAAGCCATTCTGTTTCTGGTATATCGCTTTCCAGCAGCTAGCAAACTAGAACACTACCCTAATGTGCAATGTTTAAAATGGGGGTGGGTGTAGGGAACTCTGTGATTTTTGTATGATCTTTCTGTAAACCTACAACTTCTAAAATAAATAAATAATATATACACTAATAAATAAATAAATGAAATTAGACACAGCCCACATGTCTAACAGTAGAGGGCAGCATAATTACTCAACAGATCACTGCGTAACAGTGAAAATTAATTATCTAGAGCTACACATATGAACATGCGCTCTAGTTTACAAGCTTTCGGAATATGATATACCTGAAACAGAATGACTTTTAAAAAGGGGGATTTGTTAAGTTGCAAGTTTACAGTTCTAATGTCCAAATTAAGGCATCCAAGGAAAAATACCTTGGTTCAAGAAGGCTGATGATGCTCAGGGTTTCTCTCTCAGCTGGAAAGGCACGTGATGACATCTGCTAGCTTTCTCTCCAGGAATCTTCAATGGCTTACCAGGGCTCTGTCCATTCTGTTGACTCTGTTGGTCCATGTGGCTCTAAAGTTTCTTCCAAAATAGTTCTCTCTTAAAGGGCTCCAGTAAGCAACCCCACCTTGAATAGATGGAGACACATCTTCACGGAAACCATCCAATCAAAAGTTACCGCCCACAACTGGGCAGGTCGCACCTCTATGGAAACAATCAAAAAGGTAACACCCAGCAATACTGAATGAGGATTAAAGGGCATGGCTTTCCTGGGGTACACGACAGATTCAAACGGACACAACACAGGAAACTTAAAATCATAAAATTGAATGAAAAAAAAATCACAGAACGACACATACAGCATCAACCAGTCATTTTTTCTGGCAAAAGAAAAATACCACATTTTGTCTTTTCTGTGGTAAATGCATATGAAGTAGAGAACAATATGCGCACATTTCTGGGTGGTGGTGAATTCTAGAGAAACAAAGACAGCAATGGGAACGTACTGGTAAGTAATGAAAGAAAGGCTTGTTTAAAAAGTAAAATAAAATGTCAGGGGTGCAAGTTCAGTTCAGTGGTAGAATTCTTGTCCGCCACGCGGGAGACCCAGTTTCAATTCTGGCCCATGCACTTCCCTAAGCAAACAAACAAAAAATTCAACAAGCAGTGCTGCAATAACAGGAAACTCACATGGAAAAATAATGAAATATGACCCTGCAATACAGCATACAAGAAAAAAAATTCAGGTCAGATTGGCTTCACCATCTTTAATAATTTATTTCCTATTTTTAAAAAGCTAAAGCAAATATGTCAAAATGTTAAAGTGTGATAAATCGTGGTGCTATGTACATAAGAGTGGCATATTCTTTATTTTTCTGTGTATTTAAAATACTTCTAAATAAAATGAAAATACACCATTCTTAAATTTTGTATTTTTGAGTTTCTCATAAAGGCAATTCATTCATTTATTTAAAAAAAAATAGTTTTGGCTATTTGGGATTTTTTTGTTTGGGGTTTTTTCTTTAATGAATTATCTGCTCCAAAACTTTGTCCATCTTTTTTTTAACTAATTTTAAATAAGTCTTAATATTAAGGGTTCTGATACTTAATCTGTTACTATGTTGCAACTTTGCTATATTTGTTCTTTGAATTTCAATTCTACTAGACTTTTTACATTGTCAAATCTATTATATTTACATTTGTGTCATCTGCCAATACTTTTCTTTTTAAAAAGACTTCCTATAACACCACTTATATTTCTCTGGCTGTTTATGGTTTTGTCTTTTTACATTTAACTCTTAATCTAAAATTAGTTTATCTTAGTGTGGGTTGTGATTTCTCACTATATCTACGAAGTACTTTTATGACAAGCAAAACATATATTTTTGTTTTGTTTACTGTTTCTCTCCTCTCTAAATAGGAAAAATCCATGGGCTCATTTCTGGAAAAGTATGGAAATAGTAAATAACTAAATTTAGTAAAAAGAAGGTTTATGTTGCACAGGAATCCTTTTACTTTACAACTCTGTATAATGAATAGAGATAAGAACCCTATGCTAAAAACTTGGAGGGCGGGAAAGCACAGAGAAAGGAAACACATGGCTTTTCATTTAAGGAATTTACCATCTAGCTGGAGATACAAGATATGCATAAAGAAAATCAGAAAGTTGACTTATTAATGCAAGAGAATAAAAAAGTATTCAAACAATAGGCTTAGAAGATGAAGAAATCACCATAGGCTGGTCTGACCAGGAAGATTCATGGGGGAGATGAGGGTGGAGCTAAGCCTTAAGAGTGAGTTGGCTTTGGATGGCAGGAAAGGAGGAGATGAAATTGCAGGTGACGCAATAACAAGAAAAAAGGCCCAAAAGGTACTTGTGTTTGCTCCAGAGAACAGTGAGGAATGTCCCCTAATTACTGACAATGTGGACAAGGAAACAACAATTTCACTATTTGCTGAAAGCTTGTGGGCCAATCGTTTTACATTCATTATATCATCTAAAATGTAATCACTGTGTAACTGTGGAAGATAAATCTCATTGCAATCCAACTTTCTGCCTTGGTATGAGCTGCAATGATAATTTCAGCCACCAGGGGGCGATTTAGGTTTACATTATTTTACAGCCAAATTTTTACAGGGTTAGAATTCAAAAGAACACCGGGGCCCACAGTTAGTTAGATCACGGCACCGTGGTATCAACAATTCCATCCTGACCAAACGAGGGAAAAGAAGTATAATTAATAAAGTATCAGTGGCAGAGAGAGTTCAAATAGAATTGAGAGGCTACTCTGGAGGTTGCTCTTACGCAAGCTTCAGGTAGACCTTGCAACCTATCATAACCTGAGAACCCCAACCAGGACCATTCCAGCCAATCCTAAAGAACACCTAGGGCAATTTATAAGATTCCACAAGGGTTCCATGCACTAGAGTAACTTTCCAGAAACCTACAGCCTCCAGATGGGTCCCTGAACTTAGCCCAGCTTCTCCATAACACCAGATAATTCCATCTCCCCATAGTAGTGACAGACCCTTACAATATGAAAAATTTAGAATTGCCATAGCCCAAACACCCCTAAAAAGAAGGATGGAAAGATCAAAGGTGGTGGTGGAGTTTTACAGAGAAGATAGGATTTAACAAATGAATATGAATGCTGAATCATTAAATTGATACCTCTTTTAGTCTCCAGTATTTTAGAGCAGCTAGAAGTGAAAACCTAAAATTGTGAAATTGTAATCCATGTCAAGCTCTGAAATATGTTTTACATCTAAATGTGATGCTGCACTTTGACATTTATAGCTTTTTTATATATATGTTATTTTTCACAAAAAAAGAAGGAAAAAAGTCAATTGTGATGATAAAAAAATATTTAAGCCCTCTAACCTCCTATATTCTGGAGCAGCTAGAAGGAAAAATATGAGAGGATCATATGGTAAGCCCATGGCACACTCTGGGATCTTGTCCTGTAACTACTTATTGAAGAGTGCTTTGAAAATATTGCTTTTTTATTTCTTTGCTTTGTATGTACGTTATACTATAGAATAAAAAAAAGTTTAAAAAAAAAGGTACTTTAAAACAGTCCTAAAATATAAAAAAAGAACACTGAGGCTCATAGTTAGTTTGATCATACGACTGGTCAGTGGCAGGGTTGGTGTAGAACCTAGTGGTGAATTTGCAAAGAATAATCTTAGGATGATGCTTGATATAGGAGTTCTTAAATGTCTCCAGTTCTCAAATAAATCATAACAAAGATTTTCTTTGTTTTTTTTTTTTTCTTTACAGGGCAGGCACCTGGAATCGAACCCAGGTCCTCTGGCATGGCAAGAGAGCATTCTTGCCTGCTGAGCCACCGTGGCCAACCCATAACAAAGATTTTCTAAAAGGTTTTGCATTTTTTAAATGATGTTTTAGACTTTGCTCTTTTACAAACTAATTTTAATTCAAAAGATAGAATGATCATTATGTTTTTTCTCCACTTTGGTAAAATATGAAAAGCCTTGGTCACTACAAAGGTTCAAAACAATGGCCAAATTGCCTTCGTAGGTGGACAGTTTCAGGCCCACCTGAAACTATACCAAAGGTGATATCATCTCAGGGGTCTCTGAAGGGCAACACTGGTGCCAGAATGCTAACTTCCTGAGCTGTCACTGTTCTCCATGAGCACAACAGGCAGTTTCATAAAGTAGCTAGTTCTCCCACATTTTTTGTTCAGAGCTTGATACTTCCAAGAGTAGCAATTAGCCCACCCAACTTCCAGAATCACAAGAATATCCATTTGAAAGAAAAGAACAAAGAACTGAGCCCCCTCCTGGGAACAACTTAGGAGACACCAAGCAAATCACCTCTTCCAAAATTTACGCCATCCGGCCCCACCCTTGTAAAATTCCACTATTAAAAATTTTATTCTTTAGATCAGAAGAATTTACAGGCATCTGGAGTTCCCCAGTGAAAATGCCAACAGCTCTGGGAGCTGCTAGAAGTGAAAACCTAATACTTTTCTTTTTAAAAAGACTTTCTATAACACCACTTATATTTCTCTGGCTGTTTATGGTTTTGTCTTTTTACATTTAACTCTTAATCTAAAATTAGTTTATCTTAGTGTGGGTTGTGATTTCTCACTATATCTACGAAGTACTTTTATGACAAGCAAAACATATATTTTTGTTTTGTTTACTGTTTCTCTCCTCTCTAAATAGGAAAAATCCATGGGCTCATTTCTGGAAAAGTATGGAAATAGTAAATAACTAAATTTAGTAAAAAGAAGGTTTATGTTGCACAGGAATCCTTTTACTTTGCAACTCTGTATAATGAATAGAGATGAGAACCCTATGCTAAAAACTTGGAGGGTGGAAAAGCACAGAGAAAGGAAACACATGGCTTTTCATTTAAGGAATTTACCATCTAGCTGGAGATACAAGATATGCATAAAGAAAATCAGAAAGTTGACTTATTAATGCAAGAGAATAAAAAAGTATTCAAACAATAGGCTTAGAAGATGAAGAAATCACCATAGGCTGGTCTGACCAGGAAGATTCATGGGGGAGATGAGGGTGGAGCTAAGCCTTAAGAGTGAGTTGGCTTTGGATGGCAGGAAAGGAGGAGATGAAATTGCAGATGACGCAATAACAAGAAAAAAGAAAAAATTCACCACTAGGTTCTACACCAACCCTGCCACTGACCAGTCGTATGATCAAACTAACTATGAGCCTCAGTGTTCTTTTTTTATTTTTTAGGACTGTTTTAAAGTACCTTTTTTTTAAAACTTTTTTTTATTCTATAGTATAACGTACATACAAAGCAAAGAAATAAAAAAGCAATATTTTCAAAGCACTCTTCAATAAGTAGTTACAGGACAAGATCCCAGAGTGTGTCATGGGCTTACCATATGATCCTCTCATATTTTTCCTTCTAGCTGCTCCAGAATATAGGAGGTTAGAGGGCTTAAATATTTTTTTATCATCACAATTGACTTTTTTCCTTCTTTTTTTGTGAAAAATAACATATATATAAAAAAGCTATAAATGTCAAAGTGCAGCATCACATTTAGATGTAAAACATATTTCAGAGCTTGACATGGATTACAATTTCACAATTTTAGGTTTTCACTTCTAGCTGCTCTAAAATACTGGAGTAGTAACAATAGGTGATCAACAGTTAAACTATTATCAACAGGTGATCTCAAGACCTGCCAGAAAAGGAAGCAGGTGGGAGGGGTCAGTACACAAACAGGAAAAAAGCTCATAAAATTAGAAGTGATAGAAGTGGAGTTGGATAGTATATAGAATAGGATAGTATATAGAAATAATGCAATAAATGCAAACTAGAGTCTAGACTAACAGTATAAAAATTTGTCATTAATTGTAGCAAAAGCAATATACCAAAGCTAAATGTCAATTACAGGATATAATGGAAAGATATGGAATTTTTGTTGTTATAGTCATTTTCCCTTTTTTTCTTCTTCCTTCTTTGCAGAAGAAATGAAAATGTTTCCATATTGATTGTGGTGGTGAAATGCATAGCTATGTGATTATACCAGGAGCCACTGATCACACACTTAGAATGGATTATATGGGGTGTGAATAAAACTGTTTAAAAAATAAACAGAAAGATGCAAAGGCTGGAGAAGATGTGGAGAGAGAGATACCTATTCACTGTTGGTAAGGTGGTAGGATTGTGCAGCCCCTCTGGAAGGCAGTGTGGTGGTTCCACAGGAGGCCAAATACAGGCTTACCATATGATCCTGCAACCCAGTTATTAGGTATATACTTGGAAGAACTGAAAGCAGGGACAGGAATAGATATTTGCACACTGGTGTTTAAGGCAGCATTATTCACGATTGCCAATGAATGGAGGGGACTTAGGAGTATATCAATGGAAGGGCAAACTGTGCTATATACAGAATATTGTGTGACTACAGAAAGAAATGAAGTCATGAGGCTGCAACTAGGTGAATGAACCTTGAGGACATTATGGTGAATGAAATAAGCCAAAAATGAAAGGACAAATATGGTATGGTCTCACTAATATAAACTAACTATAATGAGGTAGAAGTGGGCAGGGCTTGGGCACTTGATGATTAAGGAGCACAGAATGTTCAATAGGACTCATTGCGCAGGTTCTGAGATTGTGAGCTCTTGCAGCAGTTACATCTATTCCTGAGTTTATTGTTATTTCTAAATTGTAAGTTGCTGTGCTCTCTGTGTATATCCTGGTTGTTCCCTGGGACTTTAGGTATCTGTGCAACACCCAAGACACTCAGATTTAGAGTTCTGCAGCTCTGAGAGTCAGCATGACTCCATATAGCAACTGTTAAACAAGCTGAAAAAGAGACCAGACTTTAATTGAAGAGTAGAAGCAGATATGGTTAGGTTTAAAGTAAACCAGGGTAAAGAATGATATTGTCTGCATTTTGAAATTTCAGCTTCTATGGGAGACCCAAAGAAGAGATGTTTATTTTGTTCGAAATTTAAATTTTCTGCAATATACTATCCAATTAACATGTCTAGGGTCAGTTTATTTAAACAATCTAATCACATAGAACCTAGATTAAAGAATGAGATCTTGTTATCCTTTACAGGTTAATGTAATACCCTGATACATTCTAGAGTATTTTGAGCAGAAAATAAAAAGTATTTGCAAAGTCGTGTTGAGGGACTGGAGAAAAAATGTGGGGATGCTAAACTTCCCCATCTGGGGAATTCCTAATATCCTCTTAAGCATTAGGGATTCCCAATTTAATAAATCAAGCTGTCAATCTTGAGGCTTACTCTCATGAAACTTATTTATGCAATGGTGAAATTAAGGCTACCTATAACTATGCCTAACAGTCCCCCCAGAGAACCTCTTTTAGTTCTCAGATGTGGTCTCTCTCCTTAAGCCAATTCCGCAAATAAACTCACTACCCTCCTTGCTATGTGGGACACGACTTTCAGGGGTATAAGTCTCCCTGGCAATGTGGGACATGACTCCTAGGAATTTGCCTGGCCCCAGCAACATGAGATTGAGAAAGCCTTCTTGACCAAAAGGGGGAAGAGAAATGAAACAAAATAAAGTTTCAGTGGCTGAGAGATTACAATAGATTTGAGAAGTTATTCTGGAGATTAGTCTTATGCAAGCATCAACCAGATATTTCAAATTGCCACAGAATGCCAAGCCCCAACTAACAGTATTTCTGAAAACCCTAAAGAATACCCTGGGTTCTGTCTAACTCTATAAAAGTTTTACTTAGTACATTTATTTTTTTCGGAAACTTAAGGTCCCCAGATTGTTCCTATGCCAGGTAAGCCCTGAAACCCAGAAGAGCCTGTCTCTCCAAGAATATCAACCAGTTCCCTTCCTCTACTCCATAATGTCAACACTCCTCTAAGCATTAAAAAGTTACAATGTCATTACCTAGATATCCCTGAAGATTGAGAGAAGGATCAAAGGAGAGAGAGGAGGTGTGACTGAGAAATTAGGATTTAACAAATGATTATGAGTACTGACTCATTATACAGGTATTTCTTTTTAGTATCTAGCATATTAGAATAGCCAGAAGGAAATATCTGAAGTTGTTGAACTGCAATCCGGTAGCCTTGATCTTTGATAATGATTGTATAACTATATAACTTTTATTGTGTGACCTTGTGATTGTAAACACCTTATAACTGACACTCCCTTTTTCCAGTATTTGGGTAGAGACATGCATGAAACATATTAAATACAGACAATAATAATAATGGATCTGGAATATGGGGAAAAATACCCTTATGTAAACTATGGACAATAATTAATAGTACTACTCTAATACTCGTTCATCAATTGTAACAAATGTAACTACTGCTAAAAAAATAATAGAATTACAAAATAAGTATCACCATCAATTTTAACAAATTTTCCACACCAATGCAAATGTTGGTGAGAGGGGTGGTGTATGGGAAGCCTGCATTTTATGCATGATTGTGCTGTAATAATAATTTTAAAAGAACCAAATGTTGCAGAGGTTAATCATTACTCATTTCTTCATTCATTAGTGAAATAAGCAATTGCTGAGCATAAAACTTGGATGGTAGAAACAAGCCACCTGAATCCTTATGTAAAGGTAACAGTCTTCCCTTCTTTACTGTTTTCTAGGAGTCAGGACCGCTTAGACTACTGCTTTGCCTTCTTTTCACCAAGTCAGGCAAGAAGCCTTCCAAGCAAGTGGCTAGTAGCAAATTCCTTAGGGTTTGTTTCATTATCATGTCATTGAGAAGTCTAAATCCTGCCCCACTCCTGTCTCTGAGTATTTATTCTCTGCAAATGCTGGAGACTAGATGTTGTAGAGACGAGCAATCTCTTTAGGGTTGCCAGCAACCAGGAGAAGTAAGCAACGTCCAGTTGGTGTCCCTGGCTTCCTTGCTTAGAACATTGATTGGCAGGGGAGACAAATCATATAAGAGAAAGAACTTGTGAAAGAATAAAAGAGTAGAGAAAGAGAGAAAAAATTAAAAGCAGGGGAGATAGCAACGAAGGAAGGAAAGAAGAACTAACGCGGTCAGGACATAGCAGTCTTCTGATTTAAAAAGTGGCCATATCCCTTTTAAGGAAACCTCAATGCCTTACATAAGAAAGAATGGAAACAGAGAGATTAGTTATTTCTGCTCTTCTGTGAACTTTTAAATTCTTATTGTTTCTTCTGATACAAAAAAGTATTGCCAAAGCATCCTGAGAGGGTTTTATCTTTGTCAGGCTCTTATCTTTGTGTCCTTGGTTTTTAGTACAGTGTTTCCCATGTACTAGGCATGAGAGAGGAAAGGAAGGAAAGAAAGGGCGATAAGTGGATAAGGGTCAACTTTTTTATAGCTTCTATGTTCTTGCAATGAGAAATGAAAATAATAATTTCGGACTTGGGCCAGTAGGGGGAGCCAGAGGAAAGTGCGAAATGCAGCATCGCCTGCTACCACCAGAAAGGACTGTCTTACACTTCCTCTGAGAATGGATGTGCCTCATTGAACAGGCAAGATGGGAAATCCAAGGAATTCAATGATTCTACCCTCCTTTTAATTCAAAATGTGTATCCTACCTTTAATCTGAGCACAAACGATGTATCCACTAAGAACTAATAAGGAAAAAAAGCTGCTCGCAGTAGAGTAATAAAGACTTCTTGAGTACAAGTCACAGGAGGGGACTCACTTGTCATCTGGCCAGCAGTTCTTAGCTACACTATCTCAGCATACCGTGTGACTCAACAGGAAAGTGTGTAAGAATCAGAGCGACAGACCAAGGTTATCTAGTTATATAACCTTAACCAAGTTATTAATCGTCTTGGACACCAGTTTCCTTATCAGTAAAATGACAACAATAAGTTTCTACCTTATCATGTTGCTATATAAAGCATATAAGCTGATCAATGAAAGATCTCCTCATAAACCGCCAACCAATATATGAATGTAAGCCTGATTATTAACATTATCCCCATGTTAAATTCATGAGGTTGCCTACTTAATAATATTCTTCAAGTTCTCCACATTTTATAGAGCTCACACACGATAAACTCTGGGAAGGAGAGTTCTATGATTATTACTCTGAATGTCTAATATGATATTTGGTACATAGTAGACCAGGTTTTCTTTTAAGTTCCTTAAATGAATGAACAAAAATACTTTTATGCAGGAAAACCATGCAAGGTATCATCCAAACCAACTGATATTTTGAAATGAAAAGAAGCACTATTAGTAATTAGTCCAGCATAATCAGGACTGTCCCAAGCCAACTGGGGCATGGGACATAAGGTCACCCTACTTATGGCTGGGAACTGCCCTGAACATATTACATGGATTGTCATTTAATCTTCGCAAGAGTCCCAGTGAGGTTGGTACTATTATCAACCATATTCAACAAATATTTATTGAGCACCTACCATGCATCCCAAATATTCTAGATACTTGGAACCCATCAAAAACTAACAACCACAGAAACAAAGATTTCTGTCCTTTAAAAGTTGGGTGGGGGGCAGTGCAACAGTGGCTCAGTGGCAGAATTCTGGCCTCCCGTGCTGGAGACCTGGGTTCGATTCTCAGAGCCTGCCCATGACTAAAAAAAAAAAAAAAAAAAAAAAAAAAAACCAGTAGGGGGAATGAGGGAGACAGACAGCAAACAATAAACATAATAAGTAAATTGCATAATATGCTAACAGATAAGTCTGATATAAATAGAAGGAAAAGCGGATTAAAAGGAATCGGTCATGTTGGAATAAGAAAACTAAGATATGGTTTGAAAGGATGTATGTACCCTAGAAAAGCCATGTTTTCATCCTAATCCCATTTTATAAAGGCAGTCGTTTCTTCTAATCCTTATGCAGTACTGTATGTTTGAATCTGTAATTAGATCATCTCCCTGGAGATATGACTCAATCAAGAGTGGTTGTTAAACTGAATTAGGTGCACTCCAGGTAGTTCTTGATTAGTTTACTGGAATCCTATAAAAGAGGAAACATTTTGGAGAAAGCTGGAGATTCTGAGATTGCAGAATGATGTAGCCACAAGAAACAGAGAGTCCACCAGCCAGCGGCCTTTGGAGATGAAGAAGGAAAATGCCTCCAGGGGAGCTTCATGAAACAGAAAGCCAGGAGAGAAAGCTAGCAGATGACTCCATGTTCACCACATGCCTTTCCAGACGAGAGAGAAACCCTGACCATGTTCTCCATGTGCCTTCTCACTTGAGAGAGAAACCCTGAACTTCATCAGCCTTCTTGAACCAAGGTATCTTTCCCCGGATGGCTTAGGTTGGACATTTCTATAGACTTGTTTTAATTGGGACATTTTCTTGGCCTTAGAACTGTAAACTTGCAAGTTATTAAATTCCCCTTTTTAAAAACCATTCCGTTTCTGGTATATTGCATTCTGGCAGCTAGCAAACTAGAACAATCATGTAAATGCCTAAAGTCTACTGATCCTAACTCAGGCAATCTGGCTTCAATTTCTGCTCTTAACCTGTATTATTATTTTCTCTTTCAGTTTTGATGTGCACCTAACCTTGCTACATATTCAAATTCATTTCCCCCACAAGTGGCCAAGAGGAACACACAAATCTGGGTGTTCCTTTCTTGAGCTCAACTCATCTATGCAGATGATAGCATCCCCATCATCTGCATAGATGAGTTATATCCCCATCTATGGCAGATATTTGCCACAACTCATTACTTGATTCAGGTCATGGCTGAGTTAGCACTAGACATTGGCCCTGAAATGCTTGCCTACCTAGCAGGAGGGGAGGGCACATCACTGCCCCATGTAGAGAAAACGTTTTGTTCATAAATTTGAGGAAATGGCCACATGAACCCACCAGACAGGACTAAACAAATGACTCTGTGGGGAAGGGCCAGGCTTCCCGAAAGTCTGTATTGCTCGTTAGCATGTTTGAGCCATTTAAACTTCATGGTGTTGAACTTCCACTGCCCTGCTTTCTTTCTCCATCTCAGCTTCTGTTCCTTCCTCATCTTGTGATAAGTTTGGCAGAACTCCAGGGTGGTTATTCAACCTGTCTCCATTGCTCTGAGCCAACAAAGAAAGAAAGGGCAAGTGCAGGCCCCAGGGCAAGGACTTTTGGGCTCAGTGAGACAGACCCTGCCAAGAGCAAGGTCAGTAGCTGGAGGCTGGGCAGTAAGCAGAAAGGAATCCTTAAATCTGAATTTCAGCCTGCAGAATTAAGCATATTCTCAACATTCTGAGACTGCACTCCTCCATTCAGAGCATACTCTGAGTCTGAACTTCCCCAGTTAAATGTTCCAATCACTAGCCTTCACACCATCTCGTAAACAAATCATGGCGCACATTTATTGAGGGATTAGATATGTGCAAGACCCTGAGCTCATAGTTATTTCCTTGTATGGACACTATAGCTTTTACCTGAATGCCTGTCTTTCTCTGGGCTTCCTTTTCATATTTACAAGGCAAATGAGTTGGAGTTGACAATCTCCAGGAAATTCAGCTCTAAAATTCTGGCTGGTACCTTGCTGAGCCGTGAGCATCCTGAAAACAGAAACTGTGCCTCATTTGCCTTTCTCTTCCCGGTGTTTAGCACAACCCATGGCATATAGGAGATGCTGGTAAACAAATCAAACCTTATTAAGGCTTTTCAAGAAGCTTTCAACAACTAGCCAAGGGCTGATGCACTTGCCCATTAGACATGTATGAGAAAATGTATTATACAATATTCTGTGGTTGCACAGTTGAGTATGTCAAGCTGTCATCCTCCACAAATCAACATTGACTAATTCCTGTAAACCTTTCAAAATCTAAAAGTATCTTCAAATGCACAGTCAAACTGTGAGGCAAACCACCCTTTATTTTAACATCTTTTGAAAAAAACACTAAATCAGTGAACTCACACTTCCTGATTTCAAAAATTACTATCAAACTACAGTAATTAACATGGTTTTACTGGCATGAAGACAGACCTATAGACCAAGGAAATAGAACTGAAAAACCAAACATAAACCCTCACCTCTTTAATCAATTGCCTTTCAACAAAGGTGTCAAGGTAAATTAATGGAGAAAGAATAGTCTATTCAACAAACAGTGCTAGGAAAGAAGGATGTGCACATGCTAAAAAACAATTTCAGACCCCTATCTCACACCATACACAAAAATTAACTCAAAATGGATCAAAAGCCTAAATGTAAGAATAGAGAGTGACTGCTAAGCAGAGTGGAGTTTCTTTTTGAGGTGATGAACATATTTTAAATTTAGATTTTGATGCTAGTTACAGAACTGTAAAATTACTCAAAGTATCAAATTGTACACTTTAAAGGGGTAAAGTTTAGGGTATGTAAATTCCATCTCAATAAAGTTTGTTTTAAAAAAAAAGTCAGCTTTTGAAAGGAAAAAAAAGAAGCCTGGTTTTAGCCAAGGTGCTCAAGACTAGCAATTCATAAGGGAACTTAATTGTTGGGCTTTAGTACAGAAAGGAGAGTCTTAAAATTTACTATCCATTTAAATATGACAATATTAGTGTTTACAGATGATATCTCTATCAATAGCTATTTAATATTTAATATTAGGCAGTTTTAATATCTATTGTTTTTTTGTCTGGGTTTTGTTTTGTTTTTTGGTGCCCCTTGGGCTAAGAGGTCTTACAGATTGGAGATTCCGTTAAGTCTGCATGCCCCTTACTAATAGAGGAAAATTAAAGGAACATCACAGTGTTTTATTCAGACCTCTTGCAATGCTTTAAAAGGGGAGGTGGGGTACTACTTCTGTGAATATACTCAGGCAGGAGCTCAGTGATGTCGATAATTACAAAGCACTCTCCTGGCACATGGAAGATCTTCAAGAAATCACATTGGGATCAGAGGGGTATTTCTGGGGGGAGGGGGAATAATTTTTCAAAATATTCCAACATAACCATTATTTGCTTGTTTCTAAGAAAAGATATTATAAAGTTGCCCTGCTAAGAAGGCTTCCAAGAGGAAGCAATATGGATTTTTCTTTCTCCTCCTGGGTTTTCATTCTTGAATTGCTGTTTCCTCAATCAGTGGAAGAGCTAGGTTCATTTAATTCAACAGATTTACCTGTATGCATTTCAGTTCCAACAATTTGGCATCTATGTCTACATGAGTATCTAAGAAAACAGTTTCCCCTGATCCATAATCATGACAGTTCCCCAGTTGTGCTTAGTCAGGGAGAAGAATGGGGCTGTGTATCGAAGCTGGCAACCAACTAGCAGGCTGAGTGCTTTGTAGGTCTTGCCTGCTTATTTTAGATTTTTTTGTTATAATTCTTTTCGCCTTTATTTTAGGTGATAAGTGGCACATGGGAAAAATGTCTGCTCTCCTTCAAGGCCAAGGTCCTAAAGCCATGCACGGCATATTGTTTCTGCTATGAATCAGCAAGTTGACCACAGAGGATCAATACATCTTGTCTCAGGAGACAAGTCGTAGAGGCTCCAAATTTAAGGCAATGAAGCCTACATGACAGACAACCTTGAGTATCAAGGCCAAAACCCATCATGCCTGTCCTAAACCCTGCTTATCACCAAAGATGTTAGGATAGACAGAAATACACCTTCACAGATAAAACGAATCAGAATTTAATAGTCATCCACAAATGGCAATAGCAGCATTCTTTTCACATGTATTCTAAGAACTCATTTCTCCCTGCTTTTTCAGTTATTCATTTCACTAAAGTATATTGACCACCTGCCCTATGCCAGACTGTGTACTAGGAAAGTTTACAAGCATATGTAAAGCACAGACCCTACCATAAAAAGCTTACTGTCTAAAGGGAGGAAGACCCGAACACAAATAAATATTGGAATACGTGATATATGCTACAATTAAAATGTGCTGTGGAAGAGTGGTAGAGAGAATACATTACTTTCCAAAAAACCTTTCAGAACTCGGAATCTGTGAAACATGACTGAGACAATTGATTCAAAGCCTCTACTTCATCCTGCCATTTCAGATTAATGGGTAGTTTTACTATAAAAGATTTCCTAAGTCAGGGGTCAGGAAACTACCGCCCACAGTCCATGTTCACCACACTGACTGATTTCATAAATAAAGCTTTACTGGAACACAGCCACACTCATTTGTTTAACTTATTCTATGGCTGCTTTCATGCTACAAATAGAGTTGAGTAATTATAACAAAGACCATATAGTTCACAAAGTGGAAAATATTTACTATCTGAACGTTTACTGAGAAAGTTTGCTAACCCTTATGCTAAAAAAAAAAACCCAACAGATTTAGTAGAAAAGGACTTTATATAAAGAAAACTATCAAATCTAATTGAGGCACCTAAAATAAGGTCTAAGTAAGTAGAAACACATAATATATTCTTTGATAAAATATATCAGTTCTCCCCAAAGTTAACATAAAAATTTAATGTCTTTCCATTTAGCATTTCAACAGGGTTTAAATTTTTTCTGTTTCAATTGATTGTTGTTTCTTTAAAAGTAGATGGCATTATCTTAACATTTACATGGGAAATAAATACCCAAGAATAATTCAACATTTTTCAAAAAAAGAATAAAAGGGGACTTGTTTTGGCAAATATAAAAAAACTATAAAGTCACAATTTAAAAAAATCATGTCATATGGATAAGATTCTTAAACAAAGAATCCATGATTAGAGTCCAGTATATGTAAGAATGCAATATATGAAAACGTTTTTTTTTAATTTTGTAAGAAAAGGTTGAATTATGCAATAGGGTAAATAAAATTTCTAAGTAAAGAAGGTGAATTCAACGTATGCATGTATGCTTACTCATTCCCACCAAACAATAACAAAATAACTTATTTTTAGATTAAACCATCAAAGATATGGAGGATTGTAACAACGTTTTAGAATATGGGGGTCAGAAAAACTAGTAGCCAGGAATAGAGAACACTGGGACTAAACTGCTATATACTGCAGATTCACCCAAAGATTCCAAAATTTTCATATACCAGGTATTTCTAGAAGTGGTGGTTCTTCTAGAATAAGGGCTAAAATAAAGAGGGATAGTTGAAAATCTGTTTAAGAAACAGTCAAGGGCACATATCCCCTCTGTATTCCAGGTAGTTACACTACTAGTCCTTCTTACTTCTGCAAAAGGCAATACATTTATAGTCAAAACAGAATGAAACAGAGAGACCGTCTGTGATCTGGAGGATATTGGAGGCATGGTTGAAAAGAATTAAGCGAACATGTGCGCAGGCTGAGACACCCCCTCCTCCAGCCCTCTTTCCATATGGGCTCAGAACTCAGCATTAGGCCTTCACCCCCAGGCAAGAGACAAGTTGAGTTTTCAGATCAGATCATGGATCAGATCAAGCCAAGAGAAAACCAGACTGAAGTTCACAAACAAAATGATACAGCAGACTGCCCTTCTCTAAAGTTCACAGTTAACACACCCACTCATGTGAATATATCTCAACTTCTTATAACTCCAAAATATTAGCAAACAATCATGGATTGCCAGACAACTAAAAGATACCTCTATCAAGAAAGATACAATAGGCAAAAACAAAGAAATCTGAGACTAAGGATAAAGTAAAACTTCCAAAAATGAAAACTATTGTTAACAGCTTTAGAGAGATAAGATACAAGAAAAGATACTATGTAAAAGTAACACTCCAACAAAAAAGAATGCTTGAACATTAAAAAATATGATTGCAAAAAAGTAAAAGAATAGGAATATCAGAAAATAGATTAAGAAAATTTCCAATAAGTAAAGAAAATAAAGAGATGGATAATAGTAGAGAAAAATCAGAAAATTAGAGGATCAGTCCAACACCAAATACCAGGAGTACAGAACGCAACAACAGAGAAAATGGAAGAGAGGGAATTATCAGTAAAATAATTCAAAAAGATTTATCAAAAACAAAGGACATGGATTTGCAGATTAAAAGATATTACTGAGGTATTGGTGGTGTTGTATGTGGGAAATCTGTATTTTATGCATGATTGTTCTATAAACTCATAAGTTCTCTAATAAAACAATGTTTTTTAAAAAATAAATTTTTAAAAGGTATTGCCGAATATCCAGAAAGATGAAAGAAAATAGTCTCAGACTAAGAAATATCATCACAAAATTTCAGAATACCAGAAACAAAGAAGATCCTTTAGATTTCCAAGCAGGAAGGGGAATGGGTTATTTTCAAAGATACAGGAATCAGAATGGCATCAGAGCTCTCACAAACAGCACTGGAAGCTAGAAGGCAGTGGAGTAATGTCTTCAAAATTCTGCTGGAAAAGTATTTCCAAGGTAGACTAGTATTTCCAGATAAAACACCAGTCAAGTCACAATAGATAAAAACAATTCTGGACAAGTGAAGTAACATGAAAAAGAATGTACCTTCCATGAACTCTTCTCAAGAAGGTATTAGAGGCTGTTCCACCAAAATGAGAGAATAAACCAAGAAAAAGGAAAACAGGAGAACTAAAAAACAGGTCATCCTATATCAGAGAGAGTAAAGGAATCCCCAGGATGATGGGTGACAAGCACAGAGCTCGGTTCCACCATGGAGCTGGTCAGAAGGCTTCAGGAGACGCTAGAAAGATGAAATTGAAAGACAGCTTGAAATGTCTCAATGTCATAAAAGGAGATTTAGACAAAAGAGTTTGGAGTTTTATTAGTGACAGTTGCTTGTGTTACTCCAGAGAAAATGAAACCTGTCAAAAGAGAAAAACATGTAAGATTTGATATTGAGGGGATTGGGTGAAAGTTATGCGTCAACTCTTTGAACTATATTTGCAATTTTTCTATCTGTCTAAAATCATTTCAAAAGAAAAAGTAGAGCGGGCCATGGTGGCTCAGCAAGCAGAATTGTCGCCTGCCTGCACCCGGGTTCGATTCCCAGTGCCCGCCCATGAATTAAAAAAAAAAAAAAAAGTAATCATTGTGCTTGTGGTCGACGGCCTTTGAAATGAGCCCCACAATCCTCATCTTCTGATATTCACATCCTTGTGCAATCCTGCGGCGAACGGACTTTTAAGGGGGTTCCCGTGAACCCGCCTCCCGATGACCACATCCTTGCGTGATCCCCTCCTCTGGCGCTAGGGCCAGATGTCATAATTTACCCGTAATGAAAGGAATACGGGGATGGGGTGGGGCTTCTGAGACCAAGTCACCGCACTGCTGTGACTTCCATCTTGCTGGCTCTCTCCCTCCCTCTCTCACTCGGAGCTGGCAGGCTGCGAGCTGCCTTCCGGAGAGGCCCAGCTGATAAGGAATTGAAGTCTCGGCCAGCAACCAGCGAGAACCTGAGAGCCTCCCAAGCCACATGAGTGAGCTTGGAAGTGGCTCCTCCCCCAGTGGAGCTTCGAGATGACTGCAGCCCCGGCCAGAAGCCTTGACAGCAGCTTGTGAATGAACCTGAGTCTAAGGTCGGAGTTTAGTGACGTCTGGACTCCTGACCACGGAAACCATGAGACCGTAAATGTGTCTTGTTTTAAGCTGCTGAGTTTGGAAGTAATTTGTCACACAGAAACAGATCATTAAGACAGGGGACTACATCGCTCAGATGTGACTAGCTTTATATAGTCATACTAAAGGAGACACTAAATATTAATGTAAGCTTCCTGTGGGGAGATAAAGGACAGGAAAGTTGTGAGTGCGTCGTAAGATGGCAGGAAAGAGAACTAAAGTTTTAACTTCTGTAGAGGAGAGACAAAGACGATTTGACTAAAAATGAAGACGTAAGACTGAAAAAAAATAAGAACTGAAAAAAGGAAGACGTGGAAATAAATGGTAAAAGCAGTGAAAGTGGTTGCCTCTGGGAGGGGGGCTCATGGGAAGTGGGAGTGAGGAAATACTGGGTTTTTTAATTTAGGAATCTTTTGTAAACACTTAATACTTTACATTCTGTGCATGTTTAAGTTTGATAAAAATTCAAACTTAAAAAGATTCTTACCACACAATCCAGAAATGATTCTTTTGTTTAATCCAATTTTTTTCTTTCACACAATTGAGCTGGGCAGCTTTCCTCCAATAAAGATTCATTTATATAATGTTTTGACCCTTGAGTCCTTATTCAACCCTTCCAAGTTTTTATGACCCCAAATTTTCCACACTTTACCAAATCTTCTGTTTCCCCAAATCCCTAATCCTTTAATCCTTTTTCTTTCCTTTGGGGTATGTGTGTGTATGTGTGTGTGTGTGTGTGTGGCTGCTTGCCCCTGGGTCCTTTCACTTTATCCCTTTTCTTAGTTAAATAGAAAGTGCTGCAGTTGAACATCTAACCAGGGCCTGGCAGATCGAAGTGCTCAGTTCATGTTGTGTAAATGAGTGAGCCTCCATATTGAGTATCCTTTCTTCCAAAGAGGAAAATACAACTGTAGAGGAAGCTGGAAGAGAAGGGTGAAGGTCTGACCTGGGTTGAGAGATTCACCCTCCCAAGGGCTGTGTCCCCATTTGCTTTCACATCAAGCTCCAAGAGGCAAGCACCAGGCAGGACCGTGCTGATGACAGGAAACAGCAGAAGAGTCCATGATTACAGTCAAAGAGATACCACGTTTGATGCAGTTCAGGAAGAGGGCCTATGGAAGCACTGTGGAGGAAGTACTAGTCTTACACACACACACACAACAAACCAGGACAAAGGCAGGAAGTCAGTGAGGGAGAGGGGAAGCAAGGGAGGGACTTATGCTTAGGACAGTATTCTTGATCAATCCCAAGTCAAGGATATTTTCCCCAGCAGGTCAGGCAAATTACAGTTAAATTGGGCCCTTGGACTGTCAGGAATTGGTGAGTTTTGATGAGTTACAAGGCTCAGAGACCGAAGAGAACTATTTAATTTTGGAGATCCACAGGATCTTCGAAATCATCTCTGTGGTTAGAAAGCTTTCAAATTGTTAACTTCTATCTGTCCCTCTAAACCATTCCATGAGTGCGGAGGTCCATTTCCTATTTTTGTTTATCATTAATTCCCCAGCATTATACTCAGTATTGGGAACATAACAAGCATCCAATAAATATTGCCGGATGCATGAATGGATGAATGGGACTCCTGAGAGCTGTGCTTCTTGGTAGGAAGCCTGGGTAGATATTTTAAATGATGGAGATTTTGTTTAATGTCATGAGAGTAACATTTCAGATGTTTTCCCTACTCAAACATCCTGTCACTTCACCTCAATATGATCAGATGTGAGATGGCACAGACCCCAAGGTAGGACACATCTTCAGGATCACTTCCAATTAAAGACTCGGTGTGCCCTAAGGAATGTCCTAGTCATGCCTCCAAGCCCATGGAAGAATCCCGTTGCTCTCTCTTGGCTAAAATTGCTCTCCATTTGTTATGAAATCAATTATGCTTGCAGCCAGCTTGAGATTACCTCCCCTAAAGAAAGCTGATCTAATGCTTGTGATTCCAGACTCCAAGAGAGAGTTTTTAGAAGAAAAAATCAGGCAGGCAAACATATGGTTTATTGTTCTCTGAGACAGTTCAACAGGTTCACACAGAGGACAGACATGGGACTGAAGAGGAGATATGCCCCCTCCTTTCAACACTGTGACAAAGTACCCTGTGCATCATCTATTTGGGTGATCACCACACTCAGAAGGACAGCCCCACTAGTTTGGGGTTCAAATATATGGGAGAATTTAACACAACAATTTTGTCAAATAGGAGGTTCTAAATATGATAAGTACTATAATTTACTGATCACACACAGTGTTAGCTGTGTTTATCATATATGTGTTATTTCTAAATCTCATTGCCAGGAAAGTATTACCTTCATTTTATAAAGAATGGAATTAAGGTTCGGTGAACCTGAATATTTTACCCACACTGTAATCAGTATGTGGCAGAACTGGAATTCAAACGTGGGGTGGGGGTGGGGAAGTTTGGGAGACTTGTTGTAGTGACGTGACTGAGGAAAGTTATTTACCCTCTTCAACTTCCATTTCACATCCATCAGGAGGAAACAATAACGGCACCTCTTCAGAAAGGTGAGATAATGTGTGAATAGCACTTAGAAGAACAGAATGAAGTAAATTCTCCATAAATATTAAGTATCATTATTATAACACAGTGCTACCCCTTTATTTAACTTTTAAAAACCCACTGTTAGCACCACTTACAGCCTATCTACAAAATGCCATCAGACCTTCATTAACGCGGGACTGCCATCAGCACTATAACTAATAACTATCCATGACCAATTTTAGCAGCTACATAAATAAATGCTTTATACCTTAAAGTAGCTGCATAACAAAGATTTGCTGCTCTTAAAAACACTAAAAATAAGCTTCTTTTTACACATCCTTCCTTGACTTTCTAGAGTAGACTAAGTTATATCCTAATGTCTCCTGCCTCTGTAACATTCATTTACTTTCCCTTAGCAGTACTCAAAACTCACCTAATTATTTGCTCAGTAGCTAGCTTTCTTTCTAGACCAACAGTGCTTAGTAGAAATATAATGTGAGCTGCATATGTAATTTAAATTTTCCTAGTAGCCTCATTGCAAAAAAGATAACAGGTAAAATTAATTTTATTTAACCCAATTATGTCCAAAATATTATCGGCTTAACATATAATCAATATAAAAAATATTAATGAGATATTTTATTTTCCTTCTTTTTTTTTTTGCACTGTCTCTCTGAAATCCAGGGCATATTTTATACTTTCAGTGCATTTCAATAAAGACTAACACCATTTGAAGTGCTCAATAGTCAAAAGTGGCTGGAGGCTTCCAGGGAAGAGCTCTAAGGGTCCGTAGGGTTAGGCTCCTTGACTGCCCAGTTCATTGCTGTAACCTCAAGGCCTAGTACAAGTTCATTACAGAACACAGTACCACAGAGGGAACTCAATAAGTCTTTATTGAATGATTGGATGAATGGGTGCACAAATGAATGAATTTCCAAATGCATAGTTGGTATGAAACTTTAAAATTCGCATCATACTTATGTCATGAATCTGCATGGATCAGCCACAAATGGCAGTTCCATAGTGAGTGATAGTAGGTGGGCAAATCAGTATGTGGTCGCTAGGTCTTGCATAAAATTGTTCAGCAAAATAAAGATCTATAATGACTTTGGAGTTCTGTTCAACCTACATTGGGTTGAACCTACTATCTTTGAAGGTTTGGGGGTCAGCAGGTGGTATACCATAAGATGGTAAGAAACAACTAATTAAAATAAATAGAAGCTTCACCAGAGTCTTGCTACCAGAACTGGAGCCCGTGGTCCCATCAGTTGTCTGTTCTGAGCCTCAGTTCTTAGATCTGTGGAACCCTTACTTCAAGTGGAATTTCATGGGGAAGCTCAATATACACAAGAGACAAGCAGTTCAAGGAGGCCACTGAGCACTCCTGTGCACTTGATACAGCAGCCTGCAAGGCACCAGTGGACCACAGTTAGAAACCTCTGGATGAAATGTCCTCAGGCAGTACCTGTAGTTCTGTTCCTCCATGATGCTGTACTCTCAGCCTGCCAGAAGTGCTGTTTCTTGATGCTGTTAGTGTGGTGCCTCCTTTAAAGCACCTTTACACAAAGGAGATACTACCTCTTCATGGAGTAGTGTAGGGGGTTACGAGTGCTGGCCTGGATTTGGATCCTGACCCTGCTGCCATTCCACTGTCTGACCTTCAGCAAATTGCTTCACCCATGTATATCTGTTTCCCCATCTGAAAGACCTCATAAGGTTGTTATAAATAAATACAAGTAAATAATCCAAAAAAGCCCTTAGAGTAAGGTCTGACATATGGTAAGTACTCAGTAAGTGTGAGCAGTTTTTATTACTCTTATCCTGCCTTCTCTAAGCCCACATCAGCTCTTCCTTTCCACTGCTGCAAGTCAGAACTTAGGGTCAAAATAACAAATGGGGCCTCTTGCTAAGGCAGTTTCCTTGGAATCTCTTTCTCTTTTCTTCTTTGCTCTTCATTGTTCTATTTTCCCATACTTGGTCTCTCGTTTTCTTCCCCATGTCTTTATTATTTTGATTCCTAGTTCTAGAACTTCTCATTCACCAGCCAGGTATCTCCACAAAACTACAGTGCCAGTTTGGATCTGTGGTATACCTCAGAAAAGCCATATCCTTTAATCCTTATTGAATATTGCTGGGTAGGAGCTATTTGATTATCCATAGAGATATGACTCATCCAATTGTGTGTGGTAACTTTTGATTAGATGTGCTCCATGGCAATGTGTCTCCACCCATTCAAGGTGGGGCTGTTTACTAGAGCCCTTGAAGAGGGAAACATTTTGGGAAAGCTCTGGAGCCCACGAAGCCAGAGGCCTTTGGGGATGAAGAAGGAAAACACTTCTGGGGGAGCATCATGAAACAAGAAGCAGGGAAAGAAAGCTAGCAGATGCGGCCATATTCACCGTGTGTCTTTCCAGTTGAGAGAGAAACCCTGAACATCATCAGCTTTCTTGAACCAAGGTATCTTTCCCTGGATGTCATAGATAGGACATTTCTATAGCCTTGCTTCAATTTGGACATTTTCACAGCCCTAGAACTATAAACATGCAACTTAACAAATTCCCCTTTTAAAAAACCATTCTGTTTCTGGTACATCACATTCCGGCAACTTACAAACTAGAAGAACTACCTCTACCTCAATATCTTCCTTCAGACATCTTATTGAATTCTTCAGAGAATTTAAGTTTTCCTTTGATTTTCTATAATGCTGAGAAATAGAATCAATGAACTTCTTGCCTGGGTCTTTATTCTCCTCTGTGGAATAGCCCACCTTAGCTATCATTTAGTGAATAGTTGAGCAGGGCCCAAATGTTCCCTATGGGTAGAAGACTGAGCTACAGGGAAGCAGCCAAGGGGGTTCTTAAATGAGGAGGCTCAAACAACTAAGGACGGTCCTTGCTAGCCTGTGAAAGACACCCAGAGAGGCTTTCTACAGTAACGTTTTCTTCATTTCATTGGAATTTCCATTGAACATGCCATATCCAACTTCTCATTCTAGCCAAATCTGCCCTTCCAACAGACTCTAACTTAAGGAAGTAAGGCAAGGTATTCTTTGTGCCTGAGAGGGCCACTAATCCAGGGAACGTCTATCTGTAAGCTGGCCAGCAACCCATGAAGAGACCTGACTCAACACAGAAATGTTTCTCAAGACGTGTGACTATTGGTTAAGCAGAGAAATTTGGTTTCCTATGAGATTTAGAGTAATGTGGAAATAATAGGCTAATCAGGAAGAAGAAGAGGGCCAAAGCAAACACATACAGAGAAGCAGATATAATATGATAAAAGAAACCAGAGCATTCAATCACTGGGACTGCTTCACACATTCGTAGGCAGGTTCAGTTGAAGGAGAAATTGGGTATGGCATGTTCGTAGTTCCCTAGATACATGTACAAACCTTGTACAACTTTATAATAAACCACTATATAGTCTGTGCTCCCTAGGAACAAAACCTGAGACAAATTGTATATGCTAATTCTTAATGGGACAGGGGTACAATCCCAGGGCAGTGAGAATTGAGGGGAAAAGGGAGGCGAAGCAAGGAAAGGAGAAAGCAAATATAAAACATATGTTACCCAGCTGTCCACTGCCTCCAAAGAAAACACAGCTGGCTGATTGGTCACAGGGGACATTTCAGGACAGGTCAGATGATATCAGTGCACCTCAAAACAGTTCATGGATGGGCAGGAGGGAGGTGGGGAGAGAAGGGAGAGGAATTTATATGCAACTGCTTCCCCTGTTTCTCATCTCCTCTCTCGGTACTTAAAGGTCATTTCACGGAGTATTAATCCCCTATACTTTCAGACTGTTTTCATCCCCTGGCATGTTAACTGCCCCAAACCCTCAGGTTGCATTCCAGACCCTCTAAGTAGCCCCTCCCATTCCCCAGCCTGACACTTCATCTGAGATCTGATGTGGTGGGAGAAGCCAGGGCCTCCAAGGGACCAGCAGTTTGCAACAAGGTACCAGGTGCCAGAGCTGCTGCACCTCCCACCACTGAGCAAGCAGCTGAGAACATGGGGTGGAGGCAGCTGCAACCAGTTGAGAGGGGGCCGGTGCATACATTTGGTTCAGTATACCCCATTCTTGTAAAGTGGTCTGAGTTTTACTTCCCTACAGTTGAAAAAGCCAAACTCAAAATTTACACTGTGTTATTATCACCCTCATCTTGGCTCCTCACCTCCCAGGGCCAGCCATATTCACTTCCCAAATCAGCTCAAGTTGAAACTTTTTATAGCCTCACACGTTCCAGATTCAAATCATCTTATTATAGCATCACCCAGAGCCATCAAAATGTCCTTAATCCAACATTTCCATAACCAAAGACTGCACATTCCATCTAGGGACAAGGCATTTTATCTATGTATCCCATACATGTATGGAACACTTTGTATCCCAGTAATTTTATTAGGAAAATAAAGTCGCTATCATCATAGCACTGTGGTAGGCAAAAGGGAGATAATTCCCCAACCCTGTTCTCAAGACCTTTACATTCTTATTGGGGGATGTGTACAAAACCTTTTACCTTGGAATGTGTCAAGTATAAGGCTTACGCAATGATATATAAAGGTCAACGTACTTCATTACGTAAAATTAGATGAGGATGTGAAAATAAGCAAGACAGTATGACGCAGAGGGGGAAACGAGACTGGAAGTCGGGAGAATAGGCTTCTTGTCCCTGCTCAGAGAAGAACAGTTCATGTGACATTGGATGAGCCAGTTAACCTCCAAGAGGTCTCGGTGTCCCCCCCATTAAGATGAAGGCGTTAGATCAGATCCTCACAGCAGTAGCACCCCGTGATTCTACTTTATCGTATCTAAGCAAAAGAAAGCTTTTTATTTTCAAAATTCCAGAGTTCCTTGAGTTCAAAATTAAGAGGCATGGTGCTTACCATTTGTGTCAATTTGAAAATATTATGTACCCCAGAAAAGCCATGTTTTGAACCTAATCGAATTTTGTGGGAGCAGCTATTTCTTTTTTTTTTTTTTTCAACTTTTTATTGTATAGTGTAACATATATACAAAGCAAAGAAATAAAAAAGCAATGGTTTTCAAAGCACTCTTCAAAAGGTGGTTACAGGACAGATCCCAGAGTTTGTCATGGGCTACCATACAGTCCTCTCAGATTTTCCCTTCTAGCTGCTCCAGAATATTGGAGGCTAGAAGTCTTAAATATTTTTTTATCATCACAATCGACTTTTCTTCTTCTTTTTTTAGGTATATATATGTTTTTGTAAAATAACATATATACAGAAAAGCTATAAATTTCCAAGCACAGCATCACAATTAGTTGTAGAACATATTTCAGAGTTGGACATGTGTTACAATTTCATAATTTTAGGCTTTTACTTCTAGCTGTTCTAAAATACTGGAGACTAAAAGATATCAATTTAATGATTCAGCATTCACGTTCATATGTTAAGTCCTATCTTCCATGTATAATTCCACCATCACCTTTGATCTTTCTATACCTCTCTTTGGGGTTGTTTGGGCTATGGCAATTCTAAATTTTTGATATTGGAAGGGTCTGTCACTAATATGGGATAGGGAGATGGAACTATCTGATGTTCTGGAGAGGCTGGGCTAGGTTTCAGGACTCATCTGGACCAGGGACACATTTGGAGGTTATAGGTTTCTGGAAAGTTACTCTTGTAACTTTAGGATTGGCTGGAATGGTCCAGCTTGGGGGTTGGCAGGTTATGATAGGTAGCACGGTCTACCTGAAGCTTGCGTAAGAGCAACCTCCAGAGTAGCCTCTCGACTCTATTTGAACTCTCTCTGCCACTGATACTTTATTAATTATACTTCTTTTCCCCCTTTTGGTCAGGATGGAATTGTTGATCCCATGGTGCCAGGTCTGGGTTAATCCCTGGGAGTCCTCTCCCATGTCGCCAGGGAGACTTTCAGCCCTGGATGTCATGTCCCACATAGGGGGGAGGGCAATGATTTCATTTGCAGAGTTGGGCTTAGAGAGACTGAGGCCACATCTGAGCAACAGAGTTTCTCCAGAAGTAACTCTTAGGCATGCCTATAGGTAGTCTAAGCTTCTTTGCTACCTCCATAAACTTCAAAAGTGCAAGCGTCATGATCAAAGGCATGGCCTATTGGTTTGGGTGTCCCTAAGGTTTGACACAGTGTCAGGGAATTCCCTGATGGTAAGGTTGAATAGTTCCATAGTCTTTCTCCCCTCCCTAAGGGGACTTTGCCAATACTTTTTTATTATCTGCTTAATATACTCTAGGATGTTTCCAGGCATTACAATAATCTGTACAGGATTAAAGGACTTCTTTCTTATTCTGAGCTTCCTGTGTTTCATTTTCGCAAATGAGCTATCCAGATAGGTTGAATTAGATTATGCACTACAGAAAATCTCAGTTCCAGATCAAATGAACCTTTCTGACATTGGTCTCAAAGAGTATGTGTGGTTCTAAAATATAGACACTGTCTTCCTTACCCCTATGTTCTGATTTACTTTAACCCCAACCTGTTCGGCTTCATTCTCATCTCTAAATATCAGGTTATATATATAAAACAACCTTTCAAAATCCAGAAATAATAATCACTACTCTGGACTTAATGTGTCTGCTCTAAAAGCTTACAATCTAGGCCCCTGTTTCCTTATAAGCATTTTCTGAAGGTGACCATACCTTTGTTGTTTTTTGTTTCTGGCTTATTTTGTCTCACCAAATGTCCCACATGTTTATTCACATCATTGCATACCTTATGACATTGTTTCTTTTTGTAGCAGCACAACCTTCGTTCATAAGTATACACCATCGTTTGCCAATCTACTTCTCTATCAGTGCATCCCTCACCCACCTGCATTCATTGGGCATCATGTAGAGGGCCCAAAGTCCATAGTCCATCAACATTCTCAACTTTAGATAATTTCATTGTTCCCAAGAGACAGAAAATCAATAAACAAACCCTCACCAACTAGGAAATCTAAACCTCTTCTTAACTCTTGTCCCTCACCCCATTATTTACCTCTGCTGTTGCTGTGGCAGTGCTGATGGTTTCCTTTTGAACATAGCTCATAGCATGCAATGAGCAGCTATTTCTTTTAATTCTGATTCAGTGCTGTTGGTTGGAAACTTTTGATTAGATGATCTCCACAGAGATGTGGCATGCCCATTTATGGAGATGATCTTTTGATTAGATAGAGATGTGACTTCATCCATTACAGGTGAGCCTTGATTTGTTTACTGGAATCCTTTCAAAGAAGAAACAGTTTGGAGAGAGCCAGAAATGACAGAAGCCTCAGAACTGACAGAAACTTCATGGTAGAACTGATAAAGATGCAGACACGTGGAGAAAAGAGACACAGATGTTCAAAGATGCTTGGAGCCCAGAAGACGCTGCCATGAGATGTTAAGCAAGACAGAACCTGGAGAGAGCCAAGGGAGGCCAAGAGATGAAAGCCAGCCCTGGAGGAGCAAAGTAAGGAACCTCACAGGAGCAGAGGCTGAAAGCAATGGACCCCAGGAGCAAGGGATCAGAAGATCCAGCCACATGACTTCCCAGCTGACAGAGGTGCTTCTGACCCATTGGCCTCTCTTGAGTTGGTGCCTTAATTTGGACATTTCCATAGAACTGTAAACTTGTAACTTATTAAATTCCTCTTTTTAAGTTCTAGCATATCATATTCCGACAGCTTGCAAAGACATCACTTGTCTTCTTCTTAGTGGAGGACAGAATATTCTAGCAAGGCCACATGCAGCCGTGACTATCATCACAGTTTACTGAGTTTGATGTGATTCTAATGACTCACATAGCTGGGTGATTAGAGTATGAGATTGGAATTTGAATGTCTGGTTACCTGGACTGGAGTTTCCCATGGTAATATAGACACCTCCCTTCTGGGTATCACGTTGTCTGTCTGTAAAACAGGCCAAGTGCTTCCTATTTGCAACCCCAGAGGAAGGCTCCAATGCTTGGTGAGGCTATTCTTCAAAAATATACATGCAAATGGTTTATCTTGAAATATCTAGGCTTTGACTGATTTTTCTGATCACTTCTGCTGATGCGCTCACTCCATAAGGAAAGCCTAACAATCTTTATGGGAAAATTTGAAGGTACAGTAGAACAAGAAAGAGATGAAATATTGAGCTAGGTGGACTAAAGGATCAGCAATAGGCAGTGAGCCATGTGGAAGGGATAGGATAGGACTTGGTACACTACACATAAAGAACACGGAAAGAAAGCATACCCCACCTCTCAGATCCAGGAGTTGTCAGTGATAGTCAGAATATTAAATCTGAGAGGTGCTAGCCCAGCAACAGCTTTTTAAAATCCCATTTTGGGAATGTAGAGTTGATGAGTTGGCCACTATGTATCATTCACTTCTATGTGATGTTACGTCAATTTAAGCAGGTACTAAACATGGTTCTTAAAAGTGGCCCACCCAAACTTGGAGAAAAGACACACTAAACCTGGCCAGGGCTTAAATTTTCTCCAGAAAACTATGGCATGACTTTCTCACTGTTCTTGATAGCTCTTAAAATGGCAAAAATGCTCATTACACTCCATAGGTGACATAGAAGCATAATAATTTTGTGTTTTAAGTTAATATAAGTCACAGCAAGGTTTTGGATCTCATTTAAAAATGTCAGCTTCTCAACAATGTATAGACATGCCATGAGCATGAATGTGTGCTTGTGTGTTTGAGGGTGCATGTGTATGAGTATATTATGACTATATAGGAAATAATTTATCTGTTGTATACTTTTTTTATCATAGTAAATATGTCCTATTAAGATAGATGGATGGCTGCTTAACTGTGCTCATATTTTAAGCACATACTTATACTTCATTTATAATGGGCTGAATTCTGGGGTGAGAAATATTCCTGAAATCCTTCATACTCAAGCTTGTAATTATTGGTGAAAATGAAAAGAGGAACAGTAGCTAAGGGCCATGGAGTGTGGCTGTGAAGGGAGCCAGGAATCCCATGTGCCTTGGCCAGGTATCAAACTGGCAGTGTGTCTCAGGCGAATTAGGGGATGGTGGTTAATGACTGAAAAGTAGTGATACTCATTTGAGTGGGAAATATCTTTGGACTGGGAATGAGGAGATCTGGGTTGGAGTTTTGTCTCTACCCCTTTATCTGTGTATGACTTAGTCGCTGATTCACTTCCTTAGACTTCAGTTTCCTTCCAGGTAAAAAATAAAATTAGACCACATGACCTCTAGCTCTTTTCCTTTAGTTCCTTCCCATCTTTGAAATTCTGATTCTACAGAATTATTTGAACTCCCTTGGACATAGAGTGGCATGTTTTCAGATAACCAAAGGCAATGCTTAGCAAAAATTAGTCATATGACCTAATGTTGCCTTAGAGGTAGGACAATACAACTTCTAAAATAAATGTGTACTGACTCACTCAGTAAACCATTCACCAATAGGCTTTGTAAATACCATTTCCCAACTTTAAAAAAATAGATTAATGATGTCATAAAAACAGTATGCATGACTCAATGGAGAAAACAGTTACTGTCTGTGAATATATAAGGAGAAATAGTAGTAAGTCAGGTGAGGAAACTTTTTCATGAGACGTCACCATGGACAGCCTTCTGGGGAAGGTGTTACCTTCTTTTTTCCACAACTTAAGAGGACGTGGAGAACTTGGAGCCCAGAAGATGACACAAAAGTCAACCAAGGCAAAGTAAATCTTAAATAACAATAAAATTCAAAGAAGAAAAGGAGAGTGGCTTAATGTTAATCTCTAAGTATAAGAAGTGCTAAGGCTCCAAGGCTGCTCACCTGTAGCTCTCCTGTCTACAGAGAACAGCAGCATTTGTTGTGGTTCATTCTTCCCCCTGTATTCTGAAGCTGGGCTTTCAGCTGGCTGCACATCAGAATCTCCTGGGGAGTTGTTAAATGCAGGTGTCTGAGCCCCAGGAATTCCAATCAGTGCATCTGGAGAGGAGGGGGCGGTCAGGAGAATGAGTAGATAACTGTAGCTCTTGCATCTGTGAGCTCAGCTAGGGCTCTACCCTCATCTTCACCAGCTAACCAGCTTAAAGCCTGAATATTCTCTGAGAGTAGATCAGGTATTTTGGAAGGCGTGTTTCAGGCAGACATGCTAACAGGACAGAAGGCTTTGTGCAGTCTCCCAAGTGATCTGCAGAACTAAGTGACCCTCAGCGTAGCGACCAGGACCAAGGTTTTGGCTAAGAACAGGCTTCATGGCATTGCTGTGAGATTGGACATCCACATTCTCTAAAAAAACTGAGGGCAAGAGTTCTACCATCTTTTTCCTTTTCTCTTGGCTTGCTTCCTTGGTTTCCTGATTTCAGACAAACCTGTATTTTTGAGTCCTTCTTGAGTCCCCTGTGGAGAGGAAGCTCCTTGAAGGAAAAGACTGAGACTAGTCGTCCTTCCACCTTGAGTCTCTGGCACAGTGCTTGGTCCATGTATGTCAGCTCCCTCTACACAGAGAAGCGCAGCTCAGGGGAGGCAGCGAGCAGTCACCAAGGATGGCAGAGCCCCAGACCTGTTGCCTTCTCTAATGTGGGAACTCTGGGTCTCTGGCCTTGGAGCCGGAAGATCAGAATCAGCATTGGCAGCAAGACCGAGAGAGGCGTCAAACTTCTTTGGGTGGGAAAAGCGACTCCCTGCTTAGGTTTTGAACTGATAATTCATCTCCCTTACCTGCATTTCCATAAGTAACATCACTAAACATCCCAGCACCTGGGCAAGTCAGTAACCACTTCACACCCAGAACCCTAAAGCCTCTACCCTTAGGGCTTTTAGGGCTCTTCACACTCCCACCATGCCTGCCTCGGTTGGTTTGTCTGGAGTGATAAACTTGTTCCTCACGAGGAGCTAGCTCAGAAACAACAAAAAGGTTTCCTCTCAAATCCTGAGACATTTAAAGGGCTTGCATAAAGGGGAAGAACCTACCGCAGCAAATGATGGGTCAGGCAGCTATCTCCTAGGGTAATTTGGGGGACCTCCAAAAAGGCTCTGCTGGCCAAAAACACCTCTTTCCTAGGCTGGCCTTGGCATTCCTATATCATAGTCAACTTTGCCACTAAGTAGCTATGCACCTGTCCTGAGGTAAGACATCATGTTGTTTAAAGGAGGTTTCCTATTTGGTTGGTTGACACAACAGCAGGGATGCTTCTAAATATAGGTGGGAAACTCCTTGAATGCAAATACTGCCATCTAGTCCTTCCACTGTAAGTCTTTGGCAAGCACTGGCTCCATGAACATCAGCTTCTTCTGTGCAACTCAGAGCAGGATCTAGGCCACAGGACAGGGAAGAGGCAAGTGTTGGGATGAGGAAGCCAGTTGGGACTTTTGGAAGCATCCGTCCTGCAGGGATGTGGTGCCCTAGATGCAGCAGAATGGACTGCATGTATGGAGGAGGAGAAAAGCACTGAAAGGGAGCAGGTAGGCCTGGGGACTGGCCCGGAGGGCCACAAAAACAAACTTGGAAAACTTTTACCACTTGGCCCCTGCAGTGCTTGCCCCACAGTTACATTTCAACTCCTGCAGTGAATGTGAAACCCTGGAGAATGAATGGGGTTTGTTTGGCTTTTTTTTTGATGCATCTTAATTCAAGTGCTTTTGCCTGAGTGAGTCAGAGGCAGGAAAAGCTCCAGCTCCCCACCAGCTGGTACTTTTCCATCCCTTCCCTTGGATTATATAACATGGCACATTTTTAGAAACTTGGTTCTAGTTGCAGAGACTTCTGTGCTAAAATTTCAGCTTCCCAGTACTCATGCTCCCAAATTCTCAAGATAGGAGATGCTAGTGTTTCTGAGCTATGAGGTACAGGAATTGGAGGATAATATATTCTAAACATATACAAAAGGAATAAGGAGTTTCATGCATTCATCTCAAAATATCTCCTTCTTATCCTTTGTTTTTATAAAGTGACAAGGTAGGAAAGCTTGAAAATGCTCCTAGGGCAGCATCTAGGAAAGCACCTCTGCTCCATGATTTTACAAACCTATTAACTAGGAGATTAAATGGAGAGGAAGTAGCACATTAGCTTAAATTCATACGTGCATTTGTTTGATATAACATCCAAAGTGAGTTTATATAGAAAGCAAGTTTGATTGGGACGTTTAGGAGAACTGGGATCCTAAAACAAGGAGAGGCTGGAGCCAGAGGAAGGAAATGTGTTGGAAGAAATGGAGGGAAAGGAAACTGAGACACAGTCTGCTGAATGATTCTCAAGTTCATATTGCAAGATCACCAATTACAAGGATCAGATTCTGGATCTTCTGTTTCTCACCTCAGTTCCTAGAAGGTACAACCTCAACATCTTTGAACTGTTTGTCCAAAGCAGCCCATTGTCCCAAGTGACCAATTTTGATCAGGTCCTTGTCCACCTAAGTGCCCAGGAGCAAAAGCCAAGCCCAATGCCAGCATCTTCCTCAATGGAGCTCTGGACACAGCCACATGTACAATGAGAAGCATCTTCTTGTTTTAAAGTCTCCTTAGCCACCAAAGACCATGAACCCCAGTCATGGCCCAAATCATGAGCCAAAGCCAAACAGGAATTGAAAGGAGCAAAGGAAAGGGCAGAACAAAATGAGCCACAGCTGTGCAGACATTTTCAGAGGCCCCATGTCTAGTTTCCTTCCTTCTCATGCCCACAAGCTCTGAAATCTTATGTACATGCCATTCCCCAGGGGCCTTCAAATTAAAAAACCCTTAATTTTCCACTCTACCCAATAGTGATAAGGTCACAAAAACTGTGCAGAGAGCTAAAACTTAATTCTGACCTAATAGGTTTCAGGTTCATCATTTTCCCAAACCCCTGGATTCCTACTTCCTTCCTGTAAATGACCTTTCCCAGTTGTTGAAACATCCTTGCGGTCACAATTTCTTTGGTACCTACATATTAGGGCAATACTCATCCTAGATTCTTAAAGGCAAATTAGAGGAGAGGTGGAAGTGTCTTGATGTAGAAGTCTTCAGATCCTTGCCCTTGTTTCCAGAATAGAAAGTCATGTGTATAATGCTTTCCCTTTATCTAAGTGGGTAAGGTCCCTGTATTAGGTAGAGGTTTCTAGAGAAACAGAATCAGCAGAAGATATCTGTAAGTATAAAATTTATAAAAGTGACTCACATAACCGTGGGGATGTCAAGTCCAAGGTCGTTAGGGCAGGCCACAAGCTGGCAGATCTGATGAAGTTCCTCAGTGAACTCTCAGGAGAGGATGACTGGTTGAAGCAGGAAGAGTGACTGTCTCTTCTGAATCCTCCTTAAAAGCCTTCAGTGATTAGATTAAGTGTCACTCGTTGCAGAAGGCTCCTTAGAGGCCTTCAGTGATTAGATTGTCACTCCCCTTAGCTGATTACAAATGCAATCAGCTGTGGATGCAGCCAACATGATCATGATTTAAGTCCATGAAATGTCTTCATAGCAACAGACAGACCAGCACTTCAACACACAAGTTGAAGTTTTACAGCACAGTCAGTATCATACTTTACCCTTTGGTCCAATTTACCTTAGTCCTATACAGATCAGCTTCATTCATATCTCTCATTGAAGTCTGATCACTTTGTCTGGGTTTTCAACAGTTGCTGTATGGGGTAATGCTGACTTTCACTTTCACAGCTGCAGAACTCTAGCTCTGAGTCTCAAGTGTAACACAGATACCTGAAGTTCCAGGGGCCAACCAGGTTTTATACAAAGAGCTCAGCATCTCAGAATTTAGAAATTGTCCTTTATTTCCAATGATATTTGATTAGGGGTAAGTGAAACAGTTGTAAAAGATTGGGATTGAAATCATAAAAGTCTAAAAGAACTGTATATTCAGATTGTTTTTCAAGTACCTTTAAATTCTCACTCCTCTATACGGAACCAAAACTGGAAAACTAAACAAAGCATTCTTACCATACAATAGTTGACAAAGAAATGCAATGGAAAAAACTTTCATTGGTGAATCCATACTCAAAAAGCTTTGCAGCAATGAGTCAATAAATGAATGTTCCTGAAGTGTTTTAAGTTAAAACGTTTAAGTATGTTGGTTTTATTTTATTAATTTCCTTCTTTAACTGACTCTTTTGATTAACCAGGCAATTGCTGGTATCCAGGGACTGTGTACATATTCTGTTCTATTTGGCTGAGCTTTAAAGGATGGATAGATTCCCCCAGACTAAGGAGGGGGAGAAAGGAGTCTGGGTAGAAGAAACAGCATTAAAGTCATAGAAACAGGGACAAACTTGATGTATTAGGGAAAGAGGTCCAGTAACAAAGGTAGCTGGAACATAGGATCTGAGGGCATCCCAAGAGAAAGTCAGAAAGGCATGCTGGTCCCAGATTGTTCAAAGCCTTGAAATTATACTAGGAAATCTGGACCTAATCCTGTAGGCAGCCACTGAAGGTTTTCCTTTGGATTGGATCTGAGACAAGCCATGCAGTGCAGCACGAGAACAAGAGGAAGGGATGGCTGTTATTGGGTATTTTCTGCAAGAGTCCATGTAAGAGATGCCAAGGATCAGAAACAAAGAGTGACAGCAAAAATGGAGATGTGGTAACAGACGTGGGCAGTCATTTTGCAAATAAAACTGACAGTTCATGAAAAGCAAGAAATTTTCAAGGCTGGCATGGAGGTTTCTAGTTTGTTTCAGCAATGCTTAAGATTGAACTGGCAGGAAATTGGCTTGTAGCATCCTTATAAGCAAATATCTTTTGTACATAAATTAATTATAACTGACTCTGATTTTGTCACTTTCAGTAAAAAGTGGGAATAAAACTTTAAGTGGGAGAAATCAGCACCCTTCCTCAAAGCACAAGTTTCTGGGGCCTGAGCTCTCCTGGAATCAGCAGCACAGACAGAGGGGAGTCATGCTGTTCTTCCAGCATGATTTCTTGAGGATGTAGAATATGTGCCAAAAAAGTAGTCCACCCCATTCCTTTTCCAATAGAGGTACACAGAAATAACATCTTTCCTTATATATGACAGGGATTGTTAAATTGAGATCAATTAAATTGCATTGGTCAAAGGCCCTAAGATAAACTTTGTCATTTCAGTTTCCTTCCCATACAGGAAACCTTGGAGACATTTCGAAGGGAGTTTGAGCCTTAAGCCCTTCTTCATGGCTCAGAGTATTTAGCATTCATTACCCAGCCATGAGATGAACTGGTATACCAGTTGGACACATTATTTGTGTGTTTTGGTAAGTGTTGGCATGGATGTTCATTTTATTTTATTAAGTTAATACTGGGATTATATTGATCCTGCCCTTAAAAATTAGAAACTGAAGTAGATAGTCTGATAAATAATTTCTATATAAGTAAAAAATTAAAAATATCATAAGAGGTGCTAAAATGTTACCATAAGCTAGTGAAAATATCACCCATACTTCTAACACACCACATATCCTATTCCTTCATTTCTCCTCTCTCTGATTCTATTCTCTAGCCATGTCCAAGGCTGATTTCCTAAAATGACCCTTATGTCTTGTGTGTAAACCTCTTCTATTCTCTCTTCTCCCTCCCACTACAAAGTCTGAGATTGGCAGCCATTGCAGGCCAGGATGACTGTGTGAGTTAGAACTGGTTCAGCCCTTTAAAGGAGATAAAGCCTTCTCAAGTTATGGTACAGCCTGGATTTTGTTGGAACCAGCCTATACTTTTCTAGCTGCTTAGAAACTTCCTGAAAGGGCCTGGAAAGAACACATTCTGTGGAAAACCCATGCAACTGTAGGTGTAGTTTTATAAAATATCCTAATTTTCCTCTGATATGAACATCAAGACTCAAGTCTTGATGCTGTTCTATTTACCCTGAAGGCAATTAAGCTGGATTTTCCTCTGCAGCATCAATTTCACATTCCTTATTATATTCTTCCTGAAAGCTTCCATTAGTAATATCTCTATTAAATTTTATTATAGCTTCTCAGTCTGCCAGTAGTAAAATGAGCGGAGGCAAGAAAATTTAAACTGAATTCTAGATCAGCATGCTGAAAGTTTTCTAAAACTGGACTTATAAGTCCATTTAGGTTAGTTTAGATGCAATTTTCGCTAAGACCAGGCTCTTATGATCTCTTCTAACCTAGATTCTATCACCCTAAACTCACTGAAAGAAATTAAAAAGCAATAAAACACTTACTATCTATTAAATACTTAATAGATGTCAAGCTCTTTACAGATATTTTATTTAGTCTCCACAAGAAACCTAATATATAGGTTTAGAGCCATTTTTTATAGAAAGAACCTAGGATTCAAAGAAGTTAAGTGACTCTGTGAAAGTCATATAGCCAGGAAGTATCAGATCAGAAATTAGAATCCAGATCTGTGCAATGCCAAAATCTTTACATTTCTGTTTACAAGAGTCAAGCTCTGTTCTTGTGGGGCCAGCAAATTGAATTGTATGAACAGTAACCTGATAAAAATCTAGAATCACTTTGATGTTCGCAAAGGAACAGAGAGCACTTTGCATAATAAAATAGAAAGAATCTCCACCGCCTGGGAATTTATAATCTAAAAAGCATCACAGGGCATGAAGTGAAGAGGAGCTGAAATGGAATGATCATATTCATCTTCCTGCTCCCAGCAGGGAGTAGGTAAGTCAGGAAGATCACCAGCAGCTTGACTTTTCTCAACCTTTCTCCCCACTTTCATTTCTTTAAGCAAATATTCTGAAGGGGTTATACAGTTCCAAGTTTCAATTAAATGATAGACACAAAGTGCTGCAAAACAACTCTTTAAATGCACTGACAAGCTGGCAAAAAAGGAAAAATACCCAGGAGCCAAATAATAAGTGAAACTCAGAGAAGTCAACAAGGCATTCTCTCCTCATTGGCATTTTCCATACCAAGTGGATCTGAGCTTAACACTTACAGAGCACAGAGATGGGGACAAAGCACAGAGCCAGTGCCAGGTGAGGAATCTATTTTTCAGCCTCACGTAAAGCTGAAAACTCAATCACATTCAGTGTAAGGTAAACAAGATAATATAAGCTCACACCCAGGAAAATTGTCTATCTTGAACCTAGGTACTAAACAGAGGATGAGAACTACTCTTCTGAGAATGTATAGCTACAAGCCATCCCTTAGGTGAGTTTACAAATTCATGCAATTGCGCAAGTCTCAAAAGCTTCAAGTTCCAATAGAATCCACAAGAAAGCTCTAGAGCTAATATCCCAATTCAGCAAAGTTATAGAGTATCAGAATAACACACAAAAATTAGTTGTGTGTCTATATACCAGCAATGAACAATCTGAAAAGGAAATTGAGAAAACAATTTTATTTACAATTACATCTAAAAGAATAAAATCTCTAAGAATAAATTAAACCAAGAATGTTAAACACTTGTACACTGAAAACTATAAAAATTCCTGAAAATAATTAAGGAAGACCTAAATAAATGGAAAGACATCACACTTTCACGGATTGGAAGACAGTATCTTTATGATCTCCATACTACCCAAAGACACTTAAAGATTCAATGCAATCCTGACCAAAATTCCAGCAGCCATTTTTTAAGAAATAGAAAATCTATTTCTTCAAAATTCATATGGAAGGGCAAAGGACCTTGTTTCCATTTGCTAGAATGCAAATGGAATTTGCATTTGCATCCATTTCCAACTGCCAGAATGCAATATACCAGAAACGGGTTGGCTTTTACAATGGGATTTATTAGCTTAGAAATTTACAGTTCTAAGGCCATGAAAATGTCCAAATTAAGGCATCAACAGGACAATACCATCTCTGAAGAAAGGCTGCTGGTGTCTTTTTGGATACCTCTGTCATATGGGAAGGCACAAGGCCAGCTTTTGCTGTCTTTTGCTCCTGGGTTTTGTTGCTTTCAGCTTCTGGTTCCAGTGGCCTCCTCTCTAAGCTTCTGTATGTCCTCTGGGGCATGTTTGGGGCTTTTTCTCTCTACTCTTCCAGGAGTTTTTTCTCTAAGCTCTCTCCAAACTTCTCTGGGTGTTTCTCTCTGAGCTCTCTGGGCTATTTCTGCCTTTTATCCTCTCATAAAGCCTTCAAATAAAGGATTAAGATTCACCTTTAATTAGATGGGTCACACCACAATTTAAACAACCTAATGAAACCTAAACAACTTAATCAACCTAAAAAAACACCCACAAGAATAGATTAAAAGAGCATGGTCTTTTCTGGGGTACATAACAGCTTCAAACCAGCAGGTCCCAAATAACCAAAACTATCTTGGAAAAGAAGAATGGAGTTGGAGTACTGACATTTCCCAACTTCACTACTAAGTTACAATCATCAAAACAATGTGGTATCACACAAGGACAGATAAATGGACAACAGAAAGAGAATTGAGAATTCAGAAATAAATCCACCATCTACATCAAATTCATTTTTAACAAGGGTGCCACTTAATGAAGAAAGAATAGTCTCCTTAATAAATGGTGCTAGGAAAATCGGCAATACAAATGCAAAATAATGAAGGTAGAACCCTACCTCAGATCATGTACAAAAATTAACTCAAAATGGATCAATACCACAGGCAGGCAATGGTGTTTCAGTGGCAGAGTTCTCGCCTGCCGTGCCAGAGACACGAGTTCTATTCTTGGTGCCTGCTCATGTAAAATAAAAAATAAATGAATCAATAGCTAAGTATTAACTAAAACTATAAAACTCTTAGAAGAAAAACATGGAAGAATATCTTTAGGACCTTGGATTTGTTAATAATTTCTTATATATGATGCCAAAGGCATGAGCCACAAAAGAAAAACATAATTAAATTGGACTTCATCAAAATTTAAAACTTTTGTACATCAAAGGACATTATCATTTAAGTGGAAAGACATCTTATAGAATAAAAAAATATTTGCAATCATATATCTGATAAGTGTTTAATATTCAGAATATATAAAGAACTCCTACAACTCAACAGCAAAAAAGACAAACATATTTTAACAATGGACAAAAGACTTGAACACACATTTCTCCAAAAAGACATATAAATGGCCGATAAGCATATGAAAAGATGCTCAACATCATTAGCCTTTAGGGAAACACAAATTAAAACCATAATGAGATACCACTTCACCCAAGTAGGATGGCTATAATTTTAAAAAATGGAAAATGAGTGTGAATAAATTGGAACTTGTGTGCATTGCTGATGGGAATGTAAAATGATGCAGCTGCTATAAAAAAAGCAGTTTAGCAGTTTTCCTTAATAAGTTGAACATGAAATTGCTATATGATCTAGCAATTTCACTGCTAAAAATATATATCCCAACTAATTGGAAACACGTGCTGAAACAAAAACATGTACACAGATTTTCATAGCAGCACTGTACAAAATACCAAAATGTGGAAACAACTCAAGGGCTCATCAGTGGATGAATGGATAAACAAACTGAAATATATCCATACAATGTAATATTACTCACCCATAGAAAGAAATGAGTTCTAATACATGCTACAACATAATGAAAATAATAGTTAACAAAATAATGAAAATAATGGTTCAAATGGCAAATTAAATGATATGCATGTTACCACAGGAAAAAATAAAGTAAAAAATACACAATATAAATTAATAAAAACTCTGTGTAAAAAAGAAAAATAACTTCAAGGTAAAAATTTGGTTTAAAATGATCCCTGGTCAATGATGGCCTCAGGCTCCTGGCAGAAGCAAATACAAATCATCTCCTCAACACTGGCCTCAATGTTGGGACATCCCAGAAGGATGTCCCAAGAAACACGGGATGCCAAAGATTTCACATGTGCATACAAACACACAGGCACATGCACTCATATGCATGGGAAATAAGGCACCCTGCATGAGAGCCAGGAGAAAAAGGGAGCAAGAAGTAAGACACTAAGGGCATATATTGTTTCATTCCATCTATAGCAAGTGTCCAGAGTAGGAAATCCATACAGAGAATAGATTAGTGGTTGCCAGGGTCTGGGGGAGGGAGAAATATGGGGAGTGACTGATTAAAGGGTCTGGGGTTTTCTTTTGGGGTGATGAAAATGTTCTAGAACTAGATAGTAGTGATGAATTAAATGTTCCATTTAAAAGAGGCTATTAAAGGAGACATGTCTTAAATTTAAAGATAAAGAAAGATAAAAATTTATGCCAAGCACATAATAACTAAAAGAAAGTTGATACATAACAAACAAAACAAAAAAAAACTTTAAGGCAATAGCATTACCAGAGTGACTAAGGCTTCACTCACCAAAAACTGTACATATGAATTCTTAATTGTTTAAACCGTTTACTGTGGTAACCAACAAAAAGCACAAAATTTCCCTTTTGACCACACTCAAGTGTAAAATTCAGTGGTATTAATTACATTTACAATATTGTACTACCATTCCCAACATTCATTGCCCCTCCTTTTTCATCACTTCAAACAGATACAACTCACTCATTAAGCTGTAACTCCCTCTCTCCATTCCATGTCCCTGCCCCTGGTCATCTATAAACTACCATCTGTCTCTACAAAGTTTGCTTCTTCTAGGCATTTAATGTAAGTGATATCATACATTATTCATCTTTTTGTGTTTGGCTTATTTCACTTAATGTGATGTCTTCAAACTTCATCCATGATGCAGCATGCATCAGAACTTCATTCCTTTTTATGTCAAATTAGTATCCCATTAAATGTATAAATCACATTTTGTTAATCCAATCTTCTGTCAATGGGCATCAATTCTAAATTTTTATACAGCATCATTACTTACAAAGCAACAACTAACAAAACTAGACACATCCTATAGAATTGTAGGAAATTTTAGTCCACCTGAAAGCCTGGTGGACCCTTGGAAATAGCTTGAAGCAAAGTCTACTGGATGGTACCATCCTAGGGAAGCAAGATAGGTCAAAATGGACACTACCATCCCCTCCCACTCTTTCTGCATACTCTTTTAGACAAAATCAACTCAGAGAGTTAGTAGTTCAACTCACTTAAACTCTTCAGCCTGTACTTCCCCCTTGAAGAAACTCTCCCTGAAAAGCTAGATGCACATGGAACAACAGCAAAGAGATTTTGAGTGATCTTAATTATTGTTTTACTTTCAACTAAGCCCATTAAAATTCCTTGGCAGTAAGAAGTGCCCGTTGATTCTCCCACTGGGGGAGGAGACCATGGAGAGGGAAACAGGATGGTTCTTCAGCAGTATGCAATTCTCGATTATTTTCAAAGATTCAGCCTCAGAAGGGAGCATCCTTCTGATTGTGTCCCCCAAATCTAGGATCCCCCAGAAGAATACCAACTAGATATTGCAAGGAGTCATATAAAATTCTCTCTGGTACTTGGAGTAAGGAGGGAAGAAATAAGGAATAAGATGCTTGTAAAAATGCTTTGTAAAGTACAAAATGCCAAAGTAAAGCAGGTAGCTAATTTAATTTTATTTCTGGAAAACATCTCAAAATCCAGTGATGCTTGGGGAAATGAGGAGTTAGTGCTTACTGGGTGCAGTATCTGTTTGGGATGATGGAGATGTTTTGGTTGAGGATGGTGATGATGGGAAATTTTATGTTTGATATATGTTACCACAATTAAAAAAATGTAAACCCAGTACTGCAAAAATGAACCGTTCCTAACTATTCTTTTACCATTTCTATATGAGATACTGAAATCTGTGTAATGAGTGAGGAAAAATGTAGAGAAAGTGTTTCAGTTTCCTAAAGCTGCCAGGATGCAAGATACCAGAAATGAGTTGGCTTTTTCAACGGGGATTTGTTAGATTATAAATTTATAGTTCTAAGGCCATGAAAATGTCCAAATTAAGACATCAAGAGGAAGATACTTTCTCTCAGGAAAGGCTGCTGGCCTCCGGAGCTCCTCTGTCACAAGGAAGGCACATAGCAACATCAGCTGGTCCTTCTCTCCAAACTGTCTCTGAGCTTCTCTGGGCGTTTCTTTCTCTTTTAGCTTCTCTAAGCTCTCTTTCATCTGATTTTTATCCCCTCGTACAGAACTCCAGCAAGGGGATTAATATTCACCTTGAATGGGCTGAGTCTACCTCCATGGAAACAACCCAATCGAAAGGTCTAACCCAACAATAGGTCTGCCCCCACAAGAATGGAGTAAAAGAACATAGGCTTTTCTAGGGTCCATAACAAATTCAAACCAGCACAGAAAGTATATTATACAAAATGTATCCTTAAGTGATTATTTTGCCTGAGAGACAAGGGGCTGTCAAAGGACCTTGGCCACCCGAAAGAAAAGTTCTTTATCATAGACGACAGAGTCCAATCTGTCACCTTGACCATTGGAATCCCCTAGCTCTCCTCAGTCACTGAAGTTTCAATTCCAGCTCCCCAAACACAAATTCAGTGACAGATGCCCACGTCCTTCTCACCGTTCGCAACTCATACCTCTTACCAGGAGAAATGCCATTTCACTTACGCATTTTATATGTGTGAAATCAAGTTTACACACTAGCTAAATCAACCTCATTCTCCTTGGGAGGTGTGGAAAAGACACTGAGAGTTGCCTAAGGATTCATTTTCAAATATATATAAAACACACTGGGGAAAGTTTTCTTTTCTCTACCTTCTTCATGATCTGCAAAGCAAGGTTAAAGAAAGCCCCTTCAGAAATGCATCTACCTCAAGGCTGGGGAGGAGAGAGGCAGATACTGCTTTGGCATAAAAGATACCAGAGGTATATTAGCAGAAGGTTAATTGTTGAAATGCTAAAGCATTGAGGTTGCACATATTCTGCCCAGTAGCCAAACCATCCCCACTCCCCACCCCTCTCCTCCTCCTCCTTAAGGGCCCAACCAACCCCCTCCTTCTTAAATGGTGGTGGAATTGGGTGGGTCACAGGACTATGGAAAACCCTGCCAGAGGCTAGACCTCCCAAGGTGTAAAGGGGTTCAGAGGACCAAGAGACCAGGTAAGAGATGGAGAACGGGTACAAAGAAGAGGTTCCAAAAGTATTTCCTATCTGTGGACGATGTGATGTGACATTACTCCCTAAAACAGGAGGACTAGAGCCCCTTGCCCATAAACAGCTGGGGGGCAAGCTGAATAGATTGTAAAAATCTCCCCGAGTCTCAACCATCCTGGTTTGACTAACTAAAAATAAGGCTGTTATAGGAGTTACCAGATTGACAAATAAAAATACAGGATACCCAGTTAAATCAGAATTTCAGATAAACAATAAATATTTTTTTAAATATATTAGCAGGCACCCTAAAGCACTGTTTATACTATAGATATTCTGCCTAAATATTGCATGGTACATAGTTGAACTTAGACTGAAAATTATTACATGGGGTATACTTATACTAAAGAACTATCTGAAATTCAAATGTAACTGGGCATCCTAAATTATATCTGGCAATCGTTTTGTTACAGACAAAATTAAAAGAGGCACAGTGCCTGGGTAACTCCATAAAATCAATTAAGGAATATGGAAAAGGATGTTGACAGTCTCTTATTCTTTACATATGCCTTACTTATGCATGTATTTATACAGTGCCTAGTATTTGCATACTGCATTTTATCAAAGAAGAGACATTATCTAGAAAGTACTTAACAATTTAGAGAAGCTAAATTATGTACTCATATACCTCTTTTGAAAAATTGTCTACAAATTTTGTCTACAAAATTCCAGGTCATCTTCACCAACGAATTCACTGTGCCTAAAAAACATTGTGACTCAGAAAGTGGACCTCAATGGCTGAGAATGTGAATGCTAGAGTCAGCTCTAGTTGCAAACAGGCTTCACCACTTACTGGTACATGAGTCATTTGAGTTACCCCCTCTAAGCAGTAAAATGGGGGTGGTGGTAGCACAGCTTCATGAGGCTTTGTGAGGATTAAGTGGGATAATTCATGGACAGCAATGTCTCCATATGTATTTTTATATGTGGTATACACACACACACACACACACACACACACACACACACACACCACATCTTTACTTTGATGTGGTAATATTGTAAAAAATAAGGAAATACTTCATCTTCTGTATTGAATCTGATTCTGCTTTAGGGACCCTCACCCCAAACACCTAATTTAAAGTCTCCTTCCAGTTTGAGCATTATTTCTATTCTATTACCAACTCCTTATTAGGGATATTTTAACTCATCTGTTTTAGGTCAATGTTCAGATTTTCAAAATTCATGCCCTTCCATTTTCTCTTGGGTAATGTATGAATATACGAAGGGACGATAATGTCCCCTGGTGACAGTCTACCTGGTGTCCCCTGATTCCCAGCCCCTTTCCACTACAGCGAAGCTGGTTTGACATGTTCCCTGACCTGAGACCACTGAGAAACAACTGGTCCCACCTGGCTTTGTGTGTCTTGTGTGGTAATATATGACATAAAGTTTGCCGTTTTAATCATTTTTAAGCATACAATTCAGTGGCGTTAATTGCATTCACAATGTTATAAACCATCACCACCTTCCAATTCCAAAACTGTTTTATCACCCTAAACTGAAACTCTGTACCCATTAAACTGTATTCCCTCTCTCCCCAGACCCTTGTCACCTCTAATCTACTTTCTGTCTCAATGAATTTGCTTATTCTAGATATCTTGTATAAGTGGAATTACAATGTCTGTACTTTTGTGTTTGGCTTATTTCACTGGACAGGACATTTTTATAGTTCGGCTATGTTGCATCATGTATTAGAACTTTATCCCTTTCTATGGCCAAGTAATATTCCATTGTGTGCAAATACCACATTTTGTTTATCCTTTCATCCGTTCATAAGCACTTGGGGTGCTTCCATCTTTTGGTTTTGACACCACATGGTCCTGATGTTTCTGCCTACAGTCTTGAAGAGCCATGCAGCCTTTTTGCTCTGATACTGGCCTCTGCTGACCCAGCATCCTTCTCAATGCCTCCACTCCCCTCACTGGGGCTTCAGGCACACAGGATCTCTTGGTTGGCCTACTTACTATGGAAGGCCATTGGGCTCATCTCTGAACACCTACTCCCATGCCAAGTCGGATTTGGCCCCTAGACTCCTCCCCGAGCTCAGTGTTCTCAGCTTCCATTCCTCTATACCAACCCTGACAATTCTATCACCCATCTGTTCTTGATGGCACACCTGCAGTGAGGAGGAGGAGGTGGGACAACACCAGGCTCACTCTGCCTCCATCCCATTTTCTTCTTTATACTATCTCCAGGGACAGAAAAAAGTCTGGCTTTTCCCTTACCTCTCCTTCTTTTATGACCCCAGGATACCTCCTACATCAAATGCCCCTATTTTAGGTTGAAAGCTGCCAGAAAGCAATATACCAGAAACAGAAAGGCTTTTTAAAAGGGGAATTAAACATGTTGCAAGTTTACAGTTCTAAGGCTGTGAAAATGTCCAAATTAAAGCAAGGCTATAGAAATGTCCAATCTAAGGTATCCAGGGAGAGATACCTTGGTTCAAGGAGGCAGGTGATATCCAAGGTTTCTCTCTCTCAACTGGAAAGGCACATGGCAAACATAATGACATCTGCTAGTTTTCCCTCCAGGCTTCTTGTTTCATAAAGCTCCCCTTGGGGCGCTTTCCTTCTTCATCTCCAAACGTCTCTGGCGGCATGGGCTCTAAGGCTTTTTCCAAAGTGGCTCCCTCTTAAAGGGTTCCAGTAAAGAACCCCACCTTGAATGGGTGAAGAAACATCTCCATGGAAACCATCTAATAAAAAAATACCACCCACAGTTGGGCGGGTCACCTCTCTATGGAAACAATAAAAAAGCTCCCACACAGCAATGTTGAATAAGGATTAAATAACTTGGCTTTTCTGGGGTATACAACAGATTCAAACTGGCGCACCCCCTTCTTCTCAACTCCAGCCTCGTGACCCAGCCTTCAGGGCAGATAAGGTTCCAAGAGAGAAACTGACTTGCCTGTAAGGAGACTCAGGTATGTAGCTCTGAGAAGCTTGGACTTGTTTGATCTGGGGTTGTTTCTGTGGCATTTTCCACATTTAATCACCATATTTCCCCAGGAATACTAAGCCCTCAAAGGCAAGGGCATCAACATCAGCAATGACAATAATAATAAATTGATCCACGCATATGTAATGTACAAACCTTCACAACTCATTTTTCATTTCCCCTTGTCTACCTGACACAGATTCGTAAAGGTTCAGCTCTGGCCTCCTGAGTCATTTGAAACTGTTGTGTACCCTAGAAAAGCCACATTTTTAATCCTGATGGGATATTTTTTATTAAGGCTTTCCATGGAGTTGTGTCTCACCCAATTGTGGGTGGGGTCCTTTGATTAGGTGGTTTCCATGAAGATGTGTCTCCACCCATTCAAGGTGGAGTTGCTTACTGGAGTCCTTTAAGAAGGACCATTTTGGAGAAAGGGCAGAGCCAATAGAGCCAACACAAGACATTTGGAGATGCAGAAAGAAAATGCCCCTGGGGCAGTTGTTTGAAACAGGAAGCCAGAGAAACAGCAGATGCCTGCCACATGCCTTCCCAGCTGACAGAGGTGTTCCAGACCCATTGGCCTTTCTTGAGTCAAGTTATCTTGCTCTGGATGCCTTAGTTCAAACATTTTTATAGCCCTTGTACTGTAAACTTGCACTTAATAAATTCCCTTTTTAAAAGCCATTCCATATCTGGTATATTGCATTTCTGGCTGCATTAACAAACCAAAACATTTCCCTTCCCCTGAAAACTTTTCTCTGGGCTGGTTAGGAAAGCACTCATCACCCTCATCACCCTTGATTGTGTTTGCTCATTTACAGTCTTATTCCCCACTGCAAACTCCTCAATGATAGACACTGTGTCTTATTCATCTATAGGTTTGCACTCCTCAGAATAGCAACTAGAATGAATGAAGGAAGTAACTGTGTCCTAAAATGTCTATAATAACTGTGTGAAGTGGGAAGTTTTTTATTATCTCTGTTTTGCTGATGAGGAAATAAGCAAGGACATGCCCAAGATCACACTGGTGGTTGTCAAATTCTGATTCCTCCCATCTGTCGCATTAACACTCCAAATTGCCTCTGGCCTTCCTAGGTGTCCTGAGAGAGAGTTTGCTGAATTTCATTTATTGATTCTCAAATGGAAAACCCTGTCCTGCTTTCTGTAGGTGAGATCTTCGTTGCCTAGAGAGGTGCCATGATTTACCTGTGAGCAGAACTAGCCACTGGCACGCAGGGATTAAATCCCAGTCTAAGTTCTCATACTTCTTCAGAGTTCACTTTATATCACCACCCTTGTTGGGGAACAGACCTCATGCAGCGCCCTGTGCTGGGTACAATTTCAATGCTTAGCAACCATAATGACTATGCAGCTTCAACCGTCAATTTCAGCATTCAAATTTTTTCAAAAATGACTCTTTCTAGCTTTCAGATCATTTCAATTTAGCAAAAAGAATAAACAACAAAAAAACTTTTAAATGTCTGCTATGTAGAATTTCCCTTCTTTTGACATTTTAAATTTCCATGTATTTAAATGAAATTCAATATGTGCATAAACACAGATAAACCCATCAAAATGTAGGCAATAAAATAAGCCAACTATTTCCAAGAATTTTTGCCAAAGCTTTCTTTTACTCCCTCCCGAGAAGCAGAACTGGGTTGTCTATTAATAGTTAGCATTCAGATGACAGTTTACAAATCCAGCATCTATTTTTTTTTTCAGCATCTATTTTTAATGAATTATCTCCATAAAAACCCAGAAAAGAGATCCTGAGGGACATAGTTTTATCCTAAAAATTAAAAACAAAAGACATATAATAAAGATACATAATACTTTGAAGTAGTAGGAATAGGAGTTGGACTGGTGAGATTCCTTATATCCTCCTTTACCATTTTATTTTTTGCCTAAAGCATGTATTATAGTTTTAGAAAATTAAAAAAAGAAAGTCTTATGAATAAAGTTTACTAAATGCCAGCAGACCTGAGTCCATTTAGTCATCTGAAATTACCAGGCTCTTTGCACCTCCAATCATTAAAAGTGAATAAAAACTGCAGGTCTCCTCACCCATTACCATGCCTCTTGGAAATACAGCAAACCCCATACCAAAATCTGCCATACACAGAAATACTTAGTGAGTATGCATGAAAATGGCCCTGCAGCCCATTCCTATAAACTCAGTGAAGTACCAGGGCTTGGCCATTTCTGAGAAATATTAACTCAAAACAGATGTAACAATAATCTCATAGCAATATTTAGCTAACATTCTAGCAGGGTTAGGTCAGCAGAACCCCCTGTTAATAACCACACACAGGACAAGTTGGTATACATGGCCTCAGGACCACTCCAAAGTTTATACTGATTACTGGATTACAAAGTTTAAATGATTACTGGATTCTAAACCCTATTCATACAAGGCCAAAGGTGTCCTTAAGTATTTCTAGCCAATCTATATTTCTTAAACACCACTCAATTCTCCAAGGAAAAAATTGAATTTATAAGGCAAAATAGCAAACTCTCTAGGGCTAATGATAAAAATCACTAAAGTTTGTTTTAGTTCCTCAAATACTACCAAGCACTCCTAAAGGGTACAGCTCCATCAGGGGGTTTCAAATATTAACCAACAACTCAATAGAGGGTGAAGGTCTTCTTCACTGAGACTCCACTGTCTCTACTGAAATATTTAAATACAAATTATTATGGACAATATAAAGTAAAAACGGCAAAAGAATATCAATGATAAACAGATTTCATAAAGACACACAAGAATATGACAGAGTCCATGGACTCCTTCCATTAAACAGAGGCACATTTCTTTAACCTTAGCTTGGTTCTTAAATACCTGGAAAATTACAGCTTGGCCCCTTAATTTTAAATCTGAAGAAACCGAGACTCAGGAAAGTGACATGACAGGCTCAAAGTTGTCATGAGAAATTTGGCAGCACCATAACTGACATCAATCTATTAGTCTTTCCTTGGCTGCTGGGGCACTTACAAGTACTAGACTTCTGAAAAAAAAAGATTTCTAAATATGAAAGCCATCCATGATTTTTGGGAGAAGTGGGAAATAAAACAAAAACATATTTTTTTTTTATTTTTAACTTTTTTATTGAATAGTATAGCATATTTAACCTTAACCCTAACCCTAACCCTATGTATAGTATAACATGTATCCACAGCAAAGAAATAAAAAAGCAACAATCTTCAAAGCACTTGTAGTAGTTAGACTCAGATATCAACTTGGCTAGGTGAAGGTGCCTGGTTATATTGCTGTGGACATGAGCCAATGGCATGTGCACCTTATCTGTTGTTGATTACACCTGCAGTCAGCTAGGAGGTGTGCCTGCTGCAATGAATGATGTTTGATTTAATTGGCTGGTGCTTAAATGAGAGAGCTGAAAGTAGCACAGCCCAAGCAGCTCGGCATACCTCATCTCAGCACTTGCAGCTCAGCCCAGGCCTTTGGAGATGCAGAAAGAAATCACCCCGGGGAAAGTTGATGGAACCCAGAGGCCTGGAGAGAAGGCCAGCAGAGATCACCCTGTGCCTTCCCACATAAGAAAGAACCTCAGTTGAAAGTTAGCTGCCTTTCCTCTGAAGAACTAACGAAATAAATCCCCTTTTATTAAAAGCCAATCTGTCTCTGGTGTGTTGCATTCTGGCAGCAAGCAAACTAGAACAGCACTCTTCAATAAGCAGTTACAGGACAGATCCCATACCATCCTCTCATATTTTTCCTTCTAGCTGCTCCAGAATATAGGAGGTTAGAGGGCTTAAATATCTTTTTAATCATCACAATTGACTTTTTTTCCTTCTTTTTTTTGTGAAAAATAACATATATACAAAAAAGCTGTAAATTCCAAAGCATAGCACCACAATTAGTTGTAGAACATATTTCAGAGTTTAACATGGGTTAAATTCCACAATTTTAGTTTTTTTCTTCTAGCTGCTCTAAAACACTGGAGACTAAAAGAGATATCAATTTAACAATTCAGCATTCATATTCATTTGTTAAATCCTATCTTCTCTTATAATTCCACCATCACCTTTGATCTTTTCAACACTCTCTTTTGGGGTGTTTGGGCTATAGCCATTCTAAATTTTTGAATTGGAAGGGTCTGTCACTAATATGGGGTAGGGAGATGGAACTATCTGATGTTCTGGAGAGACTGGGCTAGGTTTCCGGTCTTATCTGGACCAGGGACCTATCTGAAGGTTGTAAGTTTCCAGAAAGGTACTCTAGTGCCTGGAACCCTTGTGGAATCTTATATATTGCCCTAGATAAAACATAAAAAAAATTTTATTGATCATCTATGATCCCAGCCCACATACACAGCCACTATTGGTATATGTCCTTCTTGGTGTTAACACAACATATATCTATACTTTATAATTCTAATTACAAAATGCGTAGGTACTTTATACATATTTTTATGCATTGCCCTTATTTCATTTAGTTTTATATTGGGACCAATCCTCCACATCATTTTAAAAACTTCTTAATGGCTGCATGATAGTCCAGTGTATTATCATATATTTATTCATTCCTCTATTGCAGGACATAAAGGTCCTTTCTAAGGTTTTTTTCGGCCAGGCAATCACTTTAAGATGAACATTTTGTCCCTAGACTGTAAATACTTTTAAAGCAGCATGTTTGTCTGTCTTGTGGATCACAGTATCCCTAGTCCAAAACAGGTCTGGCACATAGTAGGAGCTCAATAGGAATGGATAGATGAATGGATGGATGGATGGATGGATGGGTGGATGGATGGATGGACAGACAGGCGGACAGATGGATAGACATGAATATTTGTATGAATCTCTGATAATTTCTCAAAATTATTCATAGTTTGAGTGTTAGTATGCCTGAGTAAGGTTGTCAAATAAAATACTTTATCTTAAAGTATTCACTGTACCATTCTTACACTAAAAACGTATTTGTTGTTTATCTGAAATTTATCTAAATTATTTGTAATTTATCTGAAATGCAAATTTAACTTGACATGCTATGTTAATTTGTTAAAACTGTCAAATCTATTTCTGGGTGTACCACCTTCACAGAGCAGGCTGGCTAGAACACCCTTGAGCAAAAGCCTAGTCTTTTAAAGTCTGAACCCATTGGCCTGTGACAACCAACCAGTGCCCACTATAAACTCACTCTCTCTGGAGCTCCTGTTCTTCTTCAATCACAACAAATGAGTTTGGGAACACTCCAAAGAGCCAGACCATCCTCTTTCTGAACACAAATTACAACATATGAGCGTGTTCCCAGCACCACCCTTCCCTTTATTTCCACCCCTCCTCTCTACCTCTGGCATTAATCTCTAATAGCTTCCCATTTCTCTTAAAAAAAAAAAACAACAGTCAATGACTTTTAATATAATCACAGAATTGTGCATTCATCATCACAATCAATTGTAAAATGTTTTCATGACTCCAAAAAGAAAAATCCCATGCCCCTTAGCAGTCGCCTCACAATCCCTCTACCCTTTCCCAGCCCGACATAACCTGTAAAAAAAGATTTTCTAAATGTAAAAATCATCCACGATTTTGGGAAAAAGTGTGGGAAATAAAACAAAAAGATAAAAAAAGTGTTAACGATCATCTATGGCCCAGCAGACATATACAGCTACTATTGGTATATTTCCTTCTCAATGTTAACATGACATATATCTATATCTATATTAGTGGTTAGATTAAATAACCACTAATCTAATTGTCTCTATAGATTTATTATAAGTATTAAAGAATACTAGCACTATTAACTACAGTCCAGTTTACATTAGATGTATTTTTCCAACATACCACCCTATTATCAATTAGCACCTAATAATATATTTGTGATATACATTTGTTCTAAGTTCATGAAAGAACATTCTCATATTTGTACTATTCACCACAGTCATTGTCCTCCACAGGGTTCACTGTGTTATACAGCCCCATGTTTTATCCTCTTCTTTTCCTTGTAGTAACACATACGACCTAAAACTACCCCTTTCGTCCACATTCACACACATAATTAGTGGTGTTAATTATACTCATAGTAATGGACTTCCATCACCTCTATCCATTTCAAACATTTACAATCTACCTAAATAGAAATTCTGCACAAATTTAGCATCAGCTCCCCATTCTCTATTCCCTTTCTATCTGCTGGTAACCCATATTTTAGAATTTAACTTTATGAGTTTGCTTATTATATTTAGTTCCTATTAGTGAGATTATAAAATATTTGTCTTTTTATGTCTGGCTTATTTCACTCAATATAATGTCCTCCAGGCTCATCCATTTTGTCATATGCATCAGGATTTCATTTCTTCTTACTGCTGAATAATATTCCATCATATGTATATAACACATTTTGCTTACCCATTCATTGATTGATGGACACTTGGGTTGTTTCCATCTTTTAGCAACTGTAAATAATGTTGCAAAGAACATCAGTGTGGAAATGTCTGTTCCTGTTCCTGCTTTCTGATCTTCTGGGTATATACATTGTAGCAAGATTGCCAGGTCATATGGCAATTCTATATTTAGCTTCTTGAGAAACCACCAAACTGTCTTCCACAATGGCTGTACCATTTTACATTCCCACCAGCAGCAAGTAAGTTTTTCTTTCTCCACATTCTCCCCAACCCTTGTAGCTTTCTGGGTTTTTTTAATAGCTGACATTCTAATAAGTGTGAAATGGTAACCGTGCTGGTTTGATTCTGTGATGTAACCCAGAAAAGGCATGTCCTTTAATCCTCATTCAATATTGCTGGGTGGGAGTTTTGATTATCCATGGAGATGTGACCCATTCGATTGAGGTGGTAACTTTTGATTAGATGGTTTCCATGGAGATGTGTCTCTACCCATTCAAGGTGAGTTGGGTACTAGAGCCCTTTAAGAGGGAACCATTTTGGAAAAACCTTTATAGACACCAGAGCCAACACAGCCAGAAGGGAAATGCCTCCAGGGAAACTTCATGAAATAAGAAGCCTGGAGAGAAAACTAGATGTCGCCATACTCACCATGTGCCTTTCCAGTTGAGAAAGAAACCCTGAAAGTCATTGACCTTCTTGAACCAAGGTATCTCTCCCTGGGTGCCTTAGATTGGAAATTTTTATAGGCTTACTTTAATTTGGACATTTTCATGGCCTTAGAACATGTAAACGTGCCAACTTAATAAACTCCTCTTTTTAAAAGCCATTCCATTTTTGGTATATCACATTCCAGTAGTTTGCAAACTTTTGTATAAGATGTGAGATGTGGGTCCTCTTTCTTTCTTTTGCATATAGATGTCCAGCTCTCCCTGAACCATGTATTGAAGAGACTATTTGGTCCCAGTGATTTGGACTTGGCAGCCTTGTCAAGAATAACTCATTGTGGTTTTGATTTGCATTTCCCTAGTAGCTAGTGATGCTGAGAATCTTTTCATGTGCTTTCGGCCATTTGTATCTCTCTTTGGAAAAATTTCTATTCAAGTCTTTTGCCCATTTTTTAATTGGATTGTTTGTCTTTTTATTGCTGAGTTGAAGGATTTCTTTATGCTGTATATTAAATTCTTAGTGGATATATACAGCATAAAGAAATATTTCCAAACAAAATATTTGGAAACATATAAAGTTTCCAAATATTTTCTCCCATGGCATGGCTGCCTCTCCACTTTTTTTTTTTTTTTTTTTTTACAAAATCCTTTGAAGCACAAAAGGTCCATTTATCTATTTTTTTCTTTCATTGCTTGTGCTTTAGGTATAAAGTCTAAGAAACCACTACCTACCACAAGATCTTGAAGACGCTTCCTACACTTTCTTATAGGAGTTTTCTGGTCCTGGTCCTTATGTTCATATCTTTGATACATTATGAGCTAACTTTTGTATAAGATGTGAGATGTGGGTCCTCTTTCTTTCTTTTGCATATGGATGTCCAGCTCTCCCTGAACCATGTATTGAAGAGACTATTTGGTCCCAGTGAGTTGGACATGGCAGCCTTGTCAAATAGCAATTTGCTATAAATATGAGAATCTATTTCTGAATGCTCAATTCAATTACATGCCAGTGCCATGTTGTTTTGATGATTGTAACTTTGTAATATGCTTTAAAGTCATGTGTGTTAATCCTCCAAACTCATTCTTCCTTTTCAAGATGAGTTTGGCCATTTGGGGCCCCTTATCCTTCTAAATAAATGTAATCATTGGCTTTTCCATTCTGCACAGGTGGCTGTTGGAATTTTTATTGGGATTGCACTGAGTCCATAAATCAATTTGAGTAGAAAAGTGACAACTTAACAATATTTAGTCTCCCAATCCATGAACATAGAATGTCTTTCCACTTATTTAGGTCTTCTTTGGTTTCTTTTAGCAATGTTTTGTAGTTTTTTGTGTACAAATCCTTTACATCCTTGGTTAAATTTATTCCAAGATATTTGAGTCCTTTACTTGTTATTGTAAATGGATTTCTTTTTCTTGAATTCCTTCTCAGTTTGCCCATTAGTAACAGAAATAGTACTGATTTTTTAATGTTGATCTTGTATCCTCCCATTTCCTTAAACTCATTTATTAGCTCTGGTAGCTTATTTGTAGTTTTTTGGCCTTTCTATATATAGGATCACATCATCTGCAAACAGTGAAAGTTTTACTTTTTCTTTTCCAATTTAGATTCTATTATTTCTTTTTCTTGCCTACTATACTTGCTAGAAATTCTAGCACAATATTGAACAACAGTAGTGACAGTGGGCATCCTTGTCTTGTTCCAGATTTTAGAGGGAAAGTTTTTGGTCTTTCACCAATGAGTATGATATTAGCTGTGGGGGTTTTATTGCAAGCATTTTCTTGAGGATTTTTGCTTCTATTCATTAAAGAAATTTGTCTGTAATTTTCTTTTCTTGTAGCATCTTTATCTAACTTTAGTATTAGGGCACCCTTGGCTCATAGAATGAGTTAGGAAGTGTTCCCTGCTCTTCAATTTTATAGAAGAGTTTAAGCAGAATTTTCATTAATTCTCCTTAGAATGACTGGTAGAATTCATTTGTGAAGCCATCTGGCCCTGCGCTTTTCTATGTTGGGAGGTTTTTGATGACTGATTTAATCACCTTACTTGTAATTGATCGGTTGAGGTGTTCTGTTTCCTCTAGAGTTAGTGTATGTTGTTCATGTGTTTTTAGTCATTTTTCCATTTCATCTGTTTTCTGATTGGTTGGCGTAATTGTCTATAGCATTCTCTTATGGTTCTTTTTGCTTCTATGGGGTCAGTAGTGACATCACCCCTTCTCATTTCTGATATTCTTTGAATCTTCTCTTTTTTTTTCCTTTGTCAGTTCAGATAAGGGTTTGTCAATTTTATTGATCTTCTCAAAGAACCAACGTTTGGTTTTGTTTAGTCTCTATTGTTTTTCTTTAATTTTCAATTTCATTTATTTTTGCTCTAATCTTTGTTATTTCTTTCCTTCTACTTACTTTAGATTAGTTTGCTGTTTTTTTCTAATTCTTCCAAGTGTACAGTTAGGTCCTTGATTTTAGCTTTCTTCCTTTTTTAATGTAAGCTTGTAAAGCTATAAATTTACCTCTCAGCACTGCCTTTTCTGCATCCCGTAAGTTTTGATTTGTTGTGTTCTCATTTTCATTAGTCTCAAGATATTTGCTCGTTTCTCTTGCAATTTCTTCTTTGACTCACTAAATGTTTAAGACAGTGTTGTTTAACCTCCATGTTGGTGAATTTTCCAATTCTCTGCCTGTTATTGATTTCCAGCTTCATTCTATTATGGTTGGAGAAAGTGATTTGCATAATTTCAATCTTTTTTAAATTATTGAGGCCTGTTTTATGACCCAACATGTGGTCCATCCAAGAGAATGATCCATAAGCCCTTGAAAAAGGATGTATATCCTGCTCTTTTGGGGTGCAATGCTCTGTTTATGTCTGTTAGATCTAGATCATTTATTACATTATTCAAGTTCTCTGTTTCCTTCCTAATCCTCTCTCTAGATATTCTAGCTAATGATGAGGGTGGTGTGTTGAAGTCTCCTACTATTATTGTAGACACATTTATAACTCCCTTCAGTTTTGCCAGTGTTTTGTGTCCTGCATTTTGGGACACCATGGTTAGGTGCAGAAATATTTATTACTGTTTTTTCTACTTGGTGAATTGCCCCTTTATTAATATAAACTGTCCTTTCCCTCTTATAAGAGTTTTTCATTTAAAATCTATATAAAGTCTAATATTTGTATAGCTACCCCAGCTCTTTTTTGATTATTGTTTGCTTGGAAAATTTTTTTCCTGCATTTAACTTTCAACCTATTTATGTCCTTGGGTCTAAGATGACTCTCCTGCAGGCAGCATATAGATGCTGACTTGTGCCTTTTGATTAGAGAGTTACATCCATTAATATTCAATGCTATTATTGTAAAGGCAGTATTTACTTCAACCATGTATCCTTTGGCTTTTAAACATTATCTTATTTTTATCTCTCTTTTTACCCTTTTCATTACCCTGACCAATAATCTTCATTTTCACACTCTCTTCCAAGCTTTTCTCTCCTGTCTTTTCCTTTCAGCTTGCAGAACTCCCTTTAGTGTATCTTTTATGGCAGGTCTCTTATTAAGGAACTCTCTCAATTTCTGTTTATCTGTTAATATTTTAAACTCTTCTTCATTTTGAAGGACAATTTTTCTGTATAAAGAACTCTTGGCTGCAATTTTTCTCTTACAATATCTTAAATATGTCATACCACGGCCTTTTTGCCTCCACGGTTTCTAATGAGAAATCAGGACTTAGTCTTATTGGGAGTCCCTTGTATGTGATGAATTACTTTTCCCTCACTACTTTCAGAATTCCCTCTTTATCTTTGGCACTTGACATTCTGATTAATTCCAATAGGATTTATGCTGTTTGGTTTATGTTGCACTTTTTAGACTCATACATTTAAGTCTTTCATAAGAAGTTGGGAAATTTGGGGCCATTATTTCCCCAAATATTCTTTCTGCCACATTTCCCTTCTCTTCTCCTTCTAGGATAGTGTGTTAGTTAGGTTCAGGTGTCAACTTAGCCAAGTGATGATGCCCAATTGTTCTATTGCTATGGACAGAAATCCAATATCAGCATGTGAAATTCATCTATGGCTGATTACATCTGTGGTTGGTTAAGGGGAGTCCTTCTGCAATAAATGACATTTAATTTAATTAGCTGGAGACTTAAAAGAGAGAGGTCAGAAGACAGCTCCACAGCTCAGACCCAGACATTTGGAGATACAAAAAGGAAACATCTTGGGGAAAGCCACTGGAACCTAGGAGCCAGGAGAGAAGGCCAGCAGACATTGCCATGTGACAGAGAAACTCAGATGAAAGCTAGCTGCCTTTCCTCTGAGAAACTGTAAATTTGTAACTAAATAAACCCCCTTATTAAAGACCAATCCATCTCTGGTGGGTTGCATTCAAGCAGCCTTAGCAAAAACAGATAGTAATGACACATTTATTTTTGTGCTGTGTTCTGTCATTCAATTCCCTGAGACCTTACTAATTTTTTTCCATTCTTTTCTCCATCTGTTCTTCTGTCTGTAAGATTTCAGAGATTCTGTCTTCTACTTTGCTGATCCTTTCTTTTGCCTGTTCAAATCTGCTATTGTATGCCTCTGGTGTATTTTTCATCTCTTCAGTTGTGCTTTTCATTCCCATAAGTTCTGTTATTTCTTTGCATGTTTTCAAATTCTTCATTATGCTCACCCTGTGTCTTAATAGCCTTTATCTCTTTAGCCCTATTTTCCTTCATCTCCTTAAATTGATTTAGGAGATAAGTTTGAGCATCTTTGATTAGCTTTTCCAAGTTCTGTGTCTCCTTCAACTTTTTAATTTGTTCCTTCATCTGGGCCATATATTCCTGTTTCTTGGTATGGCTTGTAATATTTTGCTGGTTTCTAGGCACCTGACTATCTTAATAAGGTTACTCTGATGGTCAGTTTCTCTCTTTTGCCTAGGGTATTATTGTTGATTAACATTAAATTAAGGCTCTTCTTTGACATTTGCTTCAACTTATTCTAGATATTTAGAATTGCCCATGTTTGATTAAAACAGGGCCAGTGGCCATGAGGAAGTGCAGACCAGTTCCAAAGGGCCCTGGGAAGAGGATCAGGAAAGATGCCAAAAATACCAAAAGGCCTTTTTTTCCAAGCTCCCCTAAGCTGCACTTTCCTGGTCGCCTAGTACATGGCACTCTTTGGTAAACTATTCCCTCCAGCCCTAAGGAGGGAGTGTGCTTTTTCAACCTCCACAGGCTCTACCCCTGGTGGGTCATAGGGACTCCTGTAGGAGCAGACTAGAACCATGAATCAGAGCAGGAACCCAGCATTCCAAACTAGTCAATCATAAGCCACACTCAGCACTCTCTTTACCCTCTCCTTCTCCTAGGGAGGGAGGCCTCCACATCCTTCTCCACTCACAGCAGCTAGCCACAGACTGTACCTAGGATGCCTGTTGCAAGGGTGGGGGATGGGCACCAATCACTGCCACAGCCCAATTCACTCAGTTTCTTTGTCACGTCTTCTCAATTCCCCCATCCTGCTCTTTCCTGGTTCATGTACGGCACTTCCCTGGCCCAGAACCATTGTTTCAGACAGTTTCTGCATAATCCATGAGCTGCTTTTGGAGTGTGTTCTCTAGCTCCTTACTCCACCCTCTTCCCTGGAAGTTCTCCCCCACTACTCTCATCATGGCCTTCAAGCCCTGCACGATCAGTCTCTCTCCAACCACAAGTCTCCTCCCGACCTTCTCACTCTTTGCACTCCAGCCACCATGGACTTCTTTCAGTTCTTCCCGCCACAGGATGTTTGTGCAATCTCTTATTTCTGCCTGTAAAGCTCTCCCTTTATCCTCCTCCCCCTCCTATTACGTAGTTAACAGTCATTCTTTACCTCAATTCAAACATCTGTTCACCAAGGAAGCAATTTCTAACTACCTTCTCAGACTAGGTCAACTTCCTTTGTTCCAAGCAGTTAAAAGCCCTATATACTTCTTCACTGCACTTATCGTAGTTGGCCTTTTATTCTGCTTTTCTGATTATCTGTCTAATATGTGTTTCCAATTGAGTAAGTACACCATAAGGGCCAGAATCATGTCTGTTTTTGTTACCAATATGCTCCTAGAACTTAGCACAGTGCCCAATAAAACCAAAAAACTGTATGCTTAATATATTTGTTGAATGATGAATGAAGCCTCCTACCATGTTAACATCTCACCCATCCCAGAGTAGACAAATAGCTATTCTTGACTTGGAAGACTGACTCACTCCAGGTGTGTTAGGAGGGCCAGGGAGTGGGTCAAAATTCAGTTTCTTATCTTCCTATATGTCTACCAAGCTGTATGTAACCCACTATTATACCACATACTACATGACTGACCTATCATTGCAAACAGTAATAATACATTTGTGTTGCACAATATGCTATTTTCAGAGGGATATAAATGGTATAATTTAGGAAATGTGGGCAAACATGTAGTGAAAATTAAGATGTCTATCCTGTCGTTCAAGGTAGCCTTTCTTCTAGTTGTAAATTTCTAGCCTTATGGGCCTATGGGGATTCTTATTCCCCCATTGGTTTCTGTGGCCACCATTTTATCCTGGTTTTTCTCCTATCTGTTTAGAAGGCTCCTCCTTATTCTTCTGCATGGAATTCTCTTCTTCTGCCAGGCCTGAGCCTCTTTAATCCTCATTCTAAATGCTCCCTTTTTGTTGTTGTTTAACTTTTTATTACAGAAATACTCAAACATATACCAAAGTAAAATGATCAACTGTCATCCTTCAACTTCAACAAATATTGACACAAGGCCAATTTTATTGCATTTTATACCCCTACGTAATTTCCTGCCCACCAACCACTGGATTATTTTAAAGCAAACCCAAGTCATCGCAGTATTTCATCAATAAATATTACAATATGCATCACTAAAAAATAAGGAGTTCCCTGATTGTTTTACTAAAGAAATATTAATTGGATTGTTCAAGTTAATCAACGTGGATCAACATGAGGGCTACACACTGGACTTGGTGGCTCTAATTTATAGGTTTCTTCTCCCTATTTTCCTTGCATTCTATTTGCTGAAGAAGCAAGGTCATTTATCCTGTAGAATTCCCCACACTTTAGATTTATTAAGTGCATCCTCCTAAGATGTTTAATATGTTCCCTCTCCCATCTATTTCCTGTAAACTAGCAATTAGATCCAAAACCTTAGTCAGATTTAAATTACACTTTTTGATATGGATATTTCATAGAAAGTGTCATATACTTCCCATTACATCACATCAGAAGGCTCAGAGTGTCTGGTTGTCTCTGTTCTTGATGTAAGAAATTTATCAGCAGGTTCAGGTGGTACCAGCTTGATCCAAACATTTTACAGTTCCCCATGAGCCTTTCACCCAATGATTTTAGCACCACTGATGATCATTACATGCCTCTACCATCTCATTAGGGGCTTCCAAATGGTGATGGTCTAATTCTATAATTCTTTTTAAATTTAGTAGCTAGATTTTTCCATAAAAAAAAGAAATTTCCCTTACCAACTCTTTGCTTACTCTGAGACACAGTTTATAGAAGAAAAACAGAATAAAAATATTTGATTTTCCCCCTTTATTTACTAGTTCTTGGAACAATCAAAGGTGACAGTGTCCTCCAAAGGTTTTTGTTTTGTGTATCACTATGAATTCATGGATTTATACACGGTGATTTACTTTAATCACTGAAGTCATTATTCTTCACAATACGTAAATTGCCCCATCTTTGGCCAGTGGGACCCCCGTGTGCTTTTTTATTTTTATTTTTTTTTCAAGTACATTTTAACAAGTAGTTATAGAACAGATTTTAAAGTTTGGTATGATTTTTAAAGTTCCATGATTTTTCATTTTTTTCTTCTTCTAGCTGCTCCAAGACACTGGAGACGAACAGAAATATCAATACAATGATTCAGCAGTCATACTCATTTGTTGAATCTTATCTTTTGTTATACTCCTCCTTCTGTTTAAATAACTTATATACATAAAAGCAATAAATTTCAAAGTACACCGCAACAATTAGTTGTGGAACAGATTTCAGAGTTTGGTATGGATTACAATTCCACAATTTTAAATTTTTATTTCTCCTGGGCCCTTTTGACATGACCTAACTTGTCTTTAATAGACTCCTTGCTTTCTGGTACAACAAGATGTCCTTGGATTATCTTGTACATTTCCCTACCCAGATCTCGGTCAGCAATTTCTCCAGACACGCATGCAGCCTGGTCACTTGTATATTCTGAACAACCTATGGTTTCAATTTCCCCAGTCTGTAATCAGAAACACTCCAAATGGAATGCTCCTATTCTGATTTTTCTCCTATACTATAGATCTGTATATTTACCAGATGACTGGACATCACCATTTCAATGTCCATTAGGCACTTTTTAAATTCAACTCGTTCAGATAAAAGCACATCAGTTTTCCCCCTAGATATGATTTTTATGATGTCCTTCCTTAGTATCAGTAATTGGGGTCAGGTCAGAGCAAGACTGTTAGAAACATGTGGAAATGCATTCATCACAGATGTAACAATTCCTCACATAGATGAGGACAGTGACAACCCTTTGAATTTGATAAAATCTCCTCCTTCGGGGTCCCCTCTACGGAAGCAGGTAGTTGGAGGTCATATGGTCCCTCAGGAAATGCCTGCACAAGAAGATATAGTTGGTGCCATCCAAGACCGTACAGAATCCAGTGTTCATGACTAAGAATACACATCCAGATCTACTTGTGGATGAATCAAATTAGCTTCTAGAAATCAGATGCCCAGATGATCAAGGACTAGTTGGCATTTTCATCTGGAACGTACATCAAGAGATGCAATCAGCATCTTATAATGTTCATGGAAGCTAAAAACATTACCTCCTTTCTTTTTTTCCTTTTCCTGCCAAACAAATCAATCACAGCTTATCCTATACTTATCTGTAAAAAAAGTATTTTCTGCTAATTTTTTTCCAGTTTATTTTCTCCTACTTTGTCATTAAAATCGAATGTCTTATCTGGCTCTCTACATAGTGTACTTTGATTGTATCTTGGCTTCGACTCTTCCAATTTCTAGAATGTGGGGGAGGAGGGAGACAGAGCTGACTTCTCCAACGGCTATGTTGTGTTCCCACTCATTTCTTGGGTAGCTGATGGATCTTTGGGAGAAACACCATAAGGCTTCATGAATGGAAAACTACCGATGACAGAATTGTTCATCTCTTTGGCTTCCAGTTTGGATGGGCCTGCATTAACATTGAAATGCAGCATGAGTAGCTCTTTGGTTTACTGTTACATCCATATGGCTCATCAACCCCGCACTTCCCTTAGTTTGTTGCCTTTGCTTAATATGGCCCTGCTGAAGTCCCCTTGGGGGAAGGGTGAGAAAGGGGGAAAATTCAACTTCCCCAAGTGGAGAATTCTTGATATTCTCACAAGCAGTCGGAACAACCAAAGCAATAGGCTGAGCCCCCAATCTTGGGTTTTGTTCATATGAAACTTAACCCTGCAAAGAATAGGCTAAGCCTACTTAAAATTAGGCCTAAAAGTCACCCTCAAGAGAACCTCTTTTGTTACTCAGATGTGGCCTCTCTCTCTCAGCCAACACAACAAGCAAACTCATTGCCCTCCCCCTCTCTACATGGGACATGACTCCCAGGGGTGTGGACCTTCCTGGCAACATGGGACAGAAATCCTAGAATGAGCTGGAACTCAGCACCAAGGGATTGAGAAAACCTTCTCAACCAAAAGGGGGAAGAGCGAAATGAGATAAAATAAAGCATCAATAACCGAGAGATTTCAAACAGAGTTGAGAGGTTATCCTGGAGGTTATTCTTATGCATTAAATAGATATCACCTTTTTAGTTAAGGCATAACAGAGAGGCTGGAGGGAACTTCCTGAAAATGTAGAGCTGTGTTCCAGTAGCCATGTTTCTTGAAGATGATTGTATAATTATATAGCTTTCGCAATGCGACCGTGTGATTGTGAAAACCTTGTGTCTGATGCTTCTTTTATCTACCTTATGGACAGATAGGTAAAACATATGGATTAAAAATAAATAAATAATAGGGGGAACAAATGTTAAAATGAATTTAGTAGATTGAAATGTTAGTGATCAATGAAAGGGAGGTTAAGGGATATGGTATGTCTGATTTTTTGTTTTCTTTTTATTTCTTTTTCTGAATTGGCGCAAATGTTCTAAGAAATGATCGTGATGATGAATATATAACTATGTGATGAAATAAAAAAGAATGTTCATATTGTATGTTGATTGGTTTTATTAATAAAAGTTAAAAAAAAACAAATAAAATGATGGCCCTGCTAACCCACAAATCTATTTGAAATGACTTCAAACATGGCTTTTCTAGAGTATGTAATCCATTCAAAGCAGCATAGCAATCACGTGGAATTTCAGCACTGAGATTTAGACAATGTGGTGAATTTGAACTCAAATATGATTGAATCCTGGCACACACTGGCTACAACAGCAATAGCATTCACTCATTGTTCAAGCCAAACACCTGGCCTCAGCCCTGGGCTCCTCTACTTCCCTCACTTCCCTTCCCAGTCGCATGCCCAAACTATGACCCACTCACTAATTCTCTCTCTCAACCCCTTCTTCCTTTTCTATAACAAAGCTCACTCCCTCAGTTAATAATTTCTCTCCAGGGTCACTGCATTGCCTCCTGCCTAATAATGCTGAATTTAGTTCACTCCCTTCAAGCCCTCCTCTATTGCAGAGTACTCTAAACAGTTGGGGGGTCTTTTTCTTTTATTTTTTGCATCCTGAGTATAAAGGTATTGATGAAGCTTAGAAGTGGATGTACACTTGAAATTTTTATTTAGACTAGACTAGATTATTCAATCCTGAAAGTGAGTCTTCATCACCTAAAAAGGGCTGAAAGCAACAGGAAAGTGATGAATTAAGCAATCTGTCCAAGATGTCATTGAGAGGCAGTGAAGAGAGAGAGCATGTTTTTTGGCAGAGATTGGAGTGAGATTGAAGAACCACTCCCTGTTCCCCCTCTACTAAATTCAGCCTATTGAATAAACTCTTCACCCACAGCTAAGCTAAATCTTTCTGGCCAGATTTGCCCGGTCCTGAAATAAAGCACAGAACTGGTTGGCTACACAGCCATCAGGGACTGACTAGATGCTGACTCTTCAAATCAAAGATGAGTACGAGAGGTCCAGAAGCAAACACGAGGGACCCCATAAGTCCTCTCATGATGTGGCGCCACTGCCTGACAGGATCTCACCAGCATGCAGCTGAGAAAATGACAGAGATGGTGCAAATGTTTCTATGGTTCTCGCAAGATCAAAACCCAATTTAGTTGACCTCAAACCTGGCTTGAAATGGGTTTGGCAGGCAAAGTTTAAGGCTTATGATTTTTTTCCTGTTTTCCCCCCTCAAAGCAAATTAGTCTAAAAGACAGTATTACAAGTGACCAAAAGTTAGAAAAACTGGCCTGCAAATGTTCTGAAATTCTTTGTCACTTCCAATTTTTTTTTTGCAACTGAGTATGGTTTCACTGGGGAGGTTATTGGCATAGGAGGTGACAGCTTGAATGGCAAAACAGGATGTGATTCTACCAGGGGCCCCCTGCATTGCTGCAATCTATGAGAATTAATTGGTCTTAGGTTTTTTGTTATTGTCAATGATGGTGGTTTTTAGTTTTTGTTTTCCAGTTTTTTTCTTTTTCTTTCCTTCTTTTTTTTCTTTTGAAAAGCCTCAGAAGGAAGGACACTGAATAGGATTCTTATTTGCATAGAGCTCAGTCCGGCTGGGCCCCAGCAGGGGTGAACTGAGGACATTCTGAGCTGCCTTCTTATTTGGCAAGGGCAGGAAGTCAGCTGCAAGAAGCTACTACTTTTCAAACCTGGGTGGCTTCTTCTTTTTCCTCTCCCTGTCATTCCTCTTGGAAGAAACCATAAACTTAATTTCAAACAGAACACAAATACACAAACAGTTGGTAAGGAAAGAAAAATGAAGGCAGCCAAATACGCCAGGCTGGCCCGATCACTCTTCACCAGACGTTTTTTTTCCTCCTGATTTAATTAAGATGCTCAAGACATCAAATTAGAAATGTCGGAGGCTGATTGAAAGGGCCGGCTAGTAGCCTGCCGCCGTACCCAGAGGATGGCTGGCGATGGTCGACGGTGACCAGCAATGTCCCAAGAACCCTCTTTCCACACAGCACTGAGTCGGCAGCAAGGGGCACAGCCACATGTGGCAAATCCAAACCTGGGTTTGGACCTCATCTCTGACTTGAGCAGAATAAGCCAAAGCTGAGGGAAATGGCTACAACAGTCCAAAGCAAATTAGCTGTTCTCACTGATTTTCAGAGGTACTTCGATACTTCAATTCCAGTTTTTCCTCTTGATTTGAATCTTTCACACATAAATGTCTCCTTCTAACTAACTGTATTACCTGTACCTTACTGTCTGTTACCCGAGGACATTGTATAAAGAGACACAAATATAGCAATTTTTCTCTGTTAGAGATGACAAAAAGGCCGCCACCCACATATCAAAGGAAACTTTCTGTAGGTGGTATCTGGCCAAGATTCATGCCGTCTCTCTCAGTTAAAACAATAAATTCCTCCCCAACAGAGGCTGTAAACAGACAGTAATACTGTATATTTATTTCTATGTTGCCTCTTTCCAAGGAGCTAAAAGTACTGGGAGAGTTCAAAATAGTAATACAGCATGTGGTAGTATTTAGATATGCCTATAAGCTTCACTTTCACAAAAAGGTTACATCATTCTTATAATAAAATTGAATTATCTATTTCCCACAGCAGACCCTGTACACTGGTAAAGGATGTATTCACAGACCTTTAAAGAACTCCAGATTATTGAATCAAAATGTTTCCACAGTTTAGTAACTCTCTCCTATAATCATGTTCTCATTGTGTCACAAATCCTACAAATATCTTCATATGACAAGTCATCTTTTCAATTTTCATTAGTATTTTCTCTCCTACTTAATTGCTATCCATATTTTCACCAGCAACAAAAAGTATTTTTTTTACCTGGAAAATCTATGACATCTGCTAATCCCCTGGTCTTCTCACTAGCTAAGTGTCTAAATCCCAGATTATCAAGAGCTTGCACTATAATTCAAGATTAAACCTCAGCAAAATAAAAATGACTACATATTATGGACCATCAGGGTTGATTTGAAGGTCAAAATCACGAAGAGTCTGTGCGTACCCATACAGTAAAACAAATGTGCTCTTCAGCTATCCGGAGGACTAACTCTAAAACAGGGGTTTCTCAGGCATTCTTCTATATGGTTATTTCTGCCCAGGACATGATTTGTACTTTGGTTATTTTGAAGTGATAAAATGTCATATTCTAGCAAGGTTCCATTTTTATTTACCATGGAGATTTCCATTTCATTAGTCTTAGTACTGGGTAGTAAAGAATTTAACCTTGCCCAAAGGGAAGTCAGCTCCTTAGAGGTAATTTCTAAAGCCTTGGAATGTCCTGCCTGATAAGAATGTCTTTATTTACTTGGGGCCTTGGGCCATGTCAGATAGTCTAACAATGTAGTTTATGGTGGTGGCTTGAAACTGTATTTACTGCAGAAAAAACATGTTCTTAAACTTAATCCATTACTGTGGGTGTGAACCCATTATAAGTAGGCTTCTTGATGAGGTTACTTGGGTAAAGGTGTATGACTCACCTCAATCAGATTGGAACTTAATCTTATTACTAGATGTCATGGTCAGGTTCAAGTGTCAACTTGACCAGGTGGTGGTACCTGTTTGTCTAGGTTGGGCAAGTGCTGGTCTGTCTTTTGCTATGAGGATATTTCATAGAATTAAATCATGATCACGTTGGCTACATCCACAGCTGATTCCATTTATAATCAGCCAGGGTGAGTGTCTTCTTTAATGAGTGATGCTTGATCTAATCACTGGAAACCTTTTAAGGAGGATTCAGAAGAGACAGGCTCTCTTCTTGCTTTGGCCAGCAAGCCTCTTCTGTGGAGTTCATCCAGACCCTCCATTGGAATTGTCAGCTTCACAGCCTGCCTATAGATTTTGAACTCGAGATTCCCACAGTTATGTGAGACACTTTTATAAATTTTATATTTGTGAATATTTCCTGTTGATTCTGTTTCTCTAGAGAACCCTAACTAATACACTAGAGTTCTTTATAAACAGAATGAAAATCAGACAGAGAGAAAGAAAGCCACAGAGGGAGCAGCTAGAAGCTGAAATCAACAGAACTGGAAGAGAAGTGAAAGGCCAGAAGAGATTGCCATGTGTCTTGCCATGTGACAAGTCAAGGACTAAGGATCACCGGCAGCCAGCCCCAGAATGCTACAGTCTTCTGAGAGGAAGCATCACCTTGATGATGCCTTCATTTGGACTATTTTCCAGCCTCAAAACCATGAGTGAGTAAATTCCCATTGTTTAAGCCAGCCATTGTGTGGTATTTGCTTGAGTAGTCTATAAAATTAAAGCATGCATCATCAACTTGACCTCCAGATGGGGTGCAGCCTGGGGTCAGCCACATGAACAGCCAATCAGATCTACATGACAAAGCCTGGATAAAATCTCTGGACACCAAGGATCAGGAGAATTTCCCTAATGGGAAATACTCCAAGCCTATTGTCATACATTGCTGCTGGGAAAGTTAGCGCTGTCTGCAACTCCACTGGAAGAGGACAACTGGAAGCTCCACACATGGAACTTCTGTTCCCTAACTTCATAGCAACTAAAATAATTTCCTCTTCTCCAGTTTATTCAATTACTTTGCTTTGTTTTGTTTTGCTACACAACAAACTAGAACAGAGAATGCCCCACACAAAACAACACAATAAAGTTTCAGAGATCAAGGTGTTCCCTTAGCAAGGCTAAGGACTTCAGTCTCTGTATTTGGAGTTTAGGCTGCAGCCTGTTTTTTGGGTGACTCACTAGCTAGGTGGCACAATCCACGCTTTAACCACATTTGAACAGCGAATGGCCACTTGGCCCAGGTACAAGTAGATGCAATGCCTGGTTTCACCCGTCATATAAAGTGCAAAGTGCCCCCACAATGCAGTGCCAGGTGGGGTTGTACTTCTTGTCAAACTCCTTCTTGATATGAGCCACAATGTCCTTCTCAGTTACATCTCTCCAATGACTGAGCAGCACGTTCCACCAAGTCCTGTTGCATTTCCTCTGACATGTCTGCATTTTATATCATAGCCTTTCATTCACACATGATTGCCAAGGAGCAGTGTTGACCTATTGCAATGGTCTCCTGGGGCACGGGGTAGGGTGGCTTAGGTCTGGTAAGAGCTGTATTGCTCCCAAAGCCTTGGTGCATCCTCAATTACATTTAACATCTACACCTTTTTTTCTGAGCTTTTTTTCTTTAAGTGCAGGATTTTAGAGGACAGGGTCAATTATGATAAATTGTATGCAATTCTTTTATACTGAATGACATCAGCAAATTGTTTTAATGTATTCTTATTGTGGTAAAATATACATAATAAAAATTTGACCATTTTTAAGTGTACAATTCTGTGACATTAAGTACACTGACGATGTTGTTTAACCTTCACCACTATCTATTTCCAGAACATTTTCATCATCCCCAAAAGAAACTCTGTACCCATTAAGCAATCGCTCCCTATCCCCCTTCCCTTCAGCCCCTGATAACCACTATTCTTTCTATCAATTTGCTTATTCTACATATTTTATATAACAGAAATCATATGATGTTTTACTAAGTCTCATTTGTGCCTATGCAATGTGTGTTGGCTATTCTCCAGTCTGTTTCTCAAACTTAGGCTGTCGGGTTATGTTCTCAGACCCATGTCCCCAGTACCTAGTGCCTCCTTCTTAGCACTGGTCCTCCATCACCCAATACCCGATACCCATTAGCCTAGTTCCAGGAACCTAACCATCCTCTTGTCTAATCTCCACCTCTAACTATCTATCTACCTCCTTGCCCATTATGACCGTTCTCTTATTCCTACCCTATTATTTTGGACCTGGGTTCTAGGACCTTCCCTTCTGCCCTCCAGCTTGCCCTGCAACCAAGCTTCAAAGCCTGGTCCAAATTCTTAGGACTTTACAGCCTGCCCACCCATTCACAACATTCTAAGTCTCATTGGTACCTGCAGCTGGGCTCTCTCCCTATCTGCTTTCCCCACTATCACCCCAACCAACACAGATTATTATAGATTATTCAGGCTCTTATTCCAATCCAAGCCTGTGAGTAGTAAAATTCTCCCCAACTGGAATACCCATTTTTAGAAGCATTTACTCTTAAGAAGTTCTTACACATTCAGACAGATCATGATTGTTTAGTCTCAAAGTAACTCTTCACAGCTACCCTTTCTGGGCCAGGCAGTGGAGTGTGTCCAAGAAACACAAACTAATCATAAGCTGCAAAAGTAGTCTTCTGGAGTAATAATAACAATAATAAGGTACAAAATATTTCCAACAAATATCTGTACATGGTAACGTAACTGACCTGTTCCTGGCCATAAATATATGAGACTGGTGCACCTAGTTTAAAGACAAGAATGTTGTCGTTGGGGAGTTAGTTCATTCTTTGTCTGCTAACATCAAAGCCTCAGACTAGTTGAAAGAAAAAGAGGGGTTACTTTACAAACACTATACAATCCAAGTGGATTGGAATAGGAAAAGCCTTCATATTCCAAGTTAGATTGTGGCCCACCCCTCTTAGTCATCACAGCTAGTCTCTTTCTCATTTTCTTATCTTCAGCCTCCTCAAGCAGACAAGACTTGGTGGGGCCAGTTAAGCACCACCTGATACTCAGGGTACTTTTGGGTTCAACCCCTGAATTCTTATGCTGTCAAATATCGATCACCTGCATTTTGCAACTGGGAGAGTTGGAGGTCTGTGTGACTGGCATTTACCCCTGGGCTCCAATTTCAGTCCTGCATACTCAGCTTCTATGCATTTTTTATATCTAGTGACCTTCACTCAAGAGCACCTCTCTTTCGTTAAAGGGTAAAGCAAGTCAATTCACTAGAATTATTTCAGATCAACCTGGCGGATCTGGTATAGATGTATCCCATTGTTTGTATTGCATTTTTTCCTTACTTGTCAACACTCTGCCTAGACAACTTCATCTATTCCTGTGGTTTTCAACAGTATCTCCCTTACATCATCTCCCAGTACTTACTGGGTACATCCTTCTGAGCTCCAGACCTATGCATCCAATTCCCTAAGTGACATCTGCATCTGGACCTTTCATAATCACTGAACATTTGAACTCCCCAGCTCCACACCTCCCTCCACTCCAAATGTGTTCTGCCCCCAGTGTTTTGCCATTTTAATAAATGACATTTTTATTTGCTCACTGATCATTCCAGAAGTCAGCCAGCCAGTCCTGACATCTCCCTCTCCATCCCTCTCACCACCCTCCCCCACCTAACCCATCACCTAGTCCAGTGGAACCTACCTCCAAAATAAATTTAGAATCCACCCTCTTTTCTTTATGTCCACTGATACTAACCTAACCCAAGCCATCTTGGTCTCTCACCTGGGTTACCAATAGCCTGCAGATTGGTTTCCCCTCCCCTTCTCTTGGTTCCCACCCCCTAAATCCCCAAGCAGACACCCAGAACAGACTTTTTAAAACCTTACTCAAATTGTACCTTTCCTCTCCTTAAAACCCTGAAATGATTTCCCATCACACACTGATATAAGCATTCAAATCCTGCCTGATCTGTCCTTTCTGGACTTATCCCATTCTTTGATGGATGGATTTATGCATATCAATGATACCCACTTCACTCCAGCTTCACTGATCTTCTTCCCATTATTCAAGGATGCAAAGCTCTTCGTCACGCCATGGCCTTCACTCAGGTGTTCCCCATGCCTGGAACTCTTTCTTCTACTCTTCTCCTGTCCTCCAGGTCTCAGTTCAAATACCACCTTCTCGGGAAAGGCTTTCCCAAATCCCCCCAACTGTCTAAACAGATGCCCTGGTATAACCTGCATCTCCCAGGATGTAGGGGTCAGGAGGACTGGGAGCCTGACCCAACCTCCCTCACTCTTGCTCATAGTGTCTGGCCGTGGTTGAATGGATAGAAAATCCTGTAATATTATGGGTTGGGTATTTTTGTTTAACTCACGAAGCCTTTAGAATTTCAGTTGATTTTGGCAACAGGTTGGGTATCACTGATATTCATAAATCAATCCATCTAAGAATAAACAAATTAGTTTTCAAAAGCAATTATATGCTGAGTGCTGTAGGACCAATACCATCTTACATGGGTTGACCTACCCTGGCCAGAAGTAACAGAGGTTTGGTCAGAACCAGGTTTGTCAATGAACATGTCTCTTATATCAAGAGTGAAAGTAGTTCATTCTATTTACTATATGGACTTAATCCGGGACTTCATCCAACTCTCCAGATTCATTTCCAGTTGGGAATCACATTTCTATATAGTCTTACAATATATACTCTAGGCTGAAATACGAACTACCCAGTTCCTCTGAGTAATTTCTTCTTAGGCTTTTAAAATGGATTTATTGTGTTAACATATCTCTATCACAAAATTTACTATTTTAGCCATTTTTAAGTGTATGCTTCAGTGGCATTAATAGATTCACAATGTTGTGCCAACATCACCACCACCCATTACCAAAACTTTTTCATTGCCCCAAACAGAAATTCTGCGCCCATTAAGCAATAGTTCTCTTTTCTCCCTTCCCCATCCCCAGTAAAGGGTAAATGCTAATTTACCTGTCTCTATTAATTTCATATATCACTTATATTTCATATGAGTGTCATGAGTTTTGTTTGCTTTTATTTTTGTTATTGTCGTTGTTTTAGAGCAGAGCTAAATCTCACCATAGTGACAGCAAGACAGTACTTTTCTTCATCAATTGGTAGTTGAGCTTCTCCCAGAATGATGAGAATTATGCATTTTTTATATATCATCCCATCATACTCCATTCAGCTGGTATTCTAGTTTGCAAGCTGCTGGATGCGATATACCAGAACTGGAATGGCTCTTAAAAGGGGGAATTTAATAAATTACAAATTTACAGTTCTAAGGAAGTGAAAGTCTAAATTAAGGCACCAACAAGAGGTTCCCTTCACTCAAGAAGGGCCAGTGGGTCAGGAACACCTCTGTCAGCTGGGTAATCACGTGGCTGGCATCTGCTGGTCCCTTGCTCCTGAGCTTTGATGCCTCCAGCCTCTGATCTTGTGGGGGTTCCTCACTTTGCTTCTCCAGGGCTGGCTTTCATCTCTTGGCTTCCCTTGGCTCTCTCCAGGTTCTGGCTTGCTTAACATCTCGTGGCAATGTCTGCTGGGCTCCAAGCATCTCTGGACATCCATGTCTCTATTCTCCATGTGTCCTCATCTGTGTGAAGGTGAAGCTTCTGTCAGCTCTGAGGCTTCTGTCATTTCTCTATTTCTGTCATTTTTCCAAAATATTTTCCTTCTCAAAGACTCTAGTAATCTAATCAAGACCCACATAGAATTGGAGAAGTCATATCTCCACCTAATCAAAAGGTCACACCCACAACTGGGCATGCTACATCTCCATAGAGATAATTTAATCAAAAGTTCCACAAATCAGGATTAAAAGAAACAGCTGCCTCCACAAGATTGACTCAGGATTAAAACATGGCTTTTCTGGAATACATAATACTTTCAAACTGGCACAGCTAAGCACTGAGCATGTCACTTAGGCTTCCCATCTATCTCATGATATAGTTTGTTGCTCGCACGCCTGTTTCTTTCACTTGAAACTAGTTGGGGGTAGGTATCACATGGGATTTATTATTTTTTAAATTTTGCCTGTTGTTAATCCAGTTCAGAGCCATAGCAGACATATTTTTACAAGTTTGCTGAAATGATTTGGTGGCTGGTGGTTTGAATACATCTCTAGATATTTTACAGTTTATGAGCATATTTCTATTTCCAAAACCAGTTTTAAATCAATTTTGTTTCTCATGTGTAAAATATCATTTAACATTTTAAAGTGCCAACTAGCCATATTGCAATTAGAGCAAACATATGATGCATCAGCTCTGCCAGCTAGTAAGCAGTCAAAATTATCACATTTCTTACTACATTTGTGAATGTTGTACCAGCATTCACACTGTGTACCTAGGTTATTTAAATGTCCTATATGTGTGCATACGAGGATATTAATAATAACTGTCATTCATTTAGTGCCACTTACATTCTAAGCCCATTCTGTCCTTACTCTATACTAAGTTCTTTACATACACAATATAATTTAATCTTCATACATTCCTATAATATAAGTATTTTAATCCCAGATCTGGAGAGGAAAACTGATTTCTGAAAGGTTGAGTAACTCCCTTAAGCCTGCACAGCAAGTAAGAGTTAATGCCAAGATTTGAACTCATGGCTGTATGACTCCAAAGCCTGTGCTCTTGCATATTTTTTGTGGATGATAGCAGCTGGCTTTATCTTCAATGAAGGCTTTCCAAGCCCATTTCCTTCTTGAAAGCTTCCTTACTGAGACAGAAAACAACTGTAACCTTTGAGTCAATCATATTTCTCAAGCTGCAGGAGGAGGGCCTCCCTGTAGACTGACAGTTACATTTTAAGGAAAATATCATATGTAACAGTCAGGACAGACTGGGTCATGCTGCAGTAAGAAACAACTCCCAACTTTCAGAGGCTTACTATAACAAATAACTGATTTCTAGCTCATATTTATATCCATTGTGGGTCCAGTTGAATTTTGGTTCCCTCTGCAGAACCCAGGCTAGTGGCAGCCTCCATTTCAGTCACTGCTGATCTTAAGACAGAAGGAAAAGGGACAATGGTGAAAACCTACAATGACTAAAACTCACAATGGCTAAAGTAAGCTACATGGCTGACCCAAGTGTCATGGGACAGGAAATTATAATCCTTGCTAGGAAGGGGCAGAGGCTATTTTGAGCAATAATATAATCTATCATAAGATTCCTGTTTGCTGTGGCAGACACAGGTTATTTCAGCTTAGCAAGAATATTTTGGTTCTTTATTCCATAAATCCACAGCACTGTGATGATCCTGCCAGGATATGTTAGTAATTACTCATGAAAACTCAAACGAGGCCATATCTGGGCCTTGTACAGACTTTCTGAGTAAGGTGGAATGGGATTCCATGTGAAGCAGGGAAACTCTTTAGCATGTATGGTAAACAGTAGCTGAATTTCCTTCCCAACTGTGCCAGTGACTCACCTGGGAAAATTACCTCACCACTCTTGATTTCGATTTCTACATCTGTAGAAAGGGACAATAATAATCACAAGGATGCTGTGAATATAAAAATTTCAAGAGGGTCCTGGACAATTCGATTGGTAGCCTATATGACTTATAACTGACTGATACATGTAAGCTCCATGAGTGCACAGACTTTGCTTTGTTTACTCTTTTATCCCCAGGACCCAGAGCAGAGCTGAGCTCCTATTTGTTGAGAGAAGGAGAGAATAAATTGAGACCCAGGGTCCGAGTGCCTGTCTGGGGATTCTACTAACACTTTTCTTCCTGGTTAGGTGGTGTGAGGGCAGGGATTGTACCTATCTTCTCACCCCTCTGACACAAGCACTTAGTGTAGTTTCTGGCATAGAGAAGCTTGTCAATAAGTATTTGTCAAATGAATAAGTTAACAAATACAACCCACCTAGCACATCTCCAGGGACATAATCGAAACACAATAAGTATTAGCCATTATCATGCTCAGGTTCATGTGTAACTTGGCCAGGTGGTGATACCCGTTTGTCTGATTGGGCAAGTGTTGACCTGTCTGTTGCTATGAGGACATTTCATAGAATTAAATCATGATTATATCAGCTGCATACACAGCTGATTCCATCTGTAATCAGCCAAGGGGAGAGTCTTCTGCAATGAGTGACGCTTAATCTAATGACTGGAAGGCTTTTAAAGAGGATTCAGAAGAGACAGTTGCTCTTTCTGCTTCGGCCAGCAGGCCTCTCCTATGGAGTTTGTCCAGACCTTCCATTGGAATCATCAGCTTCACAGTCTGTCCTACTGATTTTGGACTCTACATTTTCATGGTTATGTGAGGCACTTTTATAAGTTTTGTATTTACGGATATTTCCTGTTGCTTCTGTTTCTCTAGAGAACCCTAGCTAATAAAGCCATACATGCTATTAGGGGCTCTTGATGCCCCTTACCAAGCTTACATTTTAGCCTTCTTGCAATTTTATCAGCTATACCATTCCCCTGTTATTCTATAGATGTGGGCATTACAGATTTCTTTATTCATTTTCATTTTGTCCTGTCTCCTGCATTCAGCTCTAAGTGTCTCATTAAATGCTGCTCACAGATTGTTTAATGTTTTCCCAATTACTCTACAATCTGGTAGCCACTAGCCATATATAGATATTGAGTTCACATTTAAATTTAAATTAAACAATATTAAAAATTTAGCTCTTTCAATGCATTAGCCACATTTCAAGTGCGCAGTAGCTACATGTGGCTAGGGACCATCATTTTGGATTGTGCTGATACAAAATACTTGTTATCACAGAAAATTCTATTGTATAGCTCTGATATCTAATTGCACTGCCCGTTGTATCCTCCAATGACATCTTTCATGCCTTTACACTCAAGGTGCTCCACTAGCATTGCAAAACATATCTGGCAAGAAGTAAAAGGCTAGAAAACCTTCCTTTTGTAAAGATGGGGAAAATGTGATTGAAATAAATGGGACTTTTCTTAGGTCATGTCACAAGCAAGTTTTCTGGACTCCTGACTCTGTTCCCCAGCTCAGACTGAGCTGACAGCAATGCAGAGGGCTTGCTTTGCTACATGAATCTAGCCAACACTCATCTTCAACCCCAAACCCAGAGGAGCATGGACCAGAGTGGACTCCATTGCCTGTGGTCGCTTCAATAACGTGGCTCTAGGAAATCTGGCCAAGAACCTGACTTGCCCACACCAAGTACAGAGAAAGGCAGCTCTGCCTTTTAATTAAGCTGCAGTATGCAGAAGGCGTCAAGCTTTCCAATGGTGTGGCTTCTGGTAGGGGATTTTCAAGGATAAGATCAGATGTTAGTCTTATTGGCTGTCTCTGCACTAGTCAAAATATTCTTGACCAAAAATGTGAAAAATAAAACGCTAAAGGGCCAAACTTTCCATGCCTTAAACCTGATAAACTGTTTTAGAGCCAGGTAAACAGATGAAGTCACAAAAATTATTTTCTTTAGCTGAGGTGACTGCACTCAACTTTCTACTCATGGAGGGCACGAGGTAAACTGCGTGACCTCCCTTCCCACATGGCTCCACACACAGCCAGCTGATGTTTACCAGGTTTTACATGAGGTGCCTGGCTTGGTGATTTACCATCTCAAGTGAGCAACATATCATCCCTGGTCCTAGAAATCCTTATTTGTAAAAGAGTTGCCTTAATATCTAACTTATGCAGTCACTTTGTAGCTTTAAATGAAATCCTATATATCAGGGTTTTGCAATCTTGGCACTATTGATATTTCATAGCAGATAAGTAGTCATTGTTGTAAGGTGCTGTCCTGCGCATTGTAGGATGTCCCCTGAGGGGAGAAATTGTCCTCTGTAGAGAACTACTGTAATCTGTAAAATCTAAAGCATGGCCCAAATGGTCATTAACATGCAATTATTTTAAAGCAGTCTTAGAAGTACTTTGAAATCTTAGTTAAATTAATACAGGAGAGTAGTGGCACAGAAAATGTGAAAAATTCCTGGATTCTTTATGGATGGTTGAGTGGCAAGTTTGATGTCTTGATTTCTATTTTTACATTTCTAACAAAGTCAGTTTGGACACACATCAAATGTTGACAAAGAATGCAGTCAAGGGGTTGCAGAACGTATAAATAGCTGGGGAAAGTCACCTACCAAGTGTCCCAGGCTCTCTCTTATCTTTGGCTATGTAGCCCACCAGACAGTGTTCCATTAAAGTACTGGAACTATTTCATCTTTTTATCCTTAGCACCTGACACAAAACCTGGGAGATACTTAAGAAATGAAATTTGCATAGTAATTCTTAATCTTGGCAGCTGTGCTGGTTTGAAATGATGTATGTACCCTAGAAAAGTCATGTTTTAATCCTAATCCCATTTTGCAAAGGCAGCCGTTTCTTCTAATCCCTATTCAGTATTGAATGTTTGAAACTGTAATCAGATCATCTCCCTGGAGATGAGATTTAATCAAGAGTGGTTGTTAAGCTGGATTATGGAGGGGTGTGTCTCCACCCATTTAGGTGGATCTTGATTAGTTTCTGAAGTCCTATAAAAGAAGAGACATTTTGGAGGATGAGAGATTCAGAGAGAACAGAGGAGAACGACACAGCTACAAGAAGCAGAGTCCACCAGCCAGCGACCTTTGGAGATGAAGAAGGAAAATGTCTCCCAGGGAGCTTCATGAAACAGGAAGCCAGGAGAAGAAGCTAGCAGATGATGCCATGTTCACCATGTACCCTTCCAGATGAAAGGGGAACCCTAGCTGGGTTCACCATGTGCCTTTCAGGATGAGAGAGAAACTGTGACTGTGTTTGCCATGCGTCTTCTCACATGAGAGAGAAACCCTGAACTTCATCAGCCTTCTTGAACCAAAGTATCTTTCTCTGGATGCCTTAGATTGGACATTTCTTCTTTTTTCTTTTTTTACATGGGCAAGCACCGGGAATTGAACCCACGTCCTCAGGCATGGCAGGCAAGCATTCTTACCTGCTGAGCCACCGTGGCCCACCCTGGACATTTCTATAGACTGGTTTTAATTGGGACATTTTCTCAGCCTTAGAACTGTAAACCAGCAACTTATTAAATTCTCCTTTTAAAAAGCCATTTTGTTCCTGGTATATTGCATTCCAACAACTAGCAAACTAGAACAGCAGCATATTGGAATTACTTAGGGAGCTTAAAATATATATTCTTAATGGTGAAAGACTAAAAGCTTTCCCCCTAAGATCAGGAACAAGACAAGGATGCCCACTTTCACACTGATATTTGATATCATACTGACTAGGCAGAGCAATTAAATAATACAAAGAAGTAGAACCATCCCAGTGAGAAAAGATGAAGTAGAACTATCTCTCTTGCACATGACATTATCCTAAAATAGAAAATCCAAAAAAATCCCCTAAAATCTACTAAAGTTAAAAAATAAATTAAGCAAAGTTGCGAGGTACAAATCAATAAACAATTTCCTGAGAAGGAAATTAAGAAAACAATTCATTTACAATTGAATCATTTACAAATGAATTGTTTCATTCTTTTGCATCCAAGAGAATAAAATACCTAGGAATAAATTTAACCAAGGATGTGAAAGACTTGTACACTGAAAACTACAATTATGCTGAAAGAAATTAAAGAAGACTTAAATAAATGGAAAGGCAACCTGTGTTCATAGATTAAAAGATTTAATGTTGCTATGATGGCAATACTACCCAAATCAAATCTGCAGTGTCAATGCAATCCCTATCAAAATTCCAATGGCTAATTTTGCAGAAAATGAAAAACCAAACCTCAAATTCAGATAGAATTGCAAGGAACCCCGATTAGCCAAAACAATCTCAAAAAGAAAAGATCAAATTTGGAAGACTCACATCCCAATTTCAACTTACTACACAGCTACAGTAATCCAGAGTATGGTCATGGCATAAGGATGGGCATATAGACCAATGATTCAGAACTAAGAGCCCAGAAATAAATGATTTATCTACGGCTAATTGATTTTATTTTTTGGTATGCTGTGTGCTGGGGGTCACATTTCATTCTTTTTGCATGTGAGTATCCAGTTATTGTAGCACCATTTGTTGACTTTTTTGAGGCAGGGAGGAGCACCAGCCAAGAATTGAACCCAGGTCTCCTACATGGCAGGCGAGAATTCTACACTGAACTACCCTTTCACCCCTGCCTTTTGATTTTTGCAAGGGTACCAAGACCATTCGATGGAGAAAGAATAGTCTATCCAACAAATGGTGCTAGGAAAACCGGAAATTCACATGCAAAACTGGAAATTATAATGCAAAACTATAAATACACAAAACTAACCCCAAAACAGCTTAAGTATAAGAACTAAAATCACAAAACTCTTAGAAGAAAACATAAGGGTAAATTTTCAGTGACTTTGGATGTGGCAATGGATTCTTATATGATGCTAAGAGCACAAGTGACAAAAGAAAAAAAATAGCTAAATTACATTTCATCAAAAAAATTGAAACTTTTGTGCATGAGGACATTATCAAGAAAGTAAAATGACAACTGTGTTAGTTAGATTCAGTTGTCAACTTGGCCAGGTGAGCATACCTAATCTTGTTGCTGCAGACATAAGCCAATGGTATGTGAACCTCATCTGTTGCCAATTACATCTGCAGTCAGTTAGGAGGTGTGTCTGCTGCAATGAGTGACGTTTGACTTAATTGGCTGGTGCTTAAATGAAAGATCGCAAGGTAGCACAGCCTAGCAGCTCGGCATTCCTCATCTCAGCACTTGCAGCTCAGCCCAGGCCTTTGGAGATGCGGAAAGAAGTCACCCTGGGGAAAGTTGTTGGAACCCAGGGGCCTGGAGAGAAGACCAGCAGAGACCATCTTGTGCCTTCCACGTAAGAAAGAACCTCAGTGGAAAGTTAGCTGCCTTTCCTCTGAAGAACCAACAAAATAAATCCCCTTTTATTAAAAGCCAATCCGTCTCTGGTGTGTTGCATTCCGGCAGCTAGCAAACTAGAATAACAACCTATAGGATAGCTATAAATCATATATATGACCAAAATATGTAAAGAATTCTTACAACTCAACAACAAAAAGACAAACAGCTTAATTTAAAAATGGGTAAAGGATTTAAATAGATATTTCTCCATAAAGATATACAAATGGCCAAAAAGTACATGAAAAGATGTTCCATAGAATTAGTCATTAGGAAAATACAAATTGAAACCAAATGAGGTTCCATTACACACTCACTAGGAGGCCTAAGTTTAAAAATGAAAAATAAAAATTGCTGACAAAGATATGAAGAAGTTAGGACCCTCCTACATTGCTGGCAGGGGTATAAAATGGTACAGTCACTATGGAAAATAGTTTGGCAGTTTCTCAATGAATTAAATATAGAATTACCATAAGACCTGGCAATTCTGCTCCTAGATACATACCCAAAATAATTGAAAACAGGTGTGCAAACAAGTACGTGCATACACATTTTTATAGCAGCACTATTCACAATAGTTGGAAAGTGGAAACAACCCAAACGTCCATGGAGAGATGAATGAACAAACAAAATGTGCTATGTGCATATAATGGAATATTATTCAGCCATAAAAAGGAATGAAGTTCTGACACAGGCTGCATCATGGATGGCCCTTGAGAGCATTATACTAAGTGAAAGAAGCCAGACCCAGAAGGCTACTTGTTATATGATTTCATTCACATAAATTATCCAGAATAGGTAAATCAGTACAGACAGAACACAGATCCAGGGTTGCCAGGGAGAGTAAGGAAGGGTTGGGGAGCAGTGGCTTAATGGGTATGGGGTTCCCTTTTGGGGTGATGAAAATGTTTTGGAACTAGACTGGAGGTAGTAGTTGCACAACATTGTATAAATGCCACTGAATCTTTCACTTTAAAATTGGGGATTTTATATTACACGAATTTCATTTTAATTTTTAAAAAACAGAAAAATGTATGCACTAATGCTTGAGCCCCACCCTCAGAGATTCTAGTCTGGAGCATGGCCTGGTCACTGAAAATTTTTTAAACTTCCCTGAAGTGTAGTCAAGGTTGAAAGCCACTAGCACAGCCAGAACTCAACAATGCCTCTTGTCCTTTGGTACCCAAATGAACATACTGCACATGGTGGTGCCCATCTGAAGAGCTGCATACCATTTGCCCAAGTACAAAGCCATCAGTAGTACACTCCAGTAAGGTCTATCTCATCATGTCTTGGCACATACAGTCTCCCACACACACATTCTGCCTTGTCTATTTTAAATTCTCCTGACTGCATTTCTATGGCCTTGGCCTATTGTCAAGAGGCAATGGCCACTCCTACCTCAAATCAAATGCAGTTCCTGGAGAAGTTCCTGTGACCTTCATGTAAAGATTAGGTGATGAAGTGGAAATAGAAGTCTGATGAGTTGAGAATGCAGAGGTGGAGCCTCAACTCAGATGTTTGGTAAAAAGTGAAATTATCCAATTAGCTCAAGAGTGTTTTATAGTTGTTAGCAATAGCATGTGTAACCACTTGAGGCAGTCTGGAGCTATTACATACCCTCAAAAACCATGTTCTTAAGTTTAATCCATTTCTGTGGGTGTAGACCTATTGTAGGTAGGACATTTTGGTTAGGTTATTTCAATTAAGTTGTGACCCCCCTTCGTTCAAAGTGGGTCTCAATCCTCCTACTGGAGTCCTTCATAAGAGTATAAAGGGTACACAGAAAACCCAGAGATGTTCACGGAAAAAAGCCCAGAGAAGTTGAGAGACAAGGTCACAGAAAACAGAAGGGAAGCCACTGAAGTCTGAAGCTGAAAGCAAAGAAACCCAGGAGAGAAAGACCAGCAGATGTCACAATGTGCCTTCCTGTGTGACAGAGGATTCCCTCTTGCCAGCAGCCTTTCTTTGGTAAGAAGGTATTGTCCTGTTGATGCCTTAATTTGGACATTATTTTCATGGCCTAAGAACTGTAAGCTTGTGGATGAATAAATCCCCATTGTAAAAGCCAACCCATTTCTGGTATATTGCATCTTGTCAGCTTTACCAAACCAAAACAACCCTCTCCAGAACAGAGCTTTTGGGAAATTTTAATCATATCTGCAAAAGAGAATTTGGAGAGTCAAGTACTTTCTCTTGCTCCTTAAAGCACACCAAAGTTCAGCTTTCTCCTCTACCTGGGTATAGATCTGTTTCTAATCCTCTGTGGAGTGGAGGGTAGGGGACAGAAAAAAAAAAACTGCAGAGGCAAAAGCAGAAGAAAACAGGGTTTGACTCTATGGTTTTGATATTGCCATTATTCACCATGCACAAACATGGGGGATAAGTACTTGGGCCAACTGCCCATGCTGGACCTATGGCTGAGTCCTGCACGGTGGGCAACAGCCATCTCAGGAGTAAGCACACTGGGGCTGGCACTGCAATAAGAGGCTGATTCTTTGCATGTTTCTTTTCCTGCTGATTTTTCTTGGCATTGTGAAGCCCAGATTTAGGCAATTATCCAATATAATGCCCCTAAAGAAAAAGTTGAAAACGAAATCAAGATCTCCCTGGTTCCTTATATGTCACACTGGAGAAAAGAGATAAGCAACAGTTGTGCACTTAGGTCTGTGAAAGCTCTTAGCACATATAGGTTATTAACTGAGTTTTTCAAATGTCAGATTATTTGATAGCTAGTGATAGACAACCTGAATGGATGCACTTATACTTTGCACCTAGCTAGATGCAGGTTCTGCTTCTTGTATGTGTCTGTAATGCATTCCAGAGAAACCAGAAGAAAAGTAGAAATAATTATATGAAATTACTTTAAAACTTTCTCTCAATTATGTTGGGGAAGGATTTTCCTATAGGAATTTTTCACCTATCATTCTTTTTGGTTTTTTGGTTTTTGGTTTTAGTCAAGTACGATAGAAAATAGCAGGGATGTATGACGGGTTTGTAAAAATTTTACCCAGCAAGGAGAATTTTGTTTAACCCATTGGCAACACGGAGATCAGACATCACATTCTCGGTGAAAAGCCTCTTTCACAGAGAGTGCATTCAAGGAGAAAATAACGCTTGAATTGCTATTTCTAAAGCAGAGTTTGAGAGGCAGATGGAAGCAGTAGGTTCCATGGGAAAGGAAAGGGGAAAAGAAAGGGAATGGAATGACTTGCCAAAGGAAAGCTGGCTGAGGCTTTGAGTTCTTTCAGAAATGCCAGGAACCTTGGGAGTCATGCCCTTTCCTCTCCTGGGAGAAGACCCACGGCAAGATGACGGTTCAGTAACTGGAAATGCAGCCTCCAAGGTCAGAGCACCACTCCAAAAGCATGAAGACAGTTCGCTGAAGCCCTCTGCTTCTTAAGTGAAACCACCAGAGGTACCTGAAAATCATAAGTATAGGGGTTCTTTACCTGAACACAGACCCCTAGAAGATTCAAGATGAGCTTTAGTGAGAGCAGGGGAGTTTCTGTGAACATCCCTAAAAATATACACCAAAGCCAAGTTTCAGGGGAGGAGGAGGCCCGGGCAAGTCCCAGGCCGAGTCAGCAGTCCCCCCCATGACCTGATGGTGACAGCACTGGTGCCAGCGTGGGGACGAGTGTAGGGGTGGTGGGCATGGTGGCCACCAGAACCCAAAGGGTCATGAAGGGCCTAGAGGCCTTGAGAGGGCTGGTCAGCATAGACTTGAGCTCAGACGACTCAGCCTCAGGACATGTAGCCCTGCAGACCAGAGACTTGGAGTGACCACTGCATCCCAACTGGATGGGCTGCAATCTGACCCCATGAAAATAATGCACTGCACTAGGTCAACAGGAAGTGCCCTCTAACTTTAGAAAAATTTACTGGCCTTTTATAGAAGTCCCATGTATATGATAGGAAAAGGCTACTCTCAACTTTCTCTCCATTTTTTAAGGGAGAACTTAATTTGTTACAATTATGCCTTCTAAAGGTAAAGAGGTTGCTGGTGTGGTATGATACAATAGGGTTAGAAAACGCATCTTAAAAATGCTGTTTGATTAAAAAAAATATATATATATATGTCATAGAGAAGAAATATCATCTGGAAATGACATTTTGAAATGAACTGTAAGATCACCTCTTGAAAGCACACCAGGAGAAACACACCCACATTTCTACAGTGGGTTAGATGAGATAGAAGATGGGGAGATTGGAAATAGAGCTAAGAAAGAAGAGAATTGTTCTATGCCAGGTTGGTCATATTTTAGAAGGCATTTTCATATTATAACCATTGATCTGTGCAGGTCCATATTATTCCTCACTACTATATATATATATTTGATAATACTAAGTACTTTTTAAAAATATCTAATCTGTCTAGATGTCTGAAGTGCCTGATATAAAGTACAGAAAGTGAAGTAACACATTTTATAAATATCCTTTTGCTAAAATCCACATGAAATATTTTCTTTTGGAAATGAAATGGCCAAGCCACCTCTTTGGTTAAGTCTATGCCAGCATGTTATAGTAAGGCAAGATTAATCATTTCCCCACATGTCTGTGTGTTTTGTTTAACTTTGCTGTGTATAAAACACATATATGGGCAAACAAATCCTAATTTTATAGCATCTAGTTCTTCTAGATATTATAGAGGTTGCCAACGTTTGACAAAAGTAGAATTAGGAGCAGGAAGTGACGAGAGCAGCAGGAAGTGATGAGGGCAGAGGAGACCAGGCAAAGGTTCAAAGAAGTCTTTCTTTGCAGGCACTCACTGGAGTCCCGGCAGGCTTCTAAGGCATGTCCTTCCATTGGCTGGCATGAGTGGCCTCTCTCAGTGTGTTCCAAAGGACGTCCCATAGAACCTGCAAGGCGCCTTGTGCTACAAGGTTTCCAGGGGAGACCTGTGCCAAGATGACGGCTTAGTGAGGTGTGGAATTTAGTTCGTACTCCAGAACAGCTACTAAATAGCCAGGAACAGTACAGAACAACTGCTGGGGCCACGTCAGTGACAGGACACACAGCATACACCAGTCTGGACCAGCAGGACAGGCTGCCAGCCCCCCCCAGAACCATGAGTTCCCCAAGCTCAGCAGCTGGCGCCCCTCCCCCACAGGCTGCCTCCCAGAGGGAAAAGAAAAGAGACTTTACCATCAGCAGGGGCTGAATCCAACCAAACACCAATTGTGGAATTAAATCACAGATTCTGACTACTAAAAATAGGTCCCCAGCTCAGCTGAACCTTGAGTCAAAGCAGAGGTTGCTGATTTTTTCCCCGGTGCTGAGGGGGCAGGGCTGAAAGAAAAAGAAAAAAAGAAACAGAGGGTTTTTTTGGATCAGATAGCACATATTGCTTGAAAGGGTGTGGGCCCTGAAGGAAAGGAGGGGGCACATAGGATCTGAAGGTACACAAAGCAACATACCAAATTATGCTCTTGATTGGCAAACTCAAGGAATGGGGGTCCTTCTCTGAGAAGGATTTTTCTCTCTCTTTTTTGTGACTGTGTTTCTATGGCTTGATTGCCTTTGGATACAGTGGCAGGGCTTCTGAGGCTGCAACTACCCCAGGCATAGGCAGAAACAAGCTTGTTTGAGAGCTTGTCTGAGCCTGTGCCTTCCCCAGGAGAGGGGTGGGGCCCAGCTCAGGTGGAATCCCTCCCTCAAGGAATTCAGACCCCAGAGTCTGGAAAATTGAAGCAATTAAAGCCAGCCTACAACCTCTCCTCTGTCTCCACCCCCCACCCCCCAGCAGGGAGAGTCAGCTGAAGTTAAAGGTACTGCATCACCTTATGCTGGTGGGACCCACAGGCAGACAAACACCACATACTGGGCAGAACAGGAAAAACACAGAGTCCAGAGACTTTACGGGAAAGTCTGTCAACCTGCTGGGTCTCACCCTCAGGGAAAACTGATGCAGGAGACTCTTTCCTCCTGACAGGAGGCCAGTTTGGTCTGGGAAAATCTGGTTGAGATCTACAATACCTAAGTAGACCCTCCTAAGGGTGGGGGTGGGGGAGAGGCACCATACAGGCAGGGCAAGTAACAAGAAAACAAGAACTGAAAAATTCTGCTCTATTAAGCAAAACCTAAGCTAGTGGTCCAGAATAAGCTGAACTAAATGTCAAAGAACAGATAGACAACAAAGTCATCCAGCAAGAAAATCCTAGGTAAATAAGTGAAAACAATCTCCAGGATAAACTAATTAAGGAAATTAAATGCCTAGATGCCAGTGAAAAATAATGAATCACACTAGAAAAATTGAAGATATGACCTAGTCAAAGGAACAAACCAACAATTCAAATGAGATATAGGATTTAAAGCAATTAATTCAGAATGTTCAAACAGAACATGGAAAACCTCATAAAAAATCAAATCAATGAATTAAGGGAGGATATAAAGAAGGCAAGGATTGAACAAAAAGAAGAAATTGAAAGTCTTAAAAAACAAATCACAGAACTTATGGGAATGAAAGGCACAGTAGAAGAGATGAAAAAAAACAATGGAATTCTACAATGTCAGATTTCAAGAGGCAGAAGATAGGATTAGTGAACTGGAGGATGGGATATCTGAAATCTGACAAGCAAAAGATAATGTAGGGAAAAGAATGGAAAAAGGTGAGCAGGGGCTCATGGAATTGAATGACAACATGAAGCACATGAATATACGTGTTGTGGGTATCCCAGAAGGAGAAAAGAAGGGAAAAGGAGGAGAAAAACTAATGGAGGAAATTATCACTGAAAATTTCCCAACTCTTATGAAAGATTTAAAATTACAGATCCAAGGAGTGCAGCGTACCCCAAAGAGAATAGATCCAAATAGACATACTCCAAGACATTTAATAATCAGAATGACAGATGTCAAAGAGAAAGAGAGGATCTTGAAAGCAGCAAGAGAAAAGCAATCCATCACATACAAGGGAAGCCCAATAAGACTATGCATAGATTTCTCAGCAGAAACCATGGAGGTGAGAAGACAGTGGGATGATATATTTAAATTACTAAAAGAGAAAAACTGCCAACCAAGAATTCTATATCCAGAAAAATTGTCCTTCAAAAATGAGGGAGAAATTAAAACATTTTCAGGCAAAAAATCACTGAGAGAATTTGTGACCAAGAGACTGGCTCTGCAAGAAATACTAAAGGGCGCACTAGAGGCAGATACAAAAAGACAGGAGAAAGAGGTGTGGAAAAGAGTGTAGAAATGAAGACTATCAGTAAAGGTAAAAGAAGAAAAATTAGATATGACATATAAAATCCAAAAATCAAAATGGTAGAAGAAAATACTACCCATACAGTAATAACACTAACTGTTAATGGATTAAACTCACCAATCAAAAAGACACAGACTGGCAGAATGGATTAAAAAACAGGACCCATCGATATGCTGTCTACAGGAAACACATCTTAGATCCAAGGATAAACATAGGTTGAAAGTGAAAGGTTGGGAAAAGATATTTCATGCAAATAACAATCAGAAAAGAGCAGGGGTAGCTATACTAATGTTCAACAAATTAGATTTCAAATGTAAGACCATTAAAAGAGACAAAGAAGGACACTATGTATTAATAAAAGGAACAATTCAACAAGAAGACATAACAATCATAAATATTTATGCAACGAGCCAGAATGCTCCAAAATACATGAGGTAAACACTGAAAAGAGAAATAGACATATCTACCATAATAGTTGGAGACTTCAATTCCCCACTCTCACCAATGCACAGAACATCTAGACAGAGGATCAATAAAGAAACAGAAAATTTGAATAATACAATAAATGAGCTAGACTTAACAGACATTTATAGAACATTACATCCCACAACAGCAGGATACACCTTTTTCTCAAGTGTTCATGGATCATTCTCAAGGATAGACCATATGGTGGACCACAAAGCAAGTCTCAATATATTTAAAACGATTGAAATCATACAAAACACTTTCTCAGATCATAAAGGAATGAAGTTGGAAATCAATAATAGGCAGAGTGACAGAAAATTCACAAATATGTGGAGGCTCAACAACACACTCTTAAACAACCAGTGGCTCAACGAAGAAATTACAAGAGAAATCAGTAAATATCTCAAAGCAAATGAAAATGAAAGCACAACATATCAAAACTTATGGGATTTTGATATGCCTATCAAAACAGCAAAGGCAGTGCTAAGAGGGAAATTTATTGCCCTGAATGCCTATATCAAAAAAGAAGAAAGAGCAAAAATCAAGGAATTAACTGTCCACTTGGAAGAAGTAGAGAAAGAACAGCAAACTAACCCCAAAGCAAGCAAAAGGAGCGAAATAATGAAGATTAGAGCAGAAATAAATGAAATTGAGAAAATGAAAACAATGAGAAAATCAACAAAACCAGAAGTTGGTTTTATGAGAAAGTCAATAAGATCGATGGACCCTTAGCGAGGTTGACAAAAAGAAGAGAGAGGACGCAAATAAAGAAAATCAGAAATGGAAGAGGAGTCATAACTACAGACCCCACAGAAATACAGGAAGTAATGAGAGGATACTATGAACAACTTTATGCTAGTAAATTCAGCAATGTAAATGAAATGGACAACTTTCTAGAAAGGCATGAACAACCAACATTGACTCAAGAAGAAATAGACAACCTCAGCAAACTAATCACAAGTAGAGAAATTGAATCAGTCATTAAGAAGCTCCCCAAAAAGAAAAGTCCAGGACCAGATGGCTTCACATGTGAATTCTACCAAACATTCCAGAAAGAATTAGTACCAATCCTGCTCAAATTCTTCAAAAGAATTGAAGAGAAGGGAAAGCTACCTAACTCATTCTATGAAGCCAACATCACCCTCATACCAAAGCCAGACAAAGATATTACAAAAAAAGAAAACTACAGACCAATCTCTCTAATGCATATACATGCAAAAATCCTCAACAAAATTCTAGCAAATTGAATCAAGCACTGCATTAAAGGAATTATACACCATGACCAAGTAGGATTCATCCCAGGTATGCAAGGATGGTTCAACATAAGAAAATCAATTAATGTAATACACCATATCAACAAATCAATGCAGAAAAACCACATGATCATCTTGATTGATGCAGAAAAGGCATTTGACAAAATTCAACATCCTTTCCTGTTGAAAACACTTCAAAGGATAGAAAAAGAAGGGAACTTCCTGAAAATGATAAAGGGAATATGAAAAACCCACAGCTAACATCATCTTCAATGGAGAAAAACTGCAGAAATGGGAACTCCTCAAAATTAAACACTTTTGTGCATCAAAGAACTTTGTCAAGAAAGTAAAAAGACAGCCTACACAATGGGAGACAATATTTGGAAATGATATATCAGATAAAGGTCTAGTATCCAGAATATATAAAGAGATTGTTCAACTCAACAACAAAAAGACAGATAACCCAATTACAAAATGGGCAAAAGACTTGAACAGACATTTCTCAGAAGAGGATATATAAATGGCCAAAATGCACATGAAAAGATGCTCAACTTCCCTGGCTATTAGGGAAATGCAAATCAAAACCACAAGGAGATATCATCTCACACCCTCTAGAATGGCCATGATCAATAAAACAGAAAACAACAAGTGCTGGAGAGGATGTGGAGAAAGAGGCACACTTATCCACTGTTGGTGGGAATGTCAAATGGAACAACTGCTGTGGAAGGCAGTTTGGCAGTTCCTCAGGAAGCTAAGTATAGAATTGCCATATAACCTGGCTATATCATTGTTAGGTATCTACTCAGAGGACATGAAGGTAAGGACACAAACGAACATTTACACACCAGTGTTTCTAGCAGCATTATTTACAACTGCAAAGAGATGGAAACAGCTCAAATATCCATCAACGAATGAGTGGCTAAACAAACTGTGGTATATACATACAATGGAATATTATTTAGCTGTAAGAATAAAATTATGAAGCAAGTAACAACATGGATGGAACTTAAGGACATTATGCTGAGTGAGAAGCAAAAGGACAAATACTGTATGATCTCACTGATATGAACTGACATTAGTGAATAAACTTGGAGAATTTCAGTGGTAACAGAGACCATCAGGAGATAGAAATAGGGTATATGTTGGGTAACAGGAGCTGAAGGGATACAAATTGTGCAACAGGACTGATTGTAAAAACTCAGAAATGGATAGCACAATACTACCTAACTGTAATACAATTATGTTAAAACTCTGCATGATGCTGAATGTGAGTATGATAGAAGGAGGAGGGCTGGGGGCACAAATGAAATCAGAAAGAAAGATAGATGATAAAGACTGAGATGGTACAATCTAGAAATCCCCAGAGTGTATAATGATAGTGACTAAATGTACAAATTAAAAAAATGTTTTTTGCATGTGGAAGAACAAAGGAATGTTATTACTGCAGGGTGTTGAAAATAGATGGTAATATTTTAAAATTTTAACTTATGTGTGAGACTAAAGCAAAAAATGTTTATTTGGTACAAAATTTATATTTTGACTAGTGCATTTCCTAATATAACTTATGTAGACAGCTTAATTGAACACCATAAATACATGGAACCTTGATTATGGCATGGGATTTTGTTGGTTTGTCCAGAGTGATGCCCCGATAAATCCCAGAGATTTGAACAGTGAATAAAAAAGTATTTTCAAAGTCCCCTTCGGGGAATGGTTAGAAAGGGGCAAAATTCAACTTCCCCAAGTTGAATTCTTGATATTCCTATAAGCAGTGGGGACAACCAAAACAATAGGCTGAGCCCCCAATCTGGAGGGTTGTTCATATGAAACTTAACCCCACAAAGGATAGGTCAAGCCTACTTAAAATTAGGCCTAACAGTCACCCCCAAGAGAACCTCTTTTGTTACTCAGATGTGGCCTCTCTCTCCAACCAACACAACAAGCAAACTCACTGCCCTCCCCCTGTCTATGTGGGACATGATTCCCAGGGTGTGGACCTTCCTGGCAACATGGGGCAGAAATGCTAGAATGAGCTGAGACTTAACATCAAGGGATTAAGAAAACCTTCTCAACCAAAAGGGGGAAGAGTCAAATGAGACAAAATAAAGTGTCAATGGTTGAGAAATTCCAAATAGAGTTAAGAGGTTATCCTGAGGTTATTCTTATGCATTATATAGATATCACCGTTATAGTTAAGGTGTAACAGAGAGGCTGGAGGGAACGGCCTGAAAATGTAGAACTGTGTTCCAGTAGCCATGTTTCTTGAAGATAATTATATAATGATACAGCTTTCACAATGTGATTGTGTGTGCTGGGTTGAAAGGAAGTATGTCCCCCAGAAAAGCCATGTTTTAATCAAAATCCCATTTCATAAAGGTAGAATAATCCCTATTCAATGTTGTATGTTTGAAACTGCAATCGGATCATCTCCCTGGATGATGTGATTTAGTCAAGAGTGGTTGTTAAACTGGATTAGGTGACTACATGTCTCCACCCATTTGGGTGGGTCTTGATTGGTTTATTGGAGTCCTATAAAAGAGGAAACATTTTGGAGAATGGGAGATTCAGAGAAAGCAGAGAAGAACGGCATAGCTACAAGAAGCAGAGTTCACCAGCCAGCGACCTTTGGAGATGAAGAAGAAAAATGCCTCCCGGGGAGCTTCATGAAACAGGAAGCCAGGAGAAGAAACTAGCAGATGACACTGTGTTTGCCATGTGTTCTAGTTTGCTAGCTGCTGGAATGCAACACACCAGAGATGGATTGGCTTTTAATAAAAGGGGATTTATTTTGTTGGTTCTTCAGAGGAAAGGCAGCTAACTTTCCACTGAGGTTCTTTCTTATGTGGAAGGCACAGGATGGTCTCTGCTGGTCTTTTCTCCAGGCCCCTGGGTTCCAACAACCCTCCCCGGGGTGACTTCTTTCTGCATCTCCAAAGGCCTGGGCTGAGCTGCAAGTGCTGAGATGAGGAATGCTGAGCTGCTTGGCTGTGCTACATTGCGTTCTCTCATTTAAGCACCAGCCAATTAAGTCAAACGTCACTCATTGCAGCAGACACGCCTCCTAGCCGACTGCAGATGTAATTAGCAACAGATGAGGTTCACGTACCATTGGCTTGTGTCCACAGCAACAGAACTAAGTATGCTCACCTGGCCAAGTTGACAACTGAATCTAACTAACACACTATGTGCCCTTCCAGATGAGCGAGGAACCCTGACTGTGCTCATCATGTGCCTTTCCAGATGAGAGAGAAACTCTGACTGTGTTCACCACGTGCCTTCTCACTTGAGAGAGAAACCTGAACTTCATTGGCCTTCTTGAACCAAGGTATCTTTCCCTGAATGCCTTTGATTGGACATTTCTATAGACTTGTTTAATTGGGACATTTTCTCGGCCTTAGAACTGTAAATCAGAAACTTATTAAATCCCTCTTTTTTTAAAAGCCACTCCATTTCTGGTATATTGTGTTCCGGCAGCCAGCAAACTGGAACAACGTGTGAGTGTGAAAACCTTGTGTCTGATGCTCCTTTTATCTACCTTTTCAACAGACATGTAAAACATATGGAATGAAAATAAATAATAGGGGGATACACATGTTAAAATAAATTTAGATTGAAATGCTAGTGATCAATGAAAGGGAGGGGTAAGGGGTATGGTATATATGAATTTTTTCCTGTTTTCTTTTTATTTCTTTTTCTGAATTGATGCAAATGTTCTAAGAAATGATCATGATGATGAATATGCAACTATGTGATGTTATTGTGAATTACTGATTATATATATGTAGAACGTAATGATCATAAAAAAAGTAGAGGGAATAACATAACCCCTTTTAAATGTTCTTTTGTTAGTTTATAGGAAGGACTGTTCTGGGAGTGAGCTTTTATTAGCCTACTTCTTGGAACTAGAAGCATTTCAGTGCTTAGTCATTGGTGGGGCAGGAAGAAGAGGAAAGGCCAAGGGGAGAGCCCTCTGCTAGTCCTTCCATATCTGGAACACAGTGTGGGATTAAAACCATAGCTATATGTTTGCATTTTTTGTAAAGCACCTGTATTTATTGTTTATTGTTTATTAAAGCCCATTCTTAATTTTGCAACATCTACGCTTTTTTAGATGTCCCAAGGTGACAAAGTATGGCACAGAGTAGAGCTAATGAAATCAACAATTTGCAAACATCTTTTTGCTATAACTAATATAAAAGAAGCATTTTGGACCTGGAATTGCCAAGACACCACTGAGCAGCGTGCATCAAGTCTTGTTCATTGGGTTGGTGGAAGAGGGGCAGAGGGAAGTACAAAAGGAAGGATCCATGCAGAAGTTTCATATTTCCATTGGGATGATAACCATTAATGTATGTGTGCATCTTTTTTGGCCATATTATAGGCCTACATTGTTAAGTAATGCAATGGAAACATGCCTTTTTACTAATATTTTAATAATATAGATCTGACAATGAAGTCTCTTAGAAGCTTTATACCTACTGTACTCTGTTGCTTTATATCACATTTTAAGTTGACCATTAAGGGAATGTAGTATTTTATTTGTAACTCTGTCAACATCCTTATTCAGAGGTCTTTGCCATTTTTGTCTTTTATTAAATTTGTATCCCTAGGAAAGGCAGGATTTCATCTTTTTCCTGACTAAATTGCTGTACTCTCTTCTTGGTGATCAAAATACTCATGGCTTTGGGACTTTAAACTGGTAAACATTCACAGTGGTGGAAAAAGCATGTTGCATTCTGTATGATCTCAGCCACCTGATAATATATGCTCATATACACACAAGGAATTAGCCTTCTAGCCTTCTTAGGCTTACATTTGCTTGCTAAATTACATTTGCTTAATAACTACTTGTGGTTATAGATGGTTTCTGTATTTTTTTTTTTACTTCTTGTGATGTTCAGTTTTCTATAATGCATATATTAACTGTTTAGAAAGTTTTAAAAATAAATGTTATTTTTCATGGGTGTGTGGGGGGGGTTCAGTGATAGAATGCTCACTTGGGTTTTATTCCTGGCTCATGCACTACAAAACAAAAATAAATAAACAAATGCTATTTTTCAAAATTAATTGCTTAAGCTTATGAGTGTATGTCTATGTGTATCTTTGTGGGAAATGCAGTCATAGCTTTTATGACCAAAAGTTAATGTTGCCTTCTCTTTCCCAATACTAAGCTATCGGAGAGTTACAGAGTTAACAGACTTTAATTTGGCCTTTTCAAATCCTGGCCTCTACTAGTGTGCAACCTGAAGCAAGATTTTTTTTTTTTTATCTCTGTGAAGTTTTCCTTGTTTCTGAAATAGGATGCTTTAATTATTTATATGTAACAAACAGAATCGGATTAAATCCTATAGGGTAAAAAATAGAGAAAAGGACATGCAAATGATCAAAATATAAGACTCCTGCTTTCAGAGAAGCTCACAGTTTGCTGAGGAAGTTAACTTGTGGGTCAAGTTAGATGAGGGAGGTAGATGGGAAAAGGAACAAGGAAGTACTGAGGCAGAGTTGTTAGCAAAACTCCAATTTGGAACATGGTGTCCCTGCTCCACCAGCACAATGTGTTACCAAAATCTAGGGCAAGTGAAAAATATCCTGCCCATTACTGTGGTCCATAGCAAAGAGTTGTCTCTGAAAGACAAAGAGGTCACTTGCCCTTCCTCAAAGATCTGAAGGTTAACAGACATGTCTTTAGATAGAAGAGTAAGTATACAGTGATATTTAGTTCTATATTCAATTATCAAAGGATCAGAAGATCAATTGGAACCATGGATCTTCTTACTTAATGTATTCATCAAAGGGTTTCCAGCACATGCGAAGACTCAACCTGGAGTCTTACATGGGATCTCTAGGCTTGGCTACTGAACATCCCGTGGTACACTAAGCAGTTAATGTTCTCACGTCAACTTCATCTCGAATGCTGATTATTGAGTCTGAATAAAGAAATGAGGGCAGCCATTGCTTTTACCTTAGAAGTATCTCTGGTTGAAAAGGAATAATTTAAAATTAATCTTATTAGGCTTAGGAATTTCTAGCTTTGAGAATTTTCTCAAGTCTGCAGATGAGACAGTCCTCCCAACACTGAAACCAAGCTCTTCTAAACTTAGGTGAACCAGTAACACAAGAAAAATGTCAGTTAGGGTTCAGATATTAAATTTCCTCCATATGCATAAATTATCATTCCAGGAATAATTGAGGAAATGTCATTAACTCGTCCACTCTATTAAAATTAAAGGCTGCTCCTGAACATTGAAGATCCTAGTTATATAACATATGACTGAAATTTATGAATGTGTCCAACATAATTGAATTATTCATTAAATCAACAAATATTTGTTGTGATGGAGTACTAGGTGTTCGGTGCTGACAGAGATAAGATGCACATCACTGTCTCCAGTAAGAAGAAACCACCAAACCCACAGGTGCAAAACAATAGGAAAAGTTTTGGGTAAAAGATAAGCTCAACATTAAGTGGATTAAACTCTCACAAGATTAAAACAGAGGCTGGCCCATCACCTAAAAAGTACTCATAGAGGTTAGCTATCTTATTAATACTTTATCAGCCTCATTTTGTACCATGTTTCACCTTATACTGTACCTTGTGTTGTCCTTCTTTCAGTATCTGGAATAAGTGAAAACTAAAGTATTCCAGGCTTCTTCAATCACAGGACTTTTGTTCATGTGGTTCCCTTGGTTCAAAACACTTTCCTTTCTCATTGTCTAATTAATCCTTCTTTGTCTCACAGATCTCAGCTCATTCACCACGCCCTCAGAAAACCATTTCCAAATATTTCTGACAATGTTAAAGGCCCTCTGTTATACATTCTCACATGACCACATAGATTTACTTTTTAACATTTAACACCAAATGTGTTTGCTTGATTAATATCAAACTCACTAGAACTTAAACTCCGTGAGGACAAAAACTGTGTCTTCGCTGTTGTCGTTATTCTACTTTGTGTTCCCTATGCGTAATACAGTGCTTGGCACATAGTAGGTGCTCAATAAATTTGTTGAAAGAATAAAATGAATGGATAAGGTAAAAAGAAAAAAAAGATAAGTTCAGGATGCTGTGCAAGTTCATAAGTCAGCCTGGAATAGGGATAGGGAAAGTGATGTTTATGTCAAGTCTTGAGGAATGGTTAAGAGATAAGCAGAGAAGGTAAAGAGAGGTCAAAGGAATAGCCTATGCAAGGGTTCAAAAGCCTGTGAGGGCGGGCCACAGTGGCTCAGCAGGTAAGAATGCTTGCCTGCCATGCCCGAGGACCCGGGTTCGATTCCCGGTGCCTGCCCATGTGAAAAAAAAAAAAAGGATAAAAAAAAAAAAAGCCTGTGAGATCATGGTGTGTGATCCATGGGAGGGTATTTTCATTCATTCATTTATTTCATCTAGTCTATACTAGGTCTTAGGAATGTAACAGGAAACACTGCTCGCCAGGGTCTGTCCTCATGGAACTTACATTCTAATGGTGAAGACTGGTCATAAACAAGCAATCAAACAAATAAATAAATAGTAAATAAATACACAAACCAGTACAAAACAAGTACTTAAAATAATTGCAAATTATGCCTAGTTCCATTAAAGAAAAGTGTTATGACAGAGACTAACGGAAAGACATACAGCCAATATGTGATGAAAAAGAAGTGGTGTCAATGGATTTATGATCCTTTTTCATTCAAAGTACCATGGTATTTGAAGATTTAGATCAGGGTTTCTCAAACTTAGCAATATTGACATTTAGGATCAGATATTTTGTGTTTGGGGCAGGGGTCGCATCCTTGGCACTGGAGAATGTTTAGCAGCATCCCTGGCTACTGTCCACTCTGTGACAGTAATTTCCTGCTCCTCCCTGAATTGCAACAACCAAAAATGTCTTCAGACATCACCAAATGTCCTTGGGGAAGCAAAATTGACCCTGGTTGAGACCCACTATTTTAGAGTAATTGAGCAAAAACCAGAAAAGTGTTGGCCAGCACACAGAGTATTTAAAATTAAGATTTCAGAAGTAGTGCAGTGTCTGGTGGTGACAAGGCTTAGAATAGGACTTGGGCTTAAACAGCTAAAGTGCAGGGAATAAAATAATCACCAGAGGAATGAAGATAAAAAATCTGAAAAGCAGATTGTTGGGAAGGTCATAAGCGTGTTTGTCGTGTGTTTGTTTAAAAGAAAATGAGGACTTCCAGGTCAAGATGGCGGCTTAACAACGTGCACGTTTTAGTTTGTCCTCCTGAACAACTACTAAATAACCAGAAACAGTACAGAACAGCTCCTGGGGCCACGTCAGTGACCAGACACACAGCGTACCCCAGTCTGGACCAGCTGGACCGGCTGCGAGCACCCCCCAGAACTGTGAGTTCCCAAAGCTGTGGCAGCCAGCACCCCTCCCCCACAGGCCACTTCCCAGAGGGGAAAGGAAAGGACTTTACCAGCAGCAGAGACTGGGCACAATCAAATGCCAATTGTGGAAGTAATTAACAAATTCTGAATACTAAAAATAGGCCCCCAGCTTAGGTGAACCTGATCAAAGCGGAGGTTGCTCATTTTTGCCCTGGTGCCAAGGGGGCAGGACTGACAGAAAAAGGGGGAAAGAAAAAAGAAGGAAACAGAGGTTTTTGTGGCTGTGTATCTACAAAGGCTTGACTGCCTCTGGATACAGCAGCAGGACTTTTCAGGCTGCAACTGCCCCAGGCATAGGCAGACATGAGCTCTTTTGGGGACTTATCTGGAGCTTGTGCCTTCCCCAGGGGAGAGATGAAGCCCCACCCAGGTGGAATCCCTCCAGGGAATGAAAGACACAGTAGAAAGATGAAAAAAAACAATGGAAACCTACAACGATAGATTTCGAGAGACAGAATATAGGATTTCTGAACTGGAGGACAGAATATCTGAAATCTGATAAGAAACAGAAACTATAGGAAAAAAAATGGAAAAATATGAGCAGGGACTCAAGGAATTGAAAGATAATATGAAGCGCACGAATATACGTGTTGTGGGTGTCCCAGAAGGAGAAGAGAAGGGAAAAGGAGGAGAAAAACTAATGGAGGAAATTATCACTGAAAATTTCCCAACTCCTATGAAAGACTTAAAATTACAGATCCAAGAAGTGCAGCATACCCCAAAGAGAATAGATACAAATAGACATACTCCAAGACATTTAATAATCAGAATGTCAGAGACCAAAGAGAAAGAGAGGATCTTGAAAGCAGCAAAAGAAAAGCAAGCCATCACATACAAGGGAAGCGCAATAAGACTATGTGCAGATCTCTCAGCAGAAACCATGGAGGCGAGAAGACAGTGGGATAATATATTTAAATTATTAAAAGAGAAAAAGTGCCAACCAAGAATTCTATATCCAGCAAAATTGTCCTTCAAAAATGAGGGAGAAATGAAAACATTTTCAGACAAAAAATCACTGAGAGAATTTGTGACCAAGAGACCAGCTCTGCAAGAAATACTAAAGGGAATGCTAGAGACAGATACGAAGACAGGAGAGAGATGTGTGGAGAAGAGTGTAGAAAGGAAGACTATGAGTAAAGGTAAAAAGAAGGAAAATTAGATATGACATATAAAATCCAGAAGGCAAAATAGTTGAAGAAAGTACTACTCATGCAGTAATAACACTGAGTGTTAATGGATTAAACTCTCCAATCAAAAGACATAGTCTGGCAGAATGGATTAAAAAACAGGACCCATCTATATGCTGTCTCTACTCAAAGGACATGAGGCCAAGGACACAAATGGACATTTACACACCAATGTTTATAGCAGCATTATTTACAATTACCAAGAGATGGAAACAGCCAAAATGTCCATCAACAGTTGACTAAATAAACTGTGACATTTACATAAGATGGAATATTATGCAGCTGTAAGACAGAATAAAGTTATGAAGTATGTAACAATATGCTGAGTGTGATTATCCAGAAAAGAAAATGAGGTTAGAAGTAAGGACTGGAAGGAAAACTGAGAAATTCAAAAAAATGAGAGCACAGGACAAAAAAAAAGTCAGTAGATGATAGGAATGAAGACAAAAGAAGACAAAGGTTGTTGGAACCCAGAGGCCTGGAGAGAAGGCCAGCAGAGATCACCCTGTGCTTTCCCATGCAAGAAAGAACCTCAGTTGAAAGCTGCTTTTCCTCTGAAGAACTAATGAAAAAATCCCCTTTTATTAAAAGCCAATCTGTCTCTGGTGTGTTGCATTCTAGCAAACTAGAACAGATTTTGGTACCCGGAGTGGGGTGCTGCTGCAGTTTGCAAATACCAGATATGTTGGAATGGTTTTTTTGATGGCTAAGGGGAAGATTTTGGAGAAACTGTGAAGAGAATGATGGAAAAGCCCTGAAGTGCTTGAAGAGACTGTTGGTGTAAATGGAACCACTGCCAATTTGGACAAAGGAGGACACAAAAGGGATGAATTGGAGTTTGCAGAGTGACAACCATGGAAGCTCAGGTCTGAAGCCAAGAAACCTCAGCCAGGAGAGTGGACCCACCCATATACATAGAGAGGGTGAGTTTGCCCTGAGGGCAGAGGATGAGTCACCCATCTCATTGCAGTGGAAGAGTTGTGCCACCTCAGGCCTTTGAGAAGGTATAGCATGCTCCTTGGGGACTGGGGCAAGCCTGGCTGCCATCACATGGAGGGGTTGAGCATGTGCCCCAGAAATGGCAGAGAGCCCAGGTATGGCCCTGATGCCTGGAGAGAGTGGAGCCGAGAAAAAGGTGGTCTCCTCAATGGTACCTGAGGTTGATTTGGAAAGAGGCAGGCCACTGCATAGGCCCTTGGAAAGGGTGGGACTGCCACTTTCTAAAGCTGAAGGATAAATGACTTTCAAACTTTGACATCCGATGGTGTTTGCCCTGCAGGTTTTACAACTGTGTTCCTTCCAATTTCTCCCTATGGAAATGAAAACCTGTATCCTGTGAATATCCTCCTTTGCACATTGGCACCAGATGACTTGTTCTGAGATTCATAGGATCTCAAAGAGAAGAGAATTTTTTGCACTTTAATATTGTTTAAGATGATATGTGTAGTTGCCAAATTGACAAGGGGCAGACATGTGGTAGTTAGATTCAGCTGTCAACTTGGCTAAGTGAAGGTGTCTAGTTCTATTGCTGTGGACATGAGCCAATGGTACGTAAACCTCATCTGTTGCTGATTACATCTGCAGTCAACTAGGAGGTGTGCCTGCTACAATGAATGATGTTTGATTTAATTGGCTGGTGCTTAAATGAGAGAGCTCAACGTAGCACAGCCCAAGCAGCTCAGCATATCTCATCTCAGCACTCACAGCTCAGTCCAGGTCTTTTGAGATGCAGAAAGAAATCACCCCAGGGAAAGTTGTTGGAACCCAGAGGCCTGGAGAGAAGGCCAGCAGAGATCACCCTGTGCCTTCCCACATAAGAAAGAACCTCAGTTGAAAGTTAGCTGCCTTTCCTCTGAAGAACTAATGAAATAAATCCTCTTTTATTAAAAACCAACCCATCTCTGGTGTGTTGCATTCCAACAACTAGCAAACTAGAACAGAGGACATGACAAAAAAAGTCAGTAGATGATAGGAAAGAAGACAAAGGAAGACAAAGGCATCAACCTCAAAGGAGCATATGATTTTGTAAGAGAAACATAAAATGAAAGGTCTAGAAGCAATATTTGGAAGCAAAGAGGAAGCCTAGCCCACTTCCTGAGCCTGAGAAATGAGAAAGATGCAGAGAGAAAATATCTGTTCAAAGGTCCAAAGAGAAGGCTTGGGAAAGTGGCTCAGGGTCAGATTTAAATATGGATGTAGAAAATAACTTCTATTCTATCCCTCCCCTTTTGACTGAGGTACTACTGAAGAGGTAAAGTTGGTTGGTTTACAAATAATACTGTTTCCATTGACGGTGATTGGTTCAGAAATGGATGTGTGCCCTAAATCTTGCCATTGAGGCATGAACAGGGATTTGCTGAAGGCCTTTGGGGAAGTGGTTTCTAACTCTGAAAAGAGCCATAGAAAACCAGTCCCACCCTTTCTTTCTCTCTCTCTCTCTCTCTCTCACATCAGGCATGAATGAGGGAGTGTAGTTCTGGTAGATACTGGAAGCCATTCTAAAACCATGATAACTAGCCTTGGGTTGAAATCAACCATGGGTAGGGCAGAGTGAAGAAAACAGAAAGAACATGGCTCTTCACAATATTTTTGAACCACTAGACCAACCTTGAAAGTCAACCCAACCTTTAAATTTTCCATTGTGAATGGAAATTTATTTCCTCGTTCAAAAAAAAAAAAAAAGAGGTTGAGCCAAAAACGTCCTAGGAAATACAATGATGAGACTCCAAGGGATAATAGCTGTTTGGGAAACATGAACTTGAGGCTTTCACTGAGACAACCTCAAAATGAGGCATGATGGGATTAGTTCTGATAGTGTATAGTTGTATGAAGTAGTAGTGGTTTCTGGAACCTCTGCTCTTTGGGACTGCACAAGGTGGTAAGAGGATGATGAAAGGGGCTTACTCTGGCTTCAATTTTTACAGACTTGATTGGTGGACCAGAAGCAGCAGCTTGAGGCAGCACTGTCCTTAAGTCTTATGTAATAGAATGGAGGAAAGAGCTTGAGGTGAGAGATGGTCAAGGGGAATCTCCATGGAGGAGCTCTTCTGCCACATTAAGAGGTTTCCATTGCGTTATGAAGGAAATGGAAATTCGCTGGAGCATGTTAGCCAGAGGAGTGTCCCAGATCTGCTATCTGGAATGATTATACTCTTGGCAGTGATGATTTGAGATGCAACCAGACTGGAAGCAAAGAGATCAGTAAGGAGTGTATTATGGTAGTCTGGATAGCAAATGATGAGGAAATGAACTAAAAGCAGTAGTACTAGAAATGTATGGATTTGAGAGACACTAAAGAGGTAGGAGTTGGTTACTGACAGGATGGAGTGCAGAGAATAGTGAAAGAGACAAAAGTATGGAGAATAGGGCAATCAACATATATTTCCTATTTTAAAAACATTACCACTGTTCCTGGAACTTTCATAATCCTTCATAATGGAAGTAATTATCCATCTTTCTGCCTGCCTCCTGCCAGACCAAACTATACTTCCATTCCATAGACTTAAGTATTAGTTTGTTATGCTGCAGGAATGCAATATACCAGAAATGGAATGGCTTTTATAAAGGGAATTGAGTAAGTTACAAGTTTACAGTGCTAAGGCTGAGAAAATGTCCAAATTAAGGCACCAACAAGAGGTTACCCTCACTGCAGAAAAACTGATGCTGTCCAGAACGCCTCTGTCAGATGACATTTTCTTCCTGTGCATTTCTCTGAGGCTCTCCCTGGTACTTTAGCAATCTTACAATATTTATATCAATCAATCAATCAATCAATTAATTAATTAATTAATTTCCCCAGAGGGAAAATAAGTTGTACTGGTTTGAAAGTGTTGTGTACTTCTGCAATACCGTAGAGTGGAAACATGGCTGGCATCTGCTGGTCCTTTGCTCTTGGGCCCTGTTGCTTTCAGCCTCTGTTCCTGTGGGGGATCCTTATTTTGCCTTTCCAGGGCTGGCTTTCATCTCTTGGTTTCCTTTGGCTCTCTCCAGGTTCCTTGTCCCTGTCCCTGGTTCCTTTGCTTTACAGCTTCTGATACAAGTAGTTTTCTCTCTAAGCGTCAGTCAGCCTTCATTTAGTTCCTCCAGGACACAACTCTGTGTTCTGGCTCCCCTCCTAGGCTCTGCCCATGTCTAGGCACCTACTCTCTCTGTCGGCACTCTTAGCAGCTCCAAACATCTGTGTCTCTGCCAGCTCTGAAGCAACTGTTTTTCCAAGCATCTGCAGCTGAGGTTTATTCAAAGTGTCTCCCCTTTTAAAGTACTCTAGCACACTAATCAAGACCCATTTTGAATGGGCCATGTCGCATCTTCACCTAATCAAAGGTCACACCCACATCTGGGAGGATTACATCTTCCTAGACATAATCTGATCAGAAGAGTTTCCACTCTACGGTATTGAATCAGAAGTACACAACACTTTCAAACCAATACAACTTATTTTCCCCCTGGGGAAATTAATTAATTAATTAATTAATTAATTGATATAAATATCGTAAGATTGCTAAAGTACCAGGGAGAACCTTAGAGAAATGCACAGGAAGAAAATGTCAAGGGAAATTATTCACCCAAGGATCAAGTAATTTTTGTCCATTTCATTTACCACTGAATCCTCAACTTCCAGAACATAGAAGAGGCTCAATAAATTTTTCATTTGTTGAAAAAATTTATTCAGAGGATATTCATCAAGCATCTCCCAAGTGGTCGCCATCTTGCTAAGTACTTTATTGGATGTGGGAAAATGTGGGTCTTAAATGGCAAAAAGTCATGCAGCAGGGTCATGATGAAGTACATGGAGACAGCTTGGGAAACTTTACATGGCCTCCAAAACTTCTCCAGTTCTGCTCATACTTGTGCATGACACATTCCCATTTCCCCACAACGATGGAGCTGAGTACACTGTCCTGAGTACGCAGTCCTGGGGGGGGGGGGGTGTTGATTGCCTGCTAGGAATAATATTTTCCCCTTTACGCAAATTGTCTGTGGCCTCCCACATGTTTTTCTTCAGGCCCTTGATCTGTGGGGCACTTAGGGTTTTTCCATGGTGGAATAAATGACATCAATCACTAAAAAGCCAGAGCAGACAAGTCATAGTGGGTCAGGCACAAGCACGGAATGGACATCTCTATTTCAAGTTAAAACCTCAATGTGACTGTTGGCAGGCATGTGGCCAGCGAGCCACAGACTCATGCTTAGCTCTGGAGACAAGCAGGTCTCTTCCCAGGAAATGAGAACTCATTTCCTGCTGACCCTCCATTCATGTCTGAGCCTTTGAAAGATAAAACTGTCAGCAAGTCAGATTATTCTCAAACCCCTGGCACCATAGTCAGACTTGGAAAGGCGCAGGTGGCCCTGTGAGTTGCTGGGTAGAGAGAGGGGCTTCTCAGACACCCTCAGTAATCCTTCTCACTGGAGGTCTGCATCCATCTCTTTCCTTACAATGAATAGTATGATGAAAATCCACAATGCCTATTAACAGTGGTTATTCCTTGGGACATAGATTTGGGGTAGAGGAAACAAAATGTACTGAAAAGGGATTTTCACATTTTTACTTTATACACACGTATTATCTGTTATAATGAGTTTGCATTGCTTCTGCAACATTAATTTTTCAGCAGTTTTATTGTGATATATTCATATATTAATAAATCCAAATGCAACATTGGTTTTTACTATTCTTTTTTTAAAAGCCCCATTCAGCCTAAGAATCACTGAGACGCTTCTCAGATTCTATGACTATCACACCAAACATAAGATCACTGTACCCTGAGAATACGCAGTCCTTGCAGTTTCTCCCTCTACAGCTCCTCTTCTTCTTCCTAGCTCTCCTTCAGATCTCAACTCACAACTTCTTCATGATGATTTTTTCGAATCATTCCCACCCTCAGCCACCATTCTCAAAATTATAACACATTTTACATAAGCACTCAGAAATATATTTTTGTCTTTTACCATAATTCTACATAGAGGAAGATGTGATATAAACAAATAATGATGTATTGATTTATCTAATTTGCTTAATCCTAAACCCTAGGATTTTGAAGTGTTCCTTTTCCTGCTACAATATCCCCATCTTGTACCTTCTATTTTTCTGGCTTGTCTGAGAGCTCAAACATAAGCTCAACTCTCAATAAATGTATACTTTTTATTAATAAATATGAGAATTATCTGGTCCCTGCCCTCTCCTTGACTCTGATTTTGACAATCTAAGAAAAAACATAAAAATTGTCCATATCCTTTTTTTCTCTTCATTTTGCCTAACAAGTCAGCTTCTCTAGAGTCTAATTGTCATGCTCTCTTAGTTCTCTGGAGCCAAACACAGCAATCTTCCAAGACTCTAAAATAGGTTTCTCAAAGTCTTTCCTATGCCCAAAAAGTCCTGGGAGATTTTCTTAATTCCTCTTACTGAGGTACACTCTCAAAGTTCAAAGAGAAGGGATAAAAGGAGAGAATACCTGCCACCCATTGAGTTTCATCTCTCCACTGCCTCTTCAGGTTTTTCTGCCTGTAATGTAAACTATGTTGCCCATTAGAGTTGAGTGTTCTTGAAAGCACCCAGAGCAGCACAATACAAACAAGTAGGAAGAATTTCGCCAAAATGTTTCTACTTGTTAAAAACTGAGTGTGGGCTAATATGGGGTGGTAGACTCAAAAAGTTGGCACCCACCTTCAGTATTCTTCATAGACCTCTACACTCCAGGAAGATTGGAGGCCGAGCAGGAGACCAGAGACACATTCCTTCAGTGTTGCAGACTTGGAGAAGAGCAGCCATCTTTATTAGAAAAGCCTTGCCCAGACTCTTCTTTCCTACAGAACAGAAGTTTGAAACTACTTGGTGAGGGACAACAGACCTTGGTGCAGGTTTACAGGGGAAAATAAAAGCTAAGATTTAAGAAGGGACAGTAAAGAAAAACCCTCCAGTGGGAGAACCCTCAGCTCTCGTTCTAAGTACAAGGTAACACTGAAGAAATTTGTGATTACCTGTGATGTAGTCATCATAACAACAACAAAAAAAACCATACCCAGTTCAACTCCTGACTAGATTAAACGTTCTGTATTCAATAAAAAATACAAGGCATATGTACAAACCCATATACACACACAAACAAATAAGTAAAATATATAGTGTCAAAACCCACAAAACTATCAATAGAACCACACTCAGAGTTGACACAAAATTATCGTATAGGGAATTTTAAATAACTAGAAGAAATATGCAAAGACTAGTGAGAAAGGTGGATGATATACGTGAACAGATGGGGAATTTTGGCAGCGAGATGCTAGCTATGTCAAAAGCAAATGTTAGAGGGTGGGCCATGGGGGGTCAGCAGGCAGAGACACGGGTTCAATTCCCGGTGCTTGCCCATGTGAAAAAAAAAACTATATAAAAAGTAAATGTTAGAAATTTAAAATGCATTAACAGAGATAAAGAAGGTCTTTGATGAAATTATCAGTAGCGTCAACAAGGCTGAAGAAGACAGGTCAATAGAAACTCAAAGAGAAAAAAAGTTGGGAGGAAGAAACAGAATAGTGCATCCAAGAGCTATGGCACAATATCAAATGGCCTAGCATGCATGTAACCCCAGATGGAGAGGAGAGAGAAAGAAACATTTAAAGAGGTAATGACCAATAATTTTCCAGAGATAGTGAAGCACATCCAACCATGGATCCAAGAAGTTCAGAGCCCCGAGAAAAATTCAAAAATAAAATAAAACGATATAAAACATAAACATAGTACAAACCAAAAGAAATTTGCATGATATTTTTAAATAATGAAAGAAAAAAACCTGCCAACCAAGAGTTTTATACCCAGGGACAATATCTTTCAAACACTTACCATATAACCTGGGCATTTATCCTGGAAAAAGAGAAACACGGTCACTCAAAAACCCATGCACCAATGTTCTAGCAATAGGCACATACTCCAGGACCCTCATCGAGCGTCTTGCTTGAGACCCTGCAGGAAAAAAATGAAAGGTTAAATCTGGAGTATGCATCTATTCCTATTAGGACAGACCCCTGGTCTTTCTATGATGGAAGGAGATTGATGTAGTCAACTTGCCACCAATTGCTGGTGGGACTCCTTAAGAAATAATCCCTTATCAAGGGCTCAAATGTGGTCTCCCTGCCTGGCAGCTTGTACTTTGGGCAGTAGTAGTAGTTACAATCAGCGCTGGTAAGAGGGAGACCCTGGTTGTGGGTCATGCACAGCCTCTTTCTCTCTCTCCCATGTGCCAACACTGCAGGGGTCAATAACCAGGGCTGGCCAAGGTCAATTGGCCAAATCATTCTACTTGGATCCTTAGTGCCTCTTCTATAGTAGACATTCCTTGGTGGGTGTTAACATGTGATACATATCTCTGCACACTTTCTTGCACTCCCATATGTCCATCCACATGCCTCTACCTTCCTTGTCCCAATCTTCCAATCTCTCTCCGTCCAGGACCCTGACTAGCCAGCCAGGCCATTTTCCAATTTCAGTCAACAACAAATACTTTAACCATGGGCCATTTCTTTTATTATGACATAAAAGAGATTGAAGAGGCATAAAAACACAAAGCAATGCATGGCTCTTTATTGGATCCTAGTTCAAAAAGGCATTTTTGAATAATATATATTATATCCTATATATTAAAGACATTTTGGGGACAAGGGAAGAAATTTGAATATGGGCTGAATCTTAGACAATATTAGGAAATCATTTATTGTTTTGGATGAGATAGTGGTTTTTCAGTTACGTAAGATAATGTCAATATTTTCAGGAGATGTATGTAAAGCATTTAGGAGGTAAGTGTCATGTGTGCAAAGTACTTTTAAAACTGATGTGAGGAAATATATAGAATATTATATAATGTGAGCAAAGCCGATACAGCAAAATATTAACAATCATTAAATTTCTAGGTACATGAACAATGGTAATATTATCCTTTTAGCTTCTCAGTTTGTATAAAAATTTTCACAATGAAATGAAGGTAGAAATCAGGCTGTGAGCAGGAATTCAGCGCAAGAAGCTCCAGAAGGTAAGAACTACCTTGAGAATCTTTAGAACTTCCCAGGGACTATGAGCCATTGAATATGAATGTTCTTTTAAAAAGTGACCCAAGAAGGACTTTATTCAACTAGTTTTATGAAGCACTTACTATGTGTCAAATATTCTGTTAGACTTAGAGAATTAAAAAAAAAAAAGCAGACAGCAGTTGCTGATGAAACTTGCAGTTTGAAGGATGCAGATTTTATGCACACATCCTAGTGGCATTCACTATTAGATGTCTGGAAAACCATTCCCCTTTCTCAGTATGCAGGGAACCCCATTTGGTTCAAGAAGCTGTGTCAAGCTGCTGGAGATGAGTCACGGCTGAAGTAAATCAAGGCAATTCCATTCTCCTTTACCTGTGGATAGTGCAGAGATGGGCAGGTGAGCCAGGTCTGGTTAAGGCAATGTCAAAGAAATCAATTAGGAGGTTCTGGGTAGGCATTTCTTCCTTAACAACAGGGGGAAAGAACAATGTAAAGGAAAGTCCTTTGCCCCTACCCCTTTCCTTCCTGCTCTAGCTCTGGTTCTGCCATGTGAGTACCTAATGACAGGTGTGGCATCTGTCATTACCCATGATGGAGGCATCGCCAATGCGCTAGAGAAAGCAGAGTACAAAATGGGAAGACTGGACTTTGACGCTTCCTCAGGGCAGGAGCCAATCCTGGAATTCCCGTCCTCTAGAGGAGATTTCTTATTACATGATATCAGCAAACACATATGAACATTTTTGATCAGTAGTCTAATATCTGCAGCTTATCAATTCTTACCTTTGACCTAGAAATTCCACGTCTAAGAATTTATCTTAAGGATAAATTATGCATTTTCTCAATTATAAACTACAGAGGTGTGTTCTATTTTTTTTTCTTTAGATAATAAAGACAATTTATTATTCATGAGACAAGAAACCTGCAATACTGGCAGGTGAGGCAGTTCTGGGCTGGATTGCTTCAGAGACATAATTTCTTCGTCCAGGATCCAGGAGCCTCCATCTTCAGCATGTTGGCTCAATTATCAGGCCAATGTGGATACCAATGTAGGGAGAGGTGGAAAATGTGTCCCTTCCTAATGCCTCTTTATAAGTACCAGGAAACCATTTCCAGAGGCCCCCAGCAGAACTTTGCTCCTGTTACTTCGGCCAAAATTGAATCACACACTCTTTCCTAGATCGGTTGCTGGCAGGGACGATGGAATTGTCAAGATTGGAGGCGTTCAGTAGGGCGGGGTCGGGAGTGCTCCGTATCGTGCAGGCTGCTCCACGCGATGCACCGTCCCATTCGCCGAATGCCAGTGACCCGCTGGGCATCCCCAGGTGTGAAGAACCATTAAAATCCTCTTAGTCTGAAAACTACATCTATTTTATATTGAAGCAATATTTTTGCACGATTTTAATTGCTTATTGAATATACTACTTATATTCAAGTGTCTCTTTCATTTTTCTGCCCTTCTTCTCTTACATCCAAACTTATTCTTCAGATGTTGACAACGACTTATCTATTCGTTATATCTTCTATCTCCTAGTGTCCGTGCTTGAGCGTTTATTTAGTGAAATATGATTTATTTTATTATAAATTATTTTCCTTTATTTCTTTTTAAAATCTGCATAGGGCAGTGTTATGGTTTTTTTAAGTATGTGTGATCTTACAGGTTAATTATTTTTTACTTTCATTTCAGGGCAGTTGAACATTAGACACATTTTTTTCTCTGGAGAGGTTGTGGGGGCTGCCAGGGTTGAGAACCACTGGCTTGAATCCATCCAGATTCACGTCCTGGGGCTGGGAAACCTGTGTTCTGAAACTCAAGGCTCCCTAATCATAGATGTGTTCTTAATAGTAAAAATAAATTTAAAACAAACTTAAATATCCAATAATAAAATCTGGGCTAAATAAATTGTAATAGAGCCATACTGTGCAATACTATTCAGCCATTAAATATAAAACTGTAAAGAATGAAGGACACCATTGAAAGATGGAGTCTTTGCATTCTTATGGGGGGAAATCAGACTACAAAATAGGATGTTCCCTTTTAGTAGAACACACACATATGTACAGAGAGGCAGAGAGAAAGGGACAAATAAAGGATACATATCAAACTGCCAATGGTGATTATCTGTGGATGATAGGATTACTGGCATTTTTTTTTCTTACGTCCACTGATTTGTATTTTCTAATTTTTCTACAGTGAATGGCTAGAATGGTGCTGGACCACAGCAGATATTCAGCTACTACAAACCTAAAGGAGTGGGGTTGCTAGGCGCCTTCAGAATCTCCTCCTCTAGATTCTTCCTAGCAGACTGGATTGTTTGGGGGAAAGAATACTCCACTCATAAGCTATTTAAACTCATCCTAAATTTTAGTTCTCAAAAAATAATGACTGTGCTTCACTCAGAGTTCTAAGGTATACTATACAGTTACCAGAAGTTTGGACTGGATCATATTATCCCTTTCTGTGCTCACCCATCCCTGTCCCCACCTACCCACCACTTTGGTGCTGGTGTGTGGGTTTGGGGGTGGGTGTGCATAAGGAGGGAGGAGGATGCTGAGCCAATGGAATGGGAAGAAGTTGCATAAAGAATATAGGACCCGCACCAAGCCTAAACGAACAGCTACTAGGTACCAGGTCATCCTTTTTTCCTTCCTTGCATAAATGATTATTTAGCACACTTAACATGCCAGGGACTAGGCCAGGAACCAGATTTTAGTGTGTAAAATTTAAACACACTAAAATTTAAGTGTATGTTTTAAGATGAATGAGCTAAGGTCCCTGCTCTTTTTTTTTTAATTGAAATATCTTCATGTATCATACAGCCCATTCAAAATATACAATCAGTGGCTCACAATATCATTACATAATTATGTTCACATAGTTATGTATTCATCACCATGATCATTTTTAGAACATTTGTATCATTCCACAAAAAAGAAATAAAGAGAAAAAAAGAAAAACCCAATATATCTAATACCCCTTACCCTTCAGTCTCATTGACCACTAGTATTGCAATCTACCCATATTTTTTATCCCCCCCCAATTATTTATTTATTTATTTTTCTGTCTTTATTTTTTCACTCATCTGTTCATAGCCTGGATAAAGGAAGCATCAGCCACGTGGTTTTTACAATCACATGATCACATTGTAAGAGCTTTATAGTTATACAATTGTCTTCAAGAATCAAGGCTGCTGGAATACAGTTCAGCAGTTTCAGATATTTCCTGAATACAGTTCAGCAGTTTCAGATACTTCCTTCTAACCACTCTAAAACACCATAAACTAAACAGGGATATCTATATAATGCATAACAATAAACTCCAGGATAACCTCTTGACTCTGTTTGAAATCTCTTAGCCAATGAAACTTTATTTTGTCTCATTTCTCTCTTCCCCCTAGGGTCCCTGCTCTTAACTGGCTCATCTAATAGCAGAGAAACTAGATGCTAATATCAGTACAAGATTAACTAGTGTACAAAAATTAGCAATAACAAAAAAGATAGAGTAATTAAATATTTGGATGGGATTGAATAAGGAACTGCTTCACAGAGAAGATGATGTGTGAATAGGTCTGAAGTGGGGAGGAGTTTGCAAGGTGGGAAAGGTATTCCACGGAAAGATGTGGCAAAGAGCATAAAAGAAACTGTGGTTCTGGAGGTCTGGAAGCAGGGCTGTAACTAACATTATTGACACCTGAGGAGGGTCCTTTTCAACATCTCCCCTCTATGTGACAAACTTATTTTCAATGGTAATCATAAAATTAAATGAAAAATAATAATGACCAGAATACAAATGCAGACCATGAGAATTTTCTTTTGTTCAATTTCATATATATAATTGTACAGTAATAAAAATCATCAGTAAATTTTAATGACACTAAAACACCTGCAGAAAGGACAATTTAGGCAACTACTAAATCATACCCTTATTTAATTTCTTGATTCATTCTTTAGTTTTAAAACAATGAGCAATTTGAAAGAAATTTTCATTTTAAAGATATCAATTCAGTAAAATATTCCCTGCATGAACTCCAATATGCTCTTGCCAAACAAAAATATTATGCACTGCAGTTCATACTGTTTGGCATTAAATTTTACTAATTAAAAATTCCAAGTGTCATATGGAATAACTAGTCTGTTTCTCTGCCTTTCTAATCACTGGGCTAGTCATTGCTTATTTGAATCTACTGTTTAAAAATCATTGGAATACTCAGTAATACAGGGGTTGGAGATAATGTAACCAAAGTGAGCTAAAATGATTCTGGACTATTATGAACTTACTCTTAAAACAAAGGCATGTAGCTAAATCTGCGTCTGTTAGCAGCTGTCTGGATAACTGGGAGTTCTTGGAATTAACTTCCATATATAGAACAGCATATATTAAAGAATGAGTGATAAAATCTGCTCATTTAAAGCTTACGTATATTGTTAAAGCTCAACCATAGCCACAGCAACTGTTTAGAACTTGGAAATCCAAGAACAGATTTCAGGCAGAGGGCAGTTTTCAGTATTTTATCCCTTACATTGTTTAGCATTGCCAGCAGATGGTGATGATAAAAGGTAGAACAAATTGTAGTCCCTTTTATTATTGTTCTCTTTTTTTTCTTTAAACTCCTCACAGATAATGCCCATCCCATCCCACCCCCTTACTGTCTGCACCCGGGACAGGTGGCTCCCACTGCCCCATCTCGGTCTGCCACTGACGGTAAAACATTTCATCGTAGCTGAAACTTCGGACCAGAAAGGAGGCTATAGAGAGACTAAAGAGATGAGGACAGGTAGATAGAGCCCGGGAGCAAAACAACTCTGAAGGAATGTATAGTTTATTCTGCCAAGACATAAATCATCCTGACAGATTGAATAGGGCACACCCTGACAAAAAGGGATCCTTCAACATCATTTCTATGTTCTTCATGGAAAAGTTTAGCTAAAGTTTTCCAGCCACATAGAAGGCTCCAGAGCTTCTCTGTGAGTCATCAGGATCCCCTCGGGACATGACAACGCAGGAAACACACATAGTCACAGGGAAGAGTGCAGACAAACACACAACTTGTGGCCCCTGAGAGCCATCCACCCAGCGTTTGCCGACAACCTGGTACTTCGGCTACTTTCCCATTTTTCCTTCATCATTTTGAAATCCGGCCCACCCCCCACCCTTTTTTTGGCAAAAGAGACCTTTCTTAAAAGTAGTTTGTGAATTTACTTGCGGGAAGGTGTGATTCTTGGAGGGTTTCAGGGAAACCCTTACATTTTAAGAGGCACAGATTAAGAGGAACATAATGTTTCCCAGCCCCAGGAATACCTGAACTTTGACACTTTCGTGCTGTTTATAAAGCACTTCCATGAATATAATCTGTAGCAGCTTCCTGATGGGACTTCCCGGGAGAGCCTAAAAACTTCCGTGAGGCATGGGACAGCAAAGTAAAGGTGTTCCACTTTAGGGATAAGCAAAAGGTAAGGGGGGTGGCAAATGCATAACACTGTGAACTTACCTCAGATATGGAGTAAACTTATGGTTACTTTCCCTGGGGCCAATGTAGGGAGACAGTGATGTCAAATCACAAAGCTCTTCATTCACCTTCTCCATCAAGGGCAGGATAAAAAGAAAGGCTGAAAAATCAGGCAGATAGATGGTTAAACCCTAACTCCGTTATTTACTAACTGTGTAGTTTTAAGATAGAAAAGTTAACTTATTTGAAACTTCCTTTCAACATCTGTTCTTTACGAAGTTAAAACTAAATGATGTTTGTCCCCATCCAATTGACAAAAATAGAATAATACAACATTCTCGAGCATGGGTGAGGATGTGGATCCACAGGATCTTTCATATATGGCCTGGGGGATAGTACACTGGAACTGCTTTGAAAATACCTTGCTGTTGGCTGATGAAGTTGAAGATGAGCATACCCTACAGCACAGCAAGTCTCATCCTTTTATATACAAGAGAACCACATACACAAGTGCACCAGAATGTATAATAATGATCACAGGAAAAAAAAAAAAAAAAAGTGATCATAGAAGCACTGTTCTTTATTGCCAAAAAGTAAAAACAGCCCAAATGGCCAACAGTAATGGAAGGGTCAATGAACTATAGTGCATTACTGTAAGGGAACACAGTAAAAAAGAAAAGAAAGGAGCACCAGCTACAGGTGACAACATGCAAAAAACTCAGGAACATAATGCTGAGCTAAAGGAGCAAGCCACAAAATAATATTTATATGCATATATACAAAATAATACTTATTCTATTTATATAAGTTCAAAGCAGGAAAAATATTCTCGATGCATGTGTAGATAACATAGCTGTCAAAAAAAATCAAGGCAGTGATTATCACAAAACTCAGGAAGGTGATAATTTGATGAAGGAAGTGGATGTACTCTGGAGGGAAGCATGTGGGGCTTCTGTGGTTATGACAATATTCTATTTACTAAACTGGATGATGGTTATTCTGTTGTTCTTTATCACTGAATGCACATTTTAAATATGTTCCTTTGTATTATTCAGTTGTTAATAAAGCTTATTAAACCAAATTTCAAAGAAAAAAATTAAATGATGTGTGTGAAAAAAATGTAATGTCTACCATTCTGAATATATTCATTTATTTCTACTAAAGTATATTGTCATATAAAATAATTAATTTCCTGCATTAGTAGATCATGAGAATGGGACAATATTTTCTAATGGTTTATTATGAATAATTTAAAACATCTATAAAAATAGACAGAAAGTATAATGAACCCCCATATATCCATCAACCAACAATGATGAATCACCTCATGACTAATCCTGTTTAATATAAATCCCTGTCTTCTTCCCCCTTCTGGGTTATTTTGAAGCAAAAGTTCTCAGACACCATGTCATTTCATCCATAAATATTACTGTATATCTCCAAAAGAATAGCAATTCTTAAAAATGTAATAATGCCCTAAAACTTAAGCAATAATCCCTTAATATTGCCCATGAAAGAAATAACCAGGGGACTTGATGCAAGGCGAGAATGAGGTTTTATTAAGCAAGAGCCAACATGCATGTGGAGCAGAGCCAGAAAGAAGCACCTGTTCAGAAGTTGGGGTCTTAAAAGAGGCTTATATGTGTTATCTGGACTTCAGCCGCCTTGGGAGTGGGTAGGGCATTGTTAGGGATGATTTCAGGCACAGTGTCTTTGAGCACAGCAGGCCTGTTCAGATACTTCAGAGCCAGGATGTTTGTCAGCAGGATTGTTTTTGGAGACAGCTAGCCAGTTCAGATACCGCAGAGGCAGGATGTTTGCCAGCAGATTTTTCTGTAATTAGCTTAAATTAGTTCTTTCTGGGAGACTTGCAGTTGTGGTAGCTGCAGAAAAACACTGGGCACTCACAGGATCGTGGTATGTCAAGCTGAAGCTGCTTCATCAGATTCCCAGTTGACTCAGTCCTCCCTGGATAATGTGGGACTCAGGCAAATCGAGATGGTTAGTACAGTTGTTAGCCATTCCGTTTTCAAAATATCACCAATGAGAAACATTTGCCGTTTAATTTTTTGTTGTCTCATAAATGTCATAAATGGATTTGAGTTTTCTTTTTTTTTCCACTTGTTTGAATTGGTTTCCAAATAAATTTCTCACCTTGTGATTGGTTGATATGCTAAATCTCTCATAGATAACATGCCCCCACACTGTCTTTTATTTTCCCTTCCAGTAGATTTATTGAAGAAATTAGGTTGACTGGTAAAGTTTCCCATAGTCTGGATTTTGCCAATGCATTTCCATGTATCTTTAACTTGTTGTTCCATATTTCTTGTAAATTGGCAGCTTGATTTTGGCAAGGCTACTTCAAAGAGTGTTGTTCAGCATCGGTGACTCCAGGGGCAAGAAAGATGTAAGGTGGACAGAGTGGTGAAAACATAGTCCTGGCTGGATGTATAATGATGGTTAATTAATAAAGATGGCATTTCAGCATTTATTAACATCATCACGTGCTTGTTTTATTTGATCCACTAATGTGAAAATTACATTAAGCATTTAAAATATTAAATCATCATTGCATTCTTTGAATAAACCCTACTTGAATCATTTCTCATATTTTCATTAGAATTTTCATTTTTCTATTTATAAAGAAAACCAGTCTAGACTTTTGTATCATTTCTTTTGCCTCAGTTTCCTGGTAGCCTTGTAAATGAATTGATATATTGCCTACAAAATAAACAATGTAGATAATATATATTATTAGCACTTAGAAGACATTAAGCTGTGGGGGGAGGGGAAGTCTAGTAGTGAGCAAGTAGGTGTTGAAAAATACATGTGCTTTATAAGGCCATTTGTGTGCTTGATTTTACAAACATGGGCTGGACTAGCTACTCACCCAGAGGCCTGAATTCTGTTTCTCTGTTATCTTGGACATGTCACAATGTTACAAACCATCTTAAGTTTCCTTTTTATACACAAAAAAGATACTGGAATAGATGTGATACCTAAAACCCACTCCAGTAGTCCAAGATTTTTTCTGTGCTTTAAAGATGGTTTCCTCAAGTCAGAAGTCAGAAAAGAGCACTTTAAAACCAAGATCTCTTTTTTTCTGTTTTTTTGTTTTGTTTTGGCTTTTGTTTTTTACCTGAAAGGAAGATAATTGTGGGAAATTCGCAAGTATATATTAGCTTTGCATGCATATTTAAATTAGCACACTTCTCTGTCCCCCTTCCATAAGGAAGCAGATAAGACAAAGTGACAATTCAATCACTAGCTTGTGTCATTAGGAACCTGTGAGGGTGATCAATCATTACTCATACTTTAGAGAAGATAATAACCTAAATGGCACACAAACCAGTTCCTTGTATTGGAATAATGCAGTCTCTCACTTCCTGGCATTGACCATAACAAAAGGAGTGATTTGAAATAGGACTTCACTTTTCAAGATAGAAAAATGTTGACAAATTAGAACTCTGTTTCCTCTAAGACCTGTCTTCATTTTACAAGACAATTCCCACACAAGTTGAATTTCTCTTTAAACAGACTTGCTGCCCTCACTGGGTCAAGTCATTGCTCATGGTAATATCATTCAAGGCTTTTCATATAAACTAAAAATGAGCTTTCCTTAATCTAGTTATCGCATTAAGCAAACTGTACCTGAGAGTCCAGATTATACATTTCTTTAAACAAGGATTCCTTGCTTTAAGAAATGATGTGCTTCCCTGGTGCATTTAAAACAAGGCAATATCTAAAAAACAAACCATTCTAATCAACACTACCTTTTTTTAAGGATGCAGCACAAATGATCAGAGTACACATTGCCCAATATCTGTAAGGGTGAAGGACAATAACCTTTATAAAGTCACTTAAACATCCAGGAACTGCAAGAAGCCTTACAGATGTCATAGATATTTGCATTAGTCTCGCAAACGAGGTTTGCATGAATCACATATACTTTATTTTCTTAAATCAAAGTCCACTCCAAATCACCATTCCATGGAGATAATGAAAACTTCATTGTGGATGCTTCCTCCTCTTTGACACCTTCTCCAGGGTTATAAAAAGGCACAGAGAGCAAGACACTCTTGTGCCCACTGGCTACCCCTGCCATGCTCCGTTTTCACACCCACATGAGCATTGAAATCTGGCCACCTGCGGCTTCCATGCCGAGTTGGGGCATAAGAGTCTTTGGCAAGATGGTAGCTTCATTCACTGGAGTCCAGCCTCCACAGTGCACAGTGTCCCAAATTTCTGGGCATTGCCAAGAAAGAACAGGAACTCCTGGGAACACACAGATCTTGTCCCCTTCCCTAAACTTGTGTAGTTATCTTCTCTCAATGGCACCAGCTTCTCTCTACTGCCTAAGGGGTAATCCTCTCAAGAAGCAAAGGCTTCCAGAAATCATAGTCATGAAGGCAGGTTATCTGGTAATAAGTCCTGATTTCCAATCTGCATTACAAGACTGGTTCTCCTGAAACCAAGGCTTCTGCATGACAATTAACAACAAAGCTGCCTGAAAAGTTGCTTTGAGATGTGACTTTTAGCTTCCTTCTAGTTCCTGTCCAAGAAGAAGTTCTGTCCAAGAAGAGTATTGTAAGTGGCTCTCTGGAAAAGCCCAGTTGGACTTTTCAAGGTAGCATGTGCTAATAAGTGTTAACATATGCGCAGAGAAAAAGAATACTGCCTGGGAACACTGGAGAAGACTTCATGGAGAAGGATAAACTTGCACTGGCCCTGCTGTGTTTCTAGAATCTACTACACCTTCAATCAGTAAATACTGAGCATCTATTCTATGCCATATACGGTGTTAAATGATGGTAGAGCAAAGATGAATAAGATACAGTTTCACCTATGAAGAGTTCACAGTCTTGAAGGATAAGAAAACTGGATTGTGTAGCTTTTTAAGGCTGAGGTAGGCCTTAGGGAATGTGAAGCCAGTGTAAGGCAGGGATCTTGCCCTGGAGTGGCTCACATCCCATGAGAACAAGGCACACAAACGGAAAACCATTAAGAGCTACAGTAGACTGAATTTGTACTCCCATTTAGGTATGTTCTTAATCTGACGCAGCTCCCCCAGTAATGTCACCATCTGGGTGGTGGCCTTTCATCTGGCTTACTCAGCCAACCATGATACTACTGAGACTATACTTTTCAGTCCTACAAAAGGCAGCGGTGGGGAAAATTGAACTTAGAAAGCTTATTGATGTCAAGCTGAAGAGGAGGCAACAGATATACTTTGGGTTCCTTCATTTTATCAAAGAAAGAAATGAAATCAGCATGCAGTGGCACAGATTTTTAGAACTCTGTAACAAATACAGAGATAAATGAGACATGTCACCAAGGAGATCAGAATCAGGTAGAAAAAAATTAAGATATTATACAAAAAAATCAAAATAATGGTATGGCACAATAAACTCTTCAAAACGATCAACATCACTCAGTCAACAAATGTGGCATCTTTGTTTATTTTGGTACCAGGAGATTTGGTGGAGTCTTCCCCCAGGAAGCTCTGGAGGACATTGCAGAAATCCATCTACAAGATCAATAAATTGTTCAGGACCATTCTCATTGGAAAGACCTCTGGGAGATAGCCAGGATGGAGGTCTGGCCTTTGAGAACGCCACTGAAGGTGAAGAAAGTATTTCTAGGACAAGAGGACATGACATCTTTTGTTCTCCCACCTCCCTTTCCAGACCAGACTCCAGGGGCATCACCCAAAGATATTCTGTAATAATTATCCTACAAGGAGTAGCTTAGAGTGCAAGGAGTCAAAACATAGGACAAGTGTGTTTGGCTTGGCTAAGTTTAGACATCTCTGGGCTTGGTCGCAGAATGTGCCCCACCTTTTCTTTTCAACTTTTATCCAAAAGATCAAACTGGGTTTACAAACAGACTTCCAGCCAAGAAGTCTCCTTCTTCTCCTCTTCTGATTTCTGTTGTGGTAAGTTCCTTAAATAAATAGAACAGAGAGACATATTGTCCCAGTCCAATTATTTAAAAACCACTTCAGTTTGAATTTCTTTGTTTGTTCACCCACATTCCTGAAAGATGAACACACCTAGGCCCCTGGGAAGTTGTCAGTAGAAGGAGGAGAGGTTGATCTTTAGGAACATCTGTGACTCAGAGTGTTAAACAAAAATTGTGATTGAGCTATAGAGGTGTGCAGACACAAAAGAGGGCCCTTCTGTGATTTGGTGAAAAGGAAGACCTTCCTACTCGAAAGTATTCTTCTCCCCACTTGGCACACCAAAGTGCCATCACAGGTGAACTATTCTTCCACAATAACATCCTGCTCAAAAGTAAACCCTCGTGAGACGAGGCCTCAGGAGTCTCAAGGTGCTCAGAAAAAGTTCTGTTTGTGCTCCAGGTTCCATACTGCACCTCACCTTGCCACAGCCCCCACAGCACCCAATATTCTGCTTCCTTTCAGTGGTATTGCCTCGAGTGCCCCCCCGCCACCCCCCACACACACTCTGCCCCTTAGTCACAAGGTACCTGCCAAGAATAGGGGAGGACACCTCACTGACTCCTCTCCTCCTGAGCTGGAGGTATGCTTCAACACCTGGTCCCTAAGCCAATCTGCTCCTCTCCTTGGGTCACGCCAAGTGCCTTGTGAATGCAGTTGTTTCATCTTCAACTTATTCTTTCCCTGCAGTTCAGATACCATCCATGTGTCCCAGCTAGGGAACAAATAACATTTTCCAATTTCCCACCAGGAATCTGCACAAAATAATTTCTCCCGTGAAAGGCCTGCTCCCATGCATATCAACCAGCACAAGCTGGGCCCCTAACCCAGCCAAACTTGGGAACCCAGTTTGTGCTCAGCTGCAACACAAGTGGAAGTCATCAGACACCAAAAAAAAAAAAACCACTTCCCAGTTAGGTCTAGGCACGCCTGGCTGGTGGCTGGAGACTCAGATCTTGCCGTAAATTTGAGTTCCTGTTTCCTTTACAACTTTGACACAGAAAGACCAAGTCCAGGCTTTGTTGTTCCCTTTGCCACAGGCTCCCATAAAGTAGGTCTGCGACTCTCTAGCTTGAATTTAATAGCTTCCAGGAAGTATCCTACAATTCTTGCAAACATCAATCTATAGTGGGTACAAATCTCAGTTAACAAACGTAGGTGTATTTTAAAGAAAAAAAATGCCCATGAGCTTCTAAATCAACTTAATTTCCATCGCCACGTCCATATTTTGCTAGGATAGGGAGACTTAATCTCAGATAATGTAGGACACTCCTTTTCTCTGGGTGGTTCTCTTATGGAGAGGGGAAGTAAGGTTGCTCCAAGACAAGAGCAGAAGGGAGGGCTGCGTTCCACTGTATCTTCTCTCCATGCTGGTATTCACCGTTATGTCCTCTTGCCTGCTGGGAGTGGCTTCTCCCAGCCATGGCCTCTGGAGTCTGCCTACAATTCCTTGCTCAGGGGCCCTCACCAGCAGCTTCCTCCCCGGCTTCCATGCCAGGACCCAGGGCCCAGGAGTCCTTCCACTGCTTCTGTGAGCGGAAGGATCACGAGAACCTGCTCATGTCCCAACCCTACCCTCCAGGCTGGGCTGTAGTGCTCGGCCATCCCTCAAGTGATTACTCCTTCTCCCAGCACTCTAACCGTCAGTATGCACAGGACCCTCGTCCCCATGCCCTCTGCTCTCTGCGTCTCTTCTCTCCTCCTGTGCCCTCCGTCTCCCTCCTGCCTCCAGCCCAGGGGACGGACTTTAGTCGGAAGGGATGGAGGTGGAGCAGGGGAGACCATCATCTTTCTTTCTTTCTTTTTTTGTTTTTGTTTTTAACTTTTTTATTGTATAGTATAACATATATACAAGGCAAAGAAATAAAAAAGCAATAGTTTTCAAAGCACTCTTCAACAAGTAGTTAGAGGACAGATCCCCGAGTTTGTCATGGGCTACCATACCATCATCTCAGATTTTTCCTTCTAGAATATAGGAGGCTAGAAAGAATATTTTTTATCACCACAATCACCTTTTTATTTCTTTTTTGTCAAAAATGACATGCATACAAAAAAGCAATAAATTTCAAAGCACAGTACAACAATTAGTTGTAGAATATATTTCAGAGTTTGACATGGGTTACAATTCCACAATTTTAGGTTTTTACTTCTAGCTCTCTAAGCCTATTATTTTTCAAGACCTCCAAGGTTCCTTGCCATCCCTATAAGGACATGGACTTCTGAAAGCCAAAGACAAGGAAATTCTTGTCTGACTTTCAGTCACATGACCTATCCCCACCCTCTCGCACCACTGCTCCCACACCACTGGCTCCCTGAGGGAACGGACACAGAATAGCACTGTTTGAATAGATAAAATAGCTCACAAGGGAACTGGGACCTGGGAGGGAGGCTAATCACTTAACTGATATTTCAGGTAAAGACCCACAGATGGGAGGTCTTAGTTTCATGGTCAAAAATTCAGGTAAGTAAAACAAAAACAAACAAACAAAAAAACCTTTCTGTAGTTTTCTGATGGAACTGAACTTGGCTCCTGTTTTGCTGATAACTGAATAAAACATAATCTTGCTGAGTGGAGGTACGCTCACTCACTCCTAGATTTATTTCTCCTTCTCTTTTAAGTAAATCCTTGGTTATTTTAGGATGCACCTCCTCTCCTCATTCCCACCTTCCTGGAAGTAGATGAGTGTCGAGGGGCTCATGTGCTGCCTTCGCCTTAGAGAGAGACAGCTGGCCTCCCCTGAGGTATAAAAGGCCTCACAGGTGATGAGAGCAAGCCTCGGACCCACCAGGTCTGCTGCTCGGGTCAGCCTCCTGGTCTCAGCGTGAAGCCTCTGCCAGTCTCAGCCCTCGCTCTGGACTTCCCCTGCACCCCATTTGGATCATTCCTCAGGCTCTCCACACTGTGCAGACTCACGAGGGCTCTGTAGCGCTGCCTCCACCTCCTTGCCTGGGCCGCCCCAGAGCCTTGCTGCAAGGGGGCTTTGGATGGAGATGTATTCTCTGGAACCATGCCCTAGAAAGTACAGCACAAGCCTCCTCTGCCTAGAGCAGTGATCCTAACACAGTCACAATAGCAAGTGTAAACATCAGATTCCAGCCAGACACCCTGCTTGAGACCCCGCGGGGAACCTGGGAAACTGCCAGGGGCATTTTATGCCCATAAAATTTGGGAACCAATGGAGGGCTCTCATCATCCTCTTTGAGAATTTAGCCCAAAGAGGAGGAGCCAGATTCGAACCCTTAATCTGATCACCTCCGATTCTTGTCCAATATCCTCAACTGGTCCATGATTTTTCTCTTTCTAAGCAGGTAAATTAGATCTTATATCATCAAACAATTGTTTTGATTGTCATCCTTTACCTTATAAAATTCAGACACAGAGTCCTCCAGGCTTTCGATTTTTTCATGCTCAAAATAACGCTTTCTATTTTTAATTTTCATAGCTTTGGGGGATATGACCTTGTTTTAAAATCTACTTAGAAATTCAGTTGGTCTCAGCTGCATCTGCCTTCCAGCTAAAGCAACAGATCAGTTCTGGGAGGAGAATCATGGAAGCATCTGTAAATATCTCAAAATTTATGCATTGTACTTTTTAAAAAATAATAGAAAAGAAAATCTTGCCTCAACAGATTTTCATTTCAGCTTATTTAGTCTACTTCATGTGTGATCGGGGACCTAATGGAACATATATCAGGAAAAGTTTAACCTGTTTGAAGCATCTAAGAACCGTCTCACCCTCTATGGAAGATAGTACTAGCAATATCTCAAAATCTGATAGTTCCTTCTTTAGTAATATGCCACATTTTTAGCTGGGTATGTGGTGGCTCAGAAGAAATACATTTCTAAGTTTCACTTGCAACTAGATGGAGCTATTTCTGTGTAAGACAAAATCCAAAATGAATTCTACCTCTATGCATTAAAGTAATTCTGGCTGCTATCATCAATCCTAAAAGCTCAGTGATTTAATCCTTCGAAAATTTATGTCTCAACAATAAAAGAGAAAAGAAGGAAAATTTGTTTCACTGACGCAAAGCCCAATGGATACACTTAAGCATGCAACCTGCCTTGTTTTCATTTAAAGACCTTGACTCTTTCCATTTTAGAGCTCTGCCCTCCTCCAGGGTCCTCTCCATGCAGCAATGGGGTAGAAAGGAGAGCAAAGTGTATGAATAGAAGGTTTTTATAGACCAGGCCAGAAGTGAAGCAGACACATTCCAGCAGCCATGACTGGACACTGTGGTCACATCTAAATGCAAAGAAGGTGAAAAAAACCACAATCTAGCAGTGTACCTGGGTACATGGATGTTGGTAAGCAATAACAGTATTAACCAGTTCCACTGGTCAACTCAGAGCTTCTCAAAGAGGCCATGCAACTTCCCTTCTTCAGGCAAGTCAAGGCGGCAAACATTTGTTGGCCACCTTCCATATTCACCAAACCACACTAACTTCTAGTGACACTAATACAATGTGAGCCAGATGCAAGCATACCAAGAAGATGTCATCTGCCCAGAGGGAGATGCCAATGGTATAATACACATTAAAACGAATTAATGCCCTAAGTATTATATATACTGTGTAAAAGGCTATAACACCACAGAGGAAGAAATAATTAATTCTGTCTGGTAAAGGAAAGATTCCTAGAGGAAGTGACTCTTGAACTGGGTCTTGAGAGATGAGGAGAACTTCCTCCAGAGAAGGGCATTGAGAACAGGGATACCACAATGTGCAGGGAACCAGTCAGGTGCGATATGTGACTTGTGGGAAAGCTCAGGAATCCTTGTCTCCCATATCTACCCAAGGACCTTCTGCCCACCCCAATCCCCCACCCCCACCCCCACCACAAAGACCAGACTCTTCCAAGAAGATTCCTTATCAAACTGTCCTGCACACATATGGCATCTGCCAGGGTCAGGCACAACATCTAATTTATCTTTATAAACTCAACAGAGCTGAGCTAACACCTCCCTCCTAGAAGAGCCATTATGAACCCATGGGCGGTTAACTGGTCTTTATTTGTCAAGCTGCTGGAAATTTTACTCACCTCCTCCTGCCCCAAAAGCCAGTTAATGGTTAGCTTCTAATCGCTGTTGCCTCATGCTGTCTGGAGGGAGATTCTCGGTGACTCGGGGCCTTCATGACATTCCAGGACATTACTGGAGGAACGTGTCCCCTGGACGTACCCCCAAGGCGCACAAGCTCAGGGCTGGCAGGCCAGAGGGAGGAAGATCCTCTTGCTTCCCTCGGCGGGGGGGGGGGGGCTCAAAAATATAAAATAAAAAAGAATAGAACCGAGACATGTGCTGCTTATCCAAATGATGAAAGGGAAAAAGAAAGTCTGCTCAGTCTGCTTTCATAAGAGCAGAAGCTGTTTGCCAAGGCCCCTGAAAGGCTGTGCAGAAAAGAGCTATCCATTCCTTCCAAATTTCTAAAAATATGTGTAGGCATGTTAGATAGTTGGCCATTGATGTTCCTAAGATAATATTGTGAGATTAAGCAAGAATTGTTGTTGAGAAAAGAAAGCACCTAAGATATTCAAGATATTCCCACAGATACATGGATACAAAATTTAAGCAGGAATATATGACATCATGGTACACTTTCATTTCAGAGATGAAGCCATTTCAGGATTAAAGCAATATAAAATTACTAGCCATTGTATGATTATGATCTTATAAAGATCTTAGTAGTAATTTCTTATAGTAATAATAGTATTTTATAACATAAGTATTATCTTATAGTAATAACAACTGAAATTTATTGAGCAATTACCGTAGAGCAGACAGGCAGACATTGCACTTAGCTTCATGCGTTTCTTCTTTTAATTGTCCCATCAGCCTGACAGCCAAAGTCACGTGATTATCCCCACTGTATAGATGAGGAAAGCAGGTCTGACCCAGACACCCAGGAAAGCACTTGAGTCCTCATCCGTCTGAGTCTAAAACCTGGGACTGTAACCACCTGACCTTATCGGCTCCTTGAGTGGCTCCTATATATTCTATTCATTCACTGAGCAAACATTTATCGAGCATCTGCCACAAGCACTGTGCTAAGTTCTCAGAGGGGGGTGAGGGGGAATGTGTACAAAACACAGTCTGAAAAATTAAAAAATGAAAAAACAGAGTCTGTCCTCACCAAACTTTTGATATAATAGTTAATACAAATTTTTTAGCTTTAAAATCACTATGCAAACACTGAAGTTCATAGCAGCATTACTTACAATAGCCAAAAGATGGAAGCATCCCAAATGTCCATCAACTGATGAATGGAAAAGCAAAACATGATCCATATATACATGGGATATTACTCAGCCGTTAAAAGGAATGAAGTTCTGGTTCATGCAACAACACAGATAAACCTTGGAGACATTACGTCATGTGAAATAAGCCAGACAAAAAAAGGATAAATATCATATGATCTCACTGATATGAAATAATTAGAATAAAGAAATTCATAGAGTTAAAATCTAGGATATAGTTTACCAGGGGCTGGGTTGGGGGTATGGAATGGAGAGTTCATGCTTAACTTGTACAGAATTTCTATTTGGGTTGATTGTCAAATTTTGGGAATGTATGATGGTAATGGCAGCACAGCGTTGTGAATGTAATTAACAGCCCTGAATTATATATGTCAATGTGGTTAAAATGAGAAATTTTAGATCATTCATATGTTACCAGAATAAAAATTAAAAGATAAAGCATAGAATGGCACAGCACAGTGAACCCTACTGTAAACAATGGACTATAGTTAATAGCACAATTATAAAACTGTCCTTTCATCAATTATAACAAATGTACCTCACTAACACAAGGTGTTAATAGGTAGGGTGTTGTTCTAGTTTGCTAGCTGCTGGAATGCAACATACCAGGTACAGATAGGCTTTTAATAAAAGGGGATTTATTTTGTTAGTTTTTCAGAGGAAAGGCAGCTAACTTTCCACTGAGGTTCTTTCTTACGTGGGAAGGCACAGGATGGTCTCTGCTGGCCTTCTCTCCAGGCCTCTGGGTTCCAGCAACTTTCCCCGGATTACTTCTTTCTGCATCTCCAAAGGCCTGGGCTGAGCTGCGAGTGCTGAGATGAGGTATGCTGAGCTGCTTGGGCTGTGCGACATTGCGCTCTCTCATTTAAGCACCAGCCAATTAAGTCAAACATCATTCATTGTATCAGGCATGCCTCCTAGTCAACTACAGATGTAATCAGCAACAGATGAAGTTCACGTACCATTGGCTCATGTACACAGCAACAGAACTAGGTGCCTTCACCTGGTCAAGTTGGCTACTGAATCTAACTACCACAGGTGGTATACAGAAACTGTATTTTACATATTTTAAGCATGAATTTTTGGTAAATCTAAAATTCCACTAATAAAGAAACCACTATGCAAATAGTGGTTTTATTCAGAATAGCACAGAAAGAAAAAACAAAACGACATAACCCAAATATCCTTCCATGGGTAAATAGCTAGATAAACTATGAACCATTCATACCATCCTACTCACCAATAAAAAAAATCAAACTCTTGATAACGCAATAACGTGGCTCCTTCTCAGGGGAATTACACTGAGTGAAAAACTCCCATCTCAAAAGGTTGGATATTGGATGACTTCAGTTGTGTAAGTTCACTGAAATAGCATTACAGAGTGGAGGACGCATTCACTGTTGGCAGGGGTTAGGGATGGGGACGAGAGGTTATGAAGGGGTAGCACTGGGGAGATCTTTGTGGTTATAGAACTGTGTATATTGATTCTGGTGGTGGTTACACAAGTCTACACAGGTGATAAAATTGCATAGAACTGCACACACACACGCACACACACAGATATTCAAATGAATGTCGGTAAAACTGGATAAGCTCCTTGGAATGCACAAATGTCAATTTCCTGGTTGTGATCCTACACAGTTATCTAAGATGGCCTCATTGTGAGAAACTGGAGGAAGGGTTCATGGGATCTCTCAGTGCTATTTTTATACAACTCCCTTAAATTTATAATTATTTCGAAAGAAAAAGAAAAAAATGATGATGTAAGTATTCTTCTGTATTTGACATTATTTAAGCCTACCAGCAGCTGTGACACCACCACTGCAAGGCCGATGCCCTGAGAAAGCAAAGATTTCCTTAGTGCCTGGCAGCATTCACATTGAGGTTATTATCTCAGCTGGTTAAATAAACACAGAGTTAACATGTAACTATCCTGCCACTGTAAATCGATACTCTCAAAATCAGAGATTCTTTTTTTTTCCTGAAACACAATCCTTCAAGTAACTAGATCGTTTAGCTCACATTTTGTGCTTTTTTACATTTTCTAAATTGTTATCTAAAATATTTATAATCCCAGATACATGAATGCAACTAAATGCCAACACCTTCCATGCACATGCTATGCTTCTTTTGAAGAATCCTCCCATTTATTTTCTTATTCATATAACATGCACCCCGAGAGTGAGTCAAGGGCCAAAAATCCCACGAAATAAAGATAACTTTTAGCTGGTGAGGGCCTGAAGGACTTTCTTGGATCCAGAAAATGCCTCGACCCTCTTTTGGCCAAAATTCTCTAATTCCCTTACAGGCTCTCTATTTATGCACCCTATTTTATCAAATGTAAGTCACTACCGATTGTAAGGCACATCCTGATTTCAGAGATATCCAGGTATGAAAAGAACATGTCTTAGAATGGATGAAATATGGTCATACTGGCTTCCTCCACATTGAAAAGATGCAACCCCTGCATTTATGTGAACACCAGAATCTTCCTTTACTCCATAAAGGAAATGCTACCATTTATGGTGACGTGCTCTCTCCTCTCCAAACAGAGAGGGAAAGGAATGTTTCCTTTTCATACGATAAGAACAGTGTTTTTATCTGCATGAATAAGATGAGTTCATGTGAAAATTCCCAGAGAGACCAGAGCCCAGGCAAAGCAGGGTATAAGTAAAGACCAGCTGATCAACAGGTATATGATTCACAGACAGATGACTCCGCCGATAGCTGGGACAGATGACCAGTTACTCCCTGCCTGTGCCAGGCTTCAGGAAGGGCTTGGCCCAGTCACACCGTGGTGACCCCAGGTGGGCGGCTCTCCTGACGGAACGGGTTCTTGGCACCTACTCAATATACCTTCGCTGACTCACCACCAAGGGATGCAGAGAAATCTGCAGGAAAGGCAGCATTATCTAGTGCAGAGAACTGAGGAAGGAAAAAGTTCCAGGAACCAGCCATAAAGACAGGTAGGGCCCAAAGATCTTGTCAGCCCAGAACGGCGTGGTGTGGGCATGACCACATGCCCCTGGTGTGAGGTCCCCAAGGCCCAAGCAAAGGGACGAGTGGGATCTAGACAAGGGACAAGAAACAATGAATCAAGCCAGCATCACTTATCACAGACTTCACAAGACCCATAGACACCAGCCTGCACAGCAGATCTTAACCTAGTGATATGTCAACTTGAATGAAATAAAGAATCCTTCTTTCTACTAGTCAATAACTAAGATTTCATGTTTTAATTAGGAACACAGGCCACATATATATTAGCAGCATCTGTGTCTTTGGGAAAAGGCACAGTGTGTTCCTCTCATATTTGAGTTGTTACAGATATCTTGAAATATCGTTCACCCTTCAGCTCTACTTTGAAATCACAGCTGCTATTAGACTTGCCACTACATCTTGCTATTTAATCCATCATTAAATTAGCACCCATATAACCTTGTCACAAACATGCTTTTGGCAGCCTGATAACTGTCATTCAATCAAAGTTCTTTCCTTTGTAATGCAATGTATTTTATTGTATTATACGGAGAAGTATTATTATTCTGAGAAGAGGTTCAGAGTCAGCCCTAGACAGCCCAGGAGGTGTATGGTGCAGAAAAGCTAAGGAACACTTCCTCTAGTCCGGCCTCCAGGTTCTATTCTGGGCCCAGAACAGTGCAGTGAGTTAGTGAGTGTCTGAGGGAATTGCTAATTGCTAAGAACTCGGGGCTTAATGTATTTTATAAACCCCAAAGGGCCACAAAATCATAGACCAAATTGGAACCGCTTGGAGAGCAGGGACCAATCTCTCCATGTACTGATAGACCTTTCCGGATTCAAAGCAAAGTTTTTCACCCACTGGGCAGGCAGCTCTTTTGCCTCCAGAAGAGGAGCAGGAAAGATTCCCAATAGCAATGTCAACTTTCTCTTGGCAGCAGCTTCTCTGTCTCATCTTTAATTTTCATAGCAGTTATGATGGTGTGTACTGTATACTTCAAGTGGTGGTTCCGGGCGATGGCACACGGGGATTTCACTAGCAGTCACCATGAAAATGCCTCAACGTGACCTCACTTATTATGCAGAAGCCATTAGAACACTTTGGAAAAGTGGGGGGATATTGCCTAACCTTTTATTTGCTCTCTGATAAATCTCAACCTCTGACCTATAGGCCAAATCTGAAATCCTGTCACCTCCATCTGACCCTGTTCTCAAAAGAATGGACATGAAATCTTCCCACAAAGCTGCTGACATGCACACATCTGGGATATGAAGCAAGTTCTGGGGTAAACTGTCAAAGCAGAGAATTGCTATTCCAGGAGACTGACCAGAATCCATAAATCTGATGTTTGAATGATACATCAGTTAGGGTTTGACTTAGAAACCCAGCACCCTGATGTCTCACGAGGCCATCAACTTGACCACCTCCTCTAGATAGCTTACGGTAAAGGGAAGGAACCAGGAGTACTACCAACTACCTGCACAATGACATGAGGGACAGTAATCATTTCTGAATACCTCTCCCCACCCTCAACATTCACCAAACATACCAGACCGGAGGCAGTCCCCCTGTCGTATGAGTTCAGGGCGCCACATCATTGTGGCATACATAATAATACACAATGGTGCTTGATCGCATAATTATTACTTCATATCTGTTTTCTCTGCTAGTGCACATGGCATATGAAAGCCAGGTTTATCATGCCCTCTCCTCCCCTCCCCTACCCATATTCTCAGCACTTGTAAATATCTGCTGAGTAAATGAAGGAATGCCTTCCACATGACTACACACACACCTCTGATACCCTATTGCACTTTTGCAACACCTCCTCCCGTTCAAGGATTCCCTAGTTCATTTGAATTTAGCTTTCACAATATAAAATCAAGGCCAAAGGATGGAGACAGGAGTGGAGCTCACATAGATCTGATCCAAACATTGCTTAATCAGCTCATGCCTGAACCTTCAAAGAACTTTTAGCTTCCCAGCCTCTTCTCCAAGCACCGTTACCACGTGTGCATCCTGCTATTCAGCAGCCACATCTGAAGCTTTGTTCCTTGCCTCTTGGCTCCCACACTCTTAGCAGGCTGTCTATGACAAATCCTTCAGTGGCTAAAGGAACAGAGACTGGGCTTCTCACATTGTCACACAAGCACCAGGAAATAAACTAAAACAGCAAAACTTTTTATCAGTTCCCAAGTCTACCTATGTAAGGTTTTAGAAACAATGCTAATCCTTAGGGCAACAGCAGCAAAAATCAGAACTTGTCTGCTCACTCTGCTGATTAAGAAATGGCAGGAACAGTCTCCTTGTTGGCTGTAAATGCCAGTTTCCCTTACTTACCCTGGTAGATTCCCCAGAACTCTAGCAGTTAAAAATAAAAGGCAAACAAATGAAGAACAGAAATGCTTGGTCCACATAGCCTTGCTTGGATATTTCAGCAATTGCATTGCCACTGTTGGTTCCAGAAGAATCCTTTTGAAACCTAAACACGTCTTCTCTTGGCACTTGAAATCAGGTTCCAGACAGTGGATGTGGTTGAATACAAATTATTTGTAGTCAAGGATATTTGGAGGCCATCCTTCTTTTTTTTTTTTTCCACAGTTTCAATTGTCTGTTCCTGAATGCTTCTTAACCTGAACCACTTTTCAGAAAGTGAATTAATAAATTGGAAAAAAATCTATGGTTAAGATGACATTAATAAAATGTCTTTCCCTCCTTCACTTATTTCACAATTATTTATTACATGATTACTATCCCGAAAGCAGTGGGCTAGATGCTGCAGAAAGAGCAGTGAGCAAAAACAGGCATGGTTTCTGTTCCAGTTTGCTAGCTGCCAGAATGCAATATACCAGAAACAGAATGGCTTTTAAAAGGGGGAATGTAATAAGCTGCTAGTTTACAGTTCTAAGGCTGAGATAATGTCCCAGTTAAAACAAGTCTATAGAAATGTCCAATTTAAGGCATCCAGGGAAAGATACCTTGGTTCAAGAAGACCGATGATGTTCAATGTTTCTCTCTCAGCTGGAAGGGCACATGGTGAACATGGCAGCATCTCCTGGCTTTCTCATGGCTCTACAAAAAGGGACTCTCTCCAACATCTTTCCTGTTTTAAAGGATTCCAGTGTCCGCGACTTCTCACTCAGCTCAGGGCCTGGCTGCCGTCCCGTGCCTTGCCTCGCTGGTGCGACGAAGAGCTCCCGGGTCGACGGGCCCAGGCGCCGCGCTCCTCCCGCCCGGCGGCCTCCAGTCCGCTCCAGGCAGCGGGTCTCCGGCCCGACCCCGCCTGCAGACGTCCGGCAGGACCCACCATGGGCCCCAGGGCGGCGAGCCGCGCGGAGGACACAGGTAGAGGCGCTGCGCTCCGAAAGAAAACGCTGACCCAAAGAGAAAAGGAACTGGCCTGGGGACCGCACGACGCCTCAGCTGTTCGGCAGACCGACACACCAGGAGGCCCAACCGGCGAGAGCCGGGCCGGAGAGAGAGAGAGAGAGATAGACGCAGACAGACTAACCTTGGTGAAGACACGAGTCCGGAACACGCAGCGGTTGTGAGTACAGATCTTTACTGGGGTTAAGCAAGCTTTCTCTAATACTGGCTCCACGCGGGGGAAGACACCCCACGGGGGAACAACCTCTATGCGGCCGTCAGGTACGGCTCCTTGTGGGTTATCTCCCCTCCCCGTCCGGGTAACGCCTTTATATACAAAATCCAAACCCAATGGGCTAACGCCACGTATACAAGGGTGATTGGTAGACAGGGCAGGCGGGCGCGTACGTCATACGCGGAGGCAGGATGCGGGCGCCATCTTGGCTCACTCGATGGGCGGGGGGAACTCTAGGGCAGGCTGCGGCGTGTCCACTAGGCCCGACCCGGGAGGCGGCTCTCCACATTCCAGTAAGCAACTCTACCTTCAATGAGTGGAGACACACCTCCATGGAAATCATCTAATCAAAAGTTACCACCCACAATTGAGTGGGTCACATCTCCATGGGAACGATCAAAATGCTCCCACCCAGCAATATTGAATAATTAAAGGACATGGCTTTTCTGGGGTCCACCATAGATTCAATCGAGTACAATTTCTATTCTCAAGTTGTTTGAGTCTAGTGAGAGGGCAGGCATGAGCCAACAATCACACCACAAATATAGAACTACAACCATGGGAGTGCTATAAAGAAACATGCTGAACAGTGAGTGCATCTTCTAGAGATTTGACCTAGGCAGAAGGGTAGGAAGATTTCCTTGAGGACATGGCACCTGACATACCAGGAGCTAACTGGGTGAAGAGAGAAGGGAAAAACCTTCTAGCCAGAAGTAACAGCAAGGGTAGAGGTGGTGCAGAGGAAGGGAGGATGTCAAGGACACGGGAGTTAAAGAAAGTCAACATGGCTGAAGGGATCAGCTATGAATGAGGCTGAGAGGTGGGAAGGGCCAAGTCAACTAGCACATGGCAGGCTTGTCATTAAACACAGAGCAGTAGGAAACCATTGCAGGGTTTTAAACATCAGGATGACACCAACAGTTACCTCAAAAACATGACTCCATTTTACAGTGGATTAATGAGTAGTTTTATCTACAGAAAGTATTATCTCTCTTAGAGAGGGAAAAATTCACATAGAGAGGAATACAGCAACCTGTCCCAGATTATATCATACCAGGAATTAAAACAAGATTCTTGTCCCATATTCTTAGGCCTCTAAACATCCATTTTCAAAAAGGTCAATGAAAACTTTGTCAGATAGTGTCACACAAGATGACCTGTTTCACTTAATGCACATGAACTTCTGAAGCTAGAGCTGTCCAGATACAAATGATTCAGCTACTGGCAAGAAATACAAGCAACTTAATGTCTACCTCTAGGTATGGCTAAGTCTTTGATACCCTCTCACACACTAAACCTACTTTTCCCATTTCTCCATACTAAGTCATTCCCAATTTCTTAACTACAATGTCTTGCCTTTGGCAAAGTCTGTACAAAAGAAAATTTTATATGTCACTCCCTAAGACAAGCCTAAGTCACCCTAGATCATTGATTCTATAATTTAATCTTAAATTTGTTTAGGGAAAGTTATTCATGTTCCATAACTCTCAGTACCAACATCTACATCCTCATCTATAAAATGGAAATAATAAGACGTCTACTTCCAATAACGGAAAACAGGTCAACCCTTTGAAAGATCCTGCTGAGAACAATTAGAAAGCTGCAAAAAAAATTGCTTGGATGCATCAGAAAACTAAAAACATAGTGAAGAATTGCCATCCAGGGAAAACAAAGGTCCAGGGAGGTGAGCCCATGTTTAGAACTGCTTTTGGAAGATGGTAGCATAGTAAGATACTGAATTTAGTTTGTCCTCCAAAGCAGCTAGTAAATAGCCAGAAACAGTACAGAACAACTGCTGGGGAACATCAATGAGTGGACATGCAATATACACCAGTCTGGCCCAGGTAGAAGGGCTGAGATCCCATACAGAACTGTAAGTCCCCCAACCTGCAGAGGCCAGCACCCCTCCCACATGGGCACAGCAGACTGGTTCCCCAAGAGGAAAGGAAATAGAGTTTACTAGCAGTAAGGGCTTAACTCAACCAAGCTCCAATTGCAGAATTAGTTAACAAATTCTGACTAGTGAAAAAAGGCCCCTAGCACAAATAAACCTGGAAAACTCCTAGGAGCTAGGAGTTTTAGACACAGGAGAGATGGGGCAGGGAATATGGAAAAAAACAAAAACAAAAACAGAGGTTTTTGAGTTGGACAACATAAAATACTGGGAAAAGGTTGGACTCCAAGAAAAGGGGACACATAAAGCCTGGAGATACATAGAGCCACATACCAACTCAAGTTCTTGATTGACAAATCCAGGGTGGAGGAGCCCAGTTCTGAAAAGGACTTTTTGTTTTGTTTTGTTTGTTTTACTCCTTATTAGATAGGAGTAACAGCTCATTAGATAGAACTGGAAGCACTCTCAGGTCCCAGAACTGCCCCAGGGAAGGGTGGAATTAAGCTTCCCTAAGAGACAAAGTAACTAGTCAGGTGAAAGGAGTTAATTCCCTAAAGGGTGTATCTTCCCCAGGAAAAAGTGGGCAGGGCTCAGCTCAAGTGGAATGCCTCCTTCAAGGAATTCCGGCCCTGGGGTCTGGAAAACTGAAGCAATTACAGCAATCATACTACCTCACCTCTGTCTCAACCACGGGGCCTGGTAGGGAGAGTCTGCTGAAATTAAAGGCACTGCATCATTTTAAGCTTGTGGGAAGCCATGGGCAGACAAGTGCCATGTTCTGGGCAGGATAGGAAAATCACCAAGCCTAGAGGCTTCATAGGAAAGTCTGACAAACCACTGAGTCTCACCCTCAGGGAAAACTGATGCTGGCTACTTTCTAGTCCTGAGACATGGGCCTGTCTGGTCTGACTGGGGTCTATCCTGCTCCTCAGATTTGTCGATCAAAAGCTTGAGTTGGCATGTGGCTCTATGTATTTCCAGGCTCTATGTGTCTCCTTCTCTTGGGGTCCAGCCCTCTTCTAGTATTTTATGTTGTCCAACTCAAAAGTCTCTGGTTTTTTGTTGTTTTCTTCCCATCTGCTTTGCCCCCTCTATATGAGAAAATCCCCTTCAAAAAAAGGGGGGGGTGGAGCTCCATATAGGCAGGGCAAGAAACAAAAACAAGAACTGAAAACTTCTCATCAATTAAACAGAACCTATGCTAGAGGTCTAGAATAAGTTGAATTGAATGTCAAAGATGAGATAAAGAACAAAGCCATTCAGCAAGAAAATTCTAGATAAAAGAGTGAAAACAGCCTCCAGAATAAACTAATTAAGGAAATCAAATATCCAGATGCCAGCAAAAAATAGTGAGTCATACCAGGAAAATCAAAGATATGGCCCAGTCAAAGGAACAAACCAACCCTTCAAATGAGGTAGAGGAATTGAAGCAGCTAATTCAGGATATTCAAACAGACATTGAAAATCTCATGAAAAATCAAATCTGGGACAGAGCAGTCGCTTCAATAAATGGTACTTGAAGAACTATGTATCTATAGGCAAAAGAATAAAAGTAGACCCATATCTCACACCCTGTGCCAGTTTGAAAATATTATGTACCCCAGAAAAGCCATGTTTTAATCCTAATTCAGTCTTTGGAGGCAGCCATTTCTTTTAATCCCAATTCAGTACTGTTCTAGTTTGCTAACTGCTGTAATACAACACTCTAGAGATGGACTGGCTTTTAATAAAAGGGGATTTATTTAGTTAACGTGTAGTTCTTCAGAAGAAAGGCAGCTAACTTTCAACTGAGGTTCTTTCTTACATGGGAAGACACAGGGCAATCTCTGCTGGTCTTCTCTCCAGGCCTCTGGGTTCCAACTTTCCCCACGGTGACTTCTTTCTGCATCTCCAAAGGCCTGGGCTGAGTTGCGAGTGCTGAGATGAGGTATGCTGAGCTGCTTGGGCAGTGCTATGTTGAACTCTCTCATTTAAGCACCAGCCAGTTAAATCAAACATCATTCATTGCAGCAGGCATGCCTCCTAGCCAACTGCAGATGTAATCAGCAACAGATGAGGTTCATATGCCATTGACTCATGTCCACAGCAATAAATCTAGGCATCTTCACCTGGCCAAATTGACACCTCAATCTAATTACCACAAGTACTGTAGATCATCTCCACTGAAATGTGACATACCCAACTGTAAGTGTGATTTTTTTAATTAGATTGAGATGTGACTCCACACATTCCGGGTAGATCTTGATTGTTTTACTGGAATCCTTTGAAATTCTCTGTCAGTGAGAAATGACAGAAGCCTCAGAGCTGACAGAAGCTCCACAGCAGAGCTGACAAAGATGCAGAGACATAAAGAAAAAAGATGTGGATGTTTGGAGATGCTTGGAGCCCAGCAGATGTTGCCATGAGATATGAAGCAAGCCGGAACCTGGAGAGAAGCAAGGAAAGCCAAGTGATGAAAGCCAGCCCTGGAGAAGTAAAGTGAGGAACCCCCATAGTAACAGAGGCTGAAAGCAATGGATCCAGGAGCAAGGAACCAGCAGATACCAGCCACATGACATGTCAGCTGAAAGAGTTATTCCAAACCCATTGGCCTTTCTTGAGTGAAAGTAACCTCTGTTAGGTGCCTTAATTTGGACATTTCCATAGGCTTAAAACTGTAAACTTGCAACTTATTAAATCCCCCTTTTTAAAAGTCATTCCAGTTCTGATATATCACATTACAGCAGCTTGTAAACTAACACACCCTAAATAAAAGTTAATTCAAAATGGATCAAAGACCTAAACATTAGAGCTAAGACCATGTTCTTGTTTGCTAGCTGCCAGAATGCAATATACCAGAAACAGAATGGCTTTTAAAAGGAGGAATTTAATAAGCTGCTAGTTTACAGTTCTAAGGTTGAGAAAATGTCCCAATTAAAACAAGTCTATAGAAATGTCCAATCAAAGGTATCCAGGGAAAGATAGATACCTTGGTTCAAGAAGGCCAATGAAGTTCAGGGTTTCTTTCTCAAGTGGAAGGGCACATGGTGAACACAGTCAGAGTTTCTTTCTCATCTGGAAAGGCACATGGCAAACACAGTCAGGGTTTCTCACCCCCACATGGCAAACATGACATCATCTGCTAGTTTCTTCTCCTGGCTTCCTATTTCATGAAGCTCCCTGGGAGGCATTTTCCTTCTTCATCTCCACTGGCTGATGAACTCTGCTTCTTGCATCTATGTTGTTCTGCTCTGCTCTCTCTGAATCGCTCATTCTCCAAAATGTTTCCTCTTTTATTGGACTTCAGAAACTAATCAAGACCCACCCGAATGGATGGAGACATGTCCTCACCTAATCCGGTTTAACAACCACTCTAGATTATATCACATCTCCAGGGAGATGATCTAATTACAGTTTCAAACATACAATGCTGAATAGGGATTAGAAGAAACGGTTGCCTTTACAAAATGGGATTAGGATTAAAACATGGCTTTTCTAGGGTACATACATCACTTCAAACTAGCACAGACCATAAAACTTTTAGAAGAAAATGTAGGGAAATATCTTATAAATCTTGCAATAGGATACAGTTTCCTAGGCCTTATACCCAAAGTATATGCATTGAAAAAAGAAATAGATAAATGGAAACTCCTCAAAATTAAATACTTTGTGCATTAAAAAACTTTGTCTGGAAAGTAAAAAGGCAGCCTATGCAATGGGAGACAATATTTGGAAACCACATATCAGATACAGGTTTAGTATACAGAATATATAAAGAGATTCTTCAACTCAACAACAACAAAAAGACAAATAACCTAATTAAAATGTGGGCAAAAACATGAACAGACACTTCTTAGAAGAGGAAATACAAATGGCTAAAACACACATGAAAGATGCTCAACTTCACTGGCTATTAGGGAAATGCAAATCAAAACCACAAGGAGAGGGGGCCAAGATGGCAGCTTAGTAATGTGCACGAGTTTTAGTTCATCCTCCAGAGCAACTACTAAATAACCAGAAACAGTACAGAACAGCTCCCAGAGCCATGACAGTGACCAGACACACAGCGTACCACAGTCTGGACCAGCTGGACCAGCTGCGAGTCTCCGGAACAGTGAGTTCACCAAGCTGTGCACAGTTCCCCAAGCAGCAGAGGCCGGCGCCTGGTGCCCCTCCCCCACAGGTGCCTTCCCAGAGGGAAAGGAAAGAAACTCTAACAGTAGCAGGGTCTGAGTCCAACCAAACAATAGTGGCATTAATAAACAAATTCTGACTACTAAAATTAGGTCCCCAGCTCAGGCGAAACTGGTCAAGGCAGAGGTCGCCTATTGGGCTAAACGAAAAAGAGGAAAGGGGATGAACCGGAGCCTTCTGTGGCTGTTTCTATGGAGGCTTGGCTGCCTCTGGATTCAGCGGCGGGATTACACAGGCTGCAACTGTCCCAAGCATACGCAGAAACAGGCTGCTTTCAGGGCTGTCTCCCACCAGAACCTTCCCCACGGGAGGGGTGAAACACAACTCAGGTGGAATCCCTCTCTCAAGGAATTCAGACCCCAGGGCTTAGCAATTTGAAGCCATTAAAGCCAGCCTACAACCTTTCCTCTGTCTCCACCATGGACCCAGCAGGGAGAGCCTTCCAAAGTTAAAGGAGCCACAACATCTTTTGCTGGTGGGACCCACAGACAGACAAGCACCACATACTGGGCAGGATAAGAAAAACAGAGCCCAGAGACTTCACAGGAAAGTCTTTCAACCTGCTGGGTCTCACACTCAGGGAAAACTGACACAGGCAATTCCTTCCCTCCGAACGGAAGCCAGCTTAGTCTGGGAAAACCTGGTTGGAGTCTGTAATACCTATGTTGACCCTCCTAAGGGTGGGGAGGGAAAAGGCACCTTACAAGCAGGACAAGAAACAAGAAAACAAGAACTGAAGAATTACCCTCTGTTAAACAAAACTTAAGCTAGAGGCCCAGAAAAAGCTGAACTGAAGGTCAATGAACAGGTAAACAACAAATTCATCTAGCAAGAAAACCCTAGGTAAGATAAGTGAAAGCAATCTCCAGAATAAACTAATTAAGGTAATTAAATGTCCGGACGCCAGCAAAAAATAACAAATCACACCAGGAAAATTGAATATATGGCCCAGTCAAAGGAACAAACCAATAGTTCAAATGAGATATAGGAGCTGAGACAACTAATTCTGAATATACAAACAGAAATGGAAAACCTCATCAAAAACCAAATCAATGAATTGAGGGAGGACATGAAGAAGGCAAGGAATGAACAAAAGGAAGAAATGGAAAGTCTGAAAAAACAAATCACAGAACTTAGGGGAATGAAAGATACAGTAGAAGAGATGAAAAAAACAATGGAAACCTACAATGGTAGATTTCAAGAGACAGAGGTTAGAATTAGTGAACTGGAGGATGGAACATCTGAAATCCAAAAAAAAACAGAAACTATAGGGAAAAGAATGGAAAAATATGAGCAGGGGCTCAGGGAATTGAATGATAATATGAAGCACACAAATATATGTGTTGTGGGTGTCCCGGAAGGAGAAGAGAAGAGAAAAGGAGGAGAAAAACTAATGGAAGAAATTATCACTGAAAATTTCCCAACTCTTATGAAAGACCTAAAATTACAGATCCAAGAAGTGCAGCACACACCAAAGAGAATAGATCCCAATAGACGTTCTCCAAGACACTTACTAGTTAGAATGTCAGAGGTCAAAGCGAAAGAGAGGATCTTGAAAGCAGCAAGAGAAAAGCAATCCATCACATACAAGGGAAACCCAATAAGACTATGTGTAGATTTCTCAGCAGAAACCATGGAGGCAAGAAGACAGTGGGATGATATATTTAAATTACAAAAACAGAAAAACTGCCAACCAAGGATTCTATATCCAGCAAAATTGTCCTTCAAAAATGAGGGAGAAATTAAAACATTTTCAGACAAAAAGTCACTGAGAGAATTTGTGACCAAGAGACCAGCTCTGCAAGAAATACTAAAGGGAGCACTAGAGACAGATACAAAAAGACAGAAGAGAGAGGTGTGGAGAAGAGTGTAGAAAGAAGGAAAATTAGATATGATATATAAAATACAAAAGGCAAAATGGTAGAGGAAAGTACTATCCAAACAGTAATAACACTAAATGTTAATGGACTGAACTCCCCAATCAAAAGACATAGACTGGCAGAATGGATTAAAAAACAGGATCCTTCTATATGCTGTCTACAGGAAACACATCTTAGACCCAAAGATAAACATAGGTTGGAAGTGAAAGGTTGGGAGAAGATATTTCATGCAAATAACAACCAGAAAAGAGCAGGAGTAGCTATACTAATATCCAACAAATTAGACTTCAAATGTAAAACAATTAAAAGAGACAAAGAAGGATACCATCTACTAATAAAAGGAATGATTCAATAAGAAGACATAACAATCATAAATATTTATGCACCAAACCAGAATGCCCCAAAATATGTGAGGCATACACTGCAAATACTGAAAAGGGAAATAGACACATCTACCATAATAGTTGGAGACTTCAATTCCCCACTCTCATCAATGGACAGAATATCTAGACAGAGGATCAATAAAGAAACAGAGAATTTGAATATTACAATAAATGAGCTAGACTTAACAGACATTTATAGGACATTACACCCCACAACAGCAGGATACACCTTTTTCTCAAGTGCTCATGGGTCATTCTCAAAGATAGACCATATGCTGGGTCACAAAGCAAGTCTCAACAAATTTAAAAAGATTGAAATCATACACAACACTTTCTCAGATCATAAAGGAATAAGTTGGAAATCAATAATAGGCAGAGTGCCAGAAAATTCACAAATACGTGGAGGCTCAACAACACACTCTTAAACAACCAGTGGGTCAAGGAAGAAATTACAAGAGAAATTAGTAAATATCTCGAGGCAAATGAAAATGAAAACACAACATATCAAAACCTATGGGACGCAGCAAAGGCAGTGCTAAGAGGGAAATTTATTACCCTAAATGCCTATATCAGAAAAGAAGAAAGGGCAAAAATTCGGGAATTAACTGTCCACTTGGAAGAACTGGAGAAAGAACAGCAAACTAACCCCAAAGCAAGCAAAAGGAAAGAAATAACAAAGATTAGAGCAGAAATAAATGAAATTGAGGACATGAAAACAATAGAGAAAATCAATAAGACCAGAAGTTGGTTCTATGAGAAAATCAACAAGATTGATGGGCCCTTAGCAAGATTGACAAAAAGAAGAAGAGAGAGGATGCAAATAAATAAGATCAAAAATGGAAGAGGAGACATAACCACTGACCTCACAGAAATAAAGGAGGTAATAACAGGATACTATGAACAACTTTATACTAATAAATACAACAATGTAGATGAAATGGACAAGTTCCTAGAAAGGCATGAACAACCAACTTTGACTCAAGAAGAAATAGATGACCTCAACAAACCAATCACAAGTAAAGAAATTGAATCAGTCATTCAAAAGCTTCCCAAAAAGAAAAGTCCAGGACAAGACGGCTTCACATGTGAATTCTACCAAACATTCCAGAAAGAATTAGTACCAACCCTGCTCAAACTCTTCAAAAAAATTGAAGTGGAGGAAAAGCTACCTAATTCATTCTATGAAGCCAACATCACCCTCATGCCAAAACCAGGCAAAGATATTACAAAAAAAGAAAACTACAAATCAATCTCTCTAATGAATATAGATGCAAAAATCCTCAAAAAAATTCTAGCAAATCGAATCCAGCAACACATTAAAAGAATTATACATCATGACCAAGTAGGATTCATCCCAGGTATGCAAGGATGGTTCAACATAAGAAAATCAATTAATGTAATACACCATATCAACAAATCAAAGCAGAAAAATCACATGATCATCTCAATTGATGCAGAGAAGGCATTTGACAAGATTCAACATCCTTTCCTGTTGAAAACACTTCAAAGGATAGGAATACAAGGGAACTTCCTTAAAATGATAGAGGGAATATATGAAAAACCCACAGCTAATATCATCCTCAATGGGGAAAAATTGAAAACTTTCCCCCTAAGATCAGGAAGAAGACAAGGATGTCCACTATCACCACTGTTATTCAACATCGTGTTGGAAGTTCTAGCCAGAGCAATTAGACAAGAAAAAGAAATACAAAGCATCAAAATTGGAAAGGAAGAAGTAAAATTATCACTGTTTGCAGATGATACGATACTATACGTTGAAAACCCAGAAAAATCCACAGCAAAACTACTAGAGCTAATAAACGAGCACAGCAAAGTGGCAGGTTACAAGCTCAACATTCAAAAATCTGTAGTGTTTCTATACACTAGCAATGAACAAGCTGAGGGGGAAATCAAGAAACGAATTCCATTTACAATTGCAACTAAAAGGATAAAATACTTAGGAATAAATTTAACTAAAGAGACAAAAGACCTATACAAAGAAAACTATAAGAAACTGTTAAAAGAAATCACAGAAGACCTAAATAGATGGAAGGGCATACCATGTTCATGGATTGGAAGGCTAAATATAGTTAAGATGTCAATTCTACCTAAATTGATTTACAGATTCAACGCAATACCAATCAAAATCCCAACAACTTACTTTTCAGAAATAGAAAAACCAATAAGCAAATTTATCTGGAAGGGCAGGGTGCCCTGAATTGTTAAAAGTATATTGAGGAAAAAAAACGAAGCTGTAATGTAATGTAATTGTAATGTCTCACACTGCCGGACTTTAAGGCATATTATGAAGCCACAGTGGTCAAAACAGCATAGCACTGGCATAAAGATAGATATATTGACCAATGGAATCGAATAGAGTACTCAGATATAGACCCTCTCATCTATGGACATTTGATCTTTGATAAGGCAGTCAAGCCAACTCACCTGGGACAGAACAGTCTCTTCAATAAATGGTGCCTAGAGAACTGGATATCCATATGCAAAAGAATGAAAGAGGACCCGTATCTCACACCCTATACAAAAGTTAACTCAAAATGGATCAAAGATCTAAACATTAGATCTAAGACCATAAAACAGTTAGAGGAAAAGGTAGGGAGATATCTTATGAAACTTACAATTGGAGGCGGTTTTATGGACCTTAAACCTAAAGCAAGAGCACTGAAGAAAGAAATAAATAAATGGGAGCTCCTCAAAATTAAACACTTTTGTGCATCAAAGAACTTCATCAAGAAAGTAGAAAGACAGCCTACACAATGGGAGACAATATTTGGAAACGACATATCAGATAAAGGTCTAGTATCCAGAATTTATAAAGAGATTGTTCAACTCAACAACAAAAAGACAGCCAACCCAATTACAAAATGGGAAAAAGACTTGAACAGACACTTCTCAGAAGAGGAAATACACATGGTCAAAAGGCACATGAAGAGATGCTCAATGTCCCTGGCCATTAGAGAAATGCAAATCAAAACCACAATGAGATATCATCTCACACCCACCAGAATGGCCATTATCAACAAAACAGAAAATGACAAGTGCTGGAGTGGATGTGGAGAAAGAGGCACACTTATTCGCTGTTGGTGGGAATGTCAAATGGTGCAACCACTGTGGAAGGCAGTTTGGCTGTTCCTCAAAAAGCTGAATATAGAATTGCCATATGACCCAGCAATGCCATTGCTAGGTATCTACTCAGAGGACTTAAGGGCAAAGACACAAATGGACATTTGCACACCAATGTTTATAGCAGCATTATTTACAATTGCAAGGAGATGGAAACAGCCAAAATGTCCATCAACAGACGAGTGGCTAAACAAACTGTGGTATATACATACGATGGAATATTATGCAGCTTTAAGACAGAATAAACTTATGAAGCATGTAATAACATGGATGGACCTAGAGAACATTATGCTGAGTGAGACTAGCCAAAAACTAAAGGACAAATACTGTATGGTCTCACTGATATGAACCGACATTAGTGAATAAACTTGGAATATGTCATTGGTAACAGAGACCATCAGGAGATAGAAATAGGGTAAGATAGTGGGTAATTGGAGCTGAAGGGATATGGACTGTGCAACAGGACTGGATACAAAAACTCAGAAATGGACAGCACAATACTACCTAACTGTAATATAATTATGTTAAAACACTGAATGAAACTGCATGTGAGAATGATAGAGGGAGGAGGGCTGGGGACATAAATGAAATCAGAAAGAAAGATAGATGTTAAAGATCGAGATGGTATAATCTAGGAATGCCTAGAGTGTATAATAATAGTGAAATGTACAATGTACAAATTTTAAAAATGTTTTTGCATGAGGAAGAACAAAGGATTGTCATTATTTGAAGGGTGCTGAAAATAGATGATAATTAATACTTTAAAATGTCACCTTATGTGTGAGACTGAAGCAAAAAATGTTTATTTTTTACAAAATTCAGATTTTGACTAGAGCATTTCCTAATATAACTCATGTAGATAGTTTGATTGAATGTCATAAGTACTTGGAATCTCAGGTAGCACATGAGATTTTGTTGGTTTGTCCAGAGTGATCCCCCGATGAATCCCAGAATGATTTGATCAGTGACTGGAAAAGTATTTGCAAGCCCCCTTCGGGGAATGCTGAGAGTGGGGAGAAATTCGACTTCCCCAAGTTGAATTCTTGATATTCTTACAAGCAGTGTGGACAACCAAAGCTATAGGCTGAGCCCCCAGTCTTGGGGTTTGTTCACATGAAACTTAACCCCACAAAAGATAGGTCAATTCTACTTAAAATTTAGGCCTAAGAGTCACGCCCAAGAGAGCCTCTTTTGTTGCTCAGATGTGGCCTCTCTCTCCAGCCAATATGATGAACATTCTCACCACCCTCCCCCTCTCTGCGTGGGACATGACTCCCAGAGGTGTGGACCTTTCTGGCAACATGGGACAAAGATGCTGGAATGAGCTGAGACTCAGCATCAAAAGACTGAGAAAAACCCTAGAATGAGCTGAGAATTAACATCAAGAGACTGAGAGAACCTTCTTGACCAAAAGGGGGAAGAGTAAAATGAGACAAAGCGTCAATGGCTGAGAGATTCCAAACTGAGTCGAGAGGTTATCCTGGAGGTTATTCTTACGCATTAAGTAGATATCACCTTGTTGTTCAAGATGTAGTGGAGAGGCTGGAGGGAATTGCCTTAAAATGTAGTGCTATGTTCCAGTAGCCAAGTTTCTTGATGATGATTGAACAATGATATAGCTTTCACAATGAGACTCTGTGAATGTGAAAACCTTATGTCTGATGCTCCTTTTAGCTACTATATCAACAGAAGAGTAGAACGTGTGGAATAAAAATAAATAATAGGGGGAACAAATGTTAAAGTAAATTCAGTTTGAAATAGTGGTAAATGAAAGCGAGGGGTAAGGGGTATGGTACGTATAGTTTTTTTTTTCTCTATTATCATTTTATTTCTTTTTCTGTTGTCTTTTTATTTCCTTTTCTCAATCGATGCAAATGTACTAAGAAATGATGAATATGCAACTATGTGATGATATTAAGAATTACTGATTATATATGTAGAATGGAATGATTTCTAATGTTTTGTTTGTTAATTTTTTTTAATTAATAAAAAAAGTTAAAAAAAAAAAAGTAACACTACCAAGAAAAAAAAAACCACAAGGAGATATCATCTGGCACTTACTAGACTGTCCATTATCAAAACAAAACAGAAAACGACAAGTGCTGGAGAGGGTGTGGAGAAAGAGTCACACTTATCCACTGTTGGTGGGAATATAAAATGGTACAGCTGCTCTGGAAAGCAGTTTGGCAGTTCCTCAGGGAGCTGAGTATAGAACTGCCGTATTATCTAGCAATCCCTTAACTAGGTTCAGTGAGACTGAAGGCAAGGACACAAATGGACATTTGCACAACGATGTTTATAGCAGCATTATTTATGATTGCCAAGAGGTGGAAACAGCCCAAATATCCACCAACGGATGAGTGGCTAAACAAGCAGTAGTATATACATGCAATAGAACAATGCATAGCTGTAAGGCAGAATGAAGTCTGAAGCATGTAATTATGTGGATGAACCTTGAGGACATTATGCTGAGTGAAATTAGCCAAAAATAAAAGGATAAGTACTGTATAGTCTCAATAATATGAACTAACACTAATGAGTGAAGTTAAGAACACATGTTATCAGGAGATATAAATAGGGTAGAGATTGGACATTTAGTGCTGAAGGAATACAGATTATAAAACAGGACTGATTGTAAAAATTCAGAAATGGATAGCATAATACTACCTGGTTGTAACTCAATAATATAAGTACACTGAATGAAACTGAATGTGAGTATGATTCAGGGAGAAGTGCTGGGGGCATATATGAAACCAAAAGGAATGAAAGAGGATAAAGACTGAGATGATATAATTTAGGAATGCTTAGAGTGGACAATGATATAATTGTGCTGGTTTGAATCTGTGGTGGACCCCAGAGCAGACATGTTCTTTAATCCTCATTCAATAGTGCTGACCAGGAGCTTTTTTATTGTTCCCATGGAGAGGTGACCACCCAATTGTGGGTAGTAACTTTTGATTAGATGGCTTCCATGGAGTTGTGACTCCACCCATTCCAGGTGGTTCTTGATTAGTTTACTGGACTCCTTTAAAAGAAGCAAGCAATTTTGAAAGAGACTCGAAGCAGAGAGCACACTGCCAGAGACCTTTGGAGATGCAGAAGGAGAACACCCCTGGGGAAGCTTCATGAAACAAGAAGCTGTGAGAGAAAGCTAGCAGACACCACCATGTTTGCATGTGCCTTTCCAGTTGAGAGAGAAATCCTGAACATCATCAGCCTTCTTGACTCAATGTATCTCTCCCTGGATGCCTTAGATTGGACATTTCTATAGTCTTGCTTTAATTTGGACCTTTTAATGGCCTTAGAACATGTAAACTTGCAACTTAATAAATTCTCCTTTTTAAAAGCCATTCCATTTCTGGTATATCACATTCTAGCAGCTAGCAAACTAGAACAGGTTCTAACAGCAATGAAGCAAGAAAAATGGATAAAGGATAAGAATTGAAAAAAAAGACAAACTGACATTATTCTCTGACCACATAATTAGTGTATGTAAAAAGTAAAAGAACAACAACAACAACAAAAAGGCTGATAAGCTAATTAGAGCTATTAAGTGAATTTAATAAGGCCCAAAGGTACAAGGCCAATAAAAAACAATTATTATTTCTATACACAAGCAATAAATAATTAGAAATGAAATTCTAAAATCATATCTTTACCCTCCTTTTATTGTTTGATACTTTCAGCTTGTAAATTTGTTACCCAATCCAAAAGAAAAAATTGGTTTAATCAAACATTTTGTTGTGGAAAAAAACTTTCCACAGTATTTCTCTTAAGACACCAATAAGTTCCTAGTCTAAGGAATACTAACTGCCACTTGAATTTAAAATTTTCCACACATCTCCAAAAGAAAGCAAAAACAATATAAGATCATCAAGGAGTACAAATCAAGCACATATGCACATTCAGCATTACTATGAGATAGAATAAGTTCAAATAACAGAAAAATAAGCATCTAATCATGACAAAGCTATCAGTGGAGCTCTGCCTATGACTGCAAGACTAGGAAGTGGAGTCAAGAAAATATTTGAAAAGCAGGAAAGGAAGGCAGAGGATTTAGATAAAGCACAGACAAAACCACCACCATGAAGAAAAAGTCCAACTCTTTGGCCAAAACACTTAATGTGTCCAAGACTTGGTGGTTTCCTAGCACTGCTATAGAGCAGCTGCTTCAAAAATTACAGGATGACAGGTGGCTGCCACAAGATAATGACTACTTCTAAGGGAGAAGGAGATAAAGATAAAAGGGATGTTGCTCCTTGGATACACTATGATGAAGAGAAAGAAAGAAATTTCAGAAGAAAAAGAGAATTCTTTCCCCTCTCCCACCATAACCAACAAAAACATCATTCTTTACAGGAATTGCATTTCACTATATGGATAAAATGCAGTGCTTTTAAACCATATACGCTGTCCAAAAAAAAAGGCCTAAAGATAGAAAAACATCAAACCAAATCCTTAAGTTCTACTCAAAAAAGAAAATGCAAATCAAAATATTTCAGCTGATGAAAATTCTCCACCCTCACCCCCCAAAATCACAAAGTCGGAAGAAAATTGTTTAATGGCAGGCAAAATTAATTAAATATCCTCAAACAATAATCATAATCAGCAATGCAAAACACTAAAAACAGAATGGGCAGAATCAGAAGAGATACAGCAAGAGTTTATCAAACTTGGGGGGAAAATTAAAAAGACAAAAACATCACAAAATTAAGAATAAATTGGTCATCAAGGAAAAAGAGATGCAAATAAACATTCAATAACCTTTGAAAAAGGCAATCAAGCAACCAAAAGACTGGAATGAATTTTTCTTACGGAAGTTTATAAAAAGAGAGTAGTGGAAGGTAGGCAAAGACAATCCAACTTACATATAATTGGAAGCCTTGGGGGAAAAAATAATGGGCCAGAATTAATATATGAAAAGACTATCCATAAAACTTTTCAGAAATAGGGAAAAATTTTAATTCACATATTAAAATGGTCAACTCATATACTCAGAAATTTTAACCTGGAATGATTCATACTGAGATATATATGATAGAACTATTTGATTTTAAAGGGCCTCCAAGTGAAAGATCAAATTATTTTACAGGAAAAATAAATTAACCTGGCATCAGGCTTCCCAAGAACAGCATACAGGTCTTTTTCAGAAACTTCAGGTATTTATGTGACACCTCAGATTGAGAGTTGGAGCTCTGAAAGTCAGCAGTATCACATACAGGAACTGTTTAAAAAGTTGAGAAAGTGATCAGATATCAAATAGAGATATGAATGAAGCTGATCTGGATGGAACTAAGGTACATCACAAGACTGGGTGAAGGATGATATCGTCCATATTTTAAAACTTCAACTTCTGTGTGAGACTAAAGGGAGAGATGTTTATTTGGTGCAAAATTTCTATTTTGGGTAGTGGATTTCCTAATTTAACTTGTATGGTTAGTTTAGTTGAACACCGTAAGTACACGGAATCTTGAACAGGGAATGAAATTTTGTTGGTTTGTCCAGGTAAGTGTGATGCCCTGATAAATCCCAGAGTGATTTTGACAGTAAATAAAGAAGTATTTACAAAGTCCCATTGGGACGAATGGGGGGAAAGGAGGAAGTATTCAACTTCCCCATTTGGAGAATTTCTGATATTCTCACGAGCAGTGAGCTGAGCCCTCAGTCTTGGGGTTTGCCCCTATGAAATATTCCTGCAAAGGATAGATTAAGCCTACTTAAAATTAGGCCTATGGATCACCCTCAGAGAACTTTCATTACTCAGATGTGGTCTCTCTCCCTAAGTTGACACAGCAAGTGAACTCACTAACCCCCACCCCCACGTGGGACATGAATCCCAGGGGTGTAAATCTCCTGACAACATGGGACAGAAATCCCAGGATGAGCCAGAACCCAGCATCAAGAGATTGAGAAAACCTTCTTGTCCAAAAGGGAGAAGAGAGAAATGAGAAAAAAAATTAAGTTTCAGTGGCTGAGAGATTTCAGAGTCAAGAAGTTATCCTGGAGGTTATTCTTACACTTTATATAGATATCCCTTTTTAGTTTATGGTGTATTGGAGTGGCTAAAGGGAAGTACCTGAAACTGTAGAGATGTGTTCCAGTAACCATGTTTCTTGAAGATGATTGTGTAATGATATAACTTTTGCAATGTGGCTGTGTGATTGTGAAAACCTTGTGTCTGATGTTACTTTTATCTAGGGTATGGACATATGAGTAAAAAAAAAAAGATAAAAATAAACAAATAACACAGGGGATGAAGGTTAAAATAAATTGGGTAGATGGAAATACTAGTGGTCAATGAGTGGGAAAGATAATGACAGTATGGTATGTATGAGTTTTTTCTTTTTTCTTTTTCTGGAGTGATGCAAGTGTTAAAAAAAATGATCATGGTGATGAATACACAACTATGTGGTGATATTGTGAGTCATTGAGTGTACACCAAGTATGGGATATTTGTATGCTAAAAATGTTTGTAGGTTTGTATGTTGTTTTATCAAAATTATTTTTAAGAAGAAGAACACCATATAAAGAAAAGCAGCAATGGAGCACATTTTCAAAAAACTCAAGGAAAGAAAGTCTGAATCATAGATTTTATTTCAGCCAAGTTATGTCTCAACTATCAAAGCTACATTTTAAAAGGTTTCAGTCATAAAAGAACTCAAGAATATTGTACATGCAAACCCTTCTTAAGGAATCTATCAAAGGGAGCTTTTTAGCTAAATAAGAGATGACTAGGGAGATTTCAGTTGTAGGACTAATGGTGGAAATATAGTTAGTTGAAGAATTGAGACTAAAATAAGTATGTTTGCTAAAGCTGTTAGAATGGAATATGCCAGAAATAGGTTGGCTTTTACAATGAGGATTTATTAATTTACAAGTTTAAAGTTCTAAGACCATGAAAATGTCCATAATAAGGCATCAACAAGATACCTCGACTCTGAAGAAAGGCTACTGGCATCTGGGCCACTGCTGTTACATGGGAAGGCATGTAGCTGGCATCTGCTGGTCCTTAAATCCTAAGTTTCTGGCTTTCTGTTTTGGGTTCCAGTGCTTCCTCTTAGCTTCTGTGCTAATTTGAAAGGATTTATGGACCCTAGAAAAGATATGTTTTAATCCTAATCTCATTTTGCAAAGGATTCTTCTAATCCCTATTCGGTATTATAGATTAGAACTTGATTAGGTTATCTCCATGGAGATGGGATTCAATCAATTGTGAGTATTAAACTTGATTAGATGAAGGCATGTCTCCACCTATTTTATATGGGTTTTTATTAGGTTACTGGAATCCTATAAAAGAGGAGACATTTTGAACAGAGTTTTCTTTTGAGAATGACAAGAGAGTGACAGAATGACATGAGAACCACAAAGTCCACCAGCCAGCAACCTTTGGAGATGAAGAAGGAGAATGATACCAGGGAGCTTCATGAAGCAAGAGGCCTGGAGAGGAAGCTAGCAGACATTGCCATGTTTGCCATGTGACTTTCAAGTTGAGAGAGAAACCTTGAATGTCATAGGCCTTTCTTGAGTGAAGGTAACCTCTTGATGGTGCCTTGGTTTGGACATTGTTATAGACTTGCTTTAATTTTGGAGATTTTCAGAGTCTTAGAACTGTAAACTCTTTTTTTTTTTACATGGACAGGCACCGGGAATCGAACCCAGGTCCTCTGGCATGGCAGTCAAGCGTCCTTGCCTGCTGAACCACCATGGCCCAGAACTGTAAACTTTTAATTTAATAAATTCCCCTTTTTAAAAGCCATTCCATTTCTGGGTTATTGCATTCCAGCAACTAGCAAACCAGAACAGATTTTGGTACCAGAAGTGGGGTGCTGCTGCAAGTTGCAAATACCAAACATGTTGGAATGGCTTTTTAAGTGAATGAGGGGAAGACTTTGGAGGACTTGTGAGGAGCTTGATAGCAAAGGCCTAGAATGCTTTGAAGATACTGTTGGTAGAAATGTGGACTCTAGAGCTCTGATGAAGCTCTAGACAGAAATGAGACACGTGTTATTGAAAACTGGAAAGAAAGTGATCTTTGTTTTAAAATAGCAGATAATCAGGAAAAATTGACTACTGGCTTTGGCTGGAAGGCAAATTTTAAAAGCCATGAACTTGGATATTTAGCAGAAGAGATCTCTAAATTAAATGTGGAAAGTGAAACATGGCTTCTCCTCATAGCTTATAGTGAAATATGACAGGAGAGACATAAGCTGAAAACTGAACTACTTGGTACAAAGAAACCAGAAATTGATGCTCTGGAAAATTCTGGGCTTTCAGGAAGGGATACTCCAGATAATTGTGCCCCATGTGAAGATTTGTCCAGATGTGGAACCAGTCAGCCATTTCAGAGAAAGCCAGGATTGGACATGGATTTATCCAGAAAGAATTTGTGGAAACTCCTTATGTCTAATGGGCATGATCTGAGGCTATCGCATAGAAAGCCAATAACAGTGTTGCAGGATCTGTACAAAGAGAAGTACTGCCAGTCAGGACTGAGGGGGACAAAGAAGGGATACATTAGAGGAAAAATCACTTCAGAGGCAAAACCATGGAGGCTGGGGTCTGAAGTCAATAAGCCTTGGGCCAGGAGAGCAAACCCATCAAAGCACGTGAAGAGTGTAAGTTTGCCCCAAAGGCAAAGGATGGGCCTTCTACCATTTTGCAGTGAAAGAATGGTGCCATCTCAGGCCCTGGAGAGTATAAGCACATTCCTTGGGGGTTGGGGAGCCACCACATGGAAGGGTTGAGTGTGTGCCATGGAGATGGCAGAGAGCCCAGGTGCAGCCCCGATGCTAGGAGAAGGTGGAGCCAAGAAAAAAGTGGTCTCCCCAATGTTCCCCAAGATTGTATTTATAGGGCCCCTGCAAAGGCCCTTGGAAAGGGTGGGACCGCCACTTTCTAAAGCCCCAAAGATAAATGACTCTCAGACTTTGAAATCTAACAGAGTTTGCCCTGCAGTTTTTCGAGGCTGCTTGGGTCTGGTGACCCCTGTGTTCCTTCCTCCCTACGGAAATGGGTATATGAATCCTATGACTGTCCCTCCTTTGTATGTTGGCAACAAATAACTTGTTTGAACTTCACAGGTTCAGAGCCAGGGGAGAATTTTGCCTTAGCATCGACCGTGCCTGTACCTGACTTCGTACTAGTTTTAACTTTATATTGCATTTCTAATATTACTGGAATGGTTTAAGTTTCTCTGATATTGTTATGGAATGAATATATTTTGTATATGGGAAAATGTGTCTTTTTTAGAGTCCAGAGGGTGGAATATACTGGTTTGAAAAGATTTATGTACCCTAGAAAAGATATGTTTTAATCCTAATCTCATTTTGAAAAGATAGCTGTTTCTTTTAATCCCTATTCAGTATGATAGACTGGAAACTTGATTATGTTATCTCCACAGAGATGGGACTCAATCAATTGTGGGTGTTAAACTTGATTATATGGAGGTGCATCCCCACCCATTCTATATGGGTCTTGATTAGGTTATTGGAATCCTATAAAAGAGGAGACATTTTGAAGAGAGTTCCCTTTTGAGAACAAGGAGAGAGCCACAGAGCCATGATAAGATGATAAGAGAACCACAGAGTCCACCGGCCAGCGACCTTTGGAGATGAGGAAGGAGAACACCACTAGGGAACTTCATAAAGCAAGGGACCTGGAGAGGAAGCTAACAGATGTTGCCATGTTCGTCACACACCTTTCAAGTTGAGAGAGAAAACTTGAACGTCATTGGCCTTTCTGGAGCGAAGGTAACTTCTTGATGATGCCTTGGTTTGGACATTTTTATAGACTTGCTTTAATTTGGAGATTTTCAGGGCCTTAGAACTGTATACTTGTAACTTATTCAATTCCCCTTTAAATCCATTCCATTTCTAGAATATTGCATTCCAGCAACTAGCAAATGAGAATAGCTTCACTGGGGTTTTTCTCTCTGAGCTCTCTGGGCTTTTTCTGTCTTTTATCCTCTCACAAAGGACTCCAGTAAAAGGATTAAGACCCACCTTGAATTGGGTGGTCACATCTCAATTGAAACAACCTAATCAAAAGGTCCCACTCACAACAGGTCTGCACTCACAAGAATCGATTTTAAAACATGGTTTTTTCTGGGGTACATAACAGCTCCAAACTACCACAGGGACATCGGTGAAAAAATAGTGTATAAACATATCTCAGCAAGAATTTTATGGAAATTAAAGTTTATTCTAGAATTCAAATAGAAATCTAATGAACCAAGAATAACCAAGACAATCTTGATTTACTTAAATAGATATCAATCTTTATTTTTACAGTTTCCACTAATTAAAGTAGTTTGATATTGGTATAGATTTAGACAAATAAATCAATGAAATATAATAGAGAGTGTAGAAACAGACCCTTTAGATTTTTGGAAAAGATGGCACTGCAAAGAAATGCAGAAAAGATTGTCTTTCAACAAGTGGAGCTGCATCAATTAGATATGGGGAAAATATGAAACCAGGCCCCTAACTCAGATCATTCACGAAAAGCAATTCATGGTGGACTAGATGAATATATAAGACAAAAGTATAAAGCTTCTGGAAAATAGCTACAAAATATTAAGCTATTTCCTTTCAGCTCCAAATCCAGCCTTCTGTACTCTGTTCTATGGTTTTGGAGCTGGGATTTTATGTTTTTCCTTTTCTAGCTGGCCCCCCTCTAGCTTCTGCAATAAAGAATGTTAGATGGAGATTGGAAGAGAAGAGAAGCAAATAAGAGACTTCTTCCTTCCTGTTTGGTTTGTTGTTTGGTGAACATCTCCCCAGCAATAGCCCTTCACCAAGGGAAACAACAGTTGGTTCCAGCCTCTTTTCAGCACTTCTAGAACCAACCAATACCCCTCAGAGGTATCAACACCTTAGAATAGCACCTAGAAGACTGAGTCTCAGCTATTGGCCATTTCTTCTCTGAGTTTCTAGATTCTGATAACTCTACCTCTTCCCTTTGTCCTCCTGGCCTTAGAGGTAGCAGTATCTGTTACCTAAAGTTATCAACTCTCTATTTCACAAGGTTCCTTTTTAATTTTTCAGTTTCTAATATTTACGGAGCAATTTCTCTTTACTGAACTTTCTCTGTTGCAATACACATTATGATTTCTGTTTTCTAACACAATGATGACTGATGGAAGAACATATAAGAATGTTCTTAAAATCTTACAGTAGGGAAAGATTATTCTTAAACAGAACACAAAAAATACTAACCATAAAGGAAAAGCTTGATAATTTGGATTGCATTGAAAATATCACAAGACAACTTTTAAAGAACTAAAAAGCAAGTGGCCGATTAGGAAAAGATACTTGCTACTCATTTAAACAAAAAAAAAGAATATATCCAAAAGACATCAAGAACTTCTACAAATCAAGGTGGAAACACCAATAGGAAAATGAGTAAAGACTTGAAAAGGTAATTCATGAAAGAGGATATCCAAGTGTCTGATAAACATATAAAAGGCACTTCAGTTCATCATGAATGCAATGCAAATTATAATAATGATAAAGTATCACAGCCTATCATCAGTAAAGCTAAAATCACAAGGACTGACAACATCAAATGTCGGCAAGGAAGCAGAGCAACAAAAACTCTTGTATACTACAGGAAGTATAAATGAATGCAACCATTCGGGAAAACTATTAAGCATTCACTGCCAAAATGGAATGCATGCCTACTACCCAACAATTTCATTCTTATTTACATATCCAACCGAAATGCATGCCCTTCTTCACTGAAAGACGTGCATGAGTGTTCAAAGCAGCATGATTTAGAACAGTCAGTGTTCTGGATTAAATCATGTGCAAGTCACAAAGAAATGTTCAAGTCCCAGTCCCCGGTCCTGTGGATGTGAACCTTTTTGCAAATAGGAACTTTGAAAATGTTATTAGTTAAGATGAGGCCAAACTCAATGAGAGTGGGCCTTTATCCAATATGATGGGAGTCCCTCTAAGCAGAGGAAATTTGAACAACTGTGAGCTGGAGGAGTAGGAGTAAGGAGGAAATAGATGGCCATGAGACAGAGGCAGAGACTGTGTTATGGATTGCCAGAAGGCTACAGGACTTTGGAGAAAGCAAGGCCTTACTGACAACTTGCCTTTGGACTTTCTAGGCTTCAAAACCATGAGACAATAAATTCTTCTTGTTTAAGCCATCCTGTCTATAGCATTTGTTTTAGCAGCCTTGGAAAACTAAGGCAACCAGAAATGGGTTTGTGGGGAGTGGAGGTGTACAACAAAATACTCTACTGTCCCAAAATGGTAGAACATAAAATAAATTGTGGCATATTCACACAATAAAATACAATACAAAAATGAGAGTCAAATGTTTGAAGATGCATGATTAAATGGTGCCTTTGTTTTCTAGGGCTGCTGTAACAAAATTCCACAAATTGGATTACTTAAAACAAGATAGATTTATTGTTCTGAAGGTCAGAAGTGAAAAATCATGGTGTTTACAAGGCCAGGCTCCTTCTGAACCTGTAGGGAAGAATCTCTTCCCTAGGACTAGCAGGTAATCCATGGCATTCTCTGCCTCAGTCATCACATGGAACTCTCCCCTCTGTCTGTCTGTGTCTGTGTGTTCAATTATCCTTTTCTTTTAAGAACACCAGTTATATTAAATCAGGAGTCATCCTAATCCAATTTGGCCTCATCTTAACTAATAACATCTTCAAAATCCTTATTTCCAAGTAAGACTACATTTATAACACTGAGGGTTAGGACTTGACCATGTCTTTTGAAGGAAACACAGTGCAACCCATAAAAGATGTTAAAACTGTAAAGCAAAGCAAGGAAATCATTAATATATATATTCGTATGGTCATTTACTTATGGGGGTGGGGAAGCAAAGGGGTGGCAATTAAAATGGGGCCCCAAGGGAGTTTCAGGTGCTAATAAATGTTCTGTTTTTTTTTTAATCTCATTATGCATTATATTTTATGCACTTTTCAGGTACATTGTATTTCACAATGAAAAGATTAAGCTGTAGATAATAATACACGATCAGTGTAAGAATTAAATGAGATAGGGAGTATTAAATGCTTTGCAAAGTGCTTGACATAGTTATCATTATCTGGTCTAGTACTATCAAGAGATGAAATAACTACAAACCCCTGGACTAAGAAAAAACAAACCCTAGCAAAAGCAGTCTGGTGGCCTAAAATGGCTTCTGATATAAAGTAAAGACATAGGTATGGGTTGGAGGAGAGATTTCAATGTGTTTGCAACAGGTCAGTGCCAGGAGGGAGGACTAGTGCTTAGCACAATACATGGCACATCATGGTCGCTCAAGAAATACTTATCATTATTAGAAATATGGGTGGAAGGATGGCTGGAGAGATAAATGCATAGGTGGGTAGATGAGTGATAAAGCAAAACAAGAGTGGGTCTGATGCAAATCTTACAACCCCAAGTGTATGGACATTCTCTAACACATATGCACACACACACACACACACATATACACACTTCTGTTTGCCCAGAGTTTATCACAGCACCATATAAACTAAGGCTTTATTTCAGGCTTTGATAAGAGGGAAGTTGGTGAACAGTCTTGCAAACCATTATATGTTATGGCAGTTTATTGGCATAGGAGTGTGACTACATCAACCCAGATCGTTAGTATCTACCACCAACTGGGAAGAGAGTTTATCTTGCCTACAATTCTTAGTTTTTTCTGCCAAGCTACCAATCCAGGCTGCAGGCTGAGCATGGGAGTAGTTTTTCCACCCAGACTGTAGCCCCCAGAGAGCAGAGGCTAAACTAACAAATGCCCACTGAACAGTGATTCAAGCATCAAGAGCGGGCATGAGGCTAAGAGTATGTTTTCCTAACAGAACCAAAAATGACAACCAAGCCTCTGGAATGGAAACCACTGAAGCCACAGTTTCTAGTTTGGTACTGTGTCTAATTGTAGACTTCAAAGTTTCATTCCAAGCCAACATCACTAAATTCTTCAGATGGTCCCCATACTCCTTCCACTTAGCCTGACTCTTGGGACTGGAGAGAGGGAAGCCCATTAATTACAGAGGCAAATACTATAGTCACATGACTGAGGCTTCATTATTATTATTATTATTATTATTTTGTCTATTTTTTTTCATGGGCAGGCACCACGATTCGAACCCAAGTCTCCGGCATGGCAGGTGAGAACTCTGCCACTGCACCACTATTCATTATTTTTAATCCTATTATAAGTATAATAGGCTTGCCTTTAAAATCTGAAAGTCTATCTACCCTTTCTGTCCCCTTCCCCAATCTTGTGTTCCCTTCTCAGGTAACACAATTAATGTGTGCCCCTGTTTCGGTCCAGACTTTTTATTTTCTTATGTTTTAAGGTTTTTCTTTTTCCTATTTTACTTTTATTTTAGTTTCTTTCCTTCTTTTTATCATTCTTTTTGTTTTTATATTTCTTGGAGTGTTTGTTTTTTCTTTCCAGACTTTTTCATTTACATACACGCACGTGCATACTTTCTTTTCTTAAAAGTGAGATTAACTAGATAACCTGGCAATTCCACTGCTAGGTATATATCCAAAAGAATGGAAAACTGGGACTCAAACTTTTGCACCTATGTTCATAACAGCATTATTCAGAATAGCCAAAAGATGGAAGAACCCAAGTGCTCATCAACCAATGAATGGATAAACAAAATGTGGTATATACACACACAACGGAATATTATTCAGCCATAAAACAAGTGAAGTTCTGATATGCTACTAAATGGATGAATGTATAAGACATCATGTTGAGTGAAATAAGCCAGATACAAAAGGGCAAACATTGCATAATTCCATTTGTATGAAATATCTAGAATAAGTATATTCATAGAGACAGAAAGAAGAGTATAGGTTACAGGGGGTTAGGGAGAAGAAGGGAATGGGGAACTATTGCTTGATAGATACCTAGTTTCTATTTGGTGTGATGGAAAATTTTGGAAATGGATGGTGGCAAAGGTAGCAAAACATTGTGAATGTAACAAATAGCATTGAATTTTACATTGAAAAGTGGTTAAAGGGAAATTTTGTTTTATATATATATATATATATGTTACCACAATAAATTGTTTTAAATAAAAATTTTCTTTAATGAGACCATACTATATGTTACTCAGTACTTGCTGTTTTCACTCACTGCTTCTCATAACCAACTTTCAGTTTAATACTTTGAGCTCTACTTCATTTCCTTAATGGTTGCATAGGAAAGCAGACACTCAGTGCTCAGCCTGAATCCTTCCCAATCCCTTTTCCACTTCAGTGTGTCCATCCAAGGCTTACCAGCTTTGGTGTTAGCTATCTATACCAGCAAGTCTCTGCAGAGCCTGCTGATGGGCTTCTGGAACTATTTTGCCAGCAAGCACTGAGAGCAGGAAGGGCCCCCAAATTATGAAAGCCCAACTCCATGACCCTGGTCTGGACAAACTTGAGGTATAATGTGGAGAGCCGCCTCCCGGGTCTGGCCTAGTGGACACGCTGCGGCCTGCTCTAGAGTTCCCCCCGCCCATCGAGTGAGTCAAGATGGCGCCCGCATCCTGTTTCCGCGTATGACGCACGCGCCCACCAACCCTATCTTCCAATCACCTCTGTATACGTGGCACTAACCTATTGGGTTTGGGCACAGTATATAAGAGGTTACCCGGACAGGGTGGGTGGAGATGACCCACAGGGAGCCGTACCTGACGGCCGCATAGAGGTTGTTCCCCCGCGGGGTATTCTGTCCCGCGCGGAATTTGTAACAGAGCTTGCAAGCTTAGCTCCAGTAAAGGTCTGTGCTCACAACTGCAGCGTGTCTCGAACCCGTGTCTGTCACTTGAGTCGGTTTGTCTGCGTCTGTCTCTCTCTCCCTCCTGTTCCCTCCGCCGGCCGGGGACCAGAAGCTGAGCGAGACGGCGCCGGACAGTATAACTTATACTCCAAGGCTCCCTCAAAAAGGGACCAGGCCTATTTTGGGGCTTTGTCTGAAATCACACCATAACTCGACTTCTTCCCTTCCCTGTCCTGCTTCCCCATTCCTCCAGCCAGCAGGTTCCCATGGGAGCACGTCCCTAAGAAATCACTTTCCCATGCATCTTCATCTCAGGCTGTGTCTGGGGAAGCTGACCCAAGACACACAAAATTCCATGGTATAGGATTTGCCATAACTTACCTACAAGCCTCCCATTAATGTGCATGTATGCCGTTATGCCGTTTCTGACTTTCCCCATCCCAGACAAGGCTGCGCACACACTTACACACGGTCCTAAAACAGAATCCTCCATCGCTTCCCTCCCAGGCCACTGTTGGGAGTGCCTTTAGTGGTCAAGGTAGTTGTCTGGCCATCTGGTTTAAAAATACGGATGTAAACCCAGCTGCAAGGAGCCCACTACATTTATTAGCCAGCATGAAGAAAAATGATGCAGTGCACTCATTTATTTTTCCTGGAATTAAGTTAGGATAAAAAACTTCAGTACCCCCCCCAAAAAAACTTCAGTCCAGACAACTTCTGGAGCCACACTGGCCTGAGATTCCTAAGTAACCAACGGCTATAATCACTTGCCCTCCCCAGAGGTTGGATCTGGTTGATGTCTTTTCCAATCAATGACTCAGAAAAGACGCTTTGTCCAAGAAACATGAAGAGGATGCAGAGAGGAAAAATTCATGGGGGTCTCTGTTGGGGTCTTATATCTCTGTGTCTGCCTCTTCCTAATTCCTTGGATGGTCACAAACAAAGACGGAAGTCTTAATGATGGAGAAACTCCATTTAGGATGTTAAAGACTAATGTGAAATTTTCTGGGAATTTCTGAAAGGAAGGAAAATGCTCTAAGTAGGTTGAATATTTCTTTTTGAAATGTGGAGCTGGGACGTACAGGAATCTATTTGGAACCATTTTGCTTAGGAAATTTCAAAAAATAAATTGAAATATCTTACTCTCTAGGCAATTGCCAGGATAGAGATTTCTTCCACACAGCAACAATTTGGTGCCATCTTTCTTCTCTCCTCACAGGTGGACTTGAATTAGAGATTTCCCCTCACCAAACAGTTCCTAATGAAGTTTCAAGATTACAAAAGCCCCATCATATTAAATATGACTGATGGTAGCCCACCTCTTCTTTAAAGTTTTCCAGGACAATTAATGGAGTCAGTCTACTTAGAACATAGTCCTGGCATGAAGGAGTCTTGGCTGAGAGATGGAATATAAGAAGACATTACTCGGCTACATTATCACAACCAAGAGACTAGCTGGGGAAAGATAAAGAGAATCACAAACCCAGAAGCCTCTCCATGTTTCCACGTACACCCTGGGGAAGACAGACCTTATCCTTCTTTTTCCTCCAGGGATGGCAAAACATAAACGAGGTTCACTTACCTACCCCTCGCACAGTCTCATAGTGATGTCCCCCTTTTCAAATCCCCCCAAAAGGCTTCAATTAGTCTCTAGAAATTCATGTCCTCTGGTTTAAAGGATACTGGTTCAAACCATCCAGGAAGAGGAGAATTAAATCTTCCGTAGAAACCATTCCAGTCCTGATGTTGAGAACAAAAGAGAAAGTGAATTCAAAGAACAAAGGATCTAAAATGTTAGAACTGAAAGGGAACTTGGGGTCAATAATGCCTTCCTGACAAAAGAGGGAAAAGAATTGTAATAAATAAGGTATCAGTGGCTGAGAGAGTTCAAGTAGAGTGGAGAGGTTATTCTGGAGGCTACTCTTATGCAAGCTTCAACTAGATATTGTTATTTACCATGGTTTGCCAAACCCCAACCAAAACCATTCCTGCCAACCCTAAAAACACCTGGGGCTCTATCTGAAACTCTACAAAAGTTCCTTGCACTAAGATTACTTTCCAGAACTCTACAGCCTCCAGATGGTTCCTGGCCCGAATAAGTCCTAAAACCCTCCTGAACATCAACTAGTTCCATCCTCCTATCCTGTAGTATTGACAACCCTTTCCAATATGAAGTTAGAATGGGCATAGCTTTAATATCCCTGAAGATTGGGAGAAAGATCGAAGGAGAAGGTAGAGTTATAACAGAGAAGGTCAAGTTTAACAAATGAGTATGACTGCTGAATCATTGTATTGATATTTCTTTTAGTCGGCAGTGTCTTGGAGCAGCTAGAAAGAAAAACCCATACCAAACTCTGCAATCTGTTCTATAACTAATTCTTGTGGCATGCTTTGAAATTTATTGCTTTTTTTTTGCATATATGTTATTTTTCACAATTAAAAAAAGGGGGGGGGGGGACTTAGAGATCGGAGGATGATGGGAAAGTAACAGGTGGTATTATCACAGAGTTTATGTGGCTCATCCCAAGCCAGAGTGTTCTTGATAAATCAGAGGCTGCAGCCTGCTTTCCTTATTCCTGGCCTGGGGTGCTTTTCACCCAGGATATATCCCTAATGCTATTAGAAACACAAAGAGCACTAGGAAAGAACAGGCGGCAAATGTCAAAGCTGTTCCCATCATCCTGCCAACACTTTTAAGAACATTATTAATGTAGCATGCTGCTTTCACTTTTTATTTTTTCACACATAGCCAAGCTAAATACACTGAAGGAGAAGCAGCAGAGGCATTCTCCACCAGCTTTAACATCAGCCACACCCAAGCCTGTCCCTCCAGGCCCAAAAGTTGGAGCATCATCAGGCAGACTTGATGTTCAGAACCTGGAGTCCTCATCTCATCAACTTCACCCAGCCAAACTGGCTCAGGGCAAAGCCTGTTCCACCAAGCACTCTCTTTTGTTAGGCCTGGCAGAGCTCTGAATATTAAACAAACAACCCAAAAACTCTTTCAAGTTTATACATCAGATAAAGGAAATGCCTATTGACGTCATTTTATACAGAAAAATATCAATGGCATTTTTGCATTAAAATAGGTTGATTAGATTGATTAAATGCATTTCACTTACATGGGAATTAGAAAGAAATAGAGAGCACTATTGGTGAAACCAACAGTATAGTGCTATAAAGGGGACCCAAGAGATGGACCTGCTTAAAACCGAGGTCACCTTTCTGCAAGGTGTCAACTGAGACACAACAAACTAAGCTGCAGGGAGACAAAGGCGTTTATTTGGGGTCTTAGAATTGCCATATGGGAGAACAGATTCAGGTAGCAACCCAGATCATGCCCCGGTCTCAGTGCTGTCAAACAAGTGTTTTTAAAGAAAAAGAAGATTAGATAAATTGTCTGCGGCTGGGGGATATTTGGAATACTGCAATTGCCCTTCAGGTAAGCTAGTTTACTGAGTTCTTTATCTTGCGGTTTGTTTATGGTGTCCAATGTCCTGAAGGTTTTAAGGAGCACTATGCATGAAGCTTTGCATACCTTGACAGTTTGTGATATCTGGCTGAGACCTGCATAAGAGTAACCTCCAGAATGAATTCCCAGGTCCATTATAAATCTCTTAGTCATAGTGTAACCAAGAAATTTGGATTTAGGGAATGATTTTGATTACTGAATCATTATATAGATATTCCTTTTAATTTCTGGTATATTGGAACAGACGGAGGGAAATACCTGAAATCCCTAAATTGTAATCCAGCTGCCTTAATCTCTGATAATGATTGATTGCCTTTATTATTTTATGCCCCTGTGATTGTAAAAGCCTAGAGACTAACCTTCGTTTATACTCATTTATCCAGTTTTTCAACTTTAGAGTTTTGTGATCACTAAAGACAGCCCTAATATTTATCAATGAAGGGTCCTGGGTCAGCCCAGAACTGACCCAGCCCAAGTCCAAAGTTATCTTGATATCTGAGACTGGACCAACCAAAATGGGCCCACCTGACATGAGCAGTAGCTTAGACTTTAGCCATTATAATACTAGAAAGCCACACCCAACATCATATTAAGGCTACCATTTTCTTACATCTGTTCTGTGACTAATCATGTGATCAATCTGTGCATACTCAAAAATCTCCTCTAATTACATCATCATCTGGGGCCACTGTGCTCATTATCCTAAACCCTGACCATCTTTTAATTCTATAAAACTATCAGAATTACTGTAGTTTGGAGAGAGGTTTTGGGCTGATAGGCCATCTGATCTTCTGTCCCATGCCTTGTAATAACCTTTTCTCTCTTTGAAACCCCGGTTTCAAAGGTTACTGAAAAAATAATCATTTTCAGATAGCCTGTACTACACACACACACACACACAAAGAACTAAAAACAATAAAACTCATATTTTACACAACTGAGAATGCCCTGAGAAAATTCCAAATGAGTATCGTGTTTGACTCAGGTTAACATGATTTCTTTCAGCCAGGTACCATTAAGGGCTGCTTTGAACAGAACCAGAGAAATGAAGAAGTGGTTAAAGTATTAGTCAAGGCTCCAGGATGCTTGATACAAATCCCAACTCTCTTTCCTTATGCCCAGGACACCTCTGTGTGCTGCCAGGGCAGTGGGGAGCTAGGGTTGGATGACACAGGGCCCCTTCCACAGGGAAGGAGCACATTGCAGATTGATGTGAGTGGGTAATTAGAGGAGGGTAAAGAGGAAAAACTAACCATCTGAAGGTCCATAAATTAAAAGACATTCTACTCCCCTGCCCAAGCTGAAGCATTACTTTTCCTTTTAGGAAAGTTGTAGGTTTACAACAGGATTCCTATATACCACCTCATCACCACCTTGTATTGGTGGTGGAACATTTGTTACAATTGGTGATAGCACATTTTCATAATTGTACTATTAGGTAAAGTCCATGGTTTAACTGAGGGTTCACTGTTTGGGTAGTGTAGTTCCATGAATTCTTTTTTTTTTTTTTTTTCCGCATGGGCAGGCACGGGGAATTGAAGCCGGGTCTATGGTGAGCCTGCTGAGCCACCGTGACCTGCCCTTTTTTTTCTCCCCATGAATTCTTTTTAAAATTTTTATTCCATTGCCATATAGACAATCTGACATTTCCATTTCCCCTTTTAATAACATTCAGATACCTATTTTCATGTTACTTTTTAATAAATGTTGCCTCAAGCCTCGGCCCTTTTTCTGTTCTTGGTGAAGCACAGACCATCCACCCTGTCCATCCCTTAGCTGGGACAGCACCTTTTCTCTCTTTTCTCTCTCTTCTCTACCCCAGCAGACAAAGTAGAAAAATGTTGGTCCAAGAAGAACGACTGCTGTTCCTGTTCATATCACAGAACACACCCCTGGCGGTTGGCCGACACATGTACCCGGCCTGGATCAAACCCAGCTCATATGTGTGCCTCATCCTGCTACTCACAGCCATAAATCTTAACAGAACTTGTTCGCAGCCTCACAAGGCAGTTAGTTCTCCCCAAAGCAATTGTCCAGTTGGTAAAATTGTATGACACCACTTTTGCTTGCTAGAAAACAGAGGGTGTTCCATCTTTCAGTAGGCAGGCAAGCTTTAAAAGAAGACCCAAAGGAAAAAAACTAAAAATCATACACTTTTTAAAAGATGCGTGTAACAGTTTATGTATTTATTTTAAATTACATAGTAATAAATAAGTAAATAAAAACAAATGTTCTCACTGGTAAATGATGTAACTAAGGAATTTATAAAAAATAAAAATAAAAATAAACCCTTTATCATTATACCACTTTGACTTGAAGACCAACTTACAGATATAGGGGAATTAGATCCATCAAGATGGCAGTATAAGAAACTTTGAACAATCAGCAAAAACGTGCAGCTCTGTCTTTCTCAAAGCACTGGAAAACGGTTAAAGGGTTGCAGTAACCAGACAAGTGAATGAAGACAACACACCTTTAAAAACCATAGGAGGCAAAAACCACATGCACAAACAGTAGGAGAGATGGCATGGGGGCTCTTCTGGGGAAAATGGCAGAGTAGGGCGCTCCAAGACCAGCTCTTCCACCAAAACAACTATTATAGGCAGGAACTGTCTCAAACAACTATTTAGAAACTCCAAAGGCCAAAATAAAACTGCACAGCATCCAGGGAAGAGCAGGAGGAAGAGACGGATAAATTATGGTAAAAACTTAATTATTCCCTCCGTGTGACAACTGGCACCCATTCCCCACTCTTGCAGCAGGCCACTGTGGGGTCCAGCCCCTGGATAGCTGCTGCTAACAGTAAGGGCCATAAATATCCTCTTCCCTAAGAACAGGGGGGTGCAGGGTCGGTCACTGATTACAGCTTTTGATAACTGAATTGCTGGCTCCTGACTCTGAGAGCAGCTATTGTTTCGACCTTGCCAAGACAAAGGCATTGGCAGCCAATGTTTCAAGCATCCCCAGTAGGGCAGAGGTGGTGGAGATGTAAAGATGCGGGGCGGAGGGGTGAGGGGGGTGGGGGAGTGATAGAGGGTGGAGAGGTAGTTAGTTGAAAGGCTGCATTTGCTGGGCAGGCCAGGAAAGTTTTGAGAAGCCATCAGAGAAGCTTTTGTGCCCTCCCTGACTCTCTCCACAGGACACTTTGAAGCTGGTCTTTGCCCCTGTCTTTGTGGATTCCTGGCCCATGTTGGCTAAAAAAGACCAAGTTGGAAAAGTCCTCCCTGGGGTGACTGTCCCAGAATTTGCCCTCCAGAAAAAAAGCAGCATGAGACAATGAAAAGAATGTAAGAAACTGTAGAGCCAGACAGTCTGGGACAAAGCCTTCAGGCTTCACATACCCTGAGAAAGATGTTTGTCTCCTGGGAATCAGAGGAGACAATCAAACTCCTGTAAACAGAGCAACTCCAAAGCAACTAACAAGCAGAAGCCCAGGATAAGACAGGGACAACTCTGCAAACTGCAATCGCCTTGGGCAGACCTTCTTGACAGGAGAGCTGAAGCTCAAGAAAATCTATCTTATCACCAGCTGGTTACAAAACCTGGAAACAAATATCCTGGGGAATAAATCCCAGACTTCACATGTAAAAATATTAAATGTACAGTGTGCAACAAGAGTACGAGACAAAAAAACATGAGATCATGGCTCATTAAAAGGAAGAGGATAAAGTACAGAAAGCAACCAATGAAGAAGATAAGAATGTGGACATATTAAACAAAGTTTATCAGCTTAAAACTGTTTTTAAAAAAACTCATCTTCAAAAATGCTTAAGGAAATGAAGGAAAGTTAAGAGAAAGAATTACAGGGTATCAAGAAAACAATGAATGAACAATATGAGAGATAGTCTGAAAAAGTGAGGTAGACATTTTAAAAAAGAATCAAATGAACTACTGGAGTTGAAAACCACAATAATTGAAATGAAAAAAATGTCCAGGAGAGTTTCAAGAGCAGAATGCAACTTACAGGAGAAAGAATCAGTGAACTTAAGAGGAGAGACTTGAAATGAGTCAGGCCAAGGAACAGAAAGAAAAAAAGAAATATTAAATGTGAAAATAGCCTAAGACAGCTATGGGATGACATCAAGTGCACCAATGTACACATTATGGGAGACTGCAAAAGGGAAAAGAGAAAGCGACAAAAATAATAGTCAAGGAAATAATGACAGAGAACTTCCCAAAATTAGCAAAAGATGTGAATATGACATCTGAGATCAGAGAACACCAAATAGATAAGCATGAAGAAAAATATACCCTGTCATATATCAATTTCACTATCAAATGCAAAAGATGAGAGAAAGTTGTAAAAACTGCAAGAGAAAAACAATGTGCTGTATACAATGGAATCCCAGTAAGATACAGTGCTGATTTAACACCAGAAACCATAGAGGCAAGAGGGCAATGGGTTGAAATACTTAGGTGCTAAAGTAAACAACTGCCAGCCAAGAATTTTATATCCAGCAAGACTCTCTCTCAAAAATGAGGGGCAAATTAAGACATCCTCAGTTAATCAAAAGCAGAGGGAGTACCTCACTGCTAGACCTACCCTGCAAGCAATGCTAAAAGGAGTTCTTCAGAATGAAATGAAAGGCCATTAGATAGCGGTTTAAAGCAGCATAAAAAAATAAAGACCTACATTAAAGGTAACCACTTGGGTTTATATTTATAATTTATAATTATAATTATAAATGTCAGTATTACTGTATTGTATCATTTTACATGTAACCCCACTTCTTGCTTCCTATAGGGTATAAATGCAAATGCATAAAAAATAATAAACCTAGGTTTTTGGACATTGTAGAAAAATATAAGTGGTAACAAGTAAAAAAAAATGGTAGGGGAGCAGAGGGGTATAGGAAAACTACGCATGCATTCTATTGAAGTTAAGCTTGTATCAAACCAAATATAATTGTTATATATTTAGGATGCTAAAAAACCCTATGATAACCACAAGGAAAACAGATGAAAAATAAATTCAGATAGAAATGAGAGGGCACTCAATATGCTACAACACAATAAAACAAATAAATATAAAAGTAGGCTTTCACAGAAGTGAGGGACAAAAAATTTACAACACTCACAAGGGGTAAATAGCAAATTGACAGAAGTAGTGACTTTAAATGTAAATGGATTAAACTCTTCAATCAAAGGGCAGAGACTGGCAGAATGGATAAAAGAGCATGATCCACTATATCCTGTCTGAAAGAGACCTACCTTAAATTCAAAGACATAAACAGATAGAAAGTGAAAGAATGGGAAAAAATATACCATGCAAGTAATAACCAACAGTGAGCTGGGGTGGTTATACTAATATTTGATAAAATAGACTTGAGTCAAATACAGTTATGAGGTACAAAGAGAGCACTTAACAGCAGAGCCCCAAACCATGTGAAGCAAATACTGACAGATTTGAAGGAAAAAATTGACAATTTTACACTAATAGTAAGAGATTTTAACACACCACTGACAATAATGGATAGAACATCTAGTCAGATGATCAGTAAGGAAGTATAGGACTTGAATGATATACTAAACCAACTAGATCTAACAGGCATATACAGAACACTGCATCAATGAAATCAGAATACACATTGTTCTTACATGCACATGGAACATTGTCCAGGATAGACCACATGTTTGGTCACAAAACAAGCTTTAATAAATTAAAAAATACTGAAATCATACATTGTATATTCTCTGTCTGCAATGGAATGAAGCTAGAAATCAGAACAGAGGGGAAAGGGAAAATCCACAATTATGTAGAAATTAAACAATGTATTCTTAAACAACCCATGGGTTAAAGAGGAAATCAGAAGCAAAATTAGGAAATAATGCAAATGCAAATGAAAATACAATACACCAAAACTTACAGGATGCAGTGAAGGCAATGCTAGGGAAATTTACAACTCTAAGTCAGAAAAGTAGAAAAATTTAGAATCAGAGACCTAACCTCAAAACTGGAAGAACTAGGGAAAAAAAGGGCAAACTAAACCCATAACAAACAAAAGGAAGAAAACTACAAAGATTAGAATGGACACAAATGAAATAGAAAGCAAAAAATAATAATAATGATAAAAATCAATGAAACCAAAAGTTGGTTATTTGAAAAGATCAACAAGATCAACAAAACTTTATCTAGATAAACAAGGGAAAAAAGAGAGAGGATAGGAATAACAAAATAAAAAAGTAAAAAGGGGGACACTGCTACCGACTCCACTGAAATAAAAAGTACCGTAAGGAAATACTGTGAACAACTGTATGCCAATGAATTCCATAACCTAGATGAAATGGGCAAATTCTTAGAAACACACAAACTACCTACATTGACTCAAGAAGAAACAGAAGGAAAGATAGCTCCTGTTGTGATAGGTCTTTGAAACTATGAGACTATCATTCAAATGGAAGCATCATAGTTCTTTGGAGCCATTATGATCTCAAAAAGAAAGGAGAATGATAAAGATATACTGGCTGAGGTATTTTTTTAAATTTTTATTAATAAAACCAATCAACATACAATATGAACATTTTTTTCATCACATAGTTGTATATTCATCAACATGAGCATTTCTTAGAACATTTGCATCAGTTCAGAAAAAGAAATAAAAAGAAAAAAAATTCAAACATACCATATCCCTTACCTCTCCTTTTCATTGATCACTAGCATTTCACTCTACTAATTTTATTTTAACATTTGTTCCCCCTATTATTCATTTATTTTTAATCCATATGTTTTTACTCATCTGTCCATAAGGTAGATAAAAGAAGGATCAGACACAAGGTTTTCACAATCACACAGTCACATTGCAAAAGCTATATCATTATACAATCACCTTCAAGAAACATGGCTACTGGAACACAGCTCTACATTTTCAGGCAGTTCCCTCCAGCTTGTTGTGCTGGCAGAGAGAGAGAGGCTACATCTGAGCAACAAAAGAGGTTCTCTGGGGGTGACTCTTAGGCCTAATTTTCATAGGCTTAGCCTATCCTTTGCAGGGTTAAGTTTTATATGAACAAACCCCAAGATTGGGAGCTCTGGCTAAGGTATTTTGAGGTGCATCAAAGTATTCCAAACTGTGCCTTATCATAACATATTCTTGAAGTTTCATGGCAGGGATTAAAAGGAAACTTGGTGAGCAGCCTCCACCTAAACAACTCATTAGTTTTGCTTTTTTTTTCCCCCTCCTTGTGTGTATCTTATGGGCAGTGGATGGAAGAAAAAAAGAACAAATGGAATGTAATGGTTGTTTTGAACAAAGAATCTCAACCATGTGCATTTATTGGAATAGGAAATAGTGATCAAGAAATGTAGTATCTGAATTTAGAAGGAAAGAGCTATTGCACAGCCAAAACAGTTCACATATCTGATTCAGACAAGAGAAAGTATTTCATGCTGTCTGTAAAGATGTTCCGTGGTAACAGTGATAACACTGGTGTGTTCCTCAGCAAGCAGATAGAAGTCATCTCCAAACCTTCCAAAAAGAAGCAATTATTGAAAAATGCTGACTTGTACATTGCATCAGGAACAAAGGTCGCTCTGTTTAATCAACTTAGATTCCAGACAGTTAGTATCAGATACCTGCATGTAGAAGGAAGTAAATTCCATGCCAGTTCACAGCAGTGGGGAGCATTATCCATCCATCTCTTGGATGATGATGAATCAGAAGGAGTGGAAGTCACAGTGTGCAATTACTACATCGATTACAGGCAAACAACTAAACTGTGTATTCAGTTACTGGCATAGCACTCCCAAGACTGATAATTAGGAAAATCCATAAGTAGACAGCATTAGTAGTTGCAGATAATCCTGTGTCACAGCTCTATAAATGTGCATTTTACATAAGGATACAGAAAGAACATATTTGTACCTTTCTCAAGAAAGAATAATCCAGTTTCAAGCCAATCCTTACCCAAAAGACCCAACTAAAGAGATGATAAATGATGGCACTACCTGGACAATCATCAGTAGAGATAAGGCAGAGTATATGTTTTATAAGGAAATGGGTCCTGTCCTTGCCCCAGTCACACCTGTGCCTGTCATTAAAGTCTTCAGTTGAATGGCAGTGGGGACATAGCAATGTTTGAACTTATAGGACTGAATTTCACCCCACATTTACAAGTGTGTTTAAACTAGGTACAGATTTGGAGAATATGCTATGTGTTGTCCCAGACATTTCTGCACTTCGAGAAGTTTGGAGATAGGTCTGGCAGCCAATCCAAGTTCCACTAACTTTAGTTCACAATGATGGAATCATTTATTCCATCAGTCTTACCTTTACCTACACACCAGAACCAGAGCTGCAGCCACACTGCAGTGTGGCCTGAGCAATCCTTCAAGCCAATTCAAGCCAAGTGTCCCCAAATGAATCAAACACAAACAGCGAGGGAAGTTACACAAATGTCAGCACACAAATCCAACCAGTATCACATCATTTACAGCAACAGTGGTGTCCTAACTACTGTCTTTTTTGCTAGGAGTGACCTAAGTCCTGCAAAAAGTTGACCAAAAAAAGGAAATGAAAAAGATGAACAATCTTTTGCGGTTTCTTGAGAAAACTTTTCATACCAGGTGAATACATTTAAAAAACCCACAAGAGCTGATTTCTAATGCAGAAGCCGCAGTTAAAAACAAGCCACAGCAACAACACTCCCTCCCCCACAAAAAAAAAAAAACCAAAGAAAAAGGAAAGCATCAAAATGTAAGAATGCTATTAGAAATCGATTTTTCAGGTGTTTGTGTGTGTGTGTGTGTGTTTAGTTTTTGTTTGGTTTTGCTTTAATGTGCAAGAAATTGAAATGTGGCTGGAATAAAAGTTAAGCATACTAGAAGACACAAACCTTATATAGTTTTATGGACCAAGGAACTTGCATAAATTTTTGTAAAAGGTATGTTTTCACCATATCTTTTTTATATTACAGCTTATAGCAATACCTTTTGTTACCAAATAGATTGTTCCTCCCCTGCCCCCTCACCCCAGTCTCTCTCTACCCCAAGCAAACTTTGAGTTTTTGCTCTAAAGTACATTCAGTTTCCAAGCCTGACCAGTCTTGTTTAATCAAATTACAACTCTTCCAGGGTTATTTTGGTCTAAGGCTGGAACCATTTTTTGTTGTTATTTTTATTTTCTTTTTTTTTTTAAGCTGAAGTCTTAGAACGTTTCATAATTTGAATTTGTTTTTTATTTTAACAAGTTAAATCTTGTAAAGGTCTACATACCTTTTTAAAGATTATATGCAGTCTGTGCAAAAGCTTTTAAAAAATGCCTCTGCCTTGCCTACAATATAAGCAATGTATGTTAACTTAGTCTCTATCCTCAGACATTGTTATTAATCTCTTATTTATAGTGATAATTCAAGAGCTTCTTAATATTTACATGAGATTAAATGTGCCCATTTAGTCATTAATGAATTAATGGCACAGAACATGTTGGCATTTGAAGGGTTCTCTCCACTTTCCCTATAATTAAATAAATTTGTGTATTTCCAGTTTGTTCAGGTTTCATCCTTTACCTAATCTTGTATGTAACTTGTATTATGTGTATGTTAAACATTTTATTTTGAACTTGAAAAAAAAAAGAAGAAACAGATGATCTCAACAAACCACCTACTAGTAAAGAGATTACATCAGTCATCAAAAACCTCCCAACAAAGAAAAGCCCCAGACCAGAAAGTTTCACAGGGGAATTCCAGCAAACATTCCAAGAAGAGAACTCCACAAAGAAAATATCTGAAAAATATGCATATAGAAGAAAATGAGAAGGTGTGCTGGTCTGAATCTGTGGTGGACCCCAGAAAAACCATGCCCTTTGATCCTCATTCAATATTGCTGGGTGGGAGCATTTTGATTGTTTCCATGAAGATGTGACCCACCCAGTTGTGGGTGGTAACTTTTGATTAGATGATTTCCATGGAGGTGTGTCTCCACCCACTGAAGGTGGAGTTGCTTGCTGGAATCCTTTAAAAGAGGAAACATTTTGGAGAGAGTCCCTTTTGGTACAGCCACGTGAAAGCGAGCAGATGCCGCCATGTTCGCCATGTGCCCTTCCAGCTGAGAGAGAAACATTGAACGTCATTGGCCTTCTTGAACCAAGGTATCTTTCCCTGGATGCCTTAAATTGGACATTTCTATAGACTTGCTTTAATTGGGACATTTTCTCAGCCTTGGAACAGTAAATTAGCAACTCATTAAATTCCCCCTTTTAAAAGCCATTCCGTTTCTGGTATATTGCATTCCGGCAGCTAGCAAACTAGAATAGAAGGGTCTCAAAATGGAATGCTGCAAAAAAGTGAAAGTAGACATCAACAGAAGACTTGAGAAACAAAAAGGCATAAGATGTACAAAGAATAAACAGAATGGCAGAGCCAAGCCCTGCTTTATCAGTAGTTACTTGAAATATAAATGGATTAAACTCTCTAAGCAAAATATAGATTGGTAAAAAGGATTTTTTAAAAATCCTACCCATATTGACTTATGAAGAAATAGATGATCTCAACAGACCAATAATAAGTAAGGAGAGAAAAGCAACTGAAGAAACAGAAACAATACGAAACAGCTCCCGGAGCCATAACAGAGACCAAAAAGACAGCGTACCCCATTCTGGAACGGCTGAAGGGGCAGGGAGAATCCGCTGCGGTGAGATATCCAAGGGGCGCGCGTTTTCCCGGCCGGGGCGGCTGGCGACTGGGGTCCCCTCCACGCACGTGGCTCCCCGGTCTGAGTGGGAACGTTGGATAGTGGGGCCCTCCCGCCACGCTTGGCGTCTCGGGCCAGCTGGGCAATTTGGACCGGAGTCCCCCAAGCCACGGCGGCCGGCGATCCACCCCCTCCACGCGCGGTTTCCCGGGCTGACTGCAAGATTCGGACTGGCCAGTTAAAGGAGCCACAGCATCTTTTACTGGTGGGCCCCGCAGACAGACGAGCGCCACGAGTGCCACCTACCGGGCAGGAAAAGAAAAACAGCCCAGAGATTTCACAGAAAAACCTTTCAACCAGCCGGGTCCCACACCCAGGGAAATCTGATCAAATGCCCAGACACCAGCAGAAAATAATGAATGACGCTCGGAAAATTAAAGATATGGCCCAGTCAAAGGAACAAACCAATAGTTCAAATGAGATACAGGAGCTGAGACAACTAATGCTGAATATACGAACAGAAATGGAAAACTTCTTCAAAAACCAAATCAATAAATTGAGGGAGGACATGAAGAAGACATGGGCTGAACAAAAAGAAGAAATAGAAAATCTGAAAAAACAAATCACAGAACTTATGGGAGTGAAGGACAAAGAAGAAAAAATGGAAAAAACAATGGATACCTACAATGGTAGATCTAAAGAGACAGAAGCTACAATTAGTGAACTGGAGGATGGAACATCTGAATTCCAAAAAGAAACAGAAACTATAGGGAAAAGAATGGGAAAACTTGAGCAGGGGATCAGGGAACTGAATGACAATATGAAGCGCACAAATATACGTGTTGTGGGTGTCCCAGAAGGAGAAGAGAAGGGAAAAGGAGGAGAAAAACTAATGGAAGAAATTATCACTGAAAATTTCCCAACTCTTATGAAAGACCTAAATTTACAGATCCAAGAAGTGCAGCGCACCCCAAAGAGAATAGACCCAAATAGGCGTTCTCCAAGACACTTACTAGTTAGAATGTCAGAGGTCAAAGAGAAAGAGAGGATCTTGAAAGCAGCAAGAGAAAAACAATCCGTCACATACAAGGGAAACCCAATAAGACTATGTGTAGATTTCTCAGCAGAAACCATGGAAGCTAGACGACAGTGGGATGATATATTTAAATTACTAAAAGAGAAAAACTTCCAACCAAGGCTTCTATATCCAGCAAAATTGTCCTTCAAAAATGAAGGAGAAATTAAAACATTTATAGACAAAAAGTCACTGAGAGAATTTGTGACCAAGAGACCAGCTCTGCAAGAAATACTAAAGGGAGCACTAGAGTCAGATACGAAAAGACAGAAGAGAGAGGTATGGAGTAAAGTGTAGAAAGAAGGAAAATCAGATATGATATATATAATACAGAAGCCAAAATGGTAGAGGAAAATATTATCCAAACAGTAATAACACTAAAAGGTAATGGACTGAATTTCCCAATCAAAAGACATAGAATGGCAGAATGGATTACGACCCAGCAATACCACTACTAGGTATCTACTCAAAGGACTTAAGGGCAAAGACACAGACGGACATTTGCACACCAGTGTTTATAGCAGCATTATCTACAATTGCAAAGAGATGGAAACAGCCAAAGTGTCCATCAACAGACGAGTGGCTAAACAAACTGTGGCGTATACCTACGATGGAATATTATGCAGCTTTAAGACAGACTAAACTTATGAAGCATGTAATAACATGGATGGACCTAGAGAACATTATGCTGAGTGAGTCTAGCCAAAAACTAAAGGACAAATACTGTATGGTCCCACTGATGTGAACCGACATTCGAGAATCAGCTTGGAATATATCATTGGTAACAGAGACCAGCAGGAGTTAGAAACAGGGTAAGATAACGGGTAATTGGAGCTGAAGGGATACAGACTGTGCAACAGTACTAGATACAAAAACTCAAAAATGGACAGCACAATAATACCTAAGTGTAATGTAACTATGTTGGAACACTGAATGAAGCTGCACCTGAAATATGGTTTTTTGTTTGTTTGTTTGTTTGTATCTTCTGTTTTTGTTTTTTTTCTTTTTCCTTTTTATATATATATATTTTATTAGTATTATTATTTTAATTCTCTTCTCTATATTAACATTCTATATCTTTTTCTGCTGTTTTGCTAGTTCTTTTCCTAAATCGATGCAAATGTACTAAGAAATGATGATCATACATCTATGTGATGATACTAAGAATTACTGAGTGCATGTGTAGAATGGAATGATTTCTAAATGTTGTGTTAATTTCTTTTCTTTTTTTTTGATTAATTTAAAAAAATTTTAAAAATTGGATAAAAAAATAAAAGCACATAGTAGATTCAGGAAAAAAAATAAATAAATAATAGAGGAAAAAAATGTTAAAATAAATTCAGTTTGAAATACTAGCGATCAATGAAAGGGAGGGATAAGGAATATGGTATGTAAAAATTCTTTTTCTTTTTCTGTTTTTATTTTATTTTTCTGTTGCCTTTTTATTTCTTTTTCTGAATTGATGCAAATGTTCTCAGAAATTATCATGATGATGAATATGCAACTATGTGATGATATTGTGAATTACTGATTATATATGTAGAATGGAATGAGCATATATTACGGATGTTTGTGTTTCTTTCTTGTAATTTCTTTTTAATTAATAAAAAATTATTAAAAAAAAAATAAGTAAGGAGATTGAATCAATAATCAAAATTCTCCAAAGAGAGGCTCAGAACCAGATGGCGTCACTGGCGAATTTTATCAAACATGCCATCAATCCTGCTCAACTCCTAAAAAAAAAAAATGGGGAGGAGAGAACTTCTCTCCTAACCACTTCCTAACTAATCCTATGAGGTCATTACCACCCCAATAACAAAGTCAGACGTAGATACCACAAGAAAAGAAAATTGCAGACAAATATCCCTTGTGAAGGTAGATGTAAAAGTTCTCAACAAAATACTAGCAAACCAAATCTAACAGCACATTAAAAGAATTATACACCACAGTCAAACGGGATTTATCCAAGGCATGCACATGTCCTTCAATACAAGAAAATCAATTAATGTAATAGACTATGTAAACAAAATGAAGGGAGAAAAAACACATGATCATCTCAATTGATTCAAGAAAGGCATTTGGCAAGATGCAGCAACGCTTCTTGATAAAAACACTCATAACTAAGAACAGAAGGAGATTTCCTCAATACAATAAAGTGCATATATGAAAAAAACTATAGCTAACATCATACTCAGTGACGAAAGACTGAAAGCTCTCCCTCTAAGATCAGGAAAAAGACAACGATGCCCACTGTCACCATTGTTTTTCAATGTTATATAGGAAGTCTTTGCCAGAGCAGTTAGGCAAGGAAAAGGAATAAAAACACATCCAAATTGGAAAGAAAGAAGCACAATTTTATTTATTAGCAATGACCTGATTCTATATATAGAAAATCCTGAAAAATCCACAACAAAACTACTAGAGCTAATAAATGGATTCAGCCAAGTGGTGTGGTACAAAATCAACATGCAAAAAAAAATTAACATGCAAAAATCTGTAATGTTTCTATACACTAGTAATTAGTTATCTGAAAAGGAAATTAAGAAAAAATCCCATTTACAATAGCAACTAAAAGAATCAAATATGTGGAATAATTTTAATTAAGGATCTTAAGGACTTGTACACAGAAAACTACAAAACCTTGCTAGAAGAAATGAAAGAAGATCTAAATAAGATAAGGACAGCCTGTGCTCATGAATTGGAAGACTAAATATTGTTAAGATGTCTAGTCCACCCCAAAGTATTTACCAATTGTTCTAGTCTGCCAGCTGCCAGAATGCAACACACCAGAGATGGATTGGCTTTTAATAAAAGGGGATTTATTTAGTTAGTTCTTCAGAGGAAAGGCAGCTAACTTTCAACTGACGTTCTTTCTTATGTGGGAAGGCACAAGGTGATCTCTGCTGGCCTTCTCTCCAAGACTCTGGGTTCCATCAACTTTCCCTGGGGTGATTCTTTTCTGCATCTCCAAAGCCTGGGCTGAGCTATGAGGGCTGAGATGAGGTATGCTGAGCTGCTTGGGCTGTGCTAAGTTGCACTCTCTCATTTAAGCACCAGCCAATTAAGTCAAACATCATTCATTGCAACAGGCACGCCTCCTAGCCTACTGCAGATGTAATTAGCAACAGAAGAGGTTCAGATACCATTGGCTCATGTCCACAGCAGCAGAACTAGATGCCTTCACCTGGCCAAGTTGACAAGTGAATCTAACTACCACACCAATGAAACACAATCCCAGTCAAAATTCCAAAAGCTTTCTTTGTAGGACTGGAAAAAGTAATCATCAAATTTATATGGAAGGGTACGGGGCCCCAAATAGTCATACAAAAAGGACAAACATTGTATGATCTCACTGATACAAAATAATTCAAATAAGAACATTCATAGTCAGAAACTAAAATACAAGTTACCAGGGGCACGGATAAGGGTAGGGAATGGGAAGTTAATGCTTAATTGATAGAGTGTTTGTTTGGGGTAATGGAAAGGTTTTGGTAATGAATGGTGGTAATGGTAACACAACATTGTGAATATAATTAACTCCATAAATTATTTATTTGAATATGATTAAAAGGGGAAATTTTAGATTGTATATATGTTACTAGAATAAAATTTTTAAAAATCATAGGATTGTAAAACACTAATAATGAACTGTCATGCAAAAATGAACTACAGATAACAGTATTACTATAATAAATTATTTCAAGTGTAACAAAGAAATCACATTAATGCAAAATGCTAATAATAGGGAAAACTGCCATGTTTGATATGGATTCTTCTACTCTTTTCTTTAGGCATAGGCATTCATTTGTGTATGCATGTGTGTCTGTATGTATGTGTGAGTGTATGTTTGTGTATATATATGGATATATAATCATATACACATAAATGGTATCTGACTATACAATAATATGAATTGCAATATTTTCAAATTTGTACGTATACATGTACATCGCATTTTAAATTGTTGCATAGTTTTCCATAATATAACCTTCCATAATTTATTCAACCAATCCCATATTGATGGTCATTTATGTAGTTTCAGGTACTTTTATAAGACAAACAATACTGCAATTAATCCTTGCATATTTATATTAATGTAAATGTGCATTTCTATAGAATGATTTCATATAGACTTTTCATGTATTCTTTTGTCTATACTTTTCATATAAACCTTTTTCACAAAAGTAATGTCCACACTGTAGAACATTCGGAAGCTACAGAAAATTATAAAAAGGAAAATAAAAATTTTCTGTAACCCTAAAACCCTAAAATGACTATTTTTAACAGTTCAGTATAGTTTCTTCCATCTTTTCTGTATATATGTATGTCTGTGCATAGATACATTGATTATATATTTCTATAAAGTATGTTTTAGGGTTCTCTAGGGAAACAAAACCGACAGGAGATATATACATATATTAACATGATGAGACTTTTATAACAGTTGCCTCATGTTACTATAGGGATGAGCAGGTTCAAATTCTATAGGGCAGGCCACAACCTAGTAATTCTAATAAAGGATTTCAATGAATTCCCCAGAAGAAGACAACTGGCTGAAGTAGAGACGGAAATTCTCTCTTCTGACTGCTGAAATCATCACTTCTTCTTTTAAGGTCTTCAGTTGACCAGAGGAGACATCTCTCACTGATGAAGGCATTCTCCTCAGTTTTCTGTAGATGAATCATCCATAGATGCAATCCACATGCTGATGATTTAAACCCACAAAATATCCTCACAATAACAATCAGGCCAGTGCTTGCTTGACTAAACAACTGGACATCATCACCTGGCCAAATTGACATGTGAACTTAACCATCACAAATAAACACAAAAATTTTGTATTCCATTTTTTATTCAACATTTGCTCAATTATCACACTACAATCTTGTTCACCATTAATCCCTCCTATATCTAGCAACACCTAGAACACAAAATTCAGTCTACATAACATTTTTGAATGCATGCTCCAAGCCTTTATTTCATGCCAGCAACATTACTTGAAAACATCATTTATTGACTGTATATTTTCTATTATATAGATATGTCACATTTTCCATACCATTCCTTTATGTGAGACGTTTCAATCATTTCTAGATCTGTCCCTCTTATAAATACCTTTGTATGCAAGTATATCTTAGGACAGATTTCTAGAAGCTAAATAACTGGATCAGTAGAAACGAATGTTTTAAGACAAAAGTCATACATGTTTAATTATTCAATTACCAATCAGAAAGTATACAGTACTGTTCATCCCAACAACATCGAAAACAATCACAAAAGAAAATTACAGAGAAAGTTCTGTGTATCTATTACTAATTTTATTGTGACTTTGGGCATGAGTTTTTACTGAACCATCTCATCCATTCTCAGAAAACAAAGTTAAATGCAGAGGGCCCCAAGGCCAAAATTATATCTCACAAATGCATCAGGATAACAATGTAAACCAAAGAGATTTATTTCTATATTAGCCACTCCACAGGAGCCATAGCTTTTTGTGACCAATTACATGGATGACAATGACTTAGAGTCCAGGCTTTTGAGTTAGACAGACATAGATTTGAATTGGTCCCTATAACCTGAAGATTGTCCTTCTATAATGTCTCTCATCTCTCTCTCTCCCTCTCTCTTTCTCTTTATCTCTCTGTTCTATTCTTGCAATATCCTCACCTCTACCCACATCCCAGCTCTCCAAAATTTAACTTATCCTGCCATTTCCACTAGGTTAATTTTCCCCAAACACCAACTCATATTCCTTTCCTGGTAGATTTCCCAAAGCCTATAATGGAGAGTACTGCTTTTACTTGGGTTGTAGAAATTTGTAATAGTCCATCACTCTCTTTGCAACTACTAAGAAGAAAATGAAAACTGGATTAATTACAAAAAACACATGTTTGTTAAAAAAAAAAAACTATTGGAGAATTGTGGAGTCAAAGAAGTCTAAATGAACTAAGCTCCATAGAGAGAGAGGAGCTTTCCCTAGGTGGATGGAACTTGGCAGTCACTTTCTTCCCTGGGGATAATCACTAATTCAGGAATGGGTAGGTAGAAGTTTGGGTCTCCAACTGACAGGGAAGGTGATGCATAATGTCAGGGATGCAGGGTTTCAGTGGGTATTAAATGAGATAAAATATATAAATCTAGTAGTTTCCTCATGTATCAGTCAGCATTCTCTAGAGAAACAGAACCAATAGGAGATATCTGTAAATATGAGATTTGTAAAGATGTCTCACACAACCACGGGAATGGAAAAGTCCAAAATTTGAAGGGCAGGCCATGAAGCTGGCAGCTCCAATGAAGGATCTGGACAAACTCCACAGGAGAGACTAACTGGCTGAAGAAGCAGTGAAAGAGTGTCTTCTACCTTAAAAGCCTTCATCTGATGGGATTATCTCCTTTGTAGGAGAAGCCTTAGTTGATCGCAGATGTAATCAGCCACAGCTGCAATCAGCTCACTAATGATTTAATACTTCTAGTTTATGAACCAGCCATGAAATATCCTTGCAGCAAAGTCAAGCCAGTGCTTGCCTGACCAGACAACTGGGCATTATTACTTGGCCAAAGTGAAACCAGAACCGAACCATCACACCTCCCACCCCTACTTCCTGACCTCTGAGCAACTAAATTCTGCAACTTAACATATATTATATATTCACATACCATGTAATCATCCAAAGAATACAATCAATGGTTCACAATATCATCATATAACTGCACATTTATCATCACAGTCAATTTTGTTCTTTTTTGTAAAAAATAACATGATACAAAAAAAGCAATAAATTTCAAAGCACTTCACACCAATTAATTGTAGAACACATTTCAGGGTTTGGTATAGGTTATGATTCCACAATTTTAGATTTTTACTCCTGGCTGCTCTAAGAGACTAGAGACTAAAGAAATATCAGTATAATGATGCAGCAATCATGCTCATTTGTTAACTCTACTTTCTCTGTTTAACTCCACATCAACTTAATCTTTCTCCCACTCTTTGGTAGTATTTGGGCTATGCCCATTCTAGTCTTTTCATGTTGGAAGGGGCTGTCAATAACATGGGATAGGGGGATGGAACTAGTTGATGTTCTGGAGAGGCTGGTCCCTCTGCATTTCAGGACTTTTCTAGTCCAGAGACCCATCTGAAGAGTGTAGGTTTCTGGAAAGTTATTCTAGTGCATGGAGCCTTTGTAGAACCTTATATAATGCCATAGGTGTTCTTTAGGATTGGCAGGAATGGTTTTAGTTGGGGTTTGGCAGGTTATAATAGGTAGCAATATCTAACTGAAGCTTGCATAAGAGTGACCTCCAGAGTAGTTTCCCAACTCTTTTTGAACTCTCTCAGCACTGATACCTTATTTGTTACATTTCTCTTCCCCCTTTCAGTCAGGATGGCATTGTTGATCTTATGGTGCCACAGCCAGACACATTCCTGGGAGTCATCTCCCACACCACCAGGGAGACTTTCACCCCTGTATGTCATGTCCCATGAGTGGGGAGGGCAGTGATTTCACTTGCAGAGCTGGGCTTAGAGAGAGGGAGGTCACATCAGAGCAACAAAAGAGGTCCTCCAGAAGTAACTCTTAGGCATACCTATAGGTAAGCTAAGCATCGCTGCTACATACATAAGCTTCACTAGAGCAAGACTCAAGATTGAGGGCTTGGCCTATTATTTTGGGTGTCCCTAATGTTTGACATAGCACCAGGGATTTCCTCAGTGGTAAAGTTTAATAGCTACCTATTTTTTTCTCCTATCCCTTGAGGGATTTTTGCCAATAATTTTTTGTTATCTGCTTAATATACTGTGAGATATATCCAGGTATTACATCAAACTATATAAGATTAAAGGCTCTCATTCTTATTCTGGGATCCCTGTGTTTGGATTGCTTAAATGATCTAACCAGACAGGTTGATTTAGATTATGTGCTACAGAAAATTTAGGCTCTGGACAAAATAAACCTTTCTACCTTTGGTCTCAATGAGTAGACAAAGTTCTAAAATACAATGTCTTAGCTTAACTGAACATCATAAGTACATGGAACCTTGAGTAGAGCATGAAATTTTGTTGGTTTGTCCAAAGTGATGCCCTGATAAATCCCAGAGTGATTTGAACAGTTAACAAAAAAGTATTTGCAAGGTCCCCTTCGGGGAATGGTGAAAAAGGGGGAAAATTCAACTTCCCCAAGTTGAATTCTTGTTATTCTCACAAGCAGTGGGGACAACCAAAGCAATAAGCTGAGCCCCCAATCTTGGGGTTTGTTCATATAAAACTTAACCCCACAAAGGATAGGTCAAGCCTACTTAAAATTAGGCCTAAGAGTCACCCCCAAGAGAACCTCTTTTGTTGTTCAAATGTGGCCTCTCTCTCCAGTCAACACAACAAACCCACTGCCCTCCCCCTGCCTATGTGGGACATGACTCCCAGAGGTGTAGACCTTCCTGGCAATGTGGGACAGAAATCCTAGAATGAGCCAAGACTCAGCATCAAGGGATTGAGAAAACCTTCTCGACCAAAAGGGGGAAGAGTGAAATGAGACAAAATAAAGCATCAATAACTGAGAGATTCCAAACAGAGTCGAGAGGTTATCCTGGAGGTTATTCTTATGCATTAAATAGATATCACCTTGCTAGTCAAGATGTAATGGAGAGGCTGGAGGGAACTGCTTGGAACTGTAGAGCTGTGTTCCTGTAGCCATGTTTCTTGAAGATGATTGTATAATAATATAGCTTTCACACTGTGACTGTGTGATTGTGAAAACCTTGTGCTGATGCTCCTTTTATCTACCTTATGGACAGATGAGTAAAACATATGGAATAAAAATAAATAATAGGGGAACAAATGTTAAAATAAATTTAGATTGAAATGCTAGTGATCAATGAAAGGGAGGGGTAAGAGGTATAGTATGTATGAATTTTTTTCTGTTTTCTTTTTATTTCTTTTTCTGAATTGATGCAAAGGTTCTAAGAAATGATCATGATGATGAATATGCAACTATGTGATGATATTGTGAATTACTGATTATATATGTAGAACAGAATGATCATAAGTTAAGAATATTTGTGTTTGTTTGTTGTTATATCTTTTTAAAAATTTTTAAAAATTAATAAAAAAAGAAAAAAAATGTCTTCCTTACCTCTGTGTTCTGAATTACCTTAATCCTGACCTGATTGGTTTCATTCTTTTCTCTAAATACTTGGTAATAGATATATAAAACATTATTTCAAAATCCAGAAATAACTATTACTGCTCCAGATTAAATGTGACTGCTATAAGAGCTTACAACCTAGGCCCCTGTTTTCTTACAAGTATTTTCTAAATATTCTAAATGAGATTATATAACATTTGCTCTTTTGTTTCTGGCTTATTTGCCTTATCAAATATTCTACAGGTTCATTCACAATGTTCATAACTTACAACTTTGTTCATTTTTGTAGCAGCACAATATTTTATCATATGTATGCACCATCATTCACCAATCTACTTCCCAGTCAGTGCATCTTTCAGCCACCTGCATTCATTGAGCATCATGTATAATGTCTAAAGTCAATAGTCCATCAACATTCTCAATTTTAGGTAATTTCATTGTTCCCAAGAGAAAGATAACCAGTAAACACATCCTCACCAAACAGAAAATCCAAACCTCCCCTTGAAATTATTTCTTAAATTACAAATTTAACACTTCAAAAAAAAAAAGAGAGAGGAAGGAAAAGCTAATATCAAACTGACATGAAATTGATTGCAAAACTAACCAACTTTCTTGAAAAATAACTTAATACAAAGTGATAGTAAGCAAAATTGTGTGGAATAGGCATAAGGATAGATATACAGATCAATGGAATAGAACTGATAGTTCAGAAATTAACTCACACATCTATGGTCTTGCCAGTTCAGTTTTGACAAGGGCTTGAAATCCATTTGATGGGTAAAAAATAGTTTCTTCAACAAATGGTGTTGGATACACACATGTAAAAAAAAAATGAATATGGACCCTCTGCCAGTTTGAAAGGACTCTGTACCCCAGAAAAGCCATGTTTTAATCCTGATCCATCTTGTGGAGGCAGCCTTTTCCTTTCATTCCTATTCAGCACTGTAGGTTGGAAGCTTGATTAGATTATCTCCAAAGAGGTGTGACTCACCCAATTGTGGGTATTAACCCTTGATTAGACTTCACCATCCCAGGTGAATCTTGATTAGTTTTCTGGAATCTTTTAAAAAAGGAAATATTTTGGAAAAAGCTTCAGAGTCACAAGATCCATGAGATCCATGAGAACCACAAAGCCCATGCAGCCAGAGATCTTTGGAGAGGAAGGAAAACGCCTTTGGGGGAACTTCATGAAACAAGAAGCCTGGAGAGAAAGCTAACAGATGTCACTGTATTCGCCATGTGCCTTTTCAGTTAAGAGAAAAAACCTGAATGTCATCGGCCTTCTTGAATTAAGGTATCTTCCCTGATGTCTTAGATTGAGCATTTTTATAGACTTGCTTTAATTGGGATATATTCATGACCTTAGAAATGTAAACTTGCAACTTAATAATTTCCCCCGTTCTGTTTCTAGTATATCGCATTCTAGCAGCTTGCAAACTAGAACAGACCTCTACTTTACACTGTATACAAAAATTAACTCAAAATGGATCAAGGACCTAAAAGTAAGAATTAAAACTATAAAACTTTTAGAAGAAAACATAAGGGCAAATATTCTTGACCTTGAATTTGGCAATGGAAATTGGAACCTTAGTACATTGTTGGAGGCAAGATAAAACGGTTCAGCTGCTGTGGAAAGCAGTCTGTCAGTTCTTCAACAATCATAAGACCTGACAATTCCATTTTTAGGTATATATCCAAAAGAATTTAAAACTGAGACTCAAACAACCAAAATAGCCAAAAGGTAGAAACAATTCGTGTCCATCAACAGATAAATAGCTAAACAAACTATGGTACATACACACACTGTAATATTATTCAGTCATAAAAAGGGATGAAGTTCTGATGCATGCTACAATATGTATGAACCTAGAAACATTATGCTGAGTGAAAAAATCAAACATAAAAGGATAAATATTGTATGATTCAACTGATATGAAGTATCTAGAACAAGAAAAATTTATAGAGACCAAAAATAGATTGGAGGTTACCAGGGGCTGGGAAGAGAGAAGGGTAGGGAGTTACTACTTAATATATCCAGAGTTTCTGTCGAGGTGATAAAAAAGTTTTGATAATGGATGATGGCAAAGCTAGACTGCAATTAATGCCATTGAACTGCTCACTTAAAAATGGCTAAAATGGGAAAGTTTATATCTATATATATATTATATATATCTATATAACCACAATAAAATTTTTAATTAAAATTTTAACTTTACAAAAAAAAGAGGGAATGATCTTTCCAAGCCAAAAAACTTAATACCTTACACCTTTACATTGGCCAAAGAAAACCAAAAGCGAATATATTTACAAGAAATTCACATAAATAAAAATGAAAGAAAGGATCAGTTTTCCCACATCAAAAGACTTTCTCAAATCAAAAGGCTCCTACAGGGTTTCTTTCTGGACACTCAATGACTTTTCTTTAATCAAGTTAGAACCAGCAAAAAAGGGAAAGGTACTGCCTTTTCAGGTTTGATTCCTAGTCTACCAGTGAATATCTCTATGATTTAGGGCAAGCTATTAAGCTATGGATCTAAATTTTGTTATATATAAAATGGAAAAACTATAGTTATAATTCGCTGATAGACCTGTGGGAGAGATTAAATGCAAAGCTGTAAGGCTAAAAATATCAAACCCATAGTAGATATTCAAATATTACTTCTGTTTATTCTTTGGGGCTATTTCTTCCTACATTCCCTATAAGAAAAGTGAGCAAGATCTTGACTTCAGCCCTAACTCCCAGAACCTTTGAACACCAAGATTTACAAGGAACAGATACAAGAGACTCCCCCATCAAGACTGGTAAGGTTTCAGTTAGGAAGGATCTGGAAGATAATCATCACAGAAGCAGAATGGAAACAGAGATCAGAACTGGCCAGGAAATGAAAGCTGGGCTTTTCCATTGACCAAGGGAGTGCTGAACTATTGAACCAACAGAATTTGTTTTCCTTTGTTTGGGGCTTGGCTTGAACTGCCCAAAAAGCAGTGGGCGGATGGATGTCACTGCCTATTTCCTCCCAATTGTTTTTACAAACTTAAATTTTTAGAGGGCTAATTGTCGGAGTCCCTCTTCTTTCTTCCCCTCAAGAAGAGGGCTTTGTTCAGCGATTAAATCAGGCTGTCCGAGATACAAAGCCTTTCCATTTTAGATCAAATTTTGGCCCAATATTAAAAGAAATATTGCCTCTTTTTCATTTAGCTGACAGTTTTCTCCCCCAGAGACTGAACTGGAGTTTTCTACCCTACAGAAATAGGGCCCCACATGATGGAAATGAATGTCTAAACACCAGGAGGTAAGGTCCCTGCTAGCAAAGCAGAGAATGAAGACAATGATTTTGGCATCTTGTTTCTACTTCCAGGAAATGAATAAACGCAAAGGTTGCCCTTGATTTAAACACATAATGACCTCAGTCTTCTATCTTACTTTGTTTGGGATTTATTGCATGTCAAGATCTGTGCACCCAGACTCATAAGGAAATGTCAGCCACAGGGTACATTAGTCATCGCCATGGCAGAAAGATCCTTTGGTGTTCAGCTTTGTAAAAGAATGCATTTTTCTCTGATGTTCTAGAACCCCTGAGAATTTCTCATTACTTGAGTGCTTGTTCTGAGATTAAAGGATTGTTTTCTGTGGTCTTAATCTGAATGTAAATGCTTAATTCCTTTCTCTGGGAAATACTGCCAAAGTTTCTTGGTGCAAGTCACAGGGCAAAGTCACTCTCTAATAGTAAACTCGAAGGAAGCTTGGGTCTAATAGGGCAGCCAGCCATCACCTAAAAGTAACCCAGAAGGACACTGGTGCTGAGGGAATTGGGTAAGAGGGTGAAACTGACTATATGAGAATGTTAAGAACAGGGAGGAGGAGTCAGCTGGCAGGGTGGAAAGTCAATTGTCCTCTTAGGGCTTAGTAGAAGTTGCTAGTATGTCTGCTTGAGCTATTGTGTTCATATCACAAAGAGACCTGGCATGCTCATTGCCCCAAGGCAATGCCCCTCAGTCTTTCAGGGGAAATAACAATCAGTGAATAGAGAGCTGGATCAGGAGCCAAATAGTTTTAGTCCCAGCTGCTATTACGCCTGAAATTAGTTTCCTCATCTGTAAAGTGGGAGAAGAGAACCAGAGGACACCAAAGGTCCCATCCAGTTATAGCAATCTAAGATTCCAAGACTAACACACTCACTCATATTATGATTGTTACCAGACAAAGGCAGTGGATTATTTTGCTCAATGTGCTCAAATGACCAATTCCTGAGACACTGGGGTTCAAAGGGAGAAAAAGGTTATTACTACGGGCGGGCCGCGGTGGCTCAGCGGGCAAGAGTGCTTGCCTGCTATGCCGGAGGACCCCAGTTCGATTCCCGGCCCCAGCCCATGTAAAAAACAAACAAACAAACAAAATATAATAAAAACAAGAAAATGTTTAAAGATGTTTCCCTTTCTTCCTCCCTTCCTTCCTTCCATCCTTCCTTCCTTCTCTCTGTCTTTCCTTCCCTTCCTCCCTCTCTCTTAAAAAAAAAAAAAAAAAAAAAAAAAGGTTATTACTAGGTGAGCAGCAGAGGATCAAATGGCCTATCAGCCCAAAATCTGTCTCTCCAAACTGCAGTAATTCTGATACTTTTATGGAATTAAAAGATGCCTAGATATAATTAGAGGTGATTATTGAGCATACCCAGATTGATTACATACTTAGTCAAATAACATATGTAAGAAAATGGCAGCCTTAATATGATGATGGGCGTGATTTTTAGTATTATAATAAGGTATAGGTGACTTGTAGGTTCAAGTCCAAGCTACTGCACATGTCAGGTGGACCCATTTTGGTTAGATCCAGTCTTGGTTATCAAGATAACTTTGGACTTGGGGTGAGTTCGTTCTCAGCTGACCCAAAATCATTCCTTAATGAACATTAGGGGCTGTCTTTAATGATCACAAGACCCTAAGATTGAAAAACTGGATAAATGGGTACAAATGAAGGTTAGTCACAAGGTTTTTATAATCATAAGGGCACAAGATAAATGCTATGCAATCATTATCAGAGATGAAGGCAGCTGGACTACAGTTTAGGGATTTCAGGGATTTCACTCTGTCTGCTCCAACATACCATAAAGCAAAAACAAATATCTGTATAATGATTCAATAATCAAAATAATCCCTTAAATCCTAATTTCTCAGTTACACTGTAAGTTTGTGTTTTCTTTGATAAGGACTTATGTTTTCCTCATTCATCTCTTATAAACGTTTCTCCTAGCATTTGGCACTATCTTGGGACATGTCAGGGACTCCATAGATTTTGAATGAATGAATGAGTGTGAGAAAGAGCCTGATTTAATCCAGCTCCTTTAACTAAGTCTACCTAGCACTGCCCCTGTGTGTTGAGGGTATTTCTAGTAATCCAACATGCTTTTTGTCCTCGCTTGCTCTATTTTCAGCTTCTCATTCCACCTTAATCCTATGTGACCTATGGATTTAAAAGACCAAGAAGTACTTTTTCAGATATAATCTGCTTGCAACTGAATAAATTTACTCTTGTTTCAGAAGTTCCAGATTTTTTTCTGTGCTAAAGTAAGGTTTAGCGTCTGACCTGGCCCAGAATACCTGCTGAATATACCCTCCCCTGGGTACTGGGCGCACTTTTAGGCTTGCTCTGAATTGGAATATGGCTAAGGTTTTTTCTTGAACAGAGTGGACAATCAGATTGGTCTGGAAAGATGATAGTCTTTCCAGAAATTCCCTTCCACTTGGGCCAAAATCATATTCCACACAGCTATCTTGGCTGCCTTAGAAATGTAAGGACCTGACTGAGCCTTCCCAATAAATCAATTAGATTGATTCCTCCAAGCTGCCTTGGAGAATTGTGAATTCTGATCTTCACTAAACATTCTGTGTTGAGCGATCCCTATGAGTAAATTGTTTTCTTAGTGTGAACAAGTGAGTTGGTGTCTTGCTCTCCATTTGGCACCCAAAAGGCCCAAACAGCTTAGTCACAGGCACCATCTCTCCTCAAAGGGTAAAGGAAATGAATAGCTAGCACATTTCACCCCTAAACCCTAGAATTTTTTAAATGACAGAACAAGAATTTGTCTCACACTTCCTTCCCTATTTCTTTCAAAGAGATCTGCAAGGTGTATGAGAACGGGAGAACAGACCCTGGCTGGAAAGCATCATAGCTCCCCAAGTGAGCATTGCAGGAAAATGGCTGCCTCTGTTGATGGCTCAAATTTGGAGAAAATGGGATTGAAGTGACAGCCCCCAAAGGCCAACCTGTTCAGAGAGGCCGTGGCCCAGCTTCCCTTTATAAGCTTCTCTGAAGCTGTCTCTGGGGATTTCCTCCTGCTTTCCTATTGTTCTCTCTATACTTGTCATTTCTAACTCAACCAATGATTCATTCTGGGATTTCATAACAAAATAAAGAGTGGTTTGGATTGAGTTTCCTTCAAATCTTTGAGTTTGACAGAAGATGGTAAATTGTCATCCTGAGAGCAGCTGCCCAGGGTTAGCAGCTCCATTTCCAGCCATTACAACGTGACTTTTTTTTTCTTTAATGAGATGCTCTCAAAAACTCTTGCTTTCTTCTGCACATAGCCCTATTGACTGACTCGGGACTTTAAGGACCTGAGCCTTCCTAGAGAATCAGTGAGCTCAATAGCTTGATAAGGGTGCTGCAAAGTCTTCAAATGTCTTTGATCTCTAACACTTGCAACAGTGACTTGTATGTAACAAGCATTCAACAAATAATTGTTGGTGGAGATGACAGCCACCCCGCTTGTAGTCATATTAAACACCTCACTGGGATCACCAAAAAGACCCCATTCATGCCGGACAGTGACTGAATCTGCTGTAAAAAGCAGACTTTAAAAGGGTCTTACACTGAGAATGCTTTCATCTCATACAATTTCTCCCAAACACCTGAGAGAAAACTTCCATCAGAGTTTCAGATGTGTGAGTGAGGGCCATGCTGACTTGAGGGTCAGGGTGGAAAATGAGGTAATTGCTTCTGTCCTTGGGATAACAAAGTGACCTGGCCAGACCTGACCTAGTAAGGGAAATTAAGTGGTAAATATTCCAAATAGTGGAAAGAAAGGGTTCATGGAGAGAATGCAGAGCTGGTGAAATGCTTACAAACTGTGCTACAAGAATATTCATGGATCTATAGTGATATAAATAAATAACTGGATAAGGAAATAAATAGGGAGAAGAGGCTGTCAGAGGTTGAATTATGTACCCCAGAAAAACATGTTCTTAATCTTACTTTATTCCTGTGGGTGTGAACCCATTGTAGATAGGACCTTTAAAGATGCTATTTTAGTTGAGATGTGGCCAAGTGAAATAGGATGGTCTTAATCTAGTTTATGGAAGTTCTTTATCACCAGAAGAAAGTCAGCAATAGTAAGAGAAAGCCACTTGGAGAAGCAGAAGCTGGAAGTCAAAGAAAGGAAAAAGAAGACAGTGCCTCCATGGGCATTGCCGTGTGACAGTAGAGCCACGGACCCAAGGATGACCAGCATCAGCCCCATGACACCACAGTCTTTGGGGAGCAAACATTGACTTGTTGACACCTCAATTAAAGATTCTAGCCTCAAAACTGCAAATAAATAAATTCCCATTGTTTAAGCCAACCCACTGTTTTAGCAGCTGGAGAACTAAGACAGGAACAATCTTCCTTACAGAAGACTTACATACAATTAATATAAAAAGAATGAGGGAAATAGAAAATCACCATTAGAACACCATAGTGGGTGGGCCACAGTGGCTCAGGAGGCAGAGTTCTCGTCTGCCATGCCGGAGACCTGGGTTTGGTTCCTGGTGCCTGCCCATGCGAAAAAAAGAAGAAGACCATAGTAGTAACTGCTGCAAGCAAGATACATTGATGAATGCTAAAATAAGTGGGTAGATTTTAAGGAGAGATAGAATATTCACATAGTGTCAAAGTACAGCCCCTCCCACTCCCAAATGTTGATAAATTAATGTGGTGGTTTACCATATGTCCACACATTCTTTGATACTGCTTCCTTCAGGAGGTGTCCTCCCCTTGAATGTGGCATGAACTACATGACTCATTTCTAAAGAGCAGAATTATTGAAGAGGAAAAATAGTAACTTTACAGTGGTGAAAACTGGAAGATACCACTTTCACCAAATAAAAGTTAACATACTCAGTGACGTGATACTGATGTCATATGTCCCTGACATCATGTGATGAGAAGGGCATTTCACCTCTGTAGGCATTCTTCCCCCCAAAAATCTGATTCTGAGGAAACATGAGACAAACTCAAATTGAAGAACATACTGCAAAATACCTCACTAAGCCTCTTCAAAAGGACCTAGGTCATGAAAGAGAGCAAAGACTGTCACAGATTAAAGGAGACATGACAACTAACTGTTAGATTTTGAAACAGAAAAATGTTAAAATGAGAATAATGTCAACAGTTTCATTAATAGTGATGCTAGTTTTTAGTGTTGATAAAGGTGCTATGATTTTGTAAGATGTTGACATTAGGTAAAGCTCAGTGAAGGGAATATAAGAGCACTGTACTATCTTTGCAATTCTTCTGTAAGTTGAAAAGTGTTACAAAATAAAAACGTTTTTAAAAACCATCTAGTCTATATCAGTGGCAGAAAGAGTTCAAATAGAGTCGAGAGGCTACTCTGGAGGTTGCTCTTATACAAGCTTCATGTTGACCTTGCTACCTAGTGTAACCTGCCAGTCCCCAACCTGGACCATTCCAGCCAATCCTAAAGAGCACCTAGGGCAACTTATAATATTCCACAAGGGTTCCATGCACTAGAGCAACTGTCCAGAAACCTATAATCTCCAGATGTGTCCCTGGTCCAGATGAGTCCTGAAATCTAGCCCAGCCTCCCCAGAATATCAGATAGTTCCATCTCCCTACCTATATTAGTGACAGACCCTTCCAATGTCAAAAATTTAAAATTGTCATAGCCCAAACAACCCCAACGAGAGGTATGGAAAGATCAAAGGTGATGGTGGAATTATACATAGAAGATAGGACTTAAATGAATATGAATGCTGAATCATTAAATTGATATCTCTTTTAGTCTCCAGTATTTTAGAGCAGCTAAAAGTAAAAGCCTAAAATTGTGAAACTGTAACCCATGTCAAAGTCTGAAATATGTTCTACAAATAATTGTGGTGCTGTGCTTGGAAATTTATAGCTTTTTTGTAGATATGTTATTGTTCACAAAAAAAAAAAAGAAAGAAAAGTCGATTGTGATGATAAAAAAGTATTTAAGCCCATTAGCCTCCTATATTCTGGAGTAGCTAGAAGGAAAAATATGAGAGGATCATATGGTAGCCCATGACAAACTCTGGGATCTGTCCTATAACTACTTTTTGAAGAGTGCTCTGAAAACTATTGCTTTTTCATTTCTTTGCTTTGTATATATGTTATACTATACAACAAAAAAGTTTCTTAAAAAAAGGAAAAAAAAACACATCTAGTCCAAGCCCATCCTTTTACATATAAGAAACCTGGGGATGCTAACTTCTAGCAACAGGCACATGGTAAGTGCTTGATAAATGTTTCTGTATTACATGGACGGATAACTAGAACTAGTGAGTAACTAAGTTGCCCCCAGAACCCAGGTATCCACAATATTTGGTCCAGGGAAAATCCACATAAACATTGAGTGCATAAAGCAATGATAGTGTTTTTTAAAGGTTCTTTTAAGAACAAGAATTAAACAGAAATACACAACAACAGCATGAGAGATAAAAGAAATTGATCAGAGTTAACATATTATAAGGCCCTGTATTGTCTGTAGGAGAATATTATAAGATATCAGAAGAAAATAAATGAAGTGATATACCATGTTCATGGATTGGAAGACTCAATAGCATAACAATCTAAATGATCTCCTAAATTGAACAATAGTCTCAATCTCAGCATCTCAGAATGAGAAAAAGGAGAATCTGAAATAAGCAGAAAATCAGTTATGCTGTGTTAGGCTTCTGACCCACAGAAACTGTAAGACAATAAATGGGTGTTATTTTAAGCTATTGAGTTTGTGGTAAGGAAGAAGTTTCTTATTCTGCTGGAGTTCTTAGGGGTACATGGCCATGATGTCAACATATCAACAACTTACTTTCAAATGAGTCAGAAAAAATTGACATACACAAACACACCACCATACCATACCACACACACACACATACACACACACCAACACACACACCAACACACATTTTGAGAGAGAGAGAGCAATAAATGTTTTTTGTACTACTCTTATTCTTGAAATTTTCTGAATATTTGAAATGATTTCTAAATAAAAAGTTTAAAACTTTTTCAAGAATTTTTAAAGATTCTATCTCTGTCATTTAATAAGATGGCTAAAATCTATTTCATCAAATCATATGATGAAATATTTATTCCACTTTTATCAATTCTCCTTTTTTATCTTTTAAATGTGTAGTAATTTCTACCTCTTATTAACAAAAAATAACATTATGTTCCAGCTGCCAGACAGATTAGATTTTAGGTCTATAAATTTTTTTTCATTAAATATATGCAGGGAAAATCTGAATATGGTAGTTTATGAAACTAATTGATTGACTTCTGATTTTTATGCTTGATTCCTATTTAATTGTCCTTAAACTTAAAAATCAAGTTTGATGTACTCACAAAGCCTTTTTTTTTTCAGAGTGCACAAATAAAATTTTATTGGGACATAACCACACCCATTTGTTTACATACTGTCTATGGCTGCTTTCAAGTCTCACACACATTTTTTTTTTTGCATGGGCAGACACCAGGAATCAAATCTGGGTCTCCGGCATGGCAGGCAAGAACTCTGCCTGCTGAGCCACCGTTGCCTGCCCTCACAAAGACTTTTATGAGGAAATACAATGCCTTTTATAAACAATTTCCTTCATACATAGTTTATAATTTTACTGTATATAAGTTGAATTATTATAAAATGAATGATTAGAAATAGTGTAGTTATTTTTCTTTTGAAATACTTATAAATTGGGCAAATTACTTGTAAGTTGATAGTTTTCTTTTAATTTTTTTATATACTTATATGGTATATTCCATAATTTCTTTCAAAAGGGATGTTTCATATGCCTCAAAATGTTTACTGTGTACTGCCAACTCCTTCCTAAACCACCAGAATAACCTGTTGACCAAGCAAATATTAGTTATGAAACCTACAGCAGTAATGAAGAATATCACCTTTATGAAGTCCTGGTGGTATTTCAGAAAGGGGAGGTCTGGGGGGTTTATAGGTTTCAGTGGATACAGATTTAGGGCTCAAGAGGTTCATAGTGGATCTTTCAAGATGCGATCAGTCTGGGAAATGGCAAAGTTTATGACATAATACTTTAGGACTGATGGAATTAACAAGGTGAGAGTTGTGAAGCTCGTCTCATTAAGCAAGCAGTCATTTGACAAGTGAGCTGTGCTGTGAACCGGTTACTGTCCTCAGAGAACTGTTTGCCCATATGAGCAATCTCTTTACCTGGACAAATGTATTTGCAAGAACTTCCTGAAACAAAGAGTTCAGTTATTTATTGGTTTACAGCCTTATCAAAATTTTCCTGGAACAAATAGTTGTTATGTTGTCAAAGGTGGACCTAGTTCTTAGTCCTGATCAGCCATGAGGATGCAGTAATTTCAGCTCTCAGTACACAACCGTGAAACCATCAGCACAATCAAGATAACGAATATATCCATCAACCCCCGAAGTTTCCCTGTAGACCTATATAAACTCCTCCTGACCTCTCTACCCAACTTTAGGGAACTACTGATCTGCTTTCTGTTACTACAGGTTAGTTTGACTCCCCCAGAATTTTATACTAATAGAAGTTTATAATATGTATTCTTTCATTTGGCTTCTTTCCCTCAGCATATTATTTGAGATTCATCCATGTTGTATTTATCAATAGTTTGTTCCTTCTTATTTCTGTGGTAGTCCATTGTAAGGATATACCACATAGGGATTGTTTCCAACTTGCGGCTATTACAAACAAAGCCTTGATGAACATTTGTGTTAAATTCTTTGTACAGACATAGACTTTGATTTCTTTTGGGTAAACACTTAGGAGTGGAATTGCATATATGAAGAGTATATTTAATTTTTAAGAAACTGCTAAACTCTTTTCCCAAGTAGTTGCATCATTTCGCATTCCCACCAGCAGTGTATTAGACATTCTAGTAAGTGTCTAGTGGTATCTCATTGTGATTTTAGCTAGCATTTCCCTGATGACTAATGATTTTGACCTTCTTTTCATGTTGTTCTTTGCCATCTATATCTTTTCATTGATGAAGTATTTGTTTAAAGTTTTGTCTATTTTTTTAAGTTGTGTTGTTTGCTTTCTTATTATTGGGTATTGAGAGTTCTTCATATATTCTGGATATAAATCTTTTATTAAGTATAGGATTTGCAAATGTTCTCTCCCATCTAGTGGCTTATCTTTTTTTAAATACAGTTTCATTGAAATATAGTCACAACCACCCAAAGTATACAATCAATGGCTCACAAGATCATCACATAGTTGTGCATACAACCCCATGATCAATTTTAGAACATTTTCATTACTACAGAAAAGAAATAAAAAGAAAAAAGAAAACCCAAATCCTCCGATACCCTTTGTTGCCCCCCTATTATTGACCCATAGTATTGGTGTGGTACACTTGTTACTGTTGATGAAAGTGTATTAAGACATTACTGTTAACTATAGTTCATAGTTTGCAATAGGTACATTTTCCCCCCATACACCCTTCTGTTATTAACTCCTTGTAATAGCGTTATATGTTTGTTCTAGTTCATGGAAGAGCTTTTTTATATTTGTACAGTTAATCACAGTCATTGTCCACGGTGGCTTGTCACTCTCTTAACAGTGTCTTTCAAAGAGCAGAAGTTCTTAATTTTAATGAATTACAATTTATCAATCTTTTCTTTCACATATCATGCTTTTAGATTGCATTTAAGAAACCTTTGCTTAATCCAAGGTCACAAAGGTTTTCTCCTATGTTTTCATCTAGAAATTTTGCAATTTTAGGTCAATAGTCCATTTCAAGTCACTATTTGTATATAGTATTATTAGTTACTTATTGCTGTATGCAATTAAATAAGAATCAAGTACAAAAATCAGAAGTTCCTTGATTAGTTTCATAAACCACCTTATTCAAATTTTTCTTGCATTTATTTAATGAAAAAAAAATTTGTAGACGTAAAATGTAATCTGTCTAGCAGCTGGAACATAATATTTTTTTTGTTAATAAGAAGTAGAAATTACTACTTTAAAAGTAGTAATTTAAAAGATTTAAAAGATAAAATAAAAACAGAATTGAAAATTGGAATATTTCATTATATGATTTAATGAAATAGAATTTAGCTATCTTATTAAATGACAGAGAAAAAAGTTTTAAGAATTTTTGAACAAGGTTTTAACTTTTTTATTTGGCTATAATTTCAAGTACTCAGAAAAGTTTCAAAAATAAGGATAGTACAAAGAACACCTGTATATCTTTTACCCAGATATCTATTTTTCTCTCTCTCTCAAAATGTGTGTGTCTGTGTGTGGGGTAGTGGTGTGTTTGTGTATGTAAATTTTTTCTAACTCATTTGAAAGTAAGTTGTTGATATGTTGACATCATGGCCCTTTACCCATAAAAAAATCCAGTAGAATAAGAAATCACTTAAAAGTGTGACCTGTGGATTTGTTCAGTGCTTCTTGAAATTCTTATTACTCTTAGAAAAAATCCAGTTACATTTTTTTTGAGAGGGGGTGGTGCCTGGTCTGGGAATCAAATTCGGGTCTCCTGCATCAAAGGAGAGCATTCTACCACTGAACCACCCATGCACCCTAATCCAGTTGCATTTTAAAGAACGTTTATTACTAATAAATGTAATACACCGAGATCAAGGTATTAGAATGAAGGGGAGAAAACCCTATGGTCATCAAAATTGATGCAGAAAAGGCATTTGACAAAATCCATCACACTTCAGACAAAAACACTCTGACAACCAGGAAAATAAGGGAATTTCCTCAACTTGATAAAGGTCATTTATGAAAAACCCACAGCTAACATCATATCCAATACAGAGAATCTGAAAATTCCCCCTAAGATCAGAAGACAAGGATTCCCATTGTCACCGCTGTTATTCAACATTATACTGAGTTCTAGCCATAGCAATAAGGCAAGGAAAGAAATAAAAGGCATCCAAAAAGAAAAGGAAAAAGTAAAATTATGTCTATTGCAGATTACGTCATCTAAAATAGAAAATCTCCCAAAATCTAATAGAGCTAATAAATGAGTACAGCAAAGTTGCAAGATAAAAATTAACACAAGAATATCAGTTGTGTTTCTACACACCAGCAATAAACTACCTAAAAGGAATTAAGAAAACAATTCCATTTGCAATAGTATCCAAAAGAATAAAATACCTAAGAATAAATTTAACCAATGAGGAGAATGACTTGTACACTGAAAACTACAAAATACTGCTGAAAGAAATTAAGGAAGATCTAAATAACTGGAAAGACATCCCATGTTCATGGATTGGAAGAATTAATGTTGTTAAGATGGCAATACTATGCAAATCAAATTTACAGTGAAATCCAATGACCATTTTTGCAAAAAAGGAAAAACCAGTCTTCAAATTCATATGGAATTTCAGGTGACCCTGAATTGCCAAAACAATCTTGAAAAGAAAAGAACAAAATTGGAAGACTTAGAGCTCCAATTTCAAAATTTACTACAAAGCTACAGTAATCCAACCAGTATGATCCTAGCATAAGGATGGACATACAGATGAATGAAATAGAATTGAAAATCTAGAAATAAATCTATACATCAATGGCCAATTGATTTTGGCAAGGGACCAAGACTATTCAACGGGGAAAGAAGAATATTCACAATTATCTGTAAGGGTATTAACGTACTCCACTCTTTTCAACTACATGTCTGCCTGACACTGAATTTCCTTCAATACTTCAAGCCAAGCAATATATCACAACAGAATACAGAATCAGATAGGGGCACCTATTATTTAAGAAAATTGATAGAAAAGTAAACAATGCCCTTCTCACTAAATATTTTGTTTTGTAAATTTTATTTATTTTATATAAAATATGTTATTTGTAACAAGTAATGAGTTTGCTGCTGTTTTATTGTCCTTTTAATTTTAAAATAAATTATTGAATATGTATTTTTTAATTTATAGTTTTATTTTCAAATACATTAAATACTGATATAACTCACATTAGTAAGTGTTCCTTCGGGGCATTAGTAACTTTTAAGAGTCTTACAGAGCCCTGAGACCAAAAAGTTCTTCTGCATCAATTTATACTGCTTCAATTGTTCTAAATTCCAAACATTCCAGCAGTATTGGATCAAGTTTCACCCTGTACAGAAAGACAGGGTAGCATGGAAATCACTAGATGTCAAAAGTGCCTGTATTAATCACTGAAAGAGGCTTCCTCCTCTTTGGTTGCTCAGATGTGGCCTCTCTCTCTAAGCCAACTCCGCAGGTGAACTCACTGCCCTCCCAACTACATGGGACATGACTCCTGGGATAAGCCGAGACCCAACGTCATGGGATTGAGAAAGCCTTCTTGACCAAAAGGGGGAAGAGGGAAATGAGACAAAATAAAGTTTCAGTGGCTGAGAGATTTCACACAGAGTCAAGAGGTTATCCTGGATGTTATTCTTATGCCTTATATTGATATCCCATTTTAGTTTATGCCATATTTTGGCTAGAGGCAAGTATGTGAAATTGTTGAACTATATTCCAGTAGCCTTGATCTTTGAAAATGATTGTATAACTATATAGCTTTTATGATTGTGAAAACCTTGTGGCTGACACTCCCTTTATCCAAAGTATGGACAGATAAGTGTAAAAATAGGGGTAAAAAATAAATAAATAATGGGGGGTAAGGGGTTATAAAAATTTGGGCAGACTGCAATACTAGTGGTCAATAAGAGAGAGGGGTAAGGGATGTATGGGGTTTTTCTTTTTTCTTTTAGTTTTTTTCTGGAGTGATGCAATGTTCTAAAAATGATCGTGGTGATGAAAACACAAATATATGATGATACCATGAGCCATTGATTGTATATTTTGGATGGACTGTATGGTGCATGAAGATATTTCAATAAAAATATTAAAAAAGAAAATTAAGAGGTTACCCCCCTCGGGGAGCTTCCACCCTGGGAGTAAAGTCTAGTAACAACATTTGGGGTGGATGAGGGGTTTGCCTTCCCTTTGCAAAGCAGAGAAAAACTACTGGAATGGAAGCAAATCTCCCAGGCAGTTTTAGAAAAGGGGAAATATGGAACTTGAAGATCCAGAAAATGATTTCCTTAAAACTCTCTGTGCAGGTGTAACCCTTGGAAAGCCTTCATGAACCCCAGGTATAGGGTACCCAGATAATGCTTGCCTAGAGCCCCGTTGAAAGAGATAAGGATAGGAAGACTTGTATCTTGGAGACCCACCAGTCCAGTTTGTAAGATTGAGCAAGTGCCCTGAGCCACAACCCCTTAAAAAATCCTGTTACTCATTCTGGACAGGCATAAATTGCTCCGTAGCTGCAGGACACAAAAGCCTGTTTGTTAATTTCCAACTCCCATAATCAGGTAGGGCCAGGCTCAAGCTGCAGTTCTTAGTTGCATGATTTGGCTAAAAGCAGCAGCTGGCCAGTCTGGCAGACCTGGGTTCTTTCCCTAGCTATGGCCAGGTAAAGTCAACCAGGACTCACAAGTTCTCCCAAGCCTCAGTTCCACATGCATAAAGTGGAGACAGTACACAAAGTGCATCTAAGGCATACAGGTAAGTGTATTATTGACTACCATTTCAGTGCTTACTCTGTGCCAGCCACTACCAAAAGCACTATATTTTTAAGATTTAGTCCTCATGCCAAGTCTCAAATGTATCGATGGTATTTTTTCACTTCTCTAAGAAAAATGTCTGTCTCCATTTTAATATATCTGAAATTGGATTTTGTCTTACACTGGTTTGTTCTCTTTTGCACAAAGTTATTAAATTGATGGTGCATCTTATAAAATTTAAAAAGTGGTATAAATATCCCCATTGTACGAGTGAGAAAACAAGTTTAAAAACATTAAGTACCCCTAGAACAAGCTGAGACTCAGCATCAGGGGATTGAGAAAACCTTCTCAACCAAAAGGGGGAAGAGTGAAATGAGACAAAGTAAAGTATCAATGGCTTAGAGATTCCAAACAGAGTCGAGAGGTTATCCTGGAGGTTATTCTTTTGCATTAAATAGATATTACCTTGTTAGTCAAGATGTAGTGGAGAGGCTGGAGGGAACTGCCTGAAAATGTGGAGCTGTGTTCCAGCAGCCATGTTTCTTGAAGATGATTGTATAATGATATAGCTTTCACAATGTGACTGTGTGATTGTGAAAACCCTGTGTCTGATGCTCCTTTTATCTACCTTATCAACAGACGAGTAAAACATATGGTATAAAGATGAATAATAGGGGGAACAAATGTTAAAATAAATTTAGAGTGAAATGCTGGTGATTGGTGAGCGGGAGGGGTGGGGGATATGGTATGTATGAATTTTTTTCTGTTTTCTCTTTATTTCTTTTTCTGAATAGACACAAATGTTCCATGAAATGATCATGATGATGAATATGCAACTATGTGATGATATTGTGAATTACTGATTATATATGTAGAACGGAATGATCAAAAGTTACGAATGTTTGCATTTGTTTGGTGTTTTTTGGTCTTTAAAAAAAATTTTTTTAAATCAATTTAAAAAACCATTAAGTAACTTTCCAAGTCACATCCAGTATTGATGGGACAGAGGTGTGCCCAGGACTGCCCACCCCCAAAGCCGGGGTCGCTTCCTTGTTTCATAGTGCCAGGCCAGCTGTCTCCCCTCTCTCCAGCCCCTTCAATTCCTCTAGGTATCCTGGACTGGGGGAAATGAATTGAATCTCACAAAAGCCTTGAGAATTCCTTCTGCCCCTTTGTATTCTAGTGGCCTTGATTCAGGTCTCAAAGATCACTGTGTAACTATACAGCTTCTACAATGTGACCATGTGATTGTGACAACCTTGTGGCTGATGCTCTTATCCAGGGTATGGACAGTTGAGTAAAAAATAAGAACTAACTAAATAAATAAATAATGGGGAGGAGTAAGGGGTAAACAAATTGGGTAGACTGCAATATTAGTGGAAAATTAGAGGGAGGGGTATAAGGGGCAAGGGATGTATACGTTTTTCCTTTTTATTTCTGTCTCTGGAGTGATGCAAATGTTCAAAAAATGATCATGATGGTGTATACATATGACTGAATATTGTGCTTCTACAAAAAGGAATGAAGTCATGAGGCATGCAACAATGTGATGAACCTGTGGGACATTTGGTGAGGCAAACAAGTCAGAAACAGAAAGAACAATTATTGAATGGTCTTCTTTAGAAATGTTTATGAGAAAACAAGAGCCTAGATTGTAAGCTCTTATAGTAGACACATTTAGTCTGGAGTGGTAATTATTATTTCTGGATTTTTAGAGGTTGTTTTATATTTATATAACCTGGTATTTAGAGATAAGAATGAAGATGATCAGGTCGGGAGTAAGGTAATTCAGAACACAGGAGTAAGGAAGACATCTATATTTTAGAACGGCACTACTCTCTGAGACCAAAGGAAGAAAGGTTTATTTTATCAGGAATCTAAATTTTCTGTAGCACATAATCGAACCCCACCTGTCTGTATAGCTCATTTGAACAACTGAAACACAGGGAGCCCAGAATAAGAATGAGGGCCTTTAATTCTATATAGCTTAAGGTAATACCTGGTTACATCCTAGAATATAGTAAGCAGATAATCAAAAAGCACTGGCAAGGTCCTTGAGGAATGGGAGAAAAAATATGAAACTATTAAACTTTACCATTAGGGAATCTCCTGATATTGTGTCAAACATTAGGGACACCTAAATCAATAGGCCAAGCTCTTGATCTTGAGGCTTACTCTTGTGAAGCTTATGTAGGTAGCAGAGAAGCTTAGTCTACCTATAGGTATGCCTAAGGGTTACTTCTGGAGGACCTCTTTTGTTGCTCAGATGTGGCCTCACTCTCTGTATGCCAACTCTGCAAGTGAAATCATTGCCCTCCCCACTATGTGGGACATGACATCCAGGGGTGAAAGTCTCCCTGGTGGTGTGGGAGATGACTCCCAGGGATGAATCTGGCCCTGGCACCATGGGATCAACAATTCCATCCTGACCAAAACAGGGGAAAGAAGTGAACCAATAAAGTATCAGTGGCTGAAAGAGTTCAAATAGAGTTGAGGGGCTACTCTGGAGGTCACTCTTATGCAAATTTCAATTAGACATTGCTACCTATCATAACTTGCCAATCCCCAACCAAAACCATTCCAGCCAATCCTAAAGACCACCTAGGGCAATATATAAGATTCTACAAGGGTTCCATAAACTAGGGTAACTTTCCAAAAACCTACAACCTCCAAATGGGTCCCTGTTCCAGACAAATCCTGAAACCTAGAGGGCCCAGCCTCTCCAGAACATCAGCTAGTTCCATCTCCCTACCTCATATTATTGACAGCCCCTCCCAATATGAAATAGTTAGAATGGGCATAGTCCAAATACCCCTAAAGAATGGGATAGAATGATCAAAGGTAATAGTGGAGTTATGCAGAGAAGGTAGGATTTAACAAACAAATACGATTGCTCAGTATCTTAGAGCGGCTAGAAGTAAAAACCTAAAATTGTGGAATTGTAACCCATACCAAACTCTGAAATCTATTCTACAACTAATTACTACAATGTGCTTTGAATTTATTGCTTCTTTGTATATATGTTCTTTTTCACAAAAAAGGAAAAGTCAATTGTGGATTTATTCTTTCTAGCCTTCTATATTCTGGAGCAGCTAGAAGGAAAAATCTGAGAGGATGATGTGGTAGCCCATGACAAACTCTGGAATCTGCCTTGTAACTACTTGTTGAAGAGTGCTTTGAAAACTATTGCTTTTTTGTTTCTTTGCTTTGTATACATATGTTGTATTCTACAATTTAAAAAATGATCATGGTGATGAATACTCAACTGTGTGATGATATTGTGAGCCACTGATTGTATACTTTGGATGGACTATATGGTGCATGAAGACGTGAATAAAAATTTTTAAAAAAATAAGACATTGTTCATATCTCTTTTGCTCAGTGAACCTGACCTGTCCTGGTGGAATGGCCCTGATGGTCGCAATTTAATGCAGAGTTTCAAGGAACTCAAAATGGATAGCTTACCTGTACCCCCAAAACCCTCCAGGCTTGAGGAGTTATTGACAAATATAATGCCATGAAATATTTTATATATGGGGACACTTCTCAGCGCCCATCCACATCCCCATCTCCATTTGGTTTCTTTCCAACAGTCTACCACCTTAGTGACCCCTAGTCTTTGTTTCATCCTATTCATTGAATCATATATGGCTGACAATCTCCAAACATGAAAAGGGGGTGAGGCTTCTGCCATCATCGCCCACACCATTAAATAATCCAAAAACGTCTTTCCAAGAGTGTGGGAAGGGTCCTTTTAAGCCTTACATGACAAAATTACCAGGTGTGGAGGTGTTTCTAACGTCTTTACTAGCCTCCTCTTTTGGTCTGGTCTTAGCTATGTGTCAGAATCTATAGGTAGAAACCAGTGCCTTTGCAGATTATCTAGGCCATTGAGGCATCAACAGACAAGACTGGCTCACACACTGAGAAAAACCTGATTCAAACCCATTTACACTGTGTTGAAAAAAGATGAAAAGCCAGGTACTTGTTCTACAAACCAGCAGTGAACTGAATCTGCTGTCGTGGACCTTCCATTCTAGTGGTGGAAGACAAAAAAATAAGTAAATACATGGTATGATCGATGGTTAAAAAAAGTTATATAGAGAAGAATAATGCCAGGTAGGGGTAGATGGAGTGACTTGGGAGAGAGGGAAGCTGTTTTTAGCATAGTCTTTGAAGGCTTTGAATGGGGATCAGGAGGAAAGAGCCATGCCATCTGGGAGAATAACATCCAAACGTGAGAACAGGAAGCACAAAAGCCCTGAGGTCCACTCATGTGTGGCACATTCTAGGCCACTGTGGTTAGAGCAGAATGAGCAAGGGAGAGTTGCAGGAATAAGATCAGAGGAAATGGAAACCCCATATGGGATTTTTGGGTAAGCCAGGTAAAGCTTTGGGTTTTTATCCTGAGATGGATGCCATTGGAGGATTTTAAGAACAGTGACAAAATCTGACATATTTTAAAAGATCACTCTGGCTATTATGTCGATAACAGATATAAGGGGGTGTACAAGGTTCATTTGTGTCACCCAAAAATTCACGAACGCCTAGAACCTGTAAATGTGCCCTTAATTGTAAATATTTGCTGACATAATCAGCTAAGATGATGTCTTACTAGATCAGGGTGTGCCCTAAACCCAAGGGCTAGTGTTCTTACAAGAGAGATTTTGGGACACACGGAGAAGAGGGTGATATGAAGAGAGAGGCAGAGACTGGAGTGTTACATCTACAAGCCAAAGAACATCAAGGATTGCTGGGAGCTCTTAGAAGCTGGAAGAGGTCACGAAGGAGTCTCCTTATGGGTTTCAGATGGAGTGTGGCCCTGTCAACACCTTGGTTTTGGACTTCTAGCCTCCAGAACTGAGAGAACAAATCCTTGCTTGTAGTACTTTGTTATGGCAACCCTAGGAAAAGAAGATAAGCAGCAAAAGTGGAAGGAAGAAACTGGAGAGGAAAATCTTGCACTGATCAAGACAAGAGATGATGGTCCTTAGTCTAGGATATAAAATAGAGAAAGTGATGAGAAGTACTTGGATGTGGCAAATTTAGAGGACTTCACCAGCAGGATTTGCTGATGGACTGAATGTAGAATTTGAAAATGAGAAGGTAGAGAAGAGAGTATGTCTAGATTTCTGGCCATCTACCGAAATGGGGCTGATGGAGTCACACTGGGGCTTGATTATTTGTGTATGAGATACAAATCTCCATCCAAAAATCATAGCCCTGGGTGTGTGTGTGTGTAAAATTCTGGCATTTATCTTCTTAAAATCAATTTAATTCTGAATCTCGTCAATAGGACTGCTTGTGCTTTCATAAAAGACAGGGAGAACTTTGTGTTTGACTGACCACCTGGTTAAGTGTACGTGAGGGATAAAGTCACCTTAGGAGGAAAGGAGTGAGATATTAATATGAAAGAAAATACACAAATTTATATTTTGAATTAGGCCTCCACATCGAGGAACCCCTTTCACCACACAGTAAACTTCCTGGGGGGTACAGGCTGCTGTCACTGCTACATCCCCACCTCTATACCAGGGCCCCAGTGTGGAAGGTGCCACACTAGTGACAGACATCTGCATGATAATTTATGTTCATCAGACACACTTCCATCTTCCTTTACTTATTTTGGTCCATCTGGGGAATAGTGGTTCTCGAAGGGGATTTCTCAGAATTAGGGAGAACAGCCTCCTTCCCCAAAATAAATGCCTTGAACTCTTGAATTTTGAGTCAGAACCTCTCTGAATGGGACCAGGGTATGTTGTGCCTTTTGGGAAATCTCCCCAGACAATTCTTACGTGCAACTCTAATCAAGAACTGCTGATTCCAGAGCCATGTGCTCTGACTTCTAATTGCCCCGGTTTAATCCCTGCCCCCAGCTAGATCACAAGGCCTAGCACTCAAGATTGGCACAAAGTGAGCCTGATCACCCATGGGGATCAGCGCATGGGTCTCCTTGGCTAAAAGTCAGAAGCCCGTGCCTTGTCATGATCCCTGTAAGCTTGTAAGGCTGGCAACACAATTTATGAAGACTCCCCCAGCCCTTCCCCCAGATGTGCTGGCCCCCTGTATTGCCTGCACCTCCTCAAAGGCCTAAAAAGCAGCTCAGCAGAAATCTAGTTCTCTATCCTCCCAGGACTGAATGCACTACTACTGGAGCAGCAGCAATCACTCAGCTAAGGATCTCAGGAAGACAACCTGCCAGTGCTTGAGGTCCCCACCATCCATCCACATGAGCTGGACCCTTGTCACACCATGACAGCCCATCAACATATGCCCTTGTTTTGCAAAGGCAGGGCATCTTATTCCTTTCGACTTCAGAAACTTAACTAAAATTAATAGACAGTAAGTGTTTGGCAAATGAGTGAACAAATACCCCGAATTTGGGCCATCTCACCTGCCAATTTGTAAATTCAGTGGTCTCTGTATAGACTTTTTTCTGCCCAGGATCTTTCCAATATATATGATTTCATCTGTAGTTGAAGAACTTATACACTTAGGTTACTCTTTAGTTTCCTCACTCAAGAACCAGGTTAGGGCAAGATGGAAGTAAGACCCAATTCTGGCCAGCACTTAGCAGCGGCAGATCTTGAGTGAGTTACTTAACTCCACCAATCCACAGTGGTTCCATTTTAAACAGATAGGAAAGGTGTGTAGTAAGGATTAGACGAAAGCCATTGTTCAGTGCTTAATGTTTTTCTTATTGCTCTGGATGTGTTTTCCATCAATTTATATTTTAACATGAGTATGGGGGGCTCACATTTGTTGCAAATATTCTCCTAATGTGTTGTTTTACTTTTGCTTACAATGGTTTCTGATGACCTTGAACTTAAAACACTTGAATACGGGCTCTGAATAATTTCCTTTGTAGTTTTTTTTTCTTTGTTATTTTTAAGGTCACTTTCCCCATCCAAAAATTCGATATCAGCCAATGGTATTCTTCTCTTTTTCAATAGTTTGATTTTTTATTTTAAACACTTAGACCAATGTTTATAGTGGGATACTATGCTCTAATTAGATTTCCCCACAGACTAGTTAACCAGTTCTCAAAAGAATGTTTATTAAACAGTTTAAAGTACAATCATTTGTAAAACTGTGCCTATGAGAAAAAGTAAAAAGACCAAGCCAAGCTAAGACATCAGCCTGGGCCCTGCCCTTGCCTAGAGGAAGAGAGCTTGGCACAAGGAATGGAGGGAAGTGCAACCAGTTTTAGTTTTAGGGAACTAAAAATTGCCATGGCTTATTATTTCCCAAATGTAGGTTCTAGACTTTCTGAAACCAAACATACTGTTTAGAGGAAGATAAGGAAGTAGCAGGTCAAGAGTTCAGTGGTAGAAGCCTGGCATGCTGACCTCAAATGTTCATATTAAAGGCTCTTCTTCACCCCACCCTAAAGGATTAGAAGTACACTTCATCAGAGTATTTCAACCAGGTATTTTATTGGTCTGGCAACTGCAAAATATACAAATTTTTCAAAAGCATTCCCTGTTTGAATGCTAGCATAGCTTCATCCCAGGTAATTGATTCAGACAAATATACAGAACACAGATAAGTCATAAGTCACACGTAAAAGGCCCCGTAAATCAATTAACAACTAAACCTGACCTATACAGCTTTCTATTTCCAGGCTCCCCTTATACATATTAAATAAATAAATAGCACATCTGCTATCAAAATAATAAAAAAATAAATTTCAAGTATTATAAATGAAAACATCATTGGTGTGGTTCAAACAGTTTTTTTTTTCTCCCCCAAATGAAGAGCTTTGCTCGTGGTTATACTCTCTGGACAGAATAAGGAGCAGGGGGATCTCACCAAAACACAAACAGGCAAAGTTAAGAATGTTGGTCCCAGGCAGGGTTTCCTGGAGAGAGTGTGTAAGAATTCATCATCTCGGCAGAAGAGTGGTGCGGGGTCACCCGCACCTTCCAGAAATGCTTCCTCAGAAGTCAAATGGCCAGCTTATTAATGAAGCAGCATCCTACTTCCTGAAGATCCTACCCTCCCATACAAAGGCATGTTCCAATCCCCCCACCTGGGCAGGCCCTCTCCAAACGGAAGTTCTATGTCAGGCAAAGCCTTGCTGATGGGTGCTTTACTTTAAGCAGTCAGAGGCGAGGAGGAAACACATCTTCAATGTGCCCCCACTTGTGTAAGACTTAAGTCTATATTCAGAGTATGCTCTGACCACTAGAAGCAGAACGAGCCCGTTCTTCCCTGAAACTGGAACATAAGAAAACCGTTCTCAAGAGCTAAAAACTGTATCCAAAAACACGACTGGCCATCATGCACGCACTCACACCCATGCAAACAGGGTCTCATAAGACTCAAGATGGTGGGAAAGAGGAAAACTAATCCCAGTTCAAACTTGTACAGAAATGTATGGAGAGACATCCTCTCAGGCAGATGGCCAATTCAGGGGGATAGGAAGCATTGGATGTTTGGGGGCATCTGAAGTATGCCCCCACTTCCCATTTGATCCCAGCAGGGAAATGTGCCTTCCTTAAAGCTCTGCTTTCTATCCCAGCCTCAGATATCTGTTCCTTGAGCTGGAAGGAGGGGGTGTACAGGTTCAAAGGCAAAAGCAGGAGCCTAAAGTGACCTCTGGCAGCAACTTCGAGAGACCCTTAAAAGGCCAAGTGGACAAACCATACTGCTGAGTTCCCTTTGGGCCTCAAGACACCCCCTCATACCCCCAAAACTTGGAGGCAACAAGGAACAACCAAGAGGCACAAACTGGAGTAATTTAAACCACAAGTCCCATCATTCTGTTTCTAACCCCTCCCCTGCAAAGTATCACGGTTGCCATGAAGGCAAGGTAAGGACTACATTTTATTCTTTAAACTTCCCCAAGTTTGGGGAAGGGCTAGGCATATAGCAAAGCCTCAGCAGAAACCTGAGGAGTTGAGCTGAGTCCTGTCGGGGATCATACGCAGCCTCTTAGAGGAAATGGCATCTAATGAGGACTTGCTTTGGCCACTGTCCCCACATAGGAAAAATGGGGGAATGAAAGTTCTGAAAGTTCTGAAGAAAACCCTTGTTTTTCTCCATGCTGCTTCCTAGATAATGTCTGTCTTTTGACCATTTGATGACTCACTCCCTGGTTAACTGCCTGGGATCCCTTGGAGCTTCCCCATCTCACGGACACGCCCCACTCCCCACAATCTTTCAGAAGCTCAAGGACCCCAAGGGTAGAGACCACACACTAAAGGTCCTTAAGAGAAGATGCAACGTCTCATCACACTTCTTCTACAAAAAGTGCAAAAAAACAAGCAGCCCCCAGAAGGCGATTCCCTCAGAGGCCTCCAAAAACAGGAAGCAGATGTAGAGGGGACCAGGAGCTCCCATAAGAGGGAGGTCCTGCTCATCTTATTTCAGCAAAAGATTTCCTGTTGCCCTTTGACATCTTCAGTGGTGGAACACAGTCCTGGAGAGGTGTGTGGACATGCAGGAGTGACTGTGTGTCATGAGCTCAACTGACAGGCCATCTCAGCTCAGGGGTTCCTGTAGAAAAGCATTTTCTCCACATCCCAGTCTGGCTCCCACGGCCCCAAACCACCACATACACAAGTCCGTTCTCCGTGAGGCACGGCCCCGAGTCAAGGTGCACAAAAGACCCATGCAGGTGATTTTAAAATCCCTTCAACTTCAGCAATTGGGACCAAGCCCTCCGTTAACTTCCAGATTCTGCTGCCAGCATTCTTTCCCCAGCTGTGAACAGGCAGAACGAAGAAAATGCAACAACAAAACCAAAAAGGATTGGAGGTGCCCGGCATCCCCTCCTGGGGCTTTGTCTGACTTCCTCCTTCCTGGAAGCCTGGAATTAGCGGAGGACAACGTGGCTGCAATCTTGGGGGGTGGGGGGGGCGACACGGGTTCTCTTTGCTATGGCAGACCCCTTCTACATCATCCCCACCCCGCTAGGGAAGAAGTCCTTGGGCTCATTTGGCCTCAGGTGAAGGGAGGAGCACGAGCTAAGCTTCAGAGATGGGAATGGAATGGAACCGGGTTCATCTGCTTCAGTATTTCCTGGGGGAGTGAAGACTCTTCTGGGAGCCTTTCAGGTTCTGTTTTGAGGAGAAAAGAAGGAGCAAAAGAGGAATGGTTATTTACTTCCAACAGAGGTTCTAAAGTGAAAGACTCAAAGCCATGCAGTTGAGACCCCACTCCATCCCACCCCCGCAAACAGAGAACACACCCCTGGGAAAGCATCATCTACAGAACAGGCTGCAGAGCACCCTGGGCTGGTCACAGGAACAATATGGAAGGTAATCCACCAGAGTTAGACAGGAGAAGGGGGCTGGCACTAGGCAGGGGCCCTCTCAGGTAAGAGACCTGTCAACTGCGTCTGGGAAGAAGGGAAGGAGGGCGAAAAGCCACACTGACCCCAAACCAGCAGCTCTAGTGCTCTTCCTGGGAGGTGGCAGGAACTGGGTGGGAACCAGCACCAATGGTCCTTCAAGGACCAAGGGCCTTTTCAATGTCCTTCAGAAAGCCATGACTGCTCTCTGCCATCACAGTGAACTCTCCTGGCCCCAGACAAGCAGAGGATGAGGCAGGGCAGGAATTGGGGGGGTCCTCTAAATGAGGCAGGGCAGGGATTGGGGGGGTCCTCTAAATAAGCCTAAGTGTTCTCCTCCTGCCCCAACTAAAAGCACAGCCACACAGTCCCAACTCAGAGGGGCCCAATTCTAGGACAATAGGCTTGGCCAACTAGAACTCAAACATGACTGGGTGGCTGGGCAGGGCAGGGGACCTGTGAAGGGAGATAGGACTCCTGAGGGAGCTACAGCTGCAAAGACAGGGCCCAAGATGCCCCTGTTCCAGTTCTAACAGAAGCATGCTCACAGAGAAACTGAACAGCACCAAAACCCCTTAGAAGGAAAATGATACCAGCTGAGGACAGAAGTCCCCTGCCAAAGTACTAACAAGTCTCTATATCTAACCCCCTTGATCTAAAGCTCAAAAAAAGAAACAGTTTCAAAATGTATTCTCTTAAAATGCTGAGGGTGGCCACATCTTAAAGAGGAGTGGGAGAAGATAGCAGAATCCCAGCCAAAAATACACATGGATCACCACCACTTCCTCCTTCCCCTACAGCAGAACTGAGGGCCAAGGCTGGAAAAGCCTCTGATAAGAGAAGCTAGGCACTGGGGCAGCACTGACGCCACTGCCCAGCTCTGGGTCTGCTCTCCCAGACCTGGAAACACAGGCAGCCTGACCCTCAGACTGCCAGGAAATTATAACCCTCTGCGAGTCTCTCCCAGAGAGTGCCCTGCATCCTCACATCTAGAGAACCTCAGCCCATGTCAGAGCTGCTGTTCCTGCTATAGCCACTTGCTCCACCTGCCCTCAGATGGTACGAGCCGGGATATCCACAAATGGTCACCAAAGAGAATCGCAAGGCATGGGGCATTCACATCACTCACTCACAGTGTTCCTGGCTCAGGACATAGAAGGGACAAGAAAGACACTGGAGAGGAGAAGAGAGAGACCCCAAGACAATGGTGTTGCTCGTGGAGAAAATTCCCAGACATGAGATGCATGGGGTGACATGTTCACAAGGCCAGTCTGTGGTGGGCCACCAGGGCGCAGAGAGATGGGGGAGAGGACAGAGGGAGCATGCGCCACGCATTTACCTTTCCCAGGGTTAGTAAGGAGAGAACTTTGAGAATATGTGACAGACAGTTCGTCTTTCACGCAGAGTGGGGAAAAGGAAGAAGCAGATGGAAAAAGGAAAAAACAAACAACTTTAGTGGTGTTGTCTTTTCAGTGTGCATATGAAATTTTATAATGAAGGACACACCGTGATGACACTCATGGTCTCTGGACCCCACAGCAGCCAGTGCAGCCCCAGGGAAAGGACCACTCAGGCTGCATATGGTAGCAGCATATAAATAGTCAGAAACCAAGAGGCTGGCATCAGGTAGCAGCATATGAATAGTCAGACCACCACCCCAAAAGCCCTAGGGCTCCCCCACTCCTTTATCTGAAAACCCATGCTGCCCATGAGAAGAAAAACCATCTCGCTGGTGTAGAAGGATCAGGAGAGCATCAACATGCAGAGAGGTATGGCCTAGCCCCAGAGGGACCTGGATGTATGTGTTCCTGGGGCCCCAGCCCCTTGCACAGTCACAGCAGCGGCTACTATCCACCAGCCATTAACCACAAACCACAGTCTGCTAGGTACTATGTCTAAATTCTCCTTAAGTTACCATCCGTTTTATAGCTGAGGAAAGTGAGGTCCTGGAATTGCATTAACTTGCCTAGAGTTTCAAAGACAGAGGGCAGAGAACCAAGATTCAAACCCTGCTCGGTCTGATTGTAAGAATAAATTTTGGTCACAGGACCCAGGTTGCCTCCTAGAATCAGATGTGCCTGCATCTCAACAGTGAAGGCATCCATGAGCATCAGGCTCCCAGGCTGGGCTTGGGCTGAGGCTGAAGTGCCAGAGTATGAGTTTATAGAGCTGGAGGACTTCTAGCCAAAAGCTTTGAAGATGGACAAGTTCAACTTTAGAAGACTGGGGGGGGATAGGCCCCAAAACGGCAGGCTCCCAGTAGGAGGAAGGCGCCGGTCACCAGGGTCAGAACGTGCCTAAAAGGCTCAAACCCAAAGACTTAATATGTGGCGAGCCCTCAATCCCAAAGTAGCTCATGTGCAAACCTGGTTCCAAGGGGATAACAGAAAATGGATTGTGAGGATCTCTTTCTCTGTAAAGAGTGAAGCTAAGGAAGAAGGACCACCATGAAGTTAACAAAACTCACCCTGGATGCAGGTGAAAACAAGAGGCTGCAGAGGGAAGTAGAAAATCAAACACTCCCAGGGAAGCACCCCACAGTTTGCATATACCAGGCAGCTTTCAACTGAGGTAGGTAAACAGTATCTGGGCCGTACTCAGAAATCAGTATAGAGAAAGAAGCCAGCTCTCAGAACCAGGAGACTCATTCAAGTGCCGGTTCTGCCCCATGCTTGGGCCAGTCACTGAACCTCAGCCCTCATCTATTAAAGGGGATGCCCTGCCTGCCTCCCCTAGGGCTAAGGATCAGAGACACCAGATATGTACAAGCCTGTTCTCTGAGCTATAAGCATTACAAAAATGCCTTTTAGTTCACCTGGTTCTACCACAGTCTAAGTACAATGCTAAGCAAGTCCTATTTTCCCCAAGCAAGCCACTCTCCTAAGTTTCTAACACTGAATCCTCAAATTTTTTCAGTTTCTGCATAAATTAGTCAAGTTAACGTAATAAGCAAAAGAGGGAAAAAAGGGACAGGTGGTATTTTATGGTGGCTCTTACAAAAGCTAAAGGCCTTGGTGGCTTCTGTGGTTGGGGATCATTGGAGCAAAAGAAACGGTAAATTGTCCACTGGCTGCTACAGCTAATGGTTAACCAGAAAGTTTCTGCCAAAGAACTCTGGCTGAAGGAAGTGGGAAATCAAGTGAATCAAATATGAAAGCTGCCACCAATCCTGAAAATGACCATTAAAGGCTGAGTAGGTTCCAATATGGGGCAACCTGATCCGGAAGAACAACTTCCACACAGAACATTCTGGAGGGCAAGAACCAGAGGGAGAGGCTGCAGGGCTCCCCACACCGCCTCCCCATACTTTCCAGTACATTTGCTTTGCAGATCAGGGTCCCAGTAAAATCAGCCTTTCAAAGCACAATGGTCTACTAGGGGAGAGCAAGGGAACATAAAAAGACTATGGTAGCGGGTAGAGACCTAGCTTGCCAGCAAAATCTGACTCTAGAAGGTAAATGTTGGATTCATGTCAAGCCACAGACAGTGCAATTACAAACAGCAATGGAAAGCCCCAAGAGGGACTGAAGAGAAGGAAGTGAACTGTAGCAGGGACAGTAGCAACACTGAAAAACAGCTGGGCCATAATTCTTTCTGGGCCTTTTCTAAAAATCCACAAATTATCTTTTCCCTCTCCCCATCCCCATTTCTTCCTTCCACAATGGAAGATTTTGGCTTTCCCCTAAACTGTCATTATTCTCAACATTTTAACAGGCACAAGTCCAAATTAGCAAGCAAAAATACAGATGGGCAAGCAGCAAAATTATTCAGAGAAAAATACTTACAAACAGGCTTTCCCTAGCAAAGGCTGCAGAGAGAAAAAGTTGAAAGAGAAGTCAGTAGTGAGACCAGCATACAGGCCAAATTCTTTGAAACCAGGTTAACTTAGTGGGACCATTATCTTCAGAACCTTCTACTCCTGGCATAGACAAAGGCTTCCAGGCTCCCCTGAAGGAGCAGTTCTAAAGTGGAGGCGAGCAGGGGACAGGGTGGAGAAGGGAACCAGACAATCTGTCCATTGTATCCTACTGAAGCCAGGTGCAGCTCTGGACCTCACCTCACCCTTCCCTGGGGTGGGTACTCCTAAGTATCTATGACAATGGCCCCTAAAACTTCCAAACTTGACCACACATTACACCAGAACAGAATGTCACATTATTTCACAAGGGTTCCCAAGAAACATCTTCTGTTTGCAGAACTATTTAGGGGCATCCCACTCCTATACACCCTGATGTTAAAAAGATAAGGAGGTGGAGGCCCAGGAGGTGATGTGTCCTGACCATTAAAACCCTGCAGAGCTGGCCTTCACTGCTGGTTAGTCCTCGCCACCTTATACCCATCTGGTGCTTGGTCTGTGCCAGGCACCATGTTAAATGCTCAACATGAACTACGCCTGACCCGCCTTCAGTGATGGGTGCTGTTCTCCCATTGCACAGGTAAGAAAACTAGGGCCAAAGGAGGTGAATAAGCTGCTGAGGTCACTGAGTGCTGCCCCACATCCCTCTCCCCAAAATCCCTCTGTGTTTTGGGGGGACACAGACTGCGAGACACTACCCTGCGGGTAGCATCCAGCTGAAATATCTGATTAAAAATTTAGCCCAGAATTTATCTATAAGAGACTAGGGTTGATGGGCAGAGGTGGGAGAACCCCTGGGAGATATCAAAATGTGTGTCCAGGGGATTTCTACACTCCACATTTTCCCAAAAGGTTCTTGGCTGTCTTTGAGGAAAATAAATTTGCTGAAAACAAATCTTAACAACCAACAGTCAAGACCTTCCAGCCTAAATTTAATCTTCAAAGCTAATGAAATAAAGCTGGTTTCAGCTGGTTTCCAGGTAGAGCTTGAGTTCTAAGAACCCCTTTTTGACTATGGCTTTTCTGTGATGGAGAGTGATGGCAAGAGGAAGGTAAATAAAAACAACCAGATATGGGCATGGGCCAAGACCGGGGTCCTCAGATCCACAAGGCTACTGTCTCAACCAGGTGTATGCTGTAGACTTTGCTTTAGAGAAAGTGACCCACGAATGCATGGTGGGATCCTGACACTTTGCTAATTTCTTCCGCTCTGCCTGGTTCTCAACAGCAAAGCCCATTTCCGAAGGAAGGCAGAGCATGCAGACACCACCACTGTCAGCAAGGAAGGACCATCCCAGTGTCCCAAATTCCAGATGGCATTTGTCATGTTCTCGCCCCCACCTCCCTCCCCCTCTCAAACACACACAGGAACACATGGACACGCACTTGAAGATACACACGCGTACTCACGCGGGTGCATATGCATGGACACATGCACACCTACACATGTATGCATGGCACACACGTGTGCACATGCACACCCACACACACCCTGGTTCTGAGGCCACCCCTGCACCCAGCGGGGTGCTCTTTTCTCTACCCCAGGGCTCACGAGATGCAATGGCACAAAAGGAAAAGGGAGTTGACTAACTTGTCCCGGCAGCTGTGTGGGCACCTCCTGGGGCAGGCAGTTGGGCAGGGCAGCAGAAGTGGAAGCCGCACGCTCCTCAAAGCTGTTGATGCGAGGCTTTTTGGTGGGCTCGGGGCTGGCTAGTGGGGTGACACTATTGCGTCTCATGAGCGGGTTAGGTCCCTTCTTTGCATCCTAAGCCAGACAAAGACAAAAGAAAGAAGGAGACAGTTACCAGGAGAGGGGAAGTAACTAAGCGAAAAGGGGGGTGGGGTGGGGAAGGTTTCTGCTTCTGGATTTGAATGAGATGAGACTGACAAAGGTGCAGGCCCTGGGACCAAGGAGCTGCAGCTGGCTCTGAGACTTCCACTGTCAAGAACAAGGGTGACTTCTCCCCAGGCTGCTTGGCGAGGTCACTCAAAAAAACACGTACAGGAACCAATGCAACCTTTGCAAAGCATGAAAGATGCAGAAGGTGCAGGACAAACACCAGGACCAAATCTCCAGTTTGGATCAGCACAGACAAAAGTCACTCAATTACATCAGATAACGACGTCACAGAAAAGAATCTTGCTTCTCGCCTGGGAGAAAGGCAAAGGCTGAGAGTTAGCAGAGACAGACTGGGGCCAGGTTCACTGGGAAACAGCAGATCTGCTTGGCTTCCCTTCTACTAACAGGGTCCAGGATACACATGAGGTCTGCAGAATATACACAGAACAATCCATGCTCCACATAAACAATTTCCTGGCTTAGGATAGGAAATGAAGGCTTCAAAAATAACCAGGAGACTGAAGACAGAAAATCTGAAGGAGGCAGAATCTCACAGCCAGGACCAAACACTAGTCTTCTTATCGAGGTAACAGGTTACTGTGGGCTGAGGGTAGACACTTATTCTGGAGCATCTGAAAAAGACAACAGGGACCCAAGTCCCCAGGCTCAGCAGAACTGTCCTTCCTAGGAGCTGCAGGGGGAAGTGGGCCTCTGACATCCTTGCAGCCATCATTTCTATAGTTTGTGGCTCAAGGTCCGGGTTGGACTCTGTCATGGACCTGCCTTTGTTCTCCTCAGGGAAATGATCAGGGACCACTAGAGCCTGGTTCATGCCCAAACCAAGTACTGGAGCAGCAACTGGAGCCAGGAGCAGCCACACCCTCCTTGGCAGGGCTGTTCATGCAGCTAATCCAGCATCTGGTCAACCACACTGAGGACCAGGAACAGAGACATGGGAGGAGGTCAGGGTAAGGCTTTCTGTTTTCTTTCAGTCAACCAGCCAGGCAAATGCTAGTCAAGGTGGGAAAGCAATATGAACCATTTCACATGCCCCTGGTGCCAAAGTCTTGTGGCCAAACTCCTTGGGTGGAGGGAAGTCACCTGGTTTGGGGGAACAACATGGACAGAAAGCCAAGTTCAGGGTACAAGAAAGGGTCAAACAGATACCACTGGGAAAGCATTACATTCTGATGGCTGGTGTAAAGGTTTTAAATGCTGATGTACTATTAAAACATACACCTAGCAGAACCCTGATCTGCTCTGGTAATGAAGTCCAATCTCATGCTCCGCCAAATTTCAGACCTCCCTAAGGTGGAAACTAGATGCAATCAAGAACTGGGAGGGCTCTTGGGGAAAAGGGTGGTGGTCTGTCCACTTACCATCACTCATATCTCCAATTTCCAGATTAAATCTACATCTCTCCAGTCCCACGCCCCACTCCTTCATCCTATATTATATTCTTGCCATTCTGGGCCTAAGTACATATAGATGATTCAGCTGCTACCTAGTCCTGTTTTAACCAGTAACTCTGCAACCTAAAAGCATGGCTTTAGCTGCCTGATAGGCAAGTCAACTTATAACTGTGCTTCAAGGAAAGCACATTTCAAAGGAAAATGTGTCTTCCTCTTTCATACTAACTATGAAACTAGAAACGGGGAGAGAGAGCACTGGGGAAGAAAAAAAAAAAGTAGTAAAAAGATCCCAAGAAGCTACAAGAAAGACACAGAGGGAATATGTAGATGCTAAGAACAGGGAGGAGAGTCACGCAGGCCTGTTCCAAACCCATCTCCATAGCGAGAGTCTCGAGTGGCACTTGTCAACATTTAAAGGCAACTCAACCAGGAGAACTTTGTTCTTATTTAAATCGCTGGTTCCTGACTCTGTGAGATGGAGGGCAAGAAGGCAGGTGTAGAGGGGGCTGGAGGCATTGAGGTACACACTCACCTCTGACCTTTCCCGGTGTGTGTTCACTGACTCCACATTCAAATAGATGGATTCGACCCGGCAGCCTAGGCAAAGTGTGGGGAAAGAGCTCAGCTTCTGGTTAATGGGGGTGGGCCCCACTTAACGCTTTATAGTCACCAGGAACCACAGTCACAGGGGAGCATATGTCAGTGGCAGTGCCATCACTTACCATAAGCGACTGGCGTCAGTTTCAGGACTGTGTGCAGAGGGCATTTGAGGTAAGGCATCTCCTCTGAAAGACAAGGCCCCACAATTAGCTGGGCAGCTTGTGGCAGGGGGACGTGGATGCCAGTGAGAGCCTGACCCACCCATACCCCAGAGGCCACACCCAGGCAGGGGTGGGGATCTCCCCAGCTCCTAGGCCATTCCACTTCCTGCCACCCTAGAAAAAGATATTTACGCAAAAGAACAAAAACACCCCCTCACACAATGAGAGTTGGAGTTAAAAAAAAAAAGACAAAACAAAAAAACTGAACCTTAGGCAGACACAAGACAAAGTTTTTAATAGTATTGCCAGAGTATTGTGGGTTCTTTGTTCCCTGGAGGTGGATTGAAGAGAAGAGCTGTGACCCCTCCACATTCCCCAAAGACCCACCAACTCATGGAGACCAGTGACTTGCAGGAGACCGTTTCACAAAACTACAAAGCCTGCTGTACATCAAAGCCCATTTAAAGAGTTCCCAAAGGGCCACCAAGAAGGGACCATAACAGCACAGCCCCCTCAGTAGCCTGGGAGCCAGATAGGCTGCATTGATTTTTCTATACTCAGCAACAGAGCAGGCACCACACACAGAAGCAGATTCCCTTCTCCCTTCTTCTTGTGCTCACAGCCCAGTTCCTAATTTCCCCAGACAGAAGCTGCAGAGGACGACCATACCTGCACTTTTGTCTAGAAAGTAGGCCAGCAGGCACCGCAGGACAGCCTGGTGACAAATCACCAGCACATTCTCCTGCCTCTCCAGTTCCATGATCACTGGCTCTAGGCGCTGGACCAGGTCCTGATAGGACTGCAAGACAGAGGGACAGTACTTCTGGTCAGGACAGGACTGCACGCGGATTTGGAGGATCGGGGGGCCTCTGCCACACACTGTTTCTCAGCATGATAAGCCAGAGAATATGCCATCAGCCAGTGAACACCCTGCCATGTTTTAGTGCTGCCTTCCTAGCAGGGGGTTGGAGGAGGTGGTGACCCTCTTACTGGGAGCTGCAGCACAGCCAGCTTCCTAGAAAAGGCAAACTGCCCCTGTGTTGATAAGGATTTGATGGAGCAATGTTCTGAGGGGCCACAATAAACGTGCCATGCTCTCTCTTAACAACTTCCTTCTCCTAGTGCTCTATGTGGGAGAGAGGGATGGGGGTGGCCAAGAAGGGACTGGGCTTGGCAATGGAATCTATTATTTGCCCATAATCAGGAATGGCGTATAATACATGTGACAACATGGATGAGCCTTACAGACACTAAGTTAAAGTGAGAGAAGCCTGATACAAGGATGAATTCTGCATGATTCAATTTATATGAAATGTTCAGAAAAGGCAAATCACTAGAAACAGAAAGTAGATTAGAGGTTGCCAGGGGATGGGGAAGGGGATCAGGGTTTCTTTGGGGGAAGATGGAAATGTTCTGGAATTAGATAATGGTGATGGCTGCACAATGTTGCGAACATACTAACAACCACTCAAATGCATAACTGAAAATGGTGACTTTTAGGCTATGTGAATTTTATCTCAATTTTAAAAGGGGGCGGGGGGGTATAGGTTTGTAACTTTTAAAACAGACCACCAAGGCTCCTACTTGCACTGGCCACTCTGCTGCAATCCTTTCCTGCTCTCACTAATCAGGGTTGCTGTGGCCAAGGACCTGCATGAGTGAAGAGGACAGTGTCTTAGCCCATGGGGGTCCAAGACATGATGCGTGCCGAGCAGGAAGACAGGTGAGAGGAACCTTACTGGCTGTCACCACACTGAGGCCTGCAGCTGGACTCCCGGGGCACACACCACATCCGGATATCCAGTCCACCCCCTGCCTGCAGCTGCTGCTCACTCAACCAGAATCAGTTCATCCCGGGCTTGGGGGTGCACCCCCGTTAGTGCCAATTCCCACTATTAGTGCCCCACCACCCACTATCTCGTGCCTTCCTCTATTTACCAGGTACGTTGCTAGAGACACAACGGCCACCACTTCTGCTTAAAGGAAAATACAACGGCAGTTCCCTGAGAGCTGTTTACGGGGATCAGTTTAGGGAGACTCAAAGTGTTAGGAACAAGCACCCAAAATAGAGGAAAAGCTCAAAAAATTGGTGAAATGAAGGAGTCCTTCTTCCCGGTGGTGATCTCGCAGCCATGAGCAGTGAATTGTAGCTAGGAACATCTCCTTGGCCACCTTCTCTTGGCCCAAACTGACCCTCCTCTTAGCCTCCCCTAAGGTCCTCCATGAGTTTCTCCACGAGACACATAGTACACACTTGATAATTATGTGCTGAATGGACAAAAGACTACTGATGGCAGAGACAAAAGACAGGTGGCACCCAGCTCACGCACCTCGCCGGTGGGATAGCGGTAATAGTACTTGTCCTGTTCCCGCAGGATATACTCCTCAGGATACGTCTCCTTGATCTCCTCGTAAGTCATCTCCTCACACACACCCTGTGGAAACATCCACAGGTCACTTAAGGGCACATGCCCAAAAAGGCCACCTTTAGTTGGCCCATGCAACATAGCATCTTAAGGGGGTCTGAAAGTGATCTCATGAAACAGTGATGCCCAAGGACGATTTGCGTGGCTACACCCTCAACCCCAACCCCTGGCAGAAAGGAGGTCTCCATCCTCTCTCCCTTCTACCTACCCCCACTCCCCATGGCAGGACCCAGGCACTCACGGCATCGATTTCATTGAGCGCTTTCCACTGTTCGTAGGGCAGTTTGAGGGCTTCTGCTGTCTGGATGGTCCGTTTTAGCTGACTGGTCCACACCTTGAGGTCCTTCAGGTTCTGTTCCTCAACAAACTTGCTCAGGGCATTGGCAAACTGGGAGGGCACAGGATGAGAGGGAGACACAACACTGGATATCAGACTTCTGCTCTGCCTCAGAGAAGCAAGACTCACTCATTGTCTCCATTGAGGACCATCAGGCCACCGCGGTAGAAAGGTGAGGTAATGCCGAGGAGCAAAGTGAAGGCCAGTCCCTGCCTACACTGTAGGCAGACGCTCCTCAAAGCACAGTACACCCTTCCCTATTCCAACACACGCACACCATGGGCACACTAAGATGGCAGCAAAAAACGCAATCCTTTACCCACTCTGTGACCCTACAGCCTCCTTAACTTCCTGCTCCTTCTTGGTCCATCCCTCAAATTCCCAGCCCCAGCTCTCCCGTTCTCCTCTTACCTTCTTGCCCCTGCTGGACAAGCCGGAGTCCCCCCCAATCTTCCCCTGGACATTGTACTCGCTCTCCCCATGCCGACACAAGTAGATGGTGCGAGGCTGCACGTGGATGTTCATCAGGTAGTACACGATTCGGCTCTGGATGTGGTCCTGGACTCTGTTCACCAAGAACTTCCGGCCAACATCGATCACCTTGATGAATGACAAGTCCCTGCAGAGAGATGCCACCAAGGAACCGCTTTGCTTCAGAATGCTGCACCCACCAACCCAGCTCACCCAGCCTCATAAACAAAAGCCCCTAGGCCTGGGCCAATCTCCAGAAGATTCAAGGTAGACTGTAAGCTCCTTGAGAGTCAAGACTGAATCTATCGGCTGAAAGTCAGTGAGTATAACCTAGCTACCAATTCCCACAGCACGTGTCTGGTCAAGAGGTTGGCTGCCTTCACAGAAGAGTCAGGGAAAAAGCAAGGGAACAGAAAAGCAAATGAAAGAAACAATCAGAAAAAAGCAAGAGAATAGAAAAGTAAACGAAAGAAACAACTGGAAAAGGAATGAAATTCTGTTGTATGCTATAACACAGATGTACCTTGAAGATATCATGTTGAGTAAAATAAGCTAGACACAAAAGGAGAGATACTGCATCATCTCACTGATATGAAATAATTAGAAGGTGCAAATTCACAGAGTTAGAAATTAGTATATAGATTACCAGGGGTGAGGTGAAAACAAGGAGTTAATGTTTACTGGGTACAGTTTCTATTAGGGTGATGGAAAGATTTTAGGAGTGGCAGCAAAATTGTGAATGTAATTAATGCCACTCAATTGTATACTTGAAAACAGTTAACATGGGAAGTTTTATAGTATACACATGTTACCACAATAAAAATTTCAAAAAAATACACAAAAACTCACAACACAAAGAATGAACCTTAATGTAAACTATGGACTTTAGTTAATAATATAATTTTAATAAAATTGGTTCATCTATTATAAGAAAGTTACCACACAAAGGCAAAATGCTAATAATAGGCCAAATGGGAAAGGTGAGGGGCAGAATATAGGAATTCTGAATTTTCTACATGCTTTTTCTGAAAACCTACAACTTCTCTAAAAATATATTTCTAAAAAAGGAAAAAGAAAATATCAGAATAACAGAGCAAAATTGGCACTCAAACGCTCAAATGTATGTTTACTTTCTATACTTCTACATTATTAGTGTCTGAAATATTTACACTGAATCTGCATGTATAATCGGGATTAAAAAAAAACTTTTAAGAGAGTTTATATAAGAATCCAGCAGCAGGTGTTTTGGGGGAACATCAGGAAAACCTTGAAAATGTGAGTAATTCGGAGGTGCTTCACTCTTAGGAAATACCTGTCACATTTATCTGGGTCAAGGGGCTGATAGCTGGCTTCATAGCAATTAATCCTCTTCATGAAGTCTTCCATGGCTTCTGCTGAGTTGCGATGTTTGTAATCCGGGCTGGAGATTTTCACTTCCTATAACACCACAAAGAAGCAGCTCGTGAATCACGCTGGAGGCCTTTCTGCATGGATTAAGTAGGATTTGGGGCTTTCAAAAGGGGAGAGGATAAAAAGGCTCAGAATAAAGATCAACCTATCCAGCGTTTAAGAGAAAAAAGAAACACAGGGAGCTGAGTCACAATCTGATGATTACGCGGTAGACAGAGACCTGCTGGCTGGAAGGCTGGCCTGCCACAAAGCCCTCCAACTGGGTGCAGACAGAAAATACAGAGGATTCCTTGGCGTACAACCTCCAAAGGATTCAACCACTGGGTATCAGTCTAGTCACTGAGTCACCCCCAGATGTGTGGTCCTCAAGTCAACCAAATTCCATAAAAGCAGCTACAATTTCCCTATACCAAAAAGTATATTGCTAGTTATAAAAGGTACAATTATAGTGCTAGTCTTCCATGCTAGAGATAACACTGCCCCTGCTCGCCAGGCACAATTCCTCCTCTACCCAACCATCAAGGAAGCACCGTGCCCTCATAACTAGTCTGTTCTTGGTTACACAACTTGGGTGTAACAGTGGCCCTCTGCTTCTCTACACAGACCACATGGCTCGTCCTCATCAGCTGTCTACTTTCACGAGAAGGCATAAAGGAGATACAACACTGGGGCCAGCCCTATCCCGTAACTCAACATAGGTCAGAGAAACCTGGTAGATTTTAGGGAAACTGAATTTATAATAGTAATTTGTAAAAAATTTGTAAAAGACGCCTCAACCACTGCCATAGCTTTGAGAGAAAAGCAGCCACACTTCAAAATTAAGCTCCTTGCTCCCCTGACCAGCCACGCACATCAAGAGCACAGTGGGGGAGGCTTAACCTGCAAAGCTACTGCTTTAAGGCTTAATCAGAGCAAGAAATTTCTGAATATAGGGGGTCAGGTTTGGTCAGGGCAAATGAGTAAATGTGTGAATGCCAAGAAATAAGCAGCTAGTGCCGAGCTAAGCACACTAGTAACCACTCACTGGGGAAAAATTATGTTGTAGCAACGTTTTGCTTCACCACCAAGAGGAACTAGTAGAAACACACCACAAATATATAGAAAAACTCTTTATTTAGGTTGCTGCAACTTCTGCTTCCTTGTGCTTTGAAGATCTTTCCTTGGACTCAAGGAAACAAATCTGAACTGATGTTCCACAACCTGAACAGCTCTTCCTACAATATGAACTCATTCCTTGGAAATGCATCCACTGCCTTGGAGAAGAAATCCAACACAAGAAGATAATGAATGCCCAGCATCCCGTTCAAAATGCATTATTTCTAGGGAATGGGGAGTTAATGTTTGATGAGGACAGAGTTTCTATTTGGGGTGATGAAAAGGATTTGGTAGTGGATTATGATGATGACGACAGTAACACAACATTGTAAATGTAATTTATGCCAATGAACCCACACACTTAAAAATGGGATACTTTGTGTTATATATGTTATCATGCTAAAAAATTTCTAAAATAAAAAATAGGTGGAAAATGTTCAGCAATACTGCAAAGTTCCAAGCATGCAGAGTAAGAGCTGGTTTTTCTGTATGGTCTCACTGACATGAACTGACATTAGTAAATGAATTTGGAGAATTTCCATGGGTAACAGAGACCATCAGGAGATAGAAATATGGTAGATATTGGGTAATTGGAGCGGAAGGGATACAAACTGTACAACAGGACTGATTGTAAAAATTCAGAAATGGATAGCACAATGCCACCTAACTGTAATACAATAATGTTAGAACACTGAATGAATGTTAGAACGCTGAATATGAGAATGATAGAGGGAGGAGGCCTGGGGGCACAAAGGTAATCATAAGGAAAGATAGATGATAAAGACTGAGATGATATAATCTAGGAATGCCTAGAGTGTATAATGATAGTGACTAAAGGCACAAATTTAAAAGTGTTTTTGAATGAGGAAGAACAAAGGAATGCCAACACTGCAGGGTGTTGAAAATAGATGGTTATTAATATTTTAAAACTTTATGTGTGAGACTAAAGTAAAAACGCTTATTTGCTACAAAATTTATATTTTGACTAGTACATTTCCTAATATAACTTACGTGAACAATTTAATTGAACACCATAGTACATGGAACCTTGAGTAGGGCATGAGATTTTGTAGGTTTGTCAAGAGTGATACCCTGATAAATCCCAGAGTGATTTGAACAGTGAATAAAAAAGTATTTGCAAAGTCCCCTTGGGGGAATGGTGAGAAAGGGGGGAAATTCAACTTCCCCAAGTGGAGAATTCTTGATATTCTCATAAGCAGTGGGGACAACCAAAGCCATAGGCTGAGCCCCTAATCTTGGGGTTTCTTCATATGAAACTCAACCCTACAAAGGATAGGCTAAGCCTACTTAAAATTAGGCCTAAGAGTCACCCCCAAGAGAACCTCTTCTGCTGCTCAGATATGGCCTCTCTATCTCAGCCAGCACAACAAGCAAATTCACTGCCTCCCCCACCGCCCCATGTGGAACATGACTCCCAGGGGTGTGGTCCTTCATGGCAATGTGGGACAGAAATCCTAGAATGAGCTGGAACTCAGCATCAAAGGATTGAGAAAACCTTCTCAACCAAAAGAGGGAAGAACGAAATGAGACAAAATAAAGTGTCAATGGCTAAGAGACTCTAAACAGAATCGAGAGGTTATCCCAGAGCTTATTCTTACACATTATATAGATATCACCTTTTTAGTTAAGGTGTAATGGAGAGGCTGGAGGTAAGTGCCTGAAAATGTAGAGCTGTGTTTCAGTAGCCATGTTTCTTGAAGATTGTACAATGATACAGCTTTTGCAATTTGACTGTGTGACTATGAAAACCTTGTGTCTGATGCTCCTTTTATCTACCTTATCAACAGACGAGTAAAACATATGGATTAAAAATTAATAAATAATAGAGGGAACAAATGTTAAAATAAATTTAGTAGATTGAAATACTAGTGACCAATGAAAGCGAGGAGCAAGGGGTATGGTATGTAGGAATTTTTTTCTGTTGTCTTTTTATTTCTTTTTCTGAATTGATATAAATGTTCTAAGAAATAATAATGATGATGAATATACCACCATGTGATGATATTGTGAGTTATTGATTACATTTCAAGCATGGAATGATCATATGGTAAGAATGTTTGTGTTTGTATGTTATGTTTAATAAAAAAAAAGAAAGAAAAGAATTGGTTTTCCTTATAGATAAAGCTTGCTCTGAGATATTGAAGCTGGGTATAAAATTACCTGCTCCAAGAGAAGATACGCTGGTGGAAGCCTTTGTAATAAGCATCTCTGTCAGTGTTTACATTATATGGCTACTGATTGATAAAACTTAATAATTAGTCAAATTAAGCTGCCAATTACCCCCAGTTTATACAGCTAACCTCCCCTTGGCAGACATAAGCTTCAGCATGTTGGCAGGTACATGGAGACAGAGTAGAAGGAAGACAACTTTACCACCTTTTTATCCATTTCTTCCCAAACTTGGGAAATTTGTCTTCCATGGGCTTTTATTTATTTATTTATTTAATATTTTTGAGATATCTACATATACCATGTATGTATGTATTCATTTATTTTATTTATATTTGAATTTATTAATAGATTCTTATTTTACTCCAGGTTATAATCTATTACTATCATTATTTATATTTGCTCAGAGCTTACCAGATTTGGTCAACGGGAACCCCTTAAAGTAGACCCTGTGTCTTCTTTATTTTTTAATTAAGATATCATCACATTCATACAGTCCATTCAAAGTACGCAATAAATAGTTCACAATATCATCACATAGCTGTGTATTCATCATCATGATCATTTTTAGAACATCTGCATCACTCCAAAAACGAAATAAAGAGATAAAAGAAAAAAACCACATACTCCATACCCCATACTCCTCCCTCTCCTTGATCACTAGTATTACAATCTATCCTTTTTTTTTCTACCCTATATGCCCTCTCTATTATTTATTTTTTGTTCTTATTTTTTTACTCATCTGTCCATACCCTGGGGTAAAAGAAGATTCAGATACAAGGTTTTCACAATTATATGGTTACATTATAAAAGCTATATAGTTATGCAATCATCTTCAAGAATCAAGGCTACTGGAATACAGTCAACATTTCAGGTACTTTCCTCTAGCTACTCCAATACACCACAAACTTAAAAGTGATATCGATATAACGCATAATGTTCTAGCTTGCCAGCTGCCAGAATGCAATATACCAGAAACAGAATGGCTTTTAAAAAGGGGGAATTTAATAAATTTCTAGTTTATAGTTCTAAGGCCAAGAAAATGTCCCAATTAAAACAAGTCTATAGAAATGTCCAATCTAAGGCATTCAGGGACAGATACCTTGGTTAAAGAAGGCCGATGAAGTTCAGGGTTTCTTTCTCAAGAGAGAAGGCACATGGTGAACACGGTCAGGGTTTCTCTCTCAAGTGGAAAGGCATATGGCTAACATAGTCAGGGCTTCTCTCTCATCTGGAAGGGCACATGACGAACAAGGCATCATCTGCTAGTTTCTTCTCCTGGCTTCCTGTTTCATGAAGCTCCCTGGGAGGCATTTTTCTTCTTCATCTCCAAAGATCGCTGGCTGGTGGACTCTGCTCCTCGTGGGTAGGTCATTCTCTGCTCTCTCAGAAATCTCTCTCTGAACCTCCCAAACTGTTTCCTCTTGTATAGGACTTCAGAAACAAATCAAGACCCATCCAAATGGGTGGAGACATACTGTCATCTAATCCAGTTTAACAACCATTCTTGATTAAACCACATCTCCAGGGAGATGATCCAATTACAGATTCAAATATACAGTATTGAATAGGGATTATTCTGTCTTTACAAAATGGGATTTTGATTAAAACATGGCTTTTCTAGGGGACATACATCCTTTCAAATCAGTACACATGAGAATAATCTTCAGAAAAACCCTGTTTGAAATTTCTCAGCCACTGAAACCTTCATTTTGTCTCATTTCTCTCTTCCCCCTTTTGGTCAAGAAGGCTTTCTCAATCCCATGATGCTGAGTACCAGAGCTCATCCCTAGGAGTCATGTCCCATGTTGCCAGGAAAATTTATAACCCTGGGAGTCATGTCCATTGTAGGGGGGAGGGCAGTGAATTCACCTATCGAATTAACTTAGAGAGGACACATATGAGCAAAAAAGAGGTTCTCTCAGGGTGACTCTTAGGCGTAAGTAGGCTTAGCTTCTCCTTTGCGGGAATGCTTCATAGGGGTAAGCCCAAGATCGAGGGCTCAACCTACTGAATTGGTTATGGTTAGCCCGGCTGCTTGCAAACTCCCCAGATAGGAAACGTGACTATTTCTTCCTTTCTCCCCAGTTCCCCAAGGGAACTCTGCAAATACTTTTTTATTCTCTGCCTAAATTACTCTGAGATGTACTAGCGTATCACACTAACCTGTACAAACCAACAAGATCTTGGAACTCCTTACTCAAGATTCCATGTAAATATGGTATTCAAATAAACTGCCCATACAAGTTAAATTAGACAAGGCGCTACCTGCCATAGGCTTTTGCCAATAGAGAATCATTCTCACCTATGAGCAACCTTAATAGCAAAAGAGATCAGCCTGCCGCCTCCCTTTCCATCTTGCTGCACCCTTTCTCCAGAACAGCCAGGGCTGCAAAGTTACTGCCATCAGACACGGAAGCCAATCCGGTCCCCTATCTCATCTCTAAAGGCCCAACAAAGACTTTGCTTACTGTTGACTGACTGAAAAGATCTGATTATAGCCAGTCCAGGTCACAGAATGTGCTTTGAAGTTTAAAAATACAGCTTTGTGTAAAAAGGAACAAAATTTTGATACAAGCCACAACATGGATGGACCTTGAAAACATGATGCTGAGTGAAAGAAGCCAGTCACAAAAGGACAGATACCGTATTATGTCATTGATGAAATACAGTAAACAAATTCATAGAGTCAGAAACTAGAATATAGGTTACTAGGAACTAGGGTGAGGCTAGGGAATGGGGAGTGAATGTTTAATTGGCACAGATTCTGTTTGGGGTGAATGAAAAAGTTTGGTAATGGAAGGTGGTGATGGTAGCACAAAAATGTGAATGTAATTGATGTCATTAGTTATATACTTGAAAGTAGTTGAAACGGGAAATTTTATGTTGTATATGTTTCCACAGTAAAAACAAAACAGAAAAAGCCATAGAACTGTAAAACACAAAGGGTGAACCCTATGGACTATATAGTCCTAAAAATATTGGTTCATTGATGGCAACAAATGTACAATATGAATGTCAAATGTTAACAGTAGGGAGAACTGGGGCCGGGAGGGCATGCATATGGGAACTCTACTCTCTGCATGATTATTCTGTAAACATGCAACTGCTCTAATTAAAAAAGATTTAAATACAACTATGTACTTCTGACCTCCCAGTTTCCCACCTCTCAAAACAAAGTCAACAGTCAACAGGGAGAACCAGCTCATGCTAAAAAGCTTGGCTCTAACTTTTTTAGCATGACCTGGTTTCACTCAGATCACAAATGTCCCCACAGTCTGAGCTTCAGAACAAGAGGAGAAGCTGTTTCGTCTTACCATGATGTTAGAGGCTACCACTGTAGGGTCGTCACACACAGACTCAATGAAAAACACCTGGGTGGAAGGACCAAGACAGACTGTTAGGAATCAACAAATGTGGCAAAAAGAAGGGGCCAATTTTGATACCAGTGAAATGTCATTATCCCATACAAGCAGGAAGGACACCATTCTGAAACTCCCCAATACATAGAGACCCACCCATTCAATCCCATATTCTATAATCCTTTCCTACTTAGGGGTGCATCCACTTCCTTAAACATGTCAATGCCAAGAGTCCTAAAATAAGGAAAAGCCTATTTTTAGGCATCCAAAGTAGGGCAGCAGAGGTTAAGTACCAAGTAGGAAGCAGAGGTACCCCAAGCCCAGTAATCAGCTTGTCCCAAAGTTTCCTCCTTTCTTTTGAGCTCCCTGGGACAATATCAGATAGGAAGTTTGGCTTACCTTGAAGTCATTCTCTTTGGCAAAATGAAGGATCATATGTCTCCTCTCTCTGGTTGTATTAGTGGCATCGAAGACCTGACAGGGAGAGAGAAGAGCAGTGAAGAAGACTTGAATTTTTAGTCTAATGATATTTACCAAAAAACAAAAACAAAAACAGATCAGGCTCCCCAATTTATGAATAAGATTAAAAAAAAAAAAAAAAAAAGATGGTTAAAGGAGAGAATGCATTGCCTAAGGTGCCCTCCAGGGGATGCAGAGCCCATGGCCTGTCTCAGTGCCAGCCTCCTCTCTTCTGCTGCCCACAACACTGAAGGACAGTAGGGGAAGGGCTGGGAACAACTACAGAAAGCAAACCAAGGTAATATGCATGGGGTAGATCAAGGTGGAAGGTCCATTAGCTTACACGCCTGGTAGTAACTCCAGGACTCTTCTGCTGTGAGGGGTGGAATGGTGCTGGGCTGCCCCAAGGAGGTGAGTGAGGTGAAGGACACTGGCTGTGTCTGGAAATCACCTTGCCCACTGCCTGCCAGGTTGTTCCAGCTCCTGGTCTCCTCACCTCTTGGGCAAAGACACTTTCCAGGTCTGCAGTATCCAAGTAATGGCTCCAGACACTGCTCAGCCAGTGTGCCCATCTCGGTCTCTTGGGGACACCACCATCCTGGGATTAATCATGGGATTAAGAACCAGCACGGCTCCACTCCCCTGACTTACCGCAATTTGACCCCCTTCCTCCATCAGGTACATTTTGACATCTCTCAAGGCAGCTAAGGCACACTGCCTGCAACATACAAAGAAGAGAAGCCGAGCATCAGGGCAGGGCCTAAAAAGATAGAGCGGCCCAAGCAACATCCACCCTCACTCCACCTAAGAGAATAATAGCAAAATCTCTATCTATGCTGCTCAGTCAGCATAGATAGCCAGGCTGACCAGGCCCTTCTGGCTGTACTTTAGCCGCCCTCAAGAAGTGGTCTCCTGTCTGGCTACATAGTACTGCGATCCCCAAGGAGCTTTAGAAGAACTGATAGCTGGATCTCACCTAGAGATTCTGATGGAGGGTGTGCCTGAGCATGGGGACTTTTACAAGCCCCCCAGGTGATTCCAACACCTGACTGAGTACCACTGGACCAGGGTTTGAGGATCATCTTGTGCTTAAACAAAATCCTTTCTGAGTAGAAACAGATAAATTTTCCAGGAAAACTCTGCTGATCATTCATCAAGATTGTTAATCTGTGTGTCCTCAGCTGAGTTAGACCTCTTGGGAATCCCTCAAAGCAGCAAGTCTCAGGCAGGCTGAGAGACTTGTCCTATCAGTATTCAACAGGTGCTGGCAGAGGTGGGGTCTGACCACTGGTCCCCAGCCCTCTCTAAAGAAGCCAGAAGCCAGAGAACTAGATCACAACCTCCAATCTCTTCCTCTCACAGAACATGGTTCAAAGCCCAAAGTCCCAGGCCCTTGGGCAGCTCCCAGCTTACTTTCGGACTTTCATGGCCTCTTCGTTGTCAGGGCGAAAGAAATTATAGGAGCTGTACTGCTTTACAGCCTCCCGGCGATACTCCCCCACGTTGAACACTGTGGATGAAAGAGAAAAGGGCAGTCTTAGAGGACCAAGCAGGAAGAAGAGATCAACTCACAACTGGGAATACTATGTCATAAAAAAGAAAAGAGAACAAATAAACTCAAAACAGCAGTGTAAATAAGAGCATGATAAGAAACAAGAGAGCAAACTTCTAAGTCCAGAGTTACCATCTGCTTTCCTGAAAGCAATGGGCTGGGAAATAGCCCAGCTTCCCGCAGACCAAGCAATGCTGCTGCTCACCGCTGTCCCCTTTACCTGCGGTTGTCCCATACGGCCCAGCCTCCAATTCCAATCTCAGGAAGTCGTGGTCTGACCGCACACTGAGACTGGAGGACAGGGAGTAGTCCCAAGTACAGTGGGCAGTGGTACTAAAAAACAAGTTGGGTCTATACCCATGGCCAGTTCCAAACCAGCCGTTCTGCTGATGCAGCAGATAGAGCCAAGGGCAAGCATTTAGCACTGATCAGGCACATGGCATGCACAACGCTCTGTGCTGAGCACATGGGAACACAAAGTTAAGAACTAGTCTGCAACTCTGAGGCACTTCCCATCTAGCTAGGGAAGACCAGGCAAAGTATCATAAAAAAATAATCAGCACCATTAGAGGAACGTTACAACTAAGTACTATGGGAGTTTAGAGCAGAAAGTTTGGCATAGGCTGGAGTACTCCGACAGGCCCTCAAAAGGGAGGCAAAACTTGAGTTGGACAGGATTCAGGAGTGGGAAAGAAGTGAGCAGCAGTGAGAAAAAAAATTTCAACATAAAAGTAAGGGTATGCAGCAGTGCTGGGTGACACTGCTGGGATACAAGGGGACAGACCATCCAAGAGGCAACTAGCAACTAGAGCTAAAAAATGGACATTTTTAGCTACAGGAGGCTGGGCAAGCAGAATCACGGCACATGATATAACCACCCTAGCCACCAATATGGCCTTACCTTTAGTTGGGACTCCGATCCAATTGAGGTAACGGGTCAACTTCTTGGAGATGTAGGTCTTGCCCCGGGCTGGGAGGCCCACCATGACAATCACTGTGGGGGAGTTGGTCAGCTTTGGGCCACAGGCTGGGAAAGAGCAATATAGAAAGGTGTCGTTAAAAAAGGGGGCAAAGGTTGGGAGACAAAGTCCTACACCCAACAACAAACTTTAAGGAATTTCACAGAACTTGCCTTATTTCATTCCCCCATCTCAGACCCAGGCACAAACCGATCAAATGGGTCTAGGGCCCCCTGGTGGCCAGAGGCCCTCCATGGCACACTGCAGCTCAATCTTGGACTCTTGGTCCCAATCCCAAATTCCCAACCTGATGCCCTGATGAGAATCATGTTACTAAACGCCAGAATAGAGGAGTCCTCCTTAGGGGTGGCGGGAAGGGATTCTAACACCCATGAAGGTGACGCTAACAGCAGAAAGTGATGCTTTCCAAAATCAGCATGTAAGGAGGTGGCAGCAGGTTATTAGGAGACATGGCCCAGCAAGCCAAAATGCAGAGAGAAGGTAATCAGCAAGCTCCTAACATAATACAGTTGGTCTGGGAGGTCTTTCTGGAAAAAAAATCTGGCCCCTGTGGAGGCTGACAGATAAATTCCTCCACTCCCAAGGCTCTCATGGCCTTTCCTGCTCCTCAGCTTCTTGCTGTCAAACTCTGATTGATGTCAGGGTCCCACTGAATGAAAGGAGGGTCAGAGGGTGCCCACAGTTACCAAGGCCCAGGCAGGGGGCCCAGCTCCAACATTCATCTCCGGGAAACCCAGGGGCTCCTGCCTGTGAATTTCCTCCTGGCTTCAGCTGCTAAGCTCCTGTCCCATGTTCAGAATCTCAGTGAGACAAAACACCAAGGAGGGAAATTTTCACTGGGTTTTAAGAAACCAGCCAAATAACTCTGTTCTGGAAATCTAAGGCACAGGACACTTGGCTGCATCTTCCCTAGACTTGCAGGCGACTTCAGTGTCCTGGTAACGGAGAGTTCCATGAGCTGATGTCTTCCCATTGGAAGCAAGAGACCCACCGAGAAAACTCCTGTGCCAGGCAGAGGCTGTCACAATCAGCTGAGCTCTCCTTGTCAGCTATGCAAAATCTCTTCATGGGCAAGGCTAATGCAGGGCCACTCAAGTTGCAGGGAAAGCCGGTCAGCAGATCTCAGATTCAGACACAGGCTCTGTATGCACAGGTCAACAGAGGAGCCAGAATGGGGTAGGAAGAGAAGCCACCAGTGCCACCGACAGGCAGCTTGTGCCTGCAAGGACAGGCTTAAAGGAGGAAGCCCCCTGGCATCCCAGCCAAGTCCCAAGCTTAGCCTGCTGCTCTCAGATTACATGTCCAAACACGCACTGAGCAATTCTGGATCTACTTCCTAGACAGGCAAGACTGGGGGTCAGGAAGAAGCAAATATGACAGATAGGAGGGGACTTTATTTCTAATAAACTAGTGACCATCTTAGCAGGCATACTGAGGAAGAAGAAGAAAGGCTACAGGAGATCAGAAGATGAACACATACAAAAAAGCCTTGGCTAGTATCCCTCAAGTTTCCAGGGACCTCAGAACAAACAAAGGAGTTCCTAGAAATCAGCACCACTGCAGTGTCCAGGATAGACTAGGAGGGATGGGCACCAATGGGCAGAGAAAGAGGATGCGCCCTTCCCCTGTCAAACAACAAGGACGTTAAGACAGACCCTGTCATGTACAGGTTGCATTCGGCAGCTGCAGAAATGACAGCAACTGTTGACGTTTTCTCACTTTTGCCTGAAAATGATACCTGCTCCCCTGATCCCTCCCTCAAGGAAATGGTCAATCACCCTACCCAATCCCAGTCTTATCAGATGTCTCCATCATGCAGCTGCTCCCAAGAGCATCAACACACACACACTTCCAACTGTGCATATGCATGGAATTCTTTTGCCAAAAAAATGTCAGGGAGCCTGAGGTAGAGGCTGACTGAGTTATCAAATTGGGGAGTTTATCTATCCACTAATCCCATGAACACATCTCGCAATTACACACTTTGGAGGAATAAAAAAAACCATAAAGATAATGGCAGAGTGTATACCTGAAACCAGGAGTTCAGGTTGGATGTGAGCCCCAAACAAATCATTGCTCCCATATACGGCAGAGCAGAACTCACTCTCCCTGTTTGACTTCTTGCATGGAAGCATCAAAAGAGACTGATCGCCAAAGTAGTCTTTTATCTGTTACTTGCCCCAGCATTCCCTGCCATGCTACGAGAGAAACTACAAAACCTTTTAACTAAATCTTTTTGCCAGATTCTCCTTCATCCCTCCCCTTTTAGAAAGGGAGCCCCACCATCATCTCTCCTATCACCCTTCCTGGATCTTTGCTCTTTCATCTTCATCCCCAACAGCACAGGAATTAGGGAAGTTTTTAGTTTAACACCAGACTTTCCAAAGGGTACCCGTCTGTCTTGTTTCATCTTACATGAACAGTTAGTATTTTCAACTTTTCTCGACAACAAGGTCTTTAAACGTAAATAAAACAAATTTAGTATCAACACGTAAGAGAGTACGTAGATACTGACTACGTTCAGCATCCATTAAAGACCATTCATGAGTGATGCAAATGTTCTAAAATATGATCACAGTAATGAATACACAACTATGTGATGCTATTATAAGCCATCTACCATAAACCATGTATAGAATGTATTTGTGTGAAGATTTCCCCATTAAAAAAAAAAAAAACCATTCATTAACCCCTTGATTGCTGTGTGACCCTCCTATCTCGCAGGTCAAAGGTACTTTGTCCATAATTAAGGCTGTCCTTTGAGCAAGAGCTCAGAGGAAGTGACCAAGTTGCACAATGCTATCTCATGATTACACTCACACATTCACTCTAATGAGCCCATGTACTCAGTCACCGTGGAAGACACAGGAGATATGTGGGTAAACCAGAAGGACAATCCCTGCTGCTCAGGAACATCAGTCTGGGGTGGGGGTGGGGTCAATACACAAGATAATTTCAGAACATGATAAATGCCTGATGAAAGCAAAGCAGATGTCTATAGAGAGAGCAAGGGTGTCAGATGTGGGGGTGAGTTTGGATTGGGTGGCCAAGGTCAGCTTCCCTGGGTGGTAACATTTGAGCTAGAAGCTGATCATACCAATTTGTTAGTATATGATGCAACCAAGCTACTTGTGCTACAGGAAACCACACTGAAACCAACAGGCTGGTCGGTGAGTGTGATGAGCAGCAGGCAATGGTGACCTGATGTATCCAGTTACGAAAATAACCAGGTAATAAATCAGCTGGACAAACCCCTCCACCCAGCACATTGCTTTTCCACTTCCCAGAGAGATTGAAAGGCTGGCATGCTTGGGCTCCAATCCCAGCCCTCAACCTAGATTCAGATACGCCTCTGATAATGTATGAAGCACTGGCAGTCATCCTGATTCACAATACTGATGCCCCACAATTCATTCTCTGCAAATACACTTCTGTTGGGAAGAAACCTTGCCCCCATTCCTCCAACAGGCATTTTTCTACCCAGAGGCACTCTGAATGCTAACCTCAAAATAAGGGGTTAAATAAATCATCTGCTCTTTGCTTTGAATACATGTTATATTATACAAGAAAAAAAAGTTCAAAAATAAATCATCTGCGTTATTTTCTACAAGCAGGTGAGTTATACTTCAATGAAAACTTCAAGGGAAAAAAACAGAAGTGACTGACAGACAGCAAGCTGCAAAGCAAAAACGGATCCGTCTGCCTAACTACCAAACAAAACTTAGATGTTTACAGTAACTACCACAACCTATTCCAGCAAGGCAAAGGGGAAATGAAAGCTGCATATAGAGGCTGCTCTGACTCTATGTTTACACACACACACACACACACACACACACACACATGCACGCACGCACACACATGCACATATACACACACACAGCCCCCAAGAGGGTCTCCCTGGGAAACAGGCTGAACAGGTTTGGCCCTCAGAGAAGGGAATGCAGGCAACACCAGCAGGGAGCTTGACTGTTGCCTACTGGACACAATCCCTTATCCTGTTATCAGAGAACCCTGGAGCACCCTAGGAACCCCTTTAGTCAATATCAGGAATTAACTTCTAAGCAAGCTGGGGGTGGGGGGGGGGGTAGACAGAGATGACACAGCTTTCCAAAGCTCTTCTGAAAGACTTCTGTACTATGTGATAGTTGCCATGTGCAAGCATTACGTTGCTAATGTCTAACTAATCTTATATCTAACAAATGGTCTTCTCAACATAATACTATCTCTGCCAGGGGTACCAAGGGATAGGACATTTCAGCGAAGCTTAGGAGGTTATATAACAACAGCACAGTGGTTATGAGGGGAGGGCTTTGGAGTGCAACAGACTTCAAGACTCAGTCTCCCACTTCCTCGCACCTTCTTCACACCTTGGTCAAGATACTTATTTTTTCAGTGTTTTCATTTCACTTCTGTAAAATGAGGGGATGTCTCACAAGTTGTTGGGAGGAGTAAACATGTATATAAACATGTAAAATGCTTTGTACAGTGCCCTCAATCAGTCTTAGCCATTATGGCCAACACTAGTCTAGACATTAGAAAACCAAGTGTAAGGGTTCATTTCATGTGTCAACTTGGCTAGGTTACAGCATACAGCTGTTTGGTCACATAAGTGCTGGGATGGCTGTTACTATAGGAGTAGATGGATTTGCATCTATAGTCAGCCAACTGCATCTACAATTAACAAAGAAAATTACCCTCATCAAGGAAAGGAGTTTCCTTAGCCAATCAGTTGGTCTTAAAGGCCAGAACTCAAGATTTCAGGTATTAGAAAGAAGAATTTCTGCCTTTTCAACCAGCTTGTTTTCCATAGGGAATTCAAAGTCACTGTTATCAGTTTCCAGCTTGTGTCCCCTCCTATGCAATTCAGACTTGCCTGCTCCTATGGTCACATAATCCAATTCCTCACAATAAATTGCTTTATACATGTATATCCTGTTGTTTCTGACAAATACAATAAGATACAACACAAAAACACCGAAGACTCCCAGCAGGACTGACAAAATTAGGTCTCAGTCTAGGTTTGTCTCACCTGAAATCCTTTAAGGGCTCTTTCCTAAACTAGTAGTTCTCAGCCAGTGGCCCAACCAAGGAATTACCTGAGGCATGTTAAAAACTAGGATGCCCAGGGCAAGTCTTATACTTAGTTTGAAGGTAAGAATGGTTTCTGGTTTCAAAATCTCTCCAGCTGATTCTAATGTACAGTCAGGCTGCTATGAACTATATGTGGCCACCTGAGGATAAGATAGGGAAGTTCTCTTGATGGTGTTAGAAACATCAGCAGTGAGGGTTTAACCTCCCAGGAAAGTGAAAAGCTTCATATCAGTTTGAGTACTAAGTTGATCCTTCTTCACTTTCAATACTCTTGTTTATTCTAAATCCTTGAGCAAAGACAAGATAGCAGTTTGTCTCATCCCAAAGGTTTTTTTTGTTTGTTTGTTTTAATGTTTGGTGCTTTAAGATGTCCTTCTCATCGCAGCACAACATTGTAAGCACAATGAATGAAGCCAAGTGGGAATACGGTTGAGAGAGGAGGGCTGGGGGCATGTATAACACCAAAAGAAAAAATAGAGGATAAAGAATAGGACAATATAAACTAATGATGCCTAGTGAACAATGATGGTGATTAAATGTACAAATATAAAAATATATTTGCATGAGGGAAATCAAGGGAGTGTCAACACTGCAAGGTATTGATAATGGGATGGTATACAGGAAAAAATATAATCATGCAAGCTAGGGTCTATAGTTAACAGTAACAGTGTAATATGCTTCCACTGAACGTAACAAAGGCAATATGCCAAAGCTAAATATTAATAAAATGGGGATGGGGGAGGACTATGGGACTCTTTGAGGAAACAATGGAAATGTTCTCATATAGATTGTGGTGGTGAAGGCACGGCTATGTGATTATACCAGGAACTGTTGATTTTTACTTAGGTTGGATGGTATGATATATGAATAAAACTGTTCAAAAATGAACAGAGAGATACAAGTGCTGGAGAAAATGTGGAGACAGAGATTCACTGTTGGTAAGGAAGCAGAGAGGTGCAACCCCTCTGGAGAGCAGCATGGTGGCTACACAGGAGGCTAGGGATGGGGTTGTCGTATGATCCTGCAACTCTGTTGCTAGGCGTGTACTTGAGGAACTGAGAGTGGGGACAGGAACAGACATTTGCACACTGGTGTTCACGGCAGCAGTGTTCTGGATGTGCATGGGATGGAGGTGACCTAAGGGTACAAACACTGTAGACTGAGGAATGGAAGGGGGAACTGGGGTATATACATATAATGGACTATTGAGCAGCTGCAAGAAGTAATGAAGGTGTGAGGCATGCAACAAGGGGAAAGAAACTTGAAGTAGTATGTTGAGTGAAGCAAGCCAGAAATGAAAAGACAAACATATAATGTCTGACTAATATGGGGAAGACCTAATATTCTCACAAGCACTGGGGACTGCCAATTTGATGCAGAGGCTCTTGATTCTGAGGCTGGCCCTTATGAAACATATTCCTGGAGAGGAGAAGCTAAGCCTACATATGATTATGCCTCAGAGTCACCCTCAATGAACCTCTTTTGTGGCTCAAACACAATTCAAAACCAATTCCACAGGCGAAATTTAAAACCAATTCTCTAAACCAATTCCACAGGTGAACTCAGTGCCCTTCCTCCTACATGCAACATGACTCCCAGCATCATGGGAGTGAGAAAGCCTTCTTCATCAAAGACAGGCTCGACCAAAGATAGGAAGAGAAATGATACAAAATAAAATTTCAGTGGCTGAGAAATTTCAAACAAAACTGAGAGGTCATTTTGGAGATTATTCTTATGCAGTATACAGATAATCCCTTTTCAGTTTTTGGTGTACTGGAGTAGCTAGAGGGAAATACCTGACACTTGTACTGTATTCTTGAAGATGATTGTATAACTATAGAGCTTTTAAGGTATTGGCGTGTAATTATGGAAATTTTGCTACTGAGACTCTCTTTTTCCAGTATATGGGCAGGTAAGAAAAAAGACAAAAGATAAATAAATAATAGGGGGGATGGGGGCATTGGATGTTTGGGGTGTTCTTTCTTACTTTTATTTTTATTCCTAGTCTTTTTTTTTTTTTTGGAGTAATGAAAGTGTTCAAAAATCAATTGGGGGATGTAGGGTGCAAGGATAGTTCAGCGGTAGAATTCTCGCCTGCCATGTGGGAGACCCAGGTTCAATACCCGGTTCATGTACTTCCCCCAAAACATATAAAAAGCAAAACAAACAAATAAAATACAACAAACAAACAAAAATTCAACAAATGTTACTACAATAATGGGATACTCACAAGGAAAAATAATGAAATGTGACCCCCCCAACAGCATACAAAAAAAAAATCGATTGTGATGATGAATGCACAGCTATATAATGATACTGTGAAACACTGGCTGTACACTTGGATGATTATATGGTATATGAATATACAATATATTTCAGTAAAATTACATTAAAATTTTTTTTTAATGTTGTCTATTTGTTTAGTATAACCCTGCACTGGCCAATATCAATTTTCTCTCACATTTATTTGATGATTGACAACTTTATCTCATGCCTACTCAATATGAGACATTGTCTAAGTATCCTCAAAGGGGTTGTATGGAATCCCTCAAAGCCCTGTTAAGTAAATAGTAATGTAACCTACTTTACAGAAGAGGAAACTGAGGTCCTAAGTGGTTCAAATAAATAACTCACTCAGTTAAGTACAGATTCGAACACAGAGAGAGGCTCTCAATTTTTAGTGGGCAGCTAGCCCTTGCCCAGTCAATAATTTACGTCCCTGTCAATCAAGCACTGATTGACAAATCCAGTTAAGCCCCCCTTCCTTTGCATTTGAAGGAAGCTGCCAGTATTGTAAGAAACATTTACCAGATTGCTGCTGTAGCAACAGAGAGCCTAAAACGTGTTTCAGAGGCAGAAATATCAACCTAATCAGCCTCAGGCTTTTTGCTGTTCTTTGTAGGGCTGTAGGCCCCCATTAGGAAACCACTCTTAAAGAGAGAAACAGGTATAGAAGGAAAGAAAAGAGATTCAGTGTTCAAATGCCACTAGAGAAGGGGAGGGGACAGAGAGGAAAGAAAACAGGAAAGATATCAAGAAAAAAATATCCTGTTTTCTCTATTTCAATGAGAAAAAATGTCTATAAACCAAGAAATGTCTATAAACCACTCCTTGAAATAAAGACATGTAATAAATATCCAGGCTGTGGGTATTTTTATAAGAAAGAATGTGTCTGAGACCACAGCCCAGAATCATACACAAGGGGGGTTCCAGGAGCAAGCAATGACAAGGGACATAACCCATCAGCTTTAAGCTGCACCACACACACCCCCCATCCCCCAAGCTCTGAACGGTGCTGACCGGGGATTTTTAGGCAAATGGCTGATGTGCGTGAGAGACGTGCAGGCTGGTAGAGTCTAATGGATCGGTTTCTAGAGCCCGCAAGCAAAGGAGCGTCACCGCAAACTTGCTGTCTCTCAAAGTCACACTACTGAGCTTATGCCAATTGATCTCAGTGCCTTCTGCAGAAACTCAAAGTCATTCCTTCCAGACCCTGTCCCCATCACCTTGACCCTCAGGGGACAACTAAGTTTGTGTATGTCTACACACATTTACATAAAAAATACACATTATCAAACCAAACTATATTTGTAGGGCCAGGTTATGGTTTTCAAAGTGCTTTGTAAATAATAGGAGCTTTATTCAAACATAAAAAGGGAGAGAGTTGTTTCTGCATCCCCTCTGGATTCAAAGTGTTCCCATCCCACACTACCACCAGGCTTAACAGAAATACAATCAGACCTCGAACAGCCCCCTTCTAGTAAGCTATTTAAGAACATATCTGAAAGAGCAGAGGAATAAGAAATAATTTCCAAAAGTGCACAGTACCCAGTGCTCTATTTTGCCAAGAAGCTAATTTTTCCTGAATGGAGAATAACACTTTCTTTGAGGAAGTGCTCCCCTTCCACCCTCCCCCCACCCGCCTCAAACCCACACTTCCAACAGAGAGGACAAGCTGGTGGAGGTGCCCATGCCTGGTCGAGGAAGCGCCTCGCTAAGTCTCCACCACCACCACTCGCCCCAGCGAGTGTGCACACTGAAACAGGTCTGACGCTGCAAGACCATCAGGGCCCGTGGTGGCCACAGGGAACCAACCCGCAGCCTACTGTGCGTTCGGGCGCACTGAAATCGCCAACACGGCGGACAACAGGGAGGCGTCAAGTTTAGCTGTCAGGCTCCAGACCAAGCAGCACGACTTTACTGATCAGCAGGGCTCAAAGGCAAACCTCCTTCCAACACGGTTTACCTGGAAGAGGTGATGCCCGCCTTCAAGACATTCTACTCGCTCCTTTTCAGAGGCAACTCTTTCCTACCTACCGATGGCTTTCAAGAGAAAACTTGCCAAAGCATTTATGGCAAATGACAGATGGGGGCGGAGAGATGGGCTGCCGGCAAATTCCAAGTATTCTGAAGCGCGCGCGCCTGTGTGTGTGTGTGTGTGTGTGTGTGTGTGTGTGTGTGTGTGTGTGTGTGTGTGTGTGTGTGTAAAACTCTGTGCAGTCAAGAATCAACTGACCCGCTTCAAAAACGAGGGTAAAGTCTTGGTTCCAAAGTGGCTCTCCTGTCGACCCCCAATACTGCACCTGTGCCCCGGCCAGTATGCATCCTGTGGTGGGTACATGCTTGCAGCCGGGCGCCAAACGGCGAGAGACAGGGAGAAGTGATACTAGAGAGAGACTAGGCCAATAGGTACGTAAGGATTAGAGAACGACGGAGAATAGAGACAATGGCAAAGAGAGAAACCAAGGAAAGGAGGCGCAGCGCACTGAACCACCGGGTCACGAGACGCGCCTGCGCCGCGCCTAGCACCGGCAGAGGATGCCCGTGGACCGGAGACTGCGGACAGTCCTTTTCAAGATTCCCGGAGTTCGAGGCTCTCGAGATTCCTTGTGCGTTCCACCTCCAACCCTTCTGAAGCAGGGAGCGGGAGGCCGGCGGTGAACGCCTTTTTCCGAGTTTCCCTCTTTCGCTTTCGGGCGAGAGCAGAGCGGAGTTGAGCCGAGCCGCCTCGGCCTGCGGGAGACGCAGAGGAGGCGCCCGGGCGGCTGGCTCCGCGGCCCCAGCGCCGCCCCACGCTAGCCCGGCACACCGGCACCCGCTTTTGTCCCCGGCCCCCGCCAAGGCCGACCCCACCCCACCGCGAGCGGCGTCGAGCCCCCACTGCACCGCCCCTCCGCAAGCCCAGGGCAAGCAGCGCCCCTGCCCGCGGGAACGGCCCCGCACGACGCGCGCCAGGGGAGAAGGAGTTTCCTCACAAAAGCGCCTCTGCAGTGGCGGCCACACAATGGCCTTCGCGCTGCACGCGGCGAGCCCTCCCCTGCAGCTCGGGCCCCATGCGCATCTGTACTCACATCTGGGCAACGAGGGGCGGTGGTCGATAGGAATCCATATCTTCTGCACCCGGCTCTGAGTCAACTCCAAGGGCATCCTCACAGCCTAGTTTCGGGCAGCCCTCCACCCCTCACGGAGTATTCAAATTTAAGGAAGAAAGCGGCCTGGCGACCTCAGGAAACAAAGGAGAAGGGAGGATGCCTGCGTGGGAGCACAGCCCCGGGGCGCTCTCCCTGAATGCTGCTTTTTGGAAAAGTGCTCTGTGTTAATTAACGCTGGCAAAGTGTTTGACGCTCCGCAACGCCAGCCGCTGCGAGAGGAGCGGGCATTTGAGGGCGGCACGTGCAGCGGGGATGCCCTGGCAGCGTGACAATCGCGATGTCGCCGGGTCCGGCCAGACGTGCGCCCGCGGCGAGACGACCGCGCCTCCCTCAGCTCGGCTCCCTCTCCAGCTCTGAGAGACTAGCCCGCGCACCGCACCACGGTTATTTTTATGAGTTGAAGCCGACAGCGACGCACACGTCAGCTTGGGGCGGGGACACATTCTTGGGTTCCAGCCTCTTTGCACGTGGGGGGTGGGGTGCCAGCAGGCAGCCCTCCGGCGCCCCCTGCAGGGCCGCGAAAGCAGCGCTTCGCGCTCGCGCATCCCAAACCCAGGCCTGACAAGCCCCAACCTCTGATAGGCCGAGGCCGACCAAGTCCAGCCCAGGCTGAAGGTCTCTGAAACCTGAGCCTCCTGTTATGCCCAAAGGACAAGTGGCACAACTTCCTAGAAGAACATTTTGACTCCCTCAACTCCAATGTGCTGGGAGAAAAGAAGCTGCGCTGCTCAGTATGGTTCGAGGACCCGGCAATGGAATCACCTGGGGTGCTGGTTAAAAGGAATCCTACTAGCCCCGCCTCTCTGGGGGTGAGGCCCATGGTTCTGCATTCTTAACGCGCGCTCTGTGTCAGGCATGGATAAACTGACATCAAGGGTAGAGGGATAAAAGTTCCAGCTGATGTTGGGGTTGGATTTGAGGTGACCAGAGGGTCTCTGCTCTCCTAGAGGGAAGCCTGAGGGAAGAATGTTGGGACAACACGGACGGGCGCTCCTTGCCGCGGTCCAGCTGTGTAAAGGCCCCTCAACAGGGCTGCTTCATCATAATAACTGAGTCATCACCTATCCACGACACCCCCATCCCATCGCGGGGAGGGAACTTCCCTTGTCATCTGAATCCTCTGGAAACGTTGACTTGTGCTGAACATAGCTCCCCCCCACACCCAGCCCACGACCTAGACCCGGGGCAGCTTCAGGGTGGCTGGTGAGAGGCCTTGGGGTGCTTGTCATGAGGGGAGGTAGCAAAGCCCGTAAAGAGTGGACAGAGTGATTTTACACTCACCATATAAAAAACTGTAAATAAGCCTTTTTTTCTTTCTAAGAGTAAATAAATAATCAGCGACCCTGATTATGCAAACCCTGAAACTCGTGACATTTATTCTGGCACAACACTAAATCTTTTCCTCAGCAATTTTTTGGTGTGTTTGTGTGTGTGCACTTGCCCTAATTTTCCGTTCCTCGCAGTTTTACACCCCTGGGAGATATCTGATAGATTAGTGGTCGACCTGAAAGACCCCCACCCCAACTACCATATGTGAGGGCTAACCGGCACCTCCTCAGCAAGCCTTGGGGCGCGGCGCTGCGGAGAGGTGCGTATTTCAAGCTGAGGTGATGCCGCGATTGGAAGGAAGAAAGGCGGCGCTTGTAAGGGAAAAGTATGAGCAGAGGCTGCTACACGTCCCTCACGTCCCGCACGAATTCACTGGGAGCGCGCCTTCTCGTGGCTGCTGCTTTGCTGCCTCGCCCCTGCTGCGCTGCAACGGGCGGGGACAGCTGCTCCCGCGCCGGCTCCGCCTCCTCTCCCTCCCCTCCCCTCCCCCGACGAGCATCGCCCACCCGGCGGGTGCCCGGCTGCCCCTCAACTCCACCCCATCCCCCAATTCCGGGCACCCTGCCCCGCGTCGCCCTCCCCGGAGTTTCTGCTGTCCGACAGCTTTGCTGACTGTCTGGTTTCGAGCGCTAGAGCAGCTGTTCAGAAATCCGAGTGCATTGCATTTGAACTTGTTTTTCTGCAGTTGGAGCAAATGCCAGAAATGACACCCTAAAATGACAGAGAGAGAGAGAGAGAGAGAGAGAGAGAGAGAGAGAGAGAGAGAGAGAGAGAGAGAGAGAGAGAGAGAGAGAGAGAGAGAGAGAGAGAGAGAGAGAGAGAGAGAGAGAGAGAGAGTCCCACTCCGCTCCTGAAATGAGTGGGCTAATTCAAAGGAAAAAAAAAAAAAAAAAAACAGCAGCCAATATGCTGCTCCAAGGAAAAGTTCCTGCCCCAAGGAAAATTCTTGCTCTTGGGGCGGGCTGGGGTCGCGTTAGGGAGGAAGACTTTCCCCCTCAACAACCTACCATACTAGCCACTGTATGATAATCATTGACCCTGCGTTCTGCTACGTCCCCCACCAGGATTCTCTGCGCACACTTAACAGTCAAGGCAAGGGGACTTGGTGGCATTCCTCCCTTAACTTTAAACTTGCAAAAAATTGCTATTGGCCTCAGCTGAGAGAGGGGGAGGGGGAAAGGGAGGGGCGAGCCACAGCAGAGGCACGTCTTTAATCTCATGACCTAGATAGCATATTTGACCAGGGTCAGGTCTCAGGGCTTGAGACAGTTTATGTTCCTCAGGGATCTAAACTATGCCAATAACACCCTGGCTGTCCCTGGCTTCAGAGCAAACTTAATTCCTCCTTCCTCACTATCTGCACCAGACATGGATACCTTTTGCAATTATCCATTAATTTAATCCCGCCCTCCCTCTTCTGACAGCAACGTGGAAATTGGAAAAGGGTGAATTCACACTTGGCTTAAGAAAAAAAAAAGGCCAGCTAGAATTCCTGGCAAGGTTTACAGCCCTCAAGTAAATTAGGGTAGAGATAAAATTGCCTCATTATGTTTAAACAGAACCCAATTGCCACTGTATTCAAAGAATTTACTAGTTCAGAGGTTCCAGTTTAGAAATCTTCCTAATTTGCTCTTGTTCAGCTAAAGGCCCCATCTTCTCTCCAACTGGTGCCCTCCAGCCTTTGCACCAATTCCCCTGCCTCCCATCTGAACAGCATAAAATTCAGTCAGTCCTTCAGGAAAGGCTGTTTAGAATATAAGAATGTCTCTAATAACAATGACATTTTTACAGTCATGACTGCTTCAACTACTAGGGAAAATTGTTAAAAATTCTCATAACTTCTATGATTCATGATCATACTAAAACTAGAAGGAATCTTCAAGATAATCTAGTCAATCTCCCTTGCTTTATAAAGGAGTAAAGAAGTAAGAGGTCAAGGAACGGGTCAAAGGACAAGAAACAAAGCTAGTTAGGGACAGGGCTTTTTTGTTTTTTCCCTGCCTAACACAGATCACTGATAGCTCCGCCAGTGGGGTGGGGGGTTGGGGGAGGGGGAGAGGAGGAGGCTCATCCGCCCACCCTAACCCCAAGAACCAAGTGGGGTCCTAATGAAGGTCTCACTGAAATACAGACCCTCTCACGTATAACTACTGAGCTGAGAAAGACAGTAGAAAGAGACCTTCGTGGTATAGAATGAGACTTTAGTGAGGTGATTATTTAAAATGACACTTTACATTTATTAAGACCCTTCCAAGTGCTTGGTGAGGTATTCTAAAGAGGTTAATGCATTCAGGTAGCGCCAGTCTTGGAGAAAGGAGGGCTGTGATTTTCCCCATGACCTACTTCCCCTCTGCTCTGCAAGCTAATGTCATCTAACCCCTACCCAGCTCCCAAATGCTGCTATAATAACAGAAAGCAACCCATTTCAATGATCGTTTACAAGCCAGTCAGATTCACACATCTAAACCATACTGACACCTACTTCCTCCCAATGAGAAAACGAGAAAATGAACGATCTGAGATAGGCTGTGAGCAATCAGATATTGGTAATTAAATACAAAGTGTCCTCATTTGCTCCCTTGAAAACTCCCATACACAAGAGGGTGAAGTAAACTCTAAAACCAAACCCTGATCTCACCATGCATCCAAGGAGAAACGGGGACTATGAGTTTTTTTAAAAATAAAATGTTTGAAACTCAAACCTGAATCAGATCAGACACCAACTTGTCCATATGATGTCACATCAGGGGTTGGAAAAAACAAATTATTTCTCTAAAATGTCATATACTTTTTTCTCCAACTAAGTGGAATTAAATGTTTCATTATGAGGGGTGGTCTGGGGTGTGAAGAGCATTATTTGGTGGTCACAGGCAGGGGTGTGAGTTATCAAACCATGCAACTGAAGTCCCAGCAACTCCTTCAGCAAGTTTCTGTTTCCTTCTGCCCAACGCAAACTGCTCAGCCTCCTATGGTCCTTTCCGTTTCTAAGGCACACCCCTAACCTTAGGTCTATGTTCCTAAAACTGTCGGCTGTTTTTGGCTATTCAGCATTGCATCTAGTACTGCTTTGACAGTATTTTACACTTGTCAATTGCCTCATCAATATCAAAGCACATGCTACTTGTGCTAAAAAGCACTATTAATCCAAAATATTTGTGCCTTTTAAAGATTAGGTATACTGCATTTTATGGATGCATGCATGTCTACTGTATTTTTGTGTGATATTAACAGAAGTGTACCAATGTCAATTTCCTGGCTCTGATACTTTACTGGTTACATAAGATGCCATCAGTGAGTAAGGCTGGGTGAAGGGTTCATGTACTTTTATGTATTATTTTTGCATATTCTTAGGAGTCCATAATAGTGGCTTCAAAATAAAAGTTAAAAATAAAAAATATTCACAGATAAATTTAAAAATAGCTCAGTTTGATCAAATTCTGAAAAAAACTCATAGATAGTTTAGATTCAGGCATGGAAGGAGGGAGAGATAAGCAGAAAAGTAGTCAAGGTATTACAGAACTCTGTGATTTGTATGTGTTCATAACACCTTTGCTTCTTGCATATATACAAGATGGAATTAGAGGGGGAAAAGAAGTGTAATTAATAAAGTGTCAGTGACAGAGAGAGTTCAAATAGAGTCGAGAAGCTACTCTGGAGGTGGCTCTTATGCAAGCTTCAGGTAGACCTTGCTACCTATCATAACCTGCCAACCTCCAACCAAGACCATTCCAGCCAATCCTAAAGAACACCTAGGGCAATATATAAGATTCCACAAGGGTTCCAGGAACTAGAGTAACTTTCCAGAAACCTACAAACTCCAGATGTGTCCCTTGTCTAGATAAGTCCTGAAACCTAGCCCAGCCTCTCCAGAAATCCTAATTCCTTCATCAATTCTACCAGTACGTATTATGAGCCTATCTTAGTGCTATAAATAACATGGATAAGGCAGAGGAACAAAACGGTCAAACTCTCTGCCCTCGAGGACTGTATATTCTAGCGGGGGGAGATGCACAATAACAAAATGAAGAATATATAGGGCATCAGATGCTGCTATGTGCTACAGAGTAAAATAAAGCAGGGCAAGGAAGTTCAGAATACGAGCAGCATGGAATAGGGAGCAGCCTTTTATACAGGGAGCCCAGGGATGATGGGGGAATCCGAGAAAGAGCCCAAGGTGTGTGATGAAAATGCTTCGGGATTAGACAAAGGTGGTGGTTGCACAAAATTGTTAATGTACTAAATCCACTGAATTGTACACTTTTAAATGGTTAATATTAAGTTATATGAATTTCACCTCAATTTTTAAAAAATTAAGCAGCTTTTGCTTGCTTTATTAAGAACAGAATACAGGCAGGCAATGATCTTCAGTCCCTGAAATAACCAAAATGTTAAGAATCACTGGTTTGGGTTTGCAAGAAAGAAGGGGTGAAGGAGAGATGTGTTTCTGAGCTATGTTTCACATGATGTGGCTCTCAATTTCTCTTCCACCACCCTTGTTCTTCCAATAGCACTTACCCTTAGAAAATTACAAGAGGAGGGTGAAAGAAAAAACTTTATTCTAGAAAACTTCTCTCAAAGGCTTGAAAGCAAGAGGTGGGGTGGAATAAGAAAGAGCAAGACATTGGGGCCCAAACCAAGATATATTAAGTAGTAAGAAGACCTCATATCTTGGGGGGGGGGGGGGTATTTTGGAAGCGATAATTAAGTAATAAAAATAAAATTTTTGCCCAATTTTTGACTGGGTGTTTCTCTTTCTGTTGTTGAGTTGTAAGGATATTTATATATTTTGGATATTAAACCCTTATCAGATACGTGGCTCCCTAACATTGTCTCCCACTGAGTAGGCCACCTTTTTACTTTCTTGACAAAGTCCTTTGAAGCACAAAAGTATTTAATTTTGAGGAGATCCCATTTACCCATTGTTCTTTCACTGCTTACGCTTTGGGGACAGAAACCACTTCCTATCATAACATCTTTAAGATACTTCCCTACATTTTCTTCTAGGAATTTTATGGACTTAGCTCTAATGTTTAGGATCGCTGATTCATTTTCAGTTAATTTTTGTATAAGGTGTAAGATAGGGGTCCTCTTTCATTCATTTGGATACGGATATCCAGTTCTCCTAGCACCATGTGTTGAAGAGGCTGTTCTGTCCTAGTTGAGTAGACTTGGCTGCCTTGCCAAAAATCAGTTGTCTGTGAGTATGGTTGAGAGAGAAAGCCTGAGGGCATGTATAACACCAGAAGGAAAGACAGAGAAGAAAGACTAGAACACTATAACTTAAGAATGTCTGGAGTGGGCAATGACAGTGAATAAATGTACAAATATAAGAACATTTGTTCATGAGGGAGAACAAATGAATGTCAACATTGCAAGGTGTTGAAAATGGTATGTTATACAGGAAAAAATACAACTAATGCAAGCTAGCGTCTATAGTTAACAATAACATTATAACATGCTTCCACTGAATATAACAAAGGCAATATGCCATTAAATGCCAATTAGCGGGGATATGGGGGAAGGATATGCAACTCTTTGCAGAAGAAAAAGAAATGCCCTCATATAGGCTGTGGTGATGAAAGTATTACTAATGTGATTATACCAGGAACTATTGATTTTTTATTTAGGTTGGATTGTATGATGTATGAATAAACTTTAAAAATTAATAGATGGGGGTGCAAGGGTAGTTCAGTGGTAGAATTCTCACCTGCCACAAGAGAGACCCGAATTTGATTACCAGCACATGCACTTCCCAAACAAAGAAAGAAATCAACAAAAACAAACAAACAAAAATTCAACAAATGGTGCTGCAATAGCAGGATACTCACATGAAAAAGAATGAAATGTGACCCTACCATGCAGCACACACAAAAAAACAGAGGTACAACTGCTGGAGAAAATGTGGAGATAAAGATGCACCAAATCACTGTTGGTAGGGAAGCAAAGTGGTGCAACCTCTTGGAGGGCAGTGTGGTAGTTCCACAGAAGGCTAGGGTTGGGGATGCCATGTGATTCTGCAACCCTGTTGCTAGGTATATACTTGGAGTAACTGAGAGTTCCAAGTATATACTTGGGGACAGAATGGACATTTGCACACTGGTGTTTATGGCGGCAATGTTCATGATTTGGAATGGATGGTAGGGACTTAACGGTACATGGCCTAAGGAACGGAAGGGGGAACTGTGGTATATACATACATACAACAGACTACTGAGTGGCTGCAAGAAGGAATGAAGTTGTGAGGCATGAAACTAGGTGCATGAACCTTGAAGGCAGTATGTTGAACGAAATGTCAGATACAAAAAGATAAATATGATCATGCCTAACTCATATGGACTAACTATAATATACAAAAACTAGGAGAATTGAATTTAAGAGCATGGGTTATCAGGTTGGGGCTTACTGTAAAGATTCTGAGATTGTAAGCCCTTATAACAGTCAAATCTATTCTAGGGTTCTAACTGTTATTTCTAAATTCTGAGATGCTATTTCTGTATAACCTGGTCATTCGCTGCAGCTTCAGGTATTTGTGTGACACCTGAGACTCAGAATTACAGCTTTGAAGGTATGAAAGTCAGCAGTACCACACACGGGAACTGTTTAAAAAGTTGAAAAAGTGATCAGACTTCAACTAGAGATATGATTGAAGCTTATCTCGATAGGGACTAAGTTAAATCAGAACACAGGGTAAAGGATGATATGGTTCATAGTTTAAAACTTCTAGGTGAAGCCAAAAGAGAGAAGTTTATTTGGTGCAAAATTTATATTTTTGATAGCGCATTATCTAACTTAACTTGTATGATCCATTTACTCAAATTACATGGACCATAATTACATGGAAACTTGAATAGAAAGTGAGATCTTTTTGGTTTGTACAGGTTAGGTTGATGCCCCAATATATCCCAGAGTAATTTGGGCAGAGAATAAAAAAGTATTTGCAAAGGCCCCTGGGGGACTAGGGAGAAAGGAGGAAATATTCAACTTCCCCATCTGGGGAATTCCTGATATTCTCGCAAGCAGTGGGATCAACCAATTCAATAGGCTGTGCCCTCAACCTTGGGGTTCACCCCTATGAAACTTCCTCCTGCAAAGGAGAAGCCAAGCCTCCTTATAATTATGTCTAAGAGTCACCCCCAGAGAACCTCTTTTGTTGCTCAAATGTGGCCTCCCTAAGCCAACTGGGCAGGTGAACTCACTACTCTCCCACCCCCACCGCCACCACATGGGACATGACTTACAGGGGTGAAAATTTCCCTGGCAACATGGGATATGATTTCCGGGGATGAGCCAGGGCCTGGCATTCGGAGTCAAGAGGTTATCTGGAGGTTATTTTTAGCATTATATAGATATCCCTTTTTAGTTTGTGGTGTATTGGAGTGGCTAGAGGGAAGTACCTGAAGCCTTTGAACTGTTTTCCAGTAGCCTTGATTCTTGAAGATGAGACGGTATAACTATATAGCTTTTACAATGTGACCATGTGATTGTGAAAACTTTGCGGCTGACACTTGCTTTATCCTGGGTATGGACAGATGAATAAAAAAATAAGGATAAAAAGTAAAGAAATATTATGAGGGATAAGGGGTAAAAAAAATTGAGTAGACTGCAATACTAGTGGTCATGAGTGGGAGGTGTAAGGGGTATAGGATGTATGGGTTTTATCTTTTTTAATTTCTTTTTCTGGAGTGATGCAAGCATTCTAAAAATGGTCATGATGATGGAATACACAACTATGTGATGATATTGTCAGCCAATGATTGTACATTTTGGATGGATTATATGTATGTGAAGATATCTCAATAAAAATAAATATTTCTTTAAAAATCAGTTCCCCATAGATGAGAGGATTTTCCATTTCTAAACTCTATGTGATTCCATTGGTTTGTATATCTGTCTTTGTGCCAGTATCATGCTGTTTTTACCAATGTAGCTTTCTAATATGCTTTAAAGACAGGAAGTGTGAGAACACCAAATTCATCTTTCTTTCTCCAGGTATTTTTAGCTATTTGGGGCACCCAGCCCTTCCAAATACATTTGACTGGGTTTTCTACTTCCTTGTGCTGGTTTGAAATGATGTATGTACCCTAGAAAAGCCATGTTTTAATCCTAATCCCTTTTTGTAAAGGCAGCCATTTCTTCTAATCCCTATTCAGTACTGTATGTTTGAAACTGTAATTAGATCATCTCCCTGGAGATGTGATTTAATCAAGAGTGGCTGTTGAACTGTATTAGGTAGAGGCATGTCTTCACCCATTTGAGTGGGTCTTGATTAGTTTCTAAAGTCCTATAAAAGAGGAAACATTTTGGAGAATGAAGGAGATTCAGAGAGAGCAAAGCAGAATGACATAGCCACGAGAAGCAGAGTCCACCAGCCATCGACCTTCGGAGATGAAGAAGGAAAATGCCTTCCAGGGAGCTTCATGAAACAGGAAGCCAGGAAAAGAAGCTAGCAGATGACAACATGTTCGCCATGTGCCCTTCCAGATGAGAGAGGAACCCTGACTGTGTTCACCACATCCCTTTCCAGATGAGAGAGAAACTCTGTGTTTGCCATGTGCCCTTCCACTTGAGAGAGAAACCCTGAACTTCAATCGGCTTTCTTGAATCAAAGTATCTTTCCCTGGATGCCTTAGATTGGACATTTCTATTGACTTGCTTTAACTGGGATATTTTCTCAGCCTTGGAACTGTAAACTAGCAACCTATTAAATTACCCTTTTTAAAAGCCATTCTGTTTCTGGTATATTGCATTCCGGTAGCTAGCAAACTAGAAGATTCCTCAAAATAAGTTGTTGGGATTTTGATTGGTATTGTGTTGAATCTATAAATCATTTTGTGTAGAAGTGACATCTTAACTATATTTAGTCTTCCAATCCATGAACATGGTGTTCTAGTTTGCTAGCTGCTGGAATGCAATATACCAGAAACAGAATGGCTTTTAAAAAGGGGAATTTATTGAGTTTCTAGTTTACAGTTCTAAGGCCAAGAAAATGTCCCAATTAAAACAAGTCTATAGAAATGTCCAATCAAAGGTATCCAGGGAAAGATACCTTGGTTCAAGAAGGCCAATGAAGTTCAGAGTTTCTCTCTCAAATGAGAAGGCACATGACCAACACACTCAGAGCTTCTCTCTCGGCTGGAAGGGCACATGGCGAATATGACATCATCTGCTAGCTTACTCTCCTGGCTTCTGGTTTCATGAAGCTCCCCGGGAGACATTTTCCTTCTTCATCTCCAAAGGTCGCTGGCTGGTGGACTCTGCTTCTCGTGGCTATGTCGTTCTGCTCTCTCTGAATTTCTTTCTCCAAAATATTTCCTCTTTTATAGGACTCCAGTAAACCAATGAAGACCCACTCAAATGGGTGGAGACATGTCATCCCCTAATCCAGTTTAACAACCATTCTTGACTAAATCACATCAACCAGGGATATGATCTCATTACAGTTTCAAATATGCAGTATTGAATAGGGATTATTCTACCTTTACGAAATGAGACTTATATTAAAACATGGCTTTTCTTAGGGGGCATACTTCCTTTCAAACCAGCACACATGGTATTTCTTCCATTTACTTAGATCTTCTTCAATTTCTTTTAGCAATGTTTTGTAGTTTTCTTCATATAGGTACTTTATGTCCTTGGTTAAATTTATTCCTAGTTTATTCTTTTGGTTGCTATTGTAAATGGAATTTTTTTCTTGATTTCCTCCTCAGATTACTCATTACTAGTGTATAGAAGCACTACTGATTTTTGTAAATTGATCTCGTATCCTGCCACTTTGCAGAATTTACTATCTCCAGTAGCTTTACAGTTGATTTTTCAGAACTTTCTATATATAGGATCATGTCATCTGAGAACAGTGAAAGCATATTTCTTTCTTTCCAATTTGGATGTCTTATATTTCTTTTTCTTTTTACCTACTTGCTCTGGTTAGAACTTCCAGCAGAATGCTGAATAACAACAATGACAGTGGACATCCTTGTCTTGTTCCAGATCTTAAAGGCAAAGCTTTCAGTATTTCACCATTGAGTATGATGTTAGCTGTGAGTTTTTCAAATATGCACTTTATCGTGTTGAGCAAGTTTCCTCCTATACACATTTTTTAAAGTGTCTTTTATCAAGAAAGATGTGATTTTGTGAAATGCCTTTTTCAATGTCTCAATAGAGACGATCATGTGATTTAGTTCCCTTCAATTTGTTAATGTGGTACATTACATAATTCATTTTCTTATGTTGAAACATCCTTGCCTACTTGGGACAAATACCACTTGATCATGGTGTATAATTCTCTTAATATGCTGTTGGATTTGATTTGCTAGTATTGTTACGGATTTTTGCATCTTATTCATAAAAGAAATTGGTCTGTAACTTTCTTTTCTTCTCATGAACAGACACTTTTCTAAATAATAAATACAAATGGTTCAAAAGCATATGAAAAGATGCTCAACTTCACTAGCTCCCAGGGAAAGGCAAATCAAAACCACACTGAGATACCATCTTACCCCTACTAGAATGACCATTATTAAAAAAAAATAGAAAATTACAAGTACTGGAAAGATGTGGAGAAACAGTACACTCATATTCACTGTTGGTGGGAATTAAGAAGTATGCAGTTGCTCTAGACAGACAGTTTGGCAGTTCCTCAGAAAGCTGGTATAGAATTGCCACATAATTCACCAATCCCATTACTAGTACATACTTGGGAGAACTGAAAGCAGGGACACAAACAGACATTTGCACACCAATGTTTATAGTGGCATTATTCACAATTCACAATTCACAATGGATGGAAACAGCCCAAATGCCCATGAACAGACAAGTGGACAAACATATTGGTATATATGTATGATGGACTATTACACAGCTGTAAGGCAGAATAATGTCATAATATATGCAACAATGTGAATGAAACTTGAGGGTATTATGTTGAGTGAAATAAGCCAGAAATGAAAGGACAAATACTGTTAAGTCTCACTAATATGAACTAACTATAATATGCAAACTCTGAGAGTTAAAGGTAAGAACACAGGTTATCACGAAATAGAAAGCAAGCAGAGATTGGGCAATCAATGCTTAAGAAGTACAGAATACTCAATAAGGTTAATTGTAAAGGTTCGGAAATGGATAACATAATATTGTGTGAGAGTAGCACAATACTGTAAGTGACATTAACAAAGCTAAGTGTGAGTATGGTTGAAAGAGGGAGGCTAGAATCATGTATATCAAGAGAAGAAAAGTTAAAGGATAAAAACTGGGACTGTATAACTTAGCAAAACCTAGAGTGGACAATGGTGGTTAATTTTACAAATATAAGAAAATTTTAACATGAACAAGAACAAATGTTATGTCACTACTACAAGGAGTTAAAAATGGGATGGTAAAAACAAAAAAAGAGTGGGCCACAGTGGCTCAGCAGGCAAAGTTCCTGCCTGCCATGCTGGAGACCCAGCCTCGATTCCCAGTGCCTGCCCACGGGGGGGGGTGGGGGGGGGGGAGAAAAATGTGATGGTGTATGGAAAAAATACAATTAAGGCAAACTAAAGTCTATAGTTAACAGTAATACTATAACATTCTTCATTAATTGTAACAAAGTCAATATACCACAGCTAAATATAAATAAGAAGGGGATATAAAGAAGGGGTATGGGATTTTTTTCCTTCTTTCTTTTCAGAAGAAATGGGAATGTTCTCATATAGATTGTGGCGGTGAATGCATAACTATGTGATTATACTAGGAGCCAATGATTGTACACTTAGAATGGACTGTATGGTGTGTGAATAAAACTGCTAAAAAATAACAAAAATGGGGTGTGGGGTAAGGGGAATTAGATGTTATATTTTTGAAGTAATGAAATGTTTTTTTTTTTTTGGAGTGATGAAAATGTTCTCCAAGTGTGGTGATGAATGCACTACTATATGATGATACTGTGAGCCACCGATTGTATACTTTGGATGGATTATATGTTGTGTGAATATCTCAATAAAATTGCATTAAAAAATAATGCAATACTAATGTACAAACCTCTTTCCACTCTTAATTTCTGGTTTTAATTGAAACGTTATTTAATAGTGGCTCCTTATTCAGAATCGATTTTGTTTTTTGATCAACAGATATTATAATATTTAAGTAGTTTTCAAGCAGTCATATGTTACATGGAGTTTTTAACAGGAACATTGCTAAACTGTTACCAAATGCCTTTTCAGCATTGACTGATGGATCATATTTTTCTCCTTTAATTAAGAGATTTTTAAAGTACTGAACAAGGCTTGCATGCCTGAATTAAACTCTATTTGCCAACATTTTGCCAAATATAGTCTTTAGTTTTTGTTAACTGGGCAGTGATATCAGAATTGATACTTACCTCATATAATGAACTTGGGAGGTTCCATCTTTTTTATAGTTTATAAATAACAGTAGTTCTCAAACTTATTAGTCTCTGGGTCTCTTTACAGTCTTAAACATTATTGATCTCCCTAAAGATAATGTATCTATGTGAGTTAGATCTTCTGGTATTTATCAAGTTAGAAATTAAAATGGAGAAAAACTGTAAATACAAGAATATACAGACACATTATATGTGATGACATCTACAGACCTGCCCTGTAGTCTAGTGAGGTAACACGAATAAAATAGTCAATTAATATTTCTGTATTACTGTGAAATTAGTTTTGACCTTTTTGGATCCTCTGAAAGGGTATTCAGCCCACTCTTTGAGAACTGATGATTTAAAATAATACTAAATATTAAAATCAAATGGGGAGGGAAGAAAAAGAAACAACAATGGAATTATTTGTTATTTAAAAGTGAGCTAGATAAATATGATCATGGGGACATAGGCATAACAATGTGATGATACTTTGAGTGGTGTGTCAATATATCTCAATAAAAATGTAAATCAAAAGAATAAATTTATTGAGACTCCAATGTATCAGGCTACCTTGGCACAGCTAGTTGTCAGCACAGTTAACATACATTCTCCTTTCTCTGATGCACAGTTAACATACATTCTCCTTCCTCTATTGCACCATGCAAGGCAGTCTTCTAAAGACCACACACCTTCTCTTACAGAAAGAATTTACTGGTTTGAATAGTCTGTTTGGACTGGCAGCTTTGATTCTCCTGGAAACGTATCAAACTGGCATTCTGTTTTATCTATCATTCTCTTACTAGTTTGGTTTGTGTCTCAGTCTCTTTAAGGTTGACCATCTCTGGGTGTACTGCTAGACTCTGAAGGACAGACCCTGAGGCACAGTGATGGCCAGGCACCCAAGCAGGCAAGGCTGATAGGCCAGCCAGTTTTCTCTATGGCATCTCCATCTTGCTTCTTTTCATTATAAGCCATGGAACTATGTCATGAAATATCTGTGGGCTTTGTTTCTTGAAAGAGAAGTTTTTCCATGACAGTATTTTGTACACACAGACACAAAACATAGATGCCTCAGCTACAGAAAAATTCAGAATTGTACTAATACCAGATAAACTGATGTAACCACTCTGGATCAAGTCCCTTTATGGAGTAGGAAGAAACCATGGCTAATACTAATCCCTAAATGGCCCCCAAATGCCCCATCTAAGGGTCTTCTATGACCTTTACTAGACTTGTTTCCAGATCAAGGATGGAAAAGAGAAACAAGCAGAAAATCCACCTCTGCCATAAGGAAAAAACTACCCAAGCAAGTCACTAGATAAATTTGAAAAGATTTGGGCAAGGTGGAAAGGCAGAAATACCTCTGTATTATTATTTTTGACAGGTGTGGGAAATTGAATTGTGTACCCAATTTGGACATGTTCTTGGTCTTGGCCCACATTCTGGTATGGACACATAAAATCTCTTCAAGAGCTGTGCTTTAATCCAGATTACTAGAGTCAGTCCCCCAGAAGATGGAAGTCAACAGGACCCAGAAGAGAAAGGAGATGACTCTGTGCACTGACGTATGAAAAAAAAGCCAAGGGCCCATGATCACCAGCAGCCTGCCCCACATGCCACAGTCTTTGTAGAGAAAGCATCATCTTGCAGATGCCTTGATTTGGGACATCTAGCCTCAAAACTGTGGACCAATAAATTCCCATTGTTTAAGCTGACCAATATTACGGTATTCTTTTAGCAGCTGGATAACTAAAGCAATAGTTCAAGCTGCTTCTCATCAGTAAGAAAAACTATCACTCAGCCTTCAGCTTGAACTGCTGGCTCCAGGTTGTATGTCCCATTATAAGATGGTGCTGCTGGGTAGGAAGACATTTCTTACTGAAAGCCAAATTTGTCTTTCTGTAACTTTCCCCCACTGGTTCTCAATTAGTCTACTTGAGCCAGAACAATAAGCCTATGCCTTCCTTCAACAACAGATACTCATCCTCCAACAGTTAGAAGCAGCTATCATGTTTCCATTAAAACATGCATTCTGCAGGTTAAGGAGCCACTCCAGGATTTCAGGAGAGCATAAACACAGTTTTTACACAGGAGACGAAAAAGAGTGACTTTACTTCATGATGGTAAAAGAACCGGGTTCTAGAGAGCTAAATGTTGAGTGACACTATTAGATCTATGGTGAATCCCAAAATGAGCTACAGACTCAAAATGATTTGGCCAAAAGGCAATTTTAGGAAACCTATGGATATCCTTGGTTCAGATACTGGGAACCACACTTGTCCGATCTCCAAAGCTTATCCCAGTGAGAATGGGAGGGCAACACTGAACAACCATTTCCTGGTTCTGACCCTGTCAACGCCTGTTTGTAGGACTTTCCTCTCTGGACCCATTTCCCTTGATGGCTGATGAAGCTTCTAAACCATCTCTAAGCATCTCTTCCATTTCTCCAGTGCAATGACTAATGATTCTAACTATTCTCAATGAACTATAAATAGGAATCTCATAGTAATTATTAGACTATAAGCAACTTAAAAACAGGGACTGCTGTTCATCTTTGTGACACCACAGCTTACCACTGTGTCAGATGCATAGTGAGTGTTCAATATAGGTTTGTTTAAAGAACCGTACCTGCAATGATTTCACCAGTCAACAAATAAACCCAAGTAGGAACAAGTGCTGGCATATCATGGCTAGAATTAGCTTCCCCATATCTTCTGGGAACCACAGGGCCCTGGGTGGGGTGCAGATACCCCTTCACTGGGGCCATGGGTGGGCTCCTTTAGAACATGAGGATAACAACCCCATCTACCTTGAGAGGCTGCTATGAGGCTCAAATCAGACATGAGCAGAAATGCTCTTTGGAAAATTACACAGAATTCAACAAATATACAAAGATCAGTGTTTTCTACATTGTCCAGGCCTACCCTGGGGAACAAATGAGATGTCTGACTAAATTTCCTCTCATCTTGACTGTTCCATGATTCCGTCTTCTCCCTTGATTTTCCTGAACCAATCAACTACATCCTCCCTCATCTCTACGGTGAGGCACGAGACAAAGCCAAGACAACTGAGGGTCCTAACCCAGGATTTTGTTGAGAAAGGGGCTCTCAGCCACCACGGGGATCCACAGAGACAGGCCAAAGTTGAGAAAGTGAGGAAAGGGTGCTGTGTTACAAGGCCAGGTCACGTGGGGGGAGCAGTTGTCAGAGTGGTGCGACCCTGTGATGGACAAATCAGAACTGCATCCCTCCCCTATTCTGTTTCCCCTCCCACCTCCTTCTCTGAGTGAAAAACATTCTAAATATAGACCTGAATCGAGCCAAAGATAATAATAATAATAAATCAGGTTTAGAAACTAATACTGACTAGATGTTGGAAAACCTAGCACAGTGGGGCTGTATTAATACATGTGTGGTGTTCAAGCTACATAACCTGACTGACCATGGTCACTCATGAGAAGCCTACAATGCAGTGTGGGGTTCAGGTTTGCGTGTCTCCTTTTAAGGGAAACTTTAACAAATTCACACACCTCCAGAGAGAAGCAGTCACAATGCTTGAGCCATCTGAAACCATGCCCTATGAGGAAGGGTTAAAGAACTACACAGGAGATAAAGAACAAGACTACGAGATCCAAAGGCAGCCATTTACAAATATAGGAGAGGCAGTCTTGCATTTTATGTTGCTCCCCTGAGCAAAAACTGGAATGCTGGCTGGAAGGTATAAGGAGATGGCCCCCAACTGTCCCACAGTGGACAGCAATGGAACAGGTAAAGAAAGAGAAAGGAGAATGGAAGCAGAGGATGAAACATGGAACTACATAACATAGTGAATCCTGTTGTGAACGATGAAGGTGGTTAGTAGTACACATATAAGAATGTTCTTCCATGAACCAGAATAAATGTATGTCACACTACAAGGTGTTAATAATAGGGTGGTATATGGAAAAAAAATAATACCTAATGCAAACTACGGACCATAGTTAAGAATAATATTTTATATTTAGAGGCATAGCTCACTACTATAGCAAAGTTGATATTTGTAATAACTTCTTACTTGATACTTTGAGAAAGCACAGTTTTGATAGTTAATCAAATGGTATTTAAGATACTGTTTAATATTTAGAATTCAAGTAAGTCTGATATCTGTATTTACAGATTTTTTTTCCTTCCTTGCTTTAATTTTAAATTGGTTCATGAAACATATCGTACAAACAGGTTTTATGATGATTACTTAGATTTCTTTTAATATGCCTATGGATAAGCTAACTAAGATATGCATTTTAGGTGGTTAAGATATCCACGTGTTAATTGTAAAAGTATTTATATCTTCATATTTTCCTGAAATAATAAAAATATTTAATAACATAGGTCATTACTATAGTAATGCAGATATTTTTAAGAACTTTCTATTTGTATCTCGAGAACATTCACAGTTTCAACAGCTGATCAAATGGTATCTAAGTTAGTTTTTAATACTTAGAGTTTAAGAACTTTGCTATTCAAATATGCAGATTTTTTTTTCCTTGCTGCCTTAATTTAAGTTGGTTTATGAAACTTATAAACACAGGCTTTACAATGATTATATGTATACTTTATTTAAATATACCTATGCTTAAGCTAAGATATCCATTTTTGGTGGCTCTAAATGTATTGTTTGTTTTCTTAAATAAAAAATATGTAAAACAAAACAAATAAATAAACTAAAATAAGAAAGCTAAAAAAAAAAAGAATATTTTAATATTCTTCCATCAATTGTAACAGAGGTACCACACCAATGTTAAGTGTCAATAATAGGGAAGTACATACGGAGTTTTCTTTCTGGAGCAATGAAAAGGTTCTGAAATTGATTGTGGTGATGAAAGCACAACTCTGTGATTATAATAAGAACCAATGATTATACACTTTGGATAGATTTTATGGTGTGTGAACACAACTGCTTTTTTAAAAATTACATTAAAACTAAAAAACAAAAAAAAAAGAAAAGTCAGTGAGAAGGAGGGAGGCCCGGTAGCAGCCAGATTAGCCATCTGTCAAAAATGTTAACAGTGGATTTTCCACAACACAGGCAGTCAAACTGCTGGCCTGGCTCCGACTGCCAACCAGGGACCCTATGATTCTGGGGAGACTCAAGGCCCATCCTTACTGTGCCTCTCACCAACCCTGTGAGTTTGTACATTGCTCCACTTCACAGTTTGGAATGATCTCAATGAGCCATTTCTTTTTTGCATGGGCAGGCAACGGGAAAAAAATCCGGGTCTCCGCATACCAGGCGAGAACTCTGCCTGCTGAGTCATCATGGCCCACCCTGACCCATTTTTTTTTTAAATATAGTAACAAACAAACACAAACATCTTAAATTATGATCACTCCGTTCTACATATATAATCAATAATTCACAATATCATCACATAGTTGCATATTCATCATCATGATGAATTCCTTAGAACATTTGCATCAATTCAGAAAAAGAAATAAAAAGACAACAGAAAAAAATTTCATACATACCATACCCCTTACCCCTCCCTTTTATTTGATCACCAGCACTTCAACCTAAATTTACTTTAACATTTGTTCCCCCTATTATTTATTTTTATTCCATATGTTTTACTCGTCTGTTGATAAGGTAGATAAAAGGAACATCAGACACAAGGTTTTCACAATCACACATCACATTGTGAAAGCTATATCATTATATAATCATCTTCAAGAGACATGGCTACTGGAACACAGATCTACATTTCCAGGTAGTTCCCTCCAGCCTCTCCATTACACCTTGACTAACAAGGTGATATCTATTTAGTGCGTAAGTATAACCTGCAGGATAACCTCTCCATTTTCATTTTGTCTCTTTTCACTCTTCCCTCTTTTGGCCACCCTGACCCATTTCTATTTTAAACATTGCACTGCAATCTGAAGTGAATCCAGGTGTAAAGCTGCTACCTTAACCTTTGGTCATATATCTGACCAACTCGGGTAGCCAAGGGGCTGCGAGGTACATACATGTGGGGTAAGACGTTCCTCTGACAAGCTCTGTGGAATGCAGTGGCTCTCAGTGACTGCTGCTGCCATCTCAACTGTGCTGCTAATCCCTCTCCATGCCTCCTGGGAGTACTTGGAGAGAATTATGGCAACTCTCACCAAACCAAAGACTCAAAACCTAGCTCAAAACTCCAGAGTAAGAAGATTGTGGTTTTGAGGCTGGGAGAAGTTCAGTGGACCTCATTTCTACCTCCACTACCAAGTGATTACTGAAACCTCATCGATTCACAAAAGTTGGATATGAGGTTCACATACCACACAAAAATACTTCGATTGTATAACCAATAGATATAGTCTTTAAATATGTTTCCTGCATCACCCTTTGAAGTCCACTGGTCTAATCTCCCTTGAAAGAACTTCCTGATCAGCTGCAATGAGGCCAGCAGCCCTGAGATCCATGGAGGCATGCTCCTCCCAGGTAGCCCCCAGGCAATGACTCAGCACAGACGGTCCTAGGGCCTGGCTACTCTGCTCTGCCCTACACAGGACTCCTCTACAGGCTGTATTGCAGACTAAGGCTCTTCCTACCCCATCCTGCTTCCTTACCCTTCTCCCTTCACAGGTATCAAACCTGCAACCCATTCTTTTCAGTTTTCACAGGCATCACCCCAAAAAACCTTTTTGTGCTTCTAACTCCTTCATCTACTTCCTGAAGGACACAACCAACATATTTCCCTTCAAAATAAAATAGTTTGAAAATAATCTGAGAGCCATCTAGTGCGTATTGAGTAAGCATGTCCAGAGGTCAGGGTGCTGGGTGAGTATACACCCAACAATTGGCTGGCTTATGACTCAGCTCAATGTCATCGGCCACTGTGATGAGTCTGGTGATTATAGAGTGTGGCTTGGAGCTATGTACCCCAGAAAAACATGATCTTAATCTTAATCCATTCCTGTGGGTTGTGAACTTCTAGCAAATAGGCCCTTTTGATGGGGTTACTTCAGAGTTATGGTGTGGCCCAACTGAATCCTATCACTGGAGGCTCTATAGAGAAGGCCACAGAGAGAGAAGCCAGAGGCGTTAAGTCAATGGAACCAGAAAGATAAAGGAGAGCCCAGGAGAGGCCACCATGTGTACTGACATATGACAGAAAAGCCAAGAACCAAGGATCTCCAACAGCCAGTTCCAGAATGCCACAATCTTCCAGAAAAAGGCATTACCTTGGTAACACCTTGATTGTGAACTTCTCCCAGCCTCAAAACCACGAGCCAACAAATTCCCTCTGTTTAAGGCAACCCACTGCATGGTAATTGTTTTTAGCAGCAAGGAAACTAAACATACTGCTTTAAATCGATTTACCTTATATCCACAATTGATCATCATTTAAAGATAGGAAGCTTGGGAAACACTGATGCTGAAATACAAGTTAATGTAAAAGTAATGAGGATATGTTAAAGACACAGGGAACTATTTTAAGCAGTTCCCACTGACCAAATCTGGTATGCTAAGCAAATAAAAATATATGATAGTAATAGATTATAACCTAGAGAAAAGTAAGAACCATTAATAAATTCAAATATAAATAAAATAAATGAATATATACATAAATAGAGGAGAAGGTATAGCTTTTCTATACAAGTAGGATGCCAACAAATAAATATAGAAGAAATTATGGAATTCAGTAATCCCCATTTCATCATCACCATAGTACTGATTCAGAGAATCACCATCAAATGGGTGAACATTTGATAAGAAATAGGACATTAGCAGAGTCTCAAAGTATCTTCCCATAGGATATTTATTCATTATGAAGGGGAAAATAGTAACCCAACAACAGAGAGGCCTGGCACACACCACTTCAACAAGTGATCCAAGTTAAAATCATGGTAAAGGCACAAAGAAATACCCTGTGTTCCCTGACAGGACACGCTGTGGAGGACACGTTACCATTTCTGAAGTATTCCTGCTAACAACAGAGCCTGAACCTCATGGTATAAAAGCAACAGACAAACCCAAATTGGACATTTTAAAAAATAAGTAGCCTATATTAAAAAATATCAAGGTCATGAGATGCATGAAAGACTGAGCAGTGATCTAGATGAAAGAAACATGACAACTAACTGCATCATATGGGCTTGGATTAGATTCTGGATCAGTAAACATGTGTTTATGTTTTTGTTTTTTGCTATGAAGGACATTCAGGGAAAACTGGTGAAATTTAAATAAAGTGTGTATATTACCAAGTGATGTATCGGTGTTAATATACAGATTTTGCTGATAGCATGTCCTTGTTTTGAGGACATATACTCTGAAGTATTCAGAGACAAAAGGGTATCTTGTCTGCACCTTACTCTTAAACAGTTCTTTCTCTACACGTCTTCCTTCTCTACACATACACAGATATATATATATCTCTTTCTCTTTATAGAGCTAGAGACAGAAGTAATAAAGCAAACAGGGTAAAATGTTAACATTTGCAAAATCTGGGTAAAGGCTATATGGGAATGTTTAGCACCATTTCTGTAATTTTTCTATAAGCCTGAAATTATTTCAAAATGAAAAGTTAAAAGCCAAAAATGTTAAAGTTCACGAGGCGCACAAAACAGTAATTCCACATATTTGCTTCAAAAGGCTCTCCATCAGATTTAGAAGTGCTTATACCTGATCAAACTTCATATATAATGAATTATGACATCTCTGCTATTTCAAAAACTAATGTTGAAAGATAAAGAATAATGACAATTTATATTTAATTAGACTTTTGTTGGCAACAAAAGACCTGACATAACTAATGAGTCGTTTGTAGAGAAGCAACCTAGAATAGCTACCTAAACCTTTCCCATTTCATCATTATATATTATATAGTGTAATATAAACTATGTAGTATACACCATACTATTTAAATATTATAAAATTATGCATACTGAAATACTATAAAACATCAGTTTATATTCTACAATGACTTCTATTTATTGTTTTCTTTTTGTGAAAGGCTAGCTACTATGGCTGGTCTTGTCATCTGGTCCTGGCCAGTGAGATCCAAGTGGAAATCTAGACTACAAGGGCTTCTGGGAAACCTGTTTGCACCCAGTCCAGAGCCAGTGCAGGGAGGACTTTCAATAAATAAAATACCTAGGAATATATTTACCTTCCAAAATTACTACAAAGCTACAGAAATCAAAACAGTGTGGTACTGGTATAAGAAAAGACATATAGACCAATGGAATACAATTGAAAGCACTCACATATGGCCAATTGATTTTCAACAAGGGTGCTAAGTAAAATTCAATGAGAACAGACTCTTTTAACAAATGGTGCTGGTAAAATTGGCGGACCACATGCAAAAGAACGAAGTTGGTCCCTTACCTCACACCATATACAAAATTTAAATCTAAATGAATCAGGCACCTAAATATAAGAGTTAAAACCACAAAACATTTAAAAGATAACACAGGGGAAAATCCTCATAGCCTTCTATTTGGCAATGGATTCTTAGATACACCAAAAGCCATATAGCAAAAGAAAAAAGTAGAAAAACGGAACTTTATCAAAATTAAAAACTTTTATGCAAACAACATTAACAAGAAAGTGAAAAGACAACCTACAAAATGAGAGAACATATTTGCAACTTTTATTCTTGCTATCCAGAATATATAAAGAATTCCTACAATTCAAACAATGACAAGATAACCCAATAAAACATGGGCAAAGTAGAAATGTGAAACAGCTCAGCCACTGTGGGAAACAGTATAGTGGATTCCTCAGAAAGTTAAATATAGAATTTCCATATGATTTGGCAATTCCGCTACTAGGTGCATACCTAAAGAAATTGAAACCAGAGATTCAAGCAGATACTAGTATACACCAGTGTTCATAGCAGTACTCTTCGTAAAAGCCAAAAAAGGTAGAGACAGCCCAAGCATCCATAAACAGAGAATGTCGTACATATGTACAAGGCTGGCTTTAAGGAATGAAGTTCTATGACAAGCTACACATAGGAGAAGCTTGAAAATATTATTCTGAGTAAAATAAGCAAGGCACATAAGGACAAATACTGTATGGTTTCAATTATATGAGATACCTCAAACATGCAAATGCAAAGAGACAAAGTAGATTACAGGTTACTAGGGTCTGGGGGGCCGGGGGGTGGTAGAGGTATTTATTGTTTAATGGGTACAGAGTTTCTATTTGGAGTGTTATATTATTAATGTAATTACAGTCCTTGAATTATATACCTATGGTTAAATGGCAATTTTTATGTTATATACACTGAAAGGCTCAGATGCCCAAGTTGCAGGGTTGGAGGAAAGGCACCAAAAGGGGAAGAAAATCCTGGGTCCCAGCAAGTCAATGTTAGGCCAACCTGGAAGAGAAGGATGCACCCAGAAGGAGTATTTTTGGCACTCCCTACAATTTGTTAAAATTTGTTGACCCATATATATGAAAAAGAATTTTCTTCACAAAGTATTCAATACCCAAGAAGCCCCTGTACATTGTTTCTGAACTGTAAGAGTCCTTCTTTGAAGAACACCTGGGCCATTTCAGCCCTTTCCATAATGAAGCTGAGATTGAACTACTAGTCCTGCTATCACTTCATGGCCTCTGCAACAGGCAGGGTCTGTTGGAGAGGGTCTGCAATTTGGATGTCTTTGCTGATGCAAGGAGCCTGAGCAGGAAACTAACCAAGTAACCATTACTCAAAACTAAGTGTCACATGTGCATTGAGTAGTGAATGGAGGTCACAAGGACAGTATACGTTCCCAGAACGGTCAGACAAGTTAACCTCTGGAACAGATGCTAAAGCACCAGTGAACAACTGGATGAGCTGAATCTGCAGAAAGAGTCTGATGCTGTGTAAATGGATTGCTGATTGAAACTAGGGGTAGATGCCAAAATCCTCCCAAAAGAACGAGGGCAACTCAGTCTCAACCATGAACTCCCCAGTGCCTCTCACACTTCAAGTCCTGATGCTATAGCACAGTTTTTATGCGTCATACCTGGGCTCTAGTAAAAAAGGGAAGAAGCCAAGTGCAATTCCGTCCCACAGTGTCTGAAGATCAGGAAACCTGACTTTAGTGACAGCGCGAGGTTCTCAAGAGGGAACTAACTGATGCAAATACCTCTAGAGTCACTTTCTCAATCTTGGCACTAATATTTTGGGCCAGATACTTCCTTGCTATAATGAGCTATCCTGTACACTGTAGGTCACAGGGTAGCATCTGGGGCTTCTGCCCACTAGATGCCAGTAACAATCTCTCAGATGTGATAAGCAAAAATATCTCCAGGTGATAGCAAAATTGCCCTAGGTTAAGAAGCACGGTATACGAGGAAAAATTCAGCACAGGCTAATAGCCGAGTGGGTAAGTGTCTTAGAGTGCTGGACTGACTCTGCACCTCGGCTCCTGTGTCCCCGCTGAGAGAGTCAGAGAATAGGATGTATAATAAGAGCTTGAAGGCCCTGGGGGCAGATAGATATGGGATGTAATTCTGGGCCTCAGTCCAGTCACCTGATTATTTTTTCGACCAAATGATCCATGAAGGGTACTCTCCACCTAATAGATTCCTCATGGAAAGTAATAACTTAGCATCCTGGCTATGTAAATCAGCTTTTGGTGTCTGTGTATTGAAACCTGAGGCTGATTTGCAGGACAATCTAGGGAGGGAAAAAAAGTGTATCTGAATATGCAAAACTGATTTCTAAACTCAAATCATGATATAGATTGATGGTTTCCAACCCTAGCACCATTTAAGAATCATCCAGAGAATTTTTTTTTTTGAACCAATGTATAAATCCCATCCAAGACCAATTAAATAAACCCATTTGCAATGTCTTAAAAGCTTCTCAGCTGGTTCTAATGTCCAACCACATCAAGATTCACAGTTCAGTTCACAGCTAGCCAGTTTTCACCACCCTCCTAAGCACAGTGCCAGCTATAGGCCAAGCATCAGGCTGGGGCTACTGCAATCAGGAGAAGAATATACCTGCCTACAAGGATTTCATGCCCTGCCAGGTAAACAATAGGTATACGCTTTGGAAACAATTATTAAACCAAATCGTAGTGAAGTCTAGAGGTGTTTTGGGGAGATTTATAAGCAAATAATGAAAATAAATGAACATGCTAAGTGAAGGACCTCTTTGGAGTTGATTTAAGTGCTACATCTGCAGACTTTTTCTATGTAGCTTATGAAAAGCCACTTAGCAGCCTTGAATGGGTTTTTGTTGTTTTTAAGAATGAAGAACTGAGCTAATCTTCTCCAAGCAGCCTACATAAATTCTTAGCATATGAAATTGCTAGGTGGTTTCCAGAGAAAATTTTCTGCTGCTTCCTACTACCAATGCCTAGAAAAGTCCCTTCAGTCCCTTTGTCCAACATGAAAGGAGGCCCAGTGAAGTCCCCCAGGGTGCCCAGCAGCAAGTAGGGGAGGGGAGGACTAAGTCACCTGATGATAGGGTTGGGTGGACACTTCTAGCTTATCCTGTGCTACACAGGATCAGAAGCTGGGGAAAAGTTAAGCAGCAAAAATCCGGGTGCCAGAATTTTTAGACTCAGATCTTAATTTTTAGATCCACCAATTTCCTTCCTATAAGTTGATTTACACCCATTTATCAGCAGAGACAAAAATGCCCGAGAGTTTCCTAAGATCCCTCCTAGGTGTGTTACCACTCTCACATGTTGAGAATACCCCTATACATAGTGGCGTCCCATAAATCCTCACAAGTTTAGGGGACTAACAGGATCGGCAGTTACAATAAAGCCCACTTTGAAGAGGAAGAAACCAAGACTGTGAAAAGTTAGGGGATTCATTCAAGGTCCAGCATTAGTGACTGCTAAGTTCACTGTCAAAGTCAGAGAGGAAGAAAACGCCTCCCCCAACAACCTGGAGGCCTCAGGGAGAAAGGGAAGCCAGGACTTAATTTTGGGCTACCAACTCCCAGAGGGCAGAGGTGATGGTTAAGAGACCCTGTTGTGGCAAGATATGGCAAGAGACGCCACAGCCAGAAACTGCAGCAAGTACTGTAATCATTCACACAGTATTCACTAAGTACAAGGCCTTATTGTGTCACATGAATTAAGCTATTTATTCTTCACCAAAACCTACGAGAAGACAGACATCATTTTACATCCATTTCATAAAAGAGGAAATGAAGCAGAGAGATGTTAAATAATTCACCTAAAATTAGAGTGCTAGGGCCATGGTGGCTCAGCAGGCAGAGTTTTCGCCTGCCATGCAGAAACCCGGGTTCAGTTCCCGGTGCCTGCCCATGCAAAAAAAAAAACCTCAGAGTGCTACTAAATGGCAGAAGTGGAATTTGAACCTGCTATCTAGCATTACAACCTTCTTCTTGCTCTCCAGGCCATCACCGATAGATGAAGGAAGAGAGATTCATTGGGAAAGGGAACAAGACTGGAAAGTACAGTGTCTCCCAGAAGAAATCACTCTAAGCGTATGCGTGAATGTGTGTACGCATGTATGTGTGCACATATGTGGGTGCGTGCACGTGCGATTCAGTGCTCTGCTTCTCTAGATCTTGCTGGGCTTAGCCTACATCCACTTTTTGAACCTGAGGCCAACAGGGTGGTCTGAGGGGATTGACAGCCACACAAACTTCAGCTAACTCCACAAGAAAGTGAGAACCCTGGGGAGTCGGTAAAGTCATCCATAGGAGGCCTCAGCCCTCAGCTCTCTCGGCCTTTGCCCTGGGGCCTGGAATGGATTCAAATTTAACCACATTTGGGAATCATCCAGCTGAGACAGGGAATACACACAGAGGTCTTGCCTCGCTCCTCTACTGGCTTCCAACTGGTGTCAAGCACAGCCAAGGCTCCATATTCTCTGCCCCATGTGCCAGAGGCCGAGCAGAGGGAGGAGGCCTGGGTGAGGCCCAGGAAGGGGGCATGCTGCTTCAATGACCATGGCAGCTCTACCCACCAGATCAAAGTTCACAGTTATGCCAGCTCCTCTGCACTTCAGAATTAAACACCAACAGCCAGCCATTAGAGGCTGGTCCCAGGGGATGGTAGGAAGGGGGTCAGTTTCCTGCTTCCCTCTGACATGGCACTAGATTAAAGGCTGGCCCACTTGCTCACTGGCCTCCCATTCAGTCAGACTCTTCCTTCCCACTCTTCTTTTCTGGGCCAGCATAAATTACAAGACAACTTCTTTTCATGGTAGTGGGAGTTTGAAGTTGCATGTACCCAGGAAAAGCATGTTCTTAAATTTAATCCATTCCTATTGGTGTAAAATCCACCATAAGTAGGATCTTGGGATGAGGCTACTTCAGTTAAGGTATGACCCACTCATTCAGGATGGGCAATCTTCTTACTAGAGTTCTTTATAAGCAGAATTAAATTCAGACAAAGAGAATTAGAAGCAAGAAGCTGAGAGCAACAAACCTGAAAGAAGCAAGAAGCTGAGAGCAACAAACCTGGAAGAGAAGAGAGAGACAAGCAGAGGCCACCACGTGCCTTGCCACGTGGCAGAAGAACCAAGATCACCGGTGGTGGGCAATACCTTGATTTGGACATTTCATGGCCTCAAACTATAAGCAAATCAATTCCCATTGTTTAGATCAATGCATTTCATGTTATCTGCTTTAAGTATCCCAGGAAACTAAAAGCATGATCCACAGACTATTCTCCCTCTTCCATCTCAGTCTCCCTCCATAATATACTTGATACTAAGCTGGCAACATTTCTTGTGCCTCAGGGTTTTCTACATCCAGGAATTGTAATCTAGCCCTCCAAGGCCTGTGTGTGTGTGCGTGTGCGTGTGTGGAGGTGGGTGGGTATGTGCACACTCACATGTGTTAAGGATGAAGGAAGAAGAGACAAAGGAGTAATGGGTCTCCAGATGAACTGCACCCATAGAAAGTGTGAGGGGCTGGAGAGAGGAAAGAAGAGCGTGGGGTAGGAGAGGAGGAGGCCAGAAATCAGGGATCCTGGCTCCAAATTCTCACCTTTTAAAGAGTATCACTCACATGGAAAAAGAATGAAATGCGACCCCCAAAGCACAGCATACAAAAAAAAAAAAAGAAAAAAAGAGTATCAGTACCAGCCTCTACAATACACGACCAGGTTCTATCTTAGTTTTCTGAACACGTTCAACAATTTTTTTATTTGTCAGAGAACTAATCCAAAGAATAGGACATTTTAGTTTGGATCATTCAAAGTAGACAGACACTGAGCTCCACAGAGACAGTGTGAGGGCAAGTGCAAGTTGAGAGGGAGCTGGGCGACCCTGAGCCTCAGGGACAAAAATCAACTAGACATGGGCAAAGGAGACCCTAAGAAGCCGAGGAGCAAAACGTCATCATATGTTTTCTTTGTGCAAACTTGGTGGGAAGGGCACAAGAAGCACTCAGATGCTTCAGTTAACTTTTTGGAGTTTTCTAGGAACTGCTCAGAGAGGGAGAAGACCATGTCTGCTAAAGAGGAAGGAAAATTTGAAGACATGGCCAAGGTGGACAAGGCCCATTCTGAAAGAGAAATGAAAACCTATATCCCTCCTAAAGGAGAAACAAACAAGTTCAAGGATCCCAATGCACCCAAGAGGTCTCTTTCAGCTTTTTTCTTGTTTTGTTCTGAGTACCACCCCAAAATCAAAGGCAGACACCCTAGCCTATCCATTGGCGATGTTGCAAAGAAACTGGGAGAGATGTAGAATAATACTGCTAGAGGACAAACAGCCTTATGAAAAGAAAGCTGCTAAGCTGAAGGAGAAATATGTAAGGGATGTTGCCACATGCCAGACTAAAGGAAAGCCTGATGTGGCAAAAAAGGAAAGCCTGATGTGGTAAAAAAAAAAAAAGGCTAAGAAAAGCAAGAAAAAGAGGAGAAGGAGGAAGATGAATAAGATGAAGATGATGATGGTGATGAATAAATTGGTTCTAGAAGTTTTTTTCTTGTCTATAAAAGTTTACCTCCCACCCTGTGTACCCAACTCACTCCTTCTAAAGAAAAAACTTGGAATGTAAGGCTGTGTAACATTTGCTTTTAAATTGTAGAGTGTCCTTTTTTGTATAGTTAACACACTACCAAATGTATCTTTAGATAGCCCTGTTCTGGTAGTCTTTTCAATAGCCACTAATCTTGCCTTGCACAGTATGTGGGCTGTAAATTGGCCTGGAAATTTAAAGCAGGTTCCTGCTGGTATACAGCAAAAATTAGTTATTTATGGAGACGGTAGTATTTTCATCTTCAGTTGTCTCTGATGCAGCTTATCCAAAATAACTGTTGTTCTGTTAACTGAATACCACTCTGTAATTGCAAAAAAAAAGGTGCTGCTGTTTTGTTGAATTTTTAAATTAGTATTGTTGTCCTTTCCATAGTCTGAAATTATTCTTCTTGGGGGGGAAGCTAGTCTTTTGCCCTTTTTGAATCATATGATATTATGACTGTTCATCTTTTCATACAGTTTACTGATAAGCTTTCATCTGCACACTCATGATGGGGATAATAAAATTGAATTACAAGCTTCATCCATAGCTGAAACTCTGAAATCTAGATCAGCTGAAATCAAACTTTGCAAAGCCCAGTTACCAGATTTACAAAGTGAAGAGTAACTAATCTTTTCAGATGAGATTATTAGAGGACTACTGAAGGACTAATAGATAGAAAGGTATATTCTAATTTACATGAGGACTCTATAAGTCTTTAACTACCATTACCATGTAATGGCAGTTACATCTGCAGTTCTCACGTTGAAGAAGACCTGAGAATGTATCCCCAAAAGTGTAAGTTTAAAATATAAGACCGCAATATTTAATTGTGTGATATTAGTCCCACCAAGGGCTCACTAAAAAGTACTGGCCATAAATGTCTTTTATAATTTATCTACATATGGATTGCTTTGGAACTTTAGATTTTCTGTTATATACTTTTAAGTAATTGGGCCAGTATTTGAAAGGATGGTGCCACATTTAAAGTAAAGTATGTTTTCATATATCATGGTTTACCCCTTTGTGAATGAAATAGACATAAGGAAAGAAGACACTCGGACTTTGTATCTCAGTACCAGTTATCCAATTTATTTGAATTTTGTTTTTCTCTATAAAACACAAACTCATTTATTTAGGGTCATTTTTACCTGCTTTCTAGCTTAGAGAAAAATTTGACGACTTCACGTTTTTGAGATTATTGTTCTCTTAAAGTGATCATATGTTAAAATAGCATTCTCATCATTTTACACACTTTTGTAATGGAGTACTGTTTTGTTACATTATTTTGACTCTTGGATTCTTTCCATTTGCATTTGTTTATGCACGATTTCAGGAGGAACACCAAATACTTGAGTTTTGGATAATATTAATAAATTACAGAGGTTTTTTTTAAAAAAGGACAATCCAAATACAAAATTGCATCATATATCATACAGTCAACTATACTGAAAACGATCTAGAAGGAAATGCATCAAAATGTGAATAATGGCTACTTGTGAGCCACTGATTATATATTTTGCATGGACTGTACGGTGCATGAAGATATCTCAATGTAAATAAAAAATTAAAAAATAATGACTACTTCTGTGCCACAGAATTAGATGTGATTTACTTCTTTATGCTTTCCTGTCCCTACAATGAGCCCCGACTACTTTTTTCATCACAAAAAGATATTACCTCTTTTCCCCCTCATCTGATTGCTTCAGGCCTGCCTGTGGGCCTGTGGGGTCTTGTACAGCAGGCATTCATTCATTCATTTATATTCAAAATAATGCTAATTACAGGCTGAATGCCTTATGTCCAATCATTGCTGTACTGGACATGCCTCTCTTTGAGCTTGGTTAAATGATGCTCCCAGTCTGAGGGAGTCCCTGCTTGGTTGTCACTCACCAGACTCACCAGTCACTCAGCAATTTATCAAACTAGATGCATACCGGTTTCACTACTGCCACTCCACCCTCGAAGTGGCTGAGTTTTGCTCACAGCAGGTTTATTCTACATTTCTGCTCTATTATTCTGGAATCTACATACTCTAGCTGCCATGACCTCAAAGCCTCAGTCCATCACTGAAAAACACAGTGGGAGGCAGCTGGAAGCCACTTTGTGCCAGCTGCCTTTCTGGGGCCTCCGTATAGCTTATCTGTGCCCCATCCCCCCAACCCCAACTGCAATATCGCAGAGCAGAGAAAAACTCCTGCTCATTCCCCAGGGGCTTGCTAGGGAACTGGCCTGAGGGAGGTATAATTAATTTACCTCCCCTTACCCCTCCCCTGGGTCCCATTTTTTTTACACAGGAGGAAACCAATTATTAATAGATAAATGATCAAAAGAACAAAGAATAAGGAATTTGGACAAACAGCCCTAAAGCAGCAGAACACTCCCACGCACCCCTAACATTTCACATCTCCTTCTCTTGCCTTTATTTTTTTCTCCTAAGCATTTATCATTACTCAACATTCCACGTGCTTTGTTTGTCTGTTTCTGTTACTGATGCATCCCCACTAACTAGCACTAAGCCTGGCACAAAGCAGGGGCCCCATAAACACTTGTTGACTAGATGGATCAATGTATGATGGCTGTGGGAGTCAGCACAGGCCTGTAAGTTCACAGATGGGCCTACAGTGATCAGACCATAGAAACTGAGGGATTTGAATAAATCAGTCTCTTTAAACAAAACAAAAATGAAGGCTGGGAAGCTTCACTGTATACCCCTGGTATCTCCCATACCTGGGTCTTTCTTCACAGCAATCCCCAACCCTACATTCAGAGCCTACATATCTGTCCCCAGCATGGGTGCCCAAAGCTCTCAAATGGTGTACCAAATGGTGTACTCCATTTCCCAACAGTTGCCCATGATCCTGCAACAATCCTCACCCTTCCCCTACTTGCCTACACCAAAAATCTTCCAACTTACACCTTTTTATTGAATTCTACTAAAAGAAATCCAATAAGAATAATTTGTACTAAGATGTGAATGGCCGTATTTCAACCAGTTGTCAAGTGAATTTTTGCTCTGTCTACTATGAGGAAAACAAAGTTAGCCAAGCCCTACCTCCTTAGAGTTTTTAGAAGAGCTAAGAAATGTGTCACAGAGAGAACCATTACAGAACAATTAAGCACTGAGAGAGGACATTATCAGGAGAGCCAAGTGTGAGCCAAAGACTAGGGTGGTTGCCTCCCAATGCAGGAAGCCAACCATAGGCATCCAGTATGAAGTCAGGGTGACTCTGCCTATTTCCTGGCCAGGAAAACTGGGGAGGGGAGGCCTCCAGACAGCACTCACCTCGCCTATCCTGACTGAATTCATCTGGATTCCAGATAGGTTTTTGTTTGAAGAAATGGTTCCGTGGCCACAACAGATTTGAAAACCATGAGCCAGTCCAGGCCACTGCTTATACAGAAAGTGGTCCCTCTTGAGTCATGCACAAGTTTGTGGCAGCTGGAACTCAGACCAAGGTCTCCTTCCAGTTCACTGTTTTGTTTTGTTTTTAAATGCAATTTTATTGATATACCATATAATCATCCAAATTGCATGATCAGTGGTTCACACTATAATCATCATATAGCTGTGCATTCATCATTACAATCTGTTGTTTCTTTTTATTTAACTTTTTAGTGAAGTGTAACATACAACAGAAAAACGTATGGTTTGATGAGTTATTGCCCAGTGAACACACCTGTATAAACTACCATCTAGCCCAAGAACCAGTCACCAGGAGAACCCCAGAAACCCTCCAACCCCCTTCCAGTCACCACCCCAAATGTAACCAGCTTCTTGACTTCTAACAATAGGGGTTAGTTTGTATGTTTTTGAACTTTTCAGCAACCACACGTTATGTATCCCATGCCAAGGAGTGGAACTGCCGGATCCCAGTGTATGCACATATTCAGCAGACACTAAATATTGCCAAATAGCTTTCCAAAGTGATGATAACAATGTTCACTCGCATATAAGAAAAGCTCTCTACACCACAGCCTCCCTAACACTGGTCTTCTCAGTCTTTTCCTGTTTAAGTCATTCTGGCTAAAGTGGCGGTAAATGGTATCTCACTGTGGCTTCCATTTGTTTTTCCTACATGTTAAGGAGATTGGGTGCCTTTGCATAAGATCATTGACCATTTGGCTATCTTCTTTTAGGACACTGTAAAATAGAAACTGTTTTCCCATGTTAAGATTTTTGAGGGTTTTTTTTTTCTCTCTCACTTCCTTTGTTCCCACAGTGACTTCAAGTTGATTTATTTGTACAGGGGACAAAAGCATTTCCTGGATGAGAGTGTGGGCTCTGGAGCCAGGCTGCCGGGTTCATGTACCAACTCCAGCACCAACCAGCTATAATTCTAGCTAGTGAATTCTCTCAGGGCCCCCAGCTATGCCATTTTTAAAACAGGGATGAGGCTAGTGCTTTATCCCAGGAGGCTGAATGAATTCTAAAAACATTTAGAATAATGCTTAGCATATTATAAGCACTCAATATATGCTGGCTTTTTGTTCTTTCACCTAGCATTCTGTGTACCTGAAAGTGCTACCAACTGCCATGATGAGAAGGAAGGAAACAGGTACAGAGCAAAGCCGAGAGAGCAACACTCACATAATTTTTGGTATTTTACCATCATTTTAACAGAAACTTCATATTTCGTCCTACTCAAAACAGACATTTCCCTCATGCACTAAAACCAAAGAAATAAATTGGTGTTTGAGTAGAGAAGCTGGGGACAATTTAATCTCAACTGAAAAGAGCCAAAAGAAGCTATTCATAGGGCCCACATTCCTTCCACTAAAAAGGACCCCACTGACATGATATCCAGGGATGAGAGTCTCTCGGACGGGCGTGGGAGAGGACCCCCAGGGTTGAGTCTGGCCCTGGTACCATGCAATCAACAATGCCATCCTGACCAAAAGGGGGAAAGAAGTGTAACAAATAAGGTATCAGTGGCTGAAAGAGCTCAAATAGTCAAGAGGCTCCTCTGGAGGTCACACTTATGTATGCTTCAGTTAGACTTTGCTACCTATCATAATTTGCCAAACCCCAACCAAAACCATTCTGCCAATCCTAAAGAATACCTAGGGCATTATATAAGATTCTACAAAGTTTCCACGCACTAAGGTAATTTTCCAAAACCTACAACCTCCAGAAGGGTCCCTGGACCAGATAAGTTTGGAAATGCAGAGGGGCCAGCCCTTCTAGAACATCAACTATTCCATCCCCCATCCCATATTACTGACAGCTCCTTCCAACATGAAAAAGTTAGAATGGGCATAGCCCAAATACCCTTGTGACAATTTGAAAGGATTAGATACCCTAGAAAAGCCAAATTTTAATCCTGATCCATCTTGTGAAAGCAGCCGTTTCTTTTAATCCCTATTCAGTACTGTAAATCAGAAACTTGAATGCATTATCTCTATGAGACGTGACATGACCAACCGTGGGTTGGTCATGTCACCCTTAATCAGAGGGAGGTGTGACTCTACCCATTCCAGATAGCTCTTGATTAGTTTACTGCAATACTTTAAAAGAGGGAACCATTTTGGACAGAGCCATGGGAGAGCCATGAGAACCACAAGAGCCTATGCAGCAAGACATCTTTGGAGATGAAGAAGGAAAATACTCCTGGGGGAGCTTCTTGTTTCATGAAAGAGAAAGCTAGCAGACACTGCCATATTCGCCACGTGCCCTTCCAGTTGAGAGAGAAACCCTGAACTTTATCAGCCTTTCTTGAGTGAAGGTAACTTCTTGTCGGTGCCTTAATTTGGATATTTTTACAGCCTTGCTTTAAATGGGACATTTGCACGGCCCTAGAACTGTAAACTTGACAAATTAATAAATTCTCCCTTTTTAAAAACTGTTTCATTTCTGGAATATTGCTTTCCAGGAGCTAGCAAACTAAAACAACCACTAAAGAGTGGGGACTTTAAAATCTGTTATATAACTATTTGTTAAAATGTACTTGGAAATTTATTGCTTTTTTGTACATGTTATATTTCACAATTAAAAAAAAAAAAAAAAAAAAACACCCCACCTACAGGCATGATCCAACCAAGCCCAAGTTCACAGACTTCTTCTTGCAGAAGGGTAATGCAGAAGCCTCCAGTGCCCTTCTCTGAGAGCCAAAATGTGGCTTATCTCCAATCCCTTCCCTGTCTCCATGCTCCCTCACCCCAAGCTTTAGCTCTTGGTCTGCTCAGCCAGGCCCATCAGCCTGGCTCCACAGAAACAAAAATAAGCCTGACAGCTGGGACTCAGGTCTTGGTTTCCTTGGCCAGGGACTTCAGACAGCTCGCGGCCAACAGGATCCGGGAGGTTGAGCCAGGCCAGCCGGGGCATGGAATCCCTCACCCCACAGAACCTGAAGCTGCATATTCTCTGTCTTAACCATGTGCATGATGTAAGTCAGGCCGGGTGTTGGAAGCATTGTGGGCTTAGACGGGAACTGTGTGTTATTGTTTACTGAAGATGACTTTTCTAGCTTGGGATTAAAAAAAAACAGGTTACATGGCTACAGAGGATAAGGTCAGAGTCTCAGTTTCTCCTGGTAAACAGGCCTAGGTAAGTGAAATGGTGTCAACAGCAGAGTGTGTTCCTAATATGAGAATAATGAATCCCTGGGATCCAATTCCCTATTTTACAGACAAGAAAACTGAGGCTGAGAGATTAGTAAAACAGTGTGGGCTTTGGAGTAAGGTGTGCTCAGTTATTGCTAATGCCATCCTTCACTGTTTAACAAGTCCCTCCAAACTCTTTATCTAATTAGTTACGGAGTTCTATCTTACATATGTCTCTCACATAATTAATATGTTTTTTCCATTCCAACTGTCTCCACACAGATTTAAACCCTAAAACCTAACCCAGGCCACAGATTATCACTTCCCATCTCCCTAACTCCTTGCCATTCTGCATGGTATCAGTGAAGTCTAATCTCCCTGAAACAATATTTGGTTCTATTCTTACCCTGCTCAGAAACCAATTCTGACTCCTTACTTCCTCTAAGACCAGTTTTCATTGAAGATTCTCTACAATGGGGTCTCAAGCAAGCTTCTCCCCATTATTTCCTATCCATTCCAGCCATTGCATCTTTTTCTTCCCCACACATATGCCTTCCTCTTGCATCTCTATAGAGAACTACACCAGAGATCCCTCTCTCCTCCTTTGTCTAATTCCTACCCATCCTCCCTATCAGCATCTCTCCCTTGCTGTACCGAGGAGCTTTTATTTTTTTATTGTGAAAAATAACATATATACAAAAAAAAAGCAAGAAATTTCAAAGCACACCACAACAATTAATTGTAGAACAGATTTCAGAGTTTGGTATGGATTACAATTTCACAATTTTAGGTTTTTTCTTCTAGCTGCTCCAAGACTAAAAGAAATATCAATATAATTATACAGAAATCATACTCATTTGCTAAATACTAACTTCTCTGTTATAACTCCACCTTCTCCTTTGATCTTTCTCCCAATCTTTAGGGGTATTTGGGCTATGCCCATTCTAACTTTTTCAGGTTGGAAAGGGCCATCAATAATATGGGATAGGGGGACAGAACTAGCTGATGTTCTGGAGAGGCTGGCCCCTCTGGATTTCAGGACTTATCTGACCTAGGAACCATCTGGAGATGGTAGGTTTCTAGAAAATAATCATGATATGGAATATCAAATAAAGCCTTAGGTGTTCTTTAGGGTTGCAAGAATGGTTTTAGATGGATTTGGGATATGTACCATTGTCTAACTGAAGCTTACAAAAGAATAGCCTCCAGAGTAGCCTCTCGACTCTATTTGAACTCTCTCAGCAACTGATACCTTCCGCATTATCATTATTCCCCCCCACCCCGTACCCATGAGCTTTTATTTCCTATACTGCATCAAAGACTATGTTGTCTGGTCTGTACACTTGGCTGGTCTCTGTCCCTAGTTCCTGGGAAAACAACCACTGACTCTTTGGAATTCCCTGTGATAGGAATTCTTGGTTCTTCATGGTGAGCCCTAAACCACACCTAGTCTTAGGGCAGAGGCTGGCCCATTAGAAAGACGAACCATGTATTAAGGTCATATCAGCCCACCTTCCCAACTTCTGGGTGGGGAGGAGGACTGCAGATTGAGTACAACCATGTGGACTACGATCACACTTTGTTCTGGCATCCCTAGGCAACTAAGACATCACTAGATATGAGAGTAACAATGAAACAATCTACCTGTGCCTTAGGAAAACCCACATGTGAAGGCTGAACCATCACCATGTCAAAGCATCCCTGTCATTGGAACCCTGGGCCTTTAGCTCCATTTTAAGGTGCTGAAAATCATGCCTCTTGTGTTTAGGGCATAAAGAAGCCCACTGCCACCAACAATGGATCTTGTTATGGGTCTAAGCACTTAGTGTGTGAAGAGTGACAATGCATACAGATGTTCATCCAGGAGAAAGATCTCCCATGTGGATGATGCAGATACAAAAGCAGACAGTCACTCTTCCCACACCCAGTGCCAACCCCTTCTGTGACAAGATGCATCAAACCAGGCCTGCAAATCACATTTTAGGCTTGAGGGAGAGATTTAGAAATTCTATTTTCAAAGAAATTTTTCTGGTCCTTTGTCAGGACCAACACACTCCCATATCACCATGTTTCACATAGAATTAATGTACTTTATATAAATAAATTCTTTGTGAATTGGAAAGCCCCTCATAATTGTATGATGTTGCTACAGTGAGATCAGTGGGGGCTTTTTCAGGCCAGAAAAGGATTAGCAGGGACAGGCTAGAAAATGGTGGGACATGGGGAATGGGAAGCAGTGGTTTCCAAGGCTAACTCTCGTAACCAACACCCGGTTATCAAAAAGTACTATACAGTGAGATGAGCACTCCAAACTCACAGACCTCAACTCTGCACCCAGAAAGTCATCAACTCTGAGGCCTACTATTAAGGAAATCTTGTTTTAAAGAAAGTAGGCCAAAGCTCCTTTTGCTTAGCCCTGACCTGGCTACACAGACTGAAAGAACAACCTTACCCCTCTAATGCTCCCACTTTTTCCCCTGAGGTGAATGAGGGACAAGGAGCTTGTGACTCTTGTGTGAAGACACTTTATAATTACATTAAATGTAAATGGCCCAAACACTGTAATTAAAAGGCACTGTCACATTGGGTAAAAAAGAAAAACAAGCTCAACTATAAGAAATCCACTTTAAATATAAAGACACAGACAGATTAAAAGATGGAAAAAATATATCATGCAAACACTAATAAACAGAAAACTAAGAGTAGCTATATTAATAAGGCAGATTTCAGAATTAAGATTATCAGCAGAGTTAAATAAGGATATTTCATAACAATAATAGATCAATCCATCAAGAAGAAATAATTAATAAGCATTAACAAATGAAATTATCTTTATTAAATTTTAAACTTAATTATTATCATTTATATTTTGGTCTAATCAAGGAGAAAGTCCTCATCTTTACATGCTGCTCCCTTTGCTGGTAAAGCCCTTCCCCATCTTTACCTAGCTGGCACTATTCAGCCTTCACGTCTCAACTCAGAAGATACTTCTTCCAGTTAACTCCCCTGATCCCCCTCTCCTTTGGATAATGGGACCCTCCTATGACCCCCACAGCACTGTGATCTTACTCCATCACAGCAGTCAATGCAGTCTAGTGACTGCACCTGTGCTTATTTTGCTGCCTCCACAGACCATGAGCTTCTTAAGGGCAAGGATTTGTGTTGTTCATCTCTGAATTATGACTATTTAGATTAAACAGTACTAGACATGCAGCAGCTACTTATTTGATGAATGAATGAATGAGAATTTAAGTTCTTTAAAAATTCAAGCCTATTAATACCCACTGAGTCTCAGAATAGAGACAGAGAGAGTTTTTTTTTATTGAAATAGAACTGTGAACAAGAAAAGTCAGAAGAATATGTCTCTGCTCTGCCACTTAGAGGCTCTGTGATCGTGGATGAATCAGCCTCAGTTTCCTCATTTGGAAAGTGGTCAAAAAAATACTGGCTTCACGGAGTTGCACTTTTTAAGTTACGTTGTTTAAATGTGCTTCACAAATGTTAGTTAACATTAGAAACAGTCTGTATTATGAGTCCTGTGCTAAAGCCTGCCAAATCTACGGCAAGGCAAGGAAAAGCATATAACCCAAGTCCACCCAGTACACAATAGTAAAAGAGGAACCACAATGCTGGCTCCCAGCATCCTGGCTTCCCCTGCTCCCCTCTTCAGAGGACTTTGCCCTTCAAGCACATGACACATACCTTATGGGAACAGACTCCACCAAGCAGGGATTTTCCCCCACGGTCTTGATGATAATAGCTGCATGTTCCAGGGAGAGGACGTCACAGCATCTGTTCCTGACATCATGTAGTTTTGGGGCTTCCCTCAATGACTAAGCCTCCAAATGGAACATTACAGGGAAAAAAAAAGTGGGGGGAGGCAGGAGGGACACACAACAGCCTATCTCAAGTCTTCCAACTGCAGAATCTTGGAGCCTAGCCCAGACCCACTGAATCAGAATTTGCATTTTAACAAGATCTCCAGATGACTCATATGCATTAAAGTTTGAGAAGCATTCTATCACCATTTCTTAGAGCGGTGGTATCCAAACTTCTTTGATCACAACTACTACTACTTCCCAATAAGATTTCTTTATCTATAAATAATACACAGTGCTACTATATGGATGTGATATTAATGCTACAGAATTTTCATTAAAAATAGAAATTTAAAACAAAGAGCTAAACACTGAAAGTGCTGTCATGTTTTCTTCCTGCACCAAAGTAATCTTTGGGGACCTAAAGGAGGCCATGAGACAGGTCTCACCTTTTCTGCCACATAAAAGGGGGAGTTCTTCATGTACTGTTTCAGGGTCCCCAGTATCTGGAACCCCCTTCAGCTTTTCTGAAGCACTTTCCATCAGGCTCTCACTCTTCAGCTACACTTAAAACCCAGCTGTTCACTGCTCACTGCTCAAGCCACACAGCAACTGTCTCTGCTCCCACTCGATCACCGCCTCCTCACATACTATGTCAGTTCTAATTTTTCCCTGTTTGCATCATCAATGGCCCCACTAATTCTTAAAAGATGAATGTTTTTAGTCCAGCTTAAATTTATCTTCTCTATTTCATTTATTAGAGGAATAAGAAAGAAAATATAAACCAGGTGAGGGAGGTGAGTGTGGAGGATACATTTCTTTTTCAATGTTAAAGCAATTCGTGTTTGCTCTAATTCCTAGCTCGCCAAACAATCCTAGAAATCCCTCGAGACAAGGTAACCAGTTAAGCTCCAGGTTTTCAAACTGTTTCTAGGCACGCCACCGCCACATGTCTTGGGATCAGTACCTATTTCTGCAGCGCTAGTAAATGGTAAACACAGCTCTTTTGCTTGAAAGCAAAACTGAGGGCTCCTTATTACAGAACCAGAGGGTGGGCTCCTGAAGGCTGCTCCCCCCTCTTCAAAATATGCACAAACAGAAGTCCAGAAGATTCAATACAAAAAAGAATTCCAAAGTGGTACCTACAATTAAGGTTCCTACGTATTGGGAATAGGAAAAATATTCTTTCAGAGAGTAAGCCATATATACTGTCAATATTTCAATCCCCTCAGTATCCTAGACCTAGAACCTAAAAGCTGCTGGGACAGGTTTAAAGAACTGCATATGCAAGAAGGAAAACTTTATGAAAACATAAACCTAGGAGTCAGGCAAAAGTCGGGTCCTTCCTCAGGTTTCAGATGCTTGTGGCTAATTTTGTACACAGAGCTCAGTGACTAGGGTATCACGCCAGGGCAAAAACATTTGGAGGGTACCAAATATTTTAGAATGATATCTTAAAATTCGGCTAATTTGTAAGCCTTCAATTCTGGGTAAACAACTTCCTTCTCCTCCCTGTTTCTCATCCATACCACCCACAACCCACCAGTGAGCAGAAGCCAGTTCCTCCCGATACAGGATCATCCTCAGGCAGTCTGTGGAACAGACACAATGGCCCGAAGTCAAAATCAAAGACCCAAGGGAAAGCAGGAAGGCAGGTGACCTTAGAATTTACTGATGCCTCCCTCCATTGAGATGAGGCCCAGTTTTTTTTTCTTTTACATTTTTTTATTGTAAAATGTAATATACATACAAAGAAAATAAAGAAAAAGCAATGATTTTCAAAGTTCACTTCAAAAGGTAGGGCCAGGGATCTATAATGGGAGTACAGGGTGGTACGACACTGCAACGGGGAGGGGTCGAAGGAAAGGCCAGCAAGAGAAACACAGGGTTCTCCCACCATTTTTAAAAATGCATTTTACTGATTTGACACTTGATGAATTACTGCAACCCTTCAACCGTCTTCCAGAATTTTGAGAAAGATGGTTCTGCCATTTTTTTGCTAGGCCTTCAAAAGTTATGTGGGATAATGCATGCTGGAATGTTTTACCCACCGTCTTGGTCCTCTAGATTTCCAGGCAAAAACTGTACTACTATGCAACAAAAGCTATGATCCAATTTACAGAGGACTAAAAAATAGGAAGCATTTTTGGATAAGTCAGAAGAACGGACGAGAAAGGTGTTTCACCTCTCTAATCCACTAGAAATAACAGTTGCTATCTCTAACTAATCAGTGTTTTTATACTGAAGAATTATCAAAGTACCAAGACAATACTCATGAGTCACAAGAAACTTTGCCTCAGAAAATATTTGCAGGCTCCTCAAGCATTTAATGGCCCCAATTCATCCTAGTTCTAACATGTTAGTGGAGATGACTCTTGGTATGAAGAAATTAAAGGGAAAAGATGGAAGGGGTATTTTAAAAACTTACTGAAAATAACCATATTTTGGAAAGGTTTGGCTCTTTGACCACGGATGGCAGCCTTCGTAATATTGACTGTCTTTGCTTTCTAAAAAGCTTGAGAAAAGTTTCAGTTTGCACAAGAAAATAATGCGTGGACATTAAATGAATGCCACTGCAGGTGGTCTCTAATTTCCACAATTCACTATTTGATGTGGGCATGTAAATATGTACTACATGGTAAATACATGAAAATATATATAAAATTTTGGCTACTATTGCCATTTTACTTTTAACATTTATAATTATATGAGAAAACTGGACCTCAGTGAGCACCAGAAGACAGCCATGACCGATATGGTGACACACTTTCTCTACTTTTCTGAATGGGGCTAACTAGATCATATTTCTCCGACTCCCTGTTTGGAAACATTTTTAAGTGGAACAAAAATTGGCATCCCTACAAATTAGAAGCTGAGAGTTGACAGGTTTTAAGTGGCAGACTAGATAGGTGTCTACTGTGATTGAGGAGCAGGACTGAAGGACTGTTTTACGAGTCACACAGCATTTCCACGAAGGATAAAGTAGCATTATTTCATTTTACAATATGCCCAGATTCCCAGTTATCTTTGTTTCTGTCTAATTTCAGATGAATCACTGATCAAAAATTTTAGGTGATTTAATTATTAAAAACCATTCATTCTCTTTGTGCCATAAATGTACAATTGTCAAAAATGTTAGGGTCACTTCAACTGTTTTAAGCTGTATACTTCTTTATTTTAATTCTGCTTATTTCATGAAAAATATTAATAAATTTCTCAATTAAAAAAATAGTTATAGAGCAGATTTCAGAATTTGTTATGGGTTACTATTCCACTATTTCAGATTTTTCCTTCTAGCTGCTCCAAAACACTGCAGGCTAAAAGAAGTATCAATATAGTGACTCAGAAGTCATATGCATTTATTAAATCCTATTTTCTGTTATAACTACTTCTCCTTCGATCCTTCTCTCAGTGTATAGGGATCTTTGGGCAATGCCCATTTTCAGCTTGAGAAAAGATATTGACACTAAAGGACAGGGGGGATATAATTAGTTGATAATCTTGGAGAGGCTGGTCCCCCTGGGTTTCAGGATTTATCTGGCCTAGGAACCCTGTGTAAGTTACAGGTCCCAGGAAAGTAAACTTAGTGCATTCAACTTTTATAGAGTCTCAGAGCCCTAAGTGCTCTTAAGAGTTAACAGGAGGGCAGGCCACGGTGGCTCAGCAAGTAAGAGTGCTTGCCTACCATGGCCGAGGACCCCGGGGCTTCCCGGGTGCCTGCCCATGTAAAAAAAAAAAAAAAGGGTTAGCAGGAGTTATGTTGATTTGGGTTTGGCAAACCCCAGCAGTGGCAATTAGCAATATCTAGCTGAAGCTTGCATAAGAGTAGCCTTCAGAATAGCCTCTAGTCTCTATCTCATCTCCTAGCCATTAATGCCTTATTTTATTGTTTAATTTTTACTGTCTGTTGATGCTTTATTTTATGACATTTCTTTCCCCTCTTTTGGTCAGGAAGGAGTTGCTGATCCCACAGTAAAAGAGCCAGGCTCATCCCAGGCAGTCAGGTCCTATGTTGTTAGGGAGACTTTCACCCCTGAATGCCATGTCCCACGCAGGGGGAAGGCAATAATTTCCCTTGTTAAGTTGGGCTTCGAGAAAGAGAGGTATGGCCCAGTTTTGAGCTGCTGTTTCCTTTCCCCTCCCTAAAAGTAGGATCCAGTTCTGCTTATAGCTCCCAGAGACACTATTACAAGCAAGAGAGTGAGAAAATACAGGAAAATGGCTCTTCCCCAGGGGCATCTACTACCCCAGCACTTTCATCCTGGAAGTGAAGGGGGACTGTGTTAAGTAACCTTGTGGAGGAGGAATGAGAGGGTATTCGACCAAGGACTGTTCTCCTGTTTGGAAGTTTCTTGGATACTGAGACTACCTGAGCACTGGAAACTACCTGAGACACCCAGGTTTCAAAGAGAGAAAAGGTTTGTTACTAGGCATACAGCAGGAGATCAGACAGCCTATCGGTCCAAAACCTGTCTCCCCCAACCACAGTAATTCTGATAGCTGCCCACCAATTTTGGTTAGAGCCAGTCTCAGTTATCAAGCTAACTTTGGCCTTGGGTAGATAGACCTAAGAGCCTTCATTAATAAACATTAAGGGGCTGTCTTTAATGACCATAAACTCTAAAGTCAGAAAACTGGTTAAATGATTAAAAGTGAAGGTTAGTCACAAGTTTTTACTGTCACCTGGGCACAAGATAAAAGCTATTCAATCATTATCAGAGATCAAGGCAGCTGAATTACAATTAGATAGTTGAGGTTATTTCCTTTTCTACTCCAATGCAGCAGAAAGCAAAAAAGAGTATCTATACAATGATTCAGTCATCAAAATCACCCCTTAAATCCTAATTTCCCAGTTACATAATAAAAATGTCAGATTAATAAAATATAAGGACCAGTAAGTACTGGGAAAGATGGACAGCAATTGGATACAGGGATCACATTTCTCCAAGCCAAACCCAAGATCATTGTTTCAGCAAGGAAAGGGGCATTCACAGGGACAACGGTCAGATATGGACAATATGTTGGAAAATCTGATTTGCTGTTGAGACAGGACGATTCCTCAATCCCTAAACAGCCCTGGCATCCTCATCTGGCCTTGGACAGTCCCCCTCTTCACCTGAGTTGAAAATGACGCAGGTAAACAGGACTGGGTGAATCCTCTAGTCCAACTCAATCAACCAGTGCAGAAACCCTTCAGCAGTATCATTACTATCAAAGTAAATTCTATTAAAATCGACGTAGCAAATAAAGGCAAGGGCTTTGGAAGCCGGCAGTACATGATTTGAATCTTGGCTCAACTCCCTCTCACTAATACAACACCTAGCCTGGAACCCGGCCCCTGGTGATGACTCCATAAATGTTCTATTCTGCCCTTTCTCTGTAATTGACCAGAAATTTACTCCTGAAAGCCTTGGTTCTGCCTCCTGAGACAAAACGCGACCAGTCTCCAGCCCACAGAGAAACCTTACAAATATTTGCAGACACCTATCAGGAGCCCCCTAAATCCTATCTTGATTGAGTTAAACATCTCCAGTTCTTCAACCATCCCTCCTATGAATTTTACCCTACCAGCTTAGCCACTCTTTCCAAACTAACTCCAGACCCTTCTAATGAAGTCAGATGTAGCCACTGTCCCAATTCATTCTAGCCCTTAGTGGTTACATATCAGGTCTGTGCTCCAAAGTCCTAAGATTCTCAGAGAGCGGGCACCAAGAGGCTGACGTGGTGTCACTGCAGGACCACCGTGGCCCTTGGCAGTCAAAGGGCCTCTCCCACTACTGGTTCATGAGCTGTTTATCCACGTTATACGGGACACTGCGTCCTGAAGCATGGAACCGTTCTATTATTTACTCCCTAATCAAAGATAAAAACACTGCACGCTCTTATGTAATCTTAGAAGTACAAACTTTAAAAACAAAAATACTTCCTCTCTCCTCCTTCCTCAGCGGTCTGCATCCCACCCCCAGCCCCGAACCCGACTCCAGGATAAAGATAAACAACTTCCTATTTCCCAACCTATGCCTTCAGCAGGTTCACAAAGCACGGCTACTCCCAGGACTTCTTGGGGAAGGTTAAAAAAAAACTTTGAAAAGTAAAACAAAACACATCGCGCTGGAGAAGGGAAAAGAAACCTCCCAGAGACTCCACGCCAGACTCTTGGGCCGTAGCCTGGAGCGCCCACACCCGGCGCCCACGTGAACGCAGCGTGCGGCCCGGGGCAGGAGGGGCGGGGCCAGTAGGGGCGCCCACGTGAACGCGGTGTGCGGAGCACAGCAGGCAGGGGCGGGGCGCCCTCGTGAACGCGGCGTGCGGCGCGCAGCAGGCGGGGGCGGGGCGCCCTCGTGAACGCGGCGTGCGATGCGCGGCAGGCAGAGGTGGAGGGCGGGGCGGGGCGCGCGCTGACTGGCTCGTGCTGAGTCCTGCGGCAGATCCGCGCAGCCCTCTCCTAACCTGGCGGCTGTCGCGGGTCCACGGCTGACCTCGAAGACGGCCGAGGCCACCCGTGAGGCCTGCCGGACTCGGCTGTCCCTTGCGCCGAAAGGATAAACGGGGCCCGGGTGGTGGGAGGGGTGCCCTGGGAGCGCGGACCCGGCCCTAAGGGAGAAGGAGCCGAGAAGTGTGAGGCGCCCTGATCTGGGGCTGGGGACTGACCAGCCACGCTGCCCGCTGCGCTTCTCTATCCTGCCGGCCGTCCCGAGCTCTCCTCCCCTTCCTCCTTACCGCAGGGTCTTGGCTTAGCTGTGATGGTACGACCGGCTACCTTGGCAGAGGGACCCAGCTGCTTCGTGTCTGCCCGCACAGCCCGCCCCTAGTTGGTATGTATTGGACTGGAGCGTCGACATTCGGTCTATACACATTTTCTTCAGCCTTAAAATCTCTTTATTTTTAAGGTCACATTACGACGTATGCTCAGTCATCCTGGCATAAATCGAAAATACGGATAAAGAACATAAAATATTCCCTGTTGTATTTCCTTGCAGACTCTCTCCCCTTAACGCAGATACTTTTTAACGCCCAGGAGATTTAGTATCAGCCCTCACCTCTGTACCTAAATTATGATCTCCCTCTTCTCAAAGTCATCACTAAGGGGGAATCAGATATTATGAGAATTGTGTTTCCCTACTTAATAAAACCAGTCACAAAGGAAGAGATTGCAGTTGGGGCTCGAAGTGTAGGGCACAAACATGGAGGCGTGGTGTGAGGAGGGCTTTCCAAGAGGTTGCTGGTGAACAAAATAAAAAGCAAATGGAAGGAGAGGAGGAAAGAGAGAAGATCTGTGGTGTTGGGTTGGAATGGTATCAGATAACGGTATGAATTGATGGTTTTTAAAAAATACCTGTTTCCTAACTCGGTCTTTTGAAAAGGGCCTAGAAATAACGATTGGCTAGTGGCCAAGAGTACACCTGTAGCCCAGATCTTCGTTTCTAGCAACCTCGCTCCACAAAAAGCGAAAGGGCTGGTTCCAATGCTGGGGCAGGGAAGTGAGAGAAGCTGGAGCATCTAGTGGTGCCAGAAATAATGAAGACCTCAAAAACTGCTGAGATGTGTCAAAAGGACAGCACCCACCTTGAGGGGACTCAGCGAAATTTAGGACAACTTGAGCATCAAAATGAATGTCATTATGGATAATAACACAGGCAAAATAATTTTTGAAATCCCTGATGATTTTACCACATGCACCTTATTTCCTCTCTTTCTGTCTCTGTCTGTGTCCCTATATATAAATATAGAAGAAGAATTTAATTATTTACATCCTTTTTTCTGAATTATTTAAAGGTAAAATGCACCCTGTTTCACCTTAATTTTTCAATATGTACTACCTAAAAACAAAGATACTCTCCTATACATACCCACAGCCTAATCATCAAAATCAAGAATTAACTCTGAAACATACTGTTGTCTAATCAACAGATGCCAACAGAATTTTGCCAGTTGTCCCAATAACATTCACACTCCATCCAGGATTCTGTACTGCTTTATAGTCATGGTTTTTTGGTCTAGGTATCTGTTTTTAAGGCCCTATTACTTAAAAAGGCCATATCTGACTTTTTTGGAAAATGGATTCTCCAAATAATTGCATGTCTCTGTTAAAACGTAAATATAAATGGTAAAATTAAAAGCAAGAATTTAAAATTAGAAAAATATTTGTGTTATGTGAAGTGTGACATTCAGTCTTAGATTTACTGCACTCTTCTTGATGTTTGTTTCATCTAGAAAATTATCACGACTTTTGGCACAGACGGCAATCTAATTGCTTTAAAACCATTTTATGAACAATGAAGTTAGTTTTTAACCTTTAACATGTAGGAGGGGGAAATCCCCCCTTTTTTGTCTTGATTTTTGGACCCCAGCTATGAAGAAATGGATTAATCATAATCTTTGCTCTCCTCACTGATCTTTCAGTGACCCTCTTTTGTGAGTATTCTTAAAAGCATATTGCTTAGTTTTCGCTTTTTTAACTTTATAAAGGGTTTATAAAATATTATACTGTATGTACTATTTTAGAATTATTTTAAAGTCAGCCATAATATTGAGTGTAGGTCACTTACAATACTGTATAATATTTTATACAGTAGTGAGACTATACCAAGAATTATTTAGTTATTCCCCTGCCAATGTGCCTTTGGGTTGCTTTTACATATTTTACAGTTAGACTGCTGCTATGAACATTATGAACGCCTCACCTGTGAAAACTGTTGCCCTCAGGTACACACCTAGGAATGGAATTGCTGGTAAAGTTGGAATGAATTCAACTTTACAAGATATTTTTCCCAGGTACATACACCAATTTACACCCCCACCAGCAATAAAAATGAAATCCTTTTGATCCGCATTTTCTCCCCAACACAATACTGGCAGGCTACTTAATGTCTGCCAAACGGAAAAAATCATATCTCATTATGGTTTTGATCAGCATTTTCTTAATCATAAAGGAGGTTGAACTTTATTTCCTTATCTAATGTTACATACAACCTGATTTTTAAAAGTTTCACCTGTCTTTCAGTTATTTCTAACAGAAGCCAGAGAAAAGAGCATAACTATAAAAGAAACAAAGATCATCTCCTTCCTCAGTAAAGTTTATTCTTCTATAATGGGGACTTGTGATTTTCCTGTTTTGTCATGCATTATTTATTGGTATTCATTTCAAGATTAAATGAACCTTTTCAAGTTTTAGAAGGTTAAGAAATCAATTTCTTATAAAGCCATAGTGATAACATGACCTTTAGCTTCATTCAACTGACGTTAAATGAAAATCTTTAATATATGCAGGTTTTGAACAGAACTTGACTTCATCTTCCATACAAGAGATGTGACAATAGAGAACATGATTCTTTGTGAAGTTCGTTTTTATTATAAAGGAATAATAATCAGAATCACTTTGATGTGGTTTCAAGCTATAGTACAGGCCATAAAATGAATTTGGCTTCTTTATTTCTGTTATTCAAACACTAATGAGACTTTTAAACATATTCCTCTAAAGTGAGGCCGTCTAGGTGTCATCAAGCATATGGCACAAGTGTTAACTGGAAGCACAGCAACCCACAGTCCCTCTGTGCCTGGGACTGAGGAGACTGCTGGGATGCATGACTTTCAGTGCTAATACACAGGACATCCCTGGCAAGCCAGGATGAGTTTGTATCCCTTGCTGGAGGCTAAAATGTCAGCTAGTGGCTGGGCTGAGTTTGTTCAGGAAGTCCTCCTGGGTGGGGTTTTACCCATCCCCTACAAAATAAAGCCCTTTGCAATTTAAGGAAAATGAAGGACAGAAATTTAATTGGTAATTGGGTATTACTTACATGGAAACTATGGGAACACAGAACAAATGCTTCCTCACCATCTAGGAAAATATCTGTACCGTCATGCCGATAAATAAACCACACTGAAGCTTTAGGATTTCTTAATGTGTGGCCATGTTCCCAGCCCTTATTTTAAGAAGTGCCTGGTGACTTAGCATTCCTGAGAGCCTGCATCCCTGAGAGCCTACTTGCTGTGTGCTGATGCTTTTGAACCATGGGCAGAAGCTGAACCCTCTGCTCAAGGAAGTCCTGATGATCTCACATGGGCTACACAGGCCCAACGAGGGCACCCAGCAAAGACAGCACCGGTTTGGAGAAAGCTGTCGCTACTCAACGTGTGACGGTGGAGCCCCACCAAGCTCACTGCAACCTGCCATCTCTACTGGTTTGTGCAGCTGTTTAAGAACAAAAAGGAAATCAATGCCCCCAGCATCTCTATTAGATAGAAGGCAAATCTAACTCTTGAGTCTTAACTTTCATTCTTTGTCTCATCCCACATCCAAACCCTCTGCAAATTCTGCCATTACCGTCTTCCTAAACAAACCCAGAACCCAACCACTTATTGCCACCCATACCTCTACCACCCTGACCCAAGCTACCATCACCTCTCACCTGGATACCTTCAACAGGCTCCCCACTGGTCTCCTGCTTCACCTTACAGTCTGTTCTCTCGAGAGCAACCATACACTATAAACGTACTTCTTGCCTTTTTTAATAGACCCTCTCCAGGCTCTCCATATCACTCCAAGTAAGAAGCACGGCTGTGCAAGGACCCACAAGGATCCTTTATTTACCCAAGTCTCAGGAATTTTTCTTAAAAATCTTGGCAGCACACCTGAACTTATCTCCCTCACAAGCTCCATGGTCTCTTGGCATCATGGAATCCAGTGAGTTCCTGAAGGGCACAAAGAATTATTATTTCTAGTTTGCCCTCTTCCCAGGCACAACTAACTCCCCAGCACATGCCCCCACTATAAAGTGGCTGTAAGAACACGCAGCGTGAGGGCCACGTGTCGTCATCCACTCATTCAATAAATCTTTATTGGGTGCCCAGTGAATGCAAGACATATAGCTCATGGTGGGTGCTGAATAAAAGCTTAGTCTTTATGTGAATATGGCAGAAATCCCCCTTCCTGAATTCACACATAAATAATTGTAGCAAACTTGCCATGTGTACCTGTATCATGCTGATACTAACTCATTCAATCCTCACGGCAACCTTGTAATGTGGGTACTGCCCTAGTTCTTCAATGCTAAAGGCACATTTTAACATCCCTGAAGTTGAGAGGCATTTACGACCTAGGGTGAATCACACAGTGAATGGCAGTGCAGCAAATGGCAATGCATTTCCTTCTCTTTGGTACATAAGTAAATCTTCTAATCAATGATGTCTTTGATTCAAGGAAATTAGATTTTACCCCATTTTTACAAAAGCAAATCTGCTGCACAGAAAGGCTGAGTCACTTGCCCAGGATCACACAACCAGGATGTGGGAAGCTTCAGCTCTGGATTCTCAACTCTACAACCAGTGATGGCCTCACTAGCACCAGTGCAGGCCACACTGGGTGGAGCTGGGTTTGGTTCTAAAACTGGTGATGGTTATAGAGAGTTCACTAGGCCCCTTGTTAATCCTACCTGTTCCTCTCCCCACACCTTCCTTGCCCTCTTGCTCTTCTCCCATTTCTCCCCAAAGTGCAAAAGCAGCAATATATGTTTTAAGACCCTCTATTGGACCCCCAATTTATATCTACTCTCCTCAGAAAGGAAGCACATTTCTCATTAACCCACTTTCCTTTGCAACATTGAGGCTGAAAACGGTAACCTGGTCCCTGGTCTCAGCTTTCCAAAGTCAGGGACCAGCTGTCGACCCAGGATCATTTCCAAGGGTAATGGCCTGCACTATTACCACCGCCAGTCAGCAGGGAGAATGGAGCTGTGTTCTGGGCATGGAATCCCATTCCATCCACCTCTCAGGAACCAGGGCAAGCGACCTGCTGGGGTTACTCCAAAACACCTCCCTCTCCTGTGTCCTGTGAACGTCCCTTCACTTTAAAGTGACAGCCCTCTAGAGTCTAGATCATCAGCGTAGGGAGGTCAGCACAACTTTCCCACAGACAGCCCGAGACCACAGAGGGGCCTGAGTGGGAGATAGCAACTGCTCTGCCTAAATCCTCCCCTCTCCATCCTCTCGTTATCCAGTCACTGTGCAGCTTCTAATAGCAAAGGAATTAAACAGCCATAAGGGGGAGTGGCCACCAGGCAAAGGTTAGGGATAACCGGCGATACTTTATGAAGTTTGTAGCCCACACGGACCAACCCCTTATGAGCAGGACTTACTTAACCTCACATACTTAGCGCTGACCTCAAAACCTACTGGGCCCTGCACACTTCCGTCCGACTTTTGTTCTCCCTTCCTCGCTTTCCCACATTTTCCTCTTTCGTTCCCTTGATTGGACACAATCAAAACATTTTTGGAAATACTTCTGATTTATAGCTTTATACTCTCTGACCTAGAATGATAAAGCAAGTGAACTGAGAAATGGAAGCATCCATTTCATCAGCTTGTGTTGCTCGCCTGCTCGGAGTCAGGCTCAAAGGGTGCAGGCCAGCAAACCCACATGACCACAGCCACGAGCAGTGGCAGGAGCTCTGACAAATTCAGTGCTCCAGAAGAAGCAAGGAAGACCCCAGAAACACCATTAGTTTTTCTAAGTTGTATGGCAGGCAGCTGATTTTCCTTTTTTTTTAGGTCCCCACTCACTAATAGAAAAAGAGAATTTTGAATGCTCTTTCAGCTCAATTCAATCCCTGAGCTCCAGAATAGTAGAGGGCCACATTCAAAAACCTTAATCCTGTTTGTTTCTTTTATTTTCCTGAATTTAGTTTCTGCTTGGATAGATACCCCTCCTTTATGCTCCCAGGGGCCCTCCTGGCATATTTCTGTGACACCAGATCATTCTAAACAAGAGAATTTGACTTAAAGTAAACAAAAAGTAGAGCCAGGGGGGAGGGTGGGAGAGGGGGATTTTATAAATTCTTGCACACCAGTACAATCCAAATGAATACATACCCTTTCATCTTCAAGGGTCAGCCCCAAAAACACGTTATAAAACAGGATCCCCTCCAACAAAGGGAGAGCAACAGCCAGCAGGAAAAGGATCCATCTCGGCCCTGCCTCCTCTCAGAAGCACTGCAACTTAAATTCAGAGCCAGCACAGATAAACTTCCAAAGGCCCTCCCTTTGTTAATTAGACCATAAATTTCTCCAGAATGGGTGTGTATGTAAGAGCGAGGTGAATATCCATCACAACGTGGACAAAGGTAGTCCCTGACTAGGGGGTGACGGGTGCCTTTTATTTCCTTCTTTACACTTGTGAGTGTGGCCCCTATTTGCTTTATTTAATGAACAGTTTTCAGTCTGGGTGCAGCTGTAGAAGGTCAGACGGTGCTAGAGAGTTTGAACAGAAAGACATTTATTACATGAACTCAATGGCTGAAGACACTTTCGTGTTGAGTTAATGGCTTTTGTTAATCCTGGTAACATACAACATAAAATTTCCCGTTTTAACCACTTTAAAATAGATAGGTCAGTGCTGTTAAAATTACATTCACAAGGTTGTGCAACCATCACCACCATCCATTACTAAAACTTTTCCATCACCCCAAACAGAAACCCTACACCAATTAAGCCATGATTCTCCATTCCCAACTGCCACCCTTGGCAACTAACGTGTATTCTAATTTCTGACTCTATTAATTTGCACATTCCAATTCTTTCATATACGTGAGCCCATGCAATATTTGTTCTTTTGTATCTGATTTCACAGCCTGATGTCTTCAAGGTTCATCGATGTAGCATGTAACAGAATGGCGTTCCTTTTTGTGGCTGAATACCTGTGTATATGTACCACATTTTGCTTATCCATTCATCCACTGAGGGACACTTAGGTTGCTTCTACCTGTTGGCTGTTGTGGATAATGCTGCTGTGAACATTGGTGTTTAAATGTCTGAGTCCCTGCTTTCAATTCTTTTGGATATATTCTTTAGGTTGAGTTTTCAGAAGCAGCTTCTGGAGCCACACTACAGGGAGTCTCCTTCTCTGGCACTAGGAAGCTGTCTGCCAATTAAGAAATTGCTGCTATGGCTGCCTCACTCAGGAAGCCTCCACAGAAAGGTCAGATGCCAACAGCAGTGCTTGCCAGCTCCAAAGCAGGGGCTTTTGAGGCTAGGACTTTTCTTAGCCTCAAGACTGTGAGCCAATGAATTCCCATTGCTTAAGCAAACCCAATGTACATTATTTGTCTTAGCAGCTGGGAAGCCAAAACAGTGAGCATGAAATCAATTGATGGGAACAAGACTCGAAACATTTTTAATGAAATGGAATAGATTTGAAGATATCAGAGTGTGCCACATATTGTAAGGATAAATATCATTTCATGAAATTTTCTGTCCGGGCATCAACCAAGAACGATTAAATCAGAATTTCTGGGTGTGAGGGCTCAGGCAATAGAATTGTTTAAAAGTTCCCCCAGTTCAATTTAATGTGCAGCCAGGAATTGGAGCCACAAGAGACTGGCTTCAGAGAAGTGATGTTTCTGTACTCATTGTTCTAGACCAGTCTTTCCCTAACGACTGCCCACATCGTAACACGGCTTTCTCTTCCTGTCTCCAAGTCTATACTTCCTCTGGGGATATCTCACTAAGTTCCTGTCAGTCTCCCACTAATGGATTAAATCTCTCCCTACTGCTGTGACTAGCTGGCCCACTTTCTCAGGACCCCACCCCCACCCCCACCCAAGGGAGAGAGCTTCTAGAATCCTAGGGTTCAGTATCTGGAAAGGCAATCAAAACAGCAAGGCAATGTCATCCTGAGAAAAACACGGTTGTTACCTAAAAAAACACAGGTACCGCCTCAGCATCCCAGTACACCAAAGGGAAGACAGCCAAAAGCCAGAGGCCCACGACCCCTGAGGCATCTGCTTCCTTTCTGCATGGCAGAGGAGGGTGAGGAGAAGGGGAACTCTCTTTCTGAATAAGACCCGGGGATGTGTGTTTGCCAGATTGTCACGTCAGAGTGCCACCTGGAGAAACAACTAGATAAGGCTACTTTCAGACGTGGCGGTGCAACCACCAAGCCCTTTTGCTCCTCAGACCTCCCTTGTCTGAGCGCTTCTGCAAGGGCTTCCCCTTGCTCAGACCCTGTACACAAGATGCAGCCAGAAGCCCTTCTCACCATTTAGGGGTGACATATAGGGGCCAGTGTTCTACAGATCCTCCCCTTATGCCATTCACTTCCACTGTCCTAACCACCTGGGAAGAAACCATGGAGATACTCCTCTCTGGGTCATGAAATTATGAGCAATATTTCTGTTCTTCTTTATCATATTCTGCATTTGACAAATTACTCACAATGGAACATATTTAGAAAAAAACTAGGGCTTCCTTGGTGGTTTTTTTCAACATATGTATTTTTTTAACTAGAGAAGTTATAGATTTACGGAACCTAGTTAAATAAATAAATAAAATCTTCCCTCTGCCCACTGTGGAAGAAACCAAAGAGCTGCACTTTCCTGAAGTGCGACCAGGAAGGCCCTCCCAGTAATGAGGGCTTTAGAGTCTGGGAAAACGATCAAAGGATTCTTTGCCCCAAAGGAAGGGCAGGCCCATGATCTTGAGTCAGAAAACAGCACGTTCCAAACTAGCTTAATGGGAGAGAAGAGTGTAATGGCCACGGAGCTTAGACTGTTTTTGATGTAGAAGACTCCAGTCAAAGACTGGAGGAACGCGTGGTCATGACATCTTCATTTGCCGCTTGCTTGAAAATTCGGCCTCTGGCCTGGAGATGCAGGGAGATAACAGGCAGAGGTGCCCAGGAGAAAGTGTTGGAGAGCAAAGTTACAGATGGTGTTCTTTTTGAATACCTTGCAGCCAACTTAAGCCGAAAAGGTTGGGAGGTCAGAGACTCGGCAGGTGGGACAAGTGACTGGAAAGCAGAGATCTAAGAATTAAAGCGTCGATGGAATCGGAGTTCCACATCCCTTCTTTTACAACTGAGTAAACTGAGGCCACCCTTTCTCGCCTGAGACGACTGCCCCTTCCCAGCTCCCTCCAGCCAGTTACAGATACAAGTAGGCCAGTCAGTGCCTGGTTTGGTTTCCTAGCTCCCAGGTCAGCCTTCCCTCCCAGACGCCTGGGCCTTTTCATACACATTCAGTCCCTAAAAGTGGGCAAATCCCAACCCTCTGCTGCTTCATCCAACTTCTCACACCATCATTTCTACTGCCTGTGGCTATCTGCCTGAGCCTCTCAGAACTGTCTCAACAGTAGTGAATGATTAATACATACTTATAGGCTAACTGACCTACATACACAGGCACAATCCTGCGGAATGAGTGGGTCGTCTCCATTTGTTAAACCATTGTACCTAGGATCATCTGGGAGCCCCGGTATTTGGGGATGAGGGGTGGATAAAGACCAAGGTGGGGCCCTTACATTACATCCGTCCCTAACTCCTACAAAACAGCAGGCAATGGCACCTCTCCCCTACCCCGCCCCTGCTCTTCCCTTCTTGCCCAGGTGACTTTTGTGACTTCTTCCCAGGTTTCATCTGAATACAACTATTGGGAATGCCAGGATGCACTGAGTGAAGGGCCTTCCTTACAGCCGCAAGGGCACCGGTCCCAGTCCCTCCTGGGAGGCAGCTGCAGATACTGAGAACACAGAAGGATCACCGCTGCCCAGGCTGAGTGCTGGGACAGAGAGGAAGACACAGGCCCTGCTCCGCGAACTCCCAGTGACCTGTGATGAAGTTAGAAGAGAGACACAATTCATTGAAGGGGGCATAAGAATGCTGGAAAATTTCAAAGCGCTATAATTCTTGGTGAAGAAAGCCTTCCTAAATGAGCCTCCTTCTTGTTTGACTGGCTGGTTTTCAAGATATTTGATGTTTCCAAGAAAATACCAAAGTAGTGACCACAGTAAAAATCAGAAAGCTCACCTTCATTACACTTGGTTTGTCTTTAAATTACATGTGAGGGAGTTGTTGTAGTGCTTAGGGTCTCTAAAGTGTTAATCTGGCTCTGCAAGTAACCATTCCAATGCAAAGAGATCACGAAATTCATATACAGGAGGCATCCTGAGGACAAGTAAGTGTTCAACTCTGGCTCTGGGGCAGGAGCTACATGCTAAGAACTGTCCCATGTGTAGAGCAGATGGAACAGGCAGTAAAGAATCTGTGAACTTGGGCTGGTCCTTGAAGAATGATCAGAAGGCTATATGTGTGTATTCGTGTAGAGTGCAGAATGGCAAGCATTTGGGAAGGTGGGTCTGAGAAGGGGAGAAGATGAGGGAGACAACAGGTGAAATGGCACAGAAGCCCTGGGTCCCAAGGAACGCACCTGACTACAGCAGAAAGTACACTTCAGGGAGGAAGGGGGAAATATCAGACAGGTGCAGAGAAATGCTAAAAAGCCTCAAAAGACATTGTCAGCAAAGAATGCACATGGATGAGAGAAGCCTGGAGAAAGAAGACCCTGACCTAAGGCTGATCTGGCTCAGCTGGTTGGCAGACTGGACATCCCCTGGTACCCTTGTGTGCTGGTTTGAAAGGAAGTATGCCCCCTAAGAAAAGCCATGTTTTAATATAAATCCCATTTCATAAAGGTAGAATAATCCCTATTCAATACTGTATGTTTGAAACTGTAATGAGATCATCTCCCTGGTTGATGTGATTTAGTCAAGAGTGGTTGTTAAACTGGATTAGGGGATGACATGTCTCCACCCATTTGAGTGGGTCTTGATTGGTTTACTGGAGTCCTATAAAAGAGGAAACATTTTGAAGAAAGGGATTCAGAGAGAGCAGAATGATGTAGCCATGAGGTGCAGAGAGTCCACAAGCCAGCAACCTTTGGAGATGAAGAAGGAAAACGCCTCCCAGGGAGCTTCATGAAACAGGAAACCAGGAGAGTAAGCTAGCAGATGACGCTGTGTTCGCCATGTGCCCTTCCAGCTGAGAGAGAAGCCCTGACTGTGTTCGCCATGTGCCTTCTCACTTGAGAAAGACCCTAAACTTCATCGGCCTTCTTGAACCAAGGTATCTTTCCCTGGATGCCTTAGATTGGACATTTCTATAGACTTGTTTTAACTGGGACATTTTCTCAACCTTAGAACTGTAAACCAGCAACTCATTAAATTCCCCCTTTTAAAAGCCATTCCATTTCTGGTATATCGCATTCCGGCAGCTAGCAAACTAGAACACCTTGTCTTAGGCAGCATGTTACATGGTATCTAGGGGCTGTGGTGGCTTGGACTACATACCTTAGAAAAACATGTTCTTAAATTTAATCCATTCTTGTGGGTGTGAAACCTGTATAACTAGGACCTTTTGATGAGGTTACTTCAGTTAACATGTGGCCAAACTGAATAAGGATGGGTCTTAATCCTATTATTGGAGTTCTTTATAAGCAGACTGGAATTCAGAGAGAGAAAGTCACATAAAGAAGTCAACAGAACCAGAGAAGAAGGAGAGGTCGCCGTGTTGCAGTGCCATGTGGCAAAAAAGCCAAGGACCAAGAACCACTGGCAGCCAGCCCCAGTAAGCCCCAGTCTTCTGCGAGAAAGTCTTCTGGGTGCCTTGCTGACACCTTGATTTTGAACTTGTCCTAGCCTCAAAACCATGAGCCAACAAATTCCCATTGTTTAAGCCATCCTATTGCATGGTATTTGTTTTGACAGCCAGGAAACTAAAACAAGGACAGAGCCTCTGAAATAGTCAGGGGGTTCAGTTCACATCCAGCAAGCTTCTGAGCACCAAAGAGAAAAGTGAACATAGCCTACTGTGCTGGTTTGAAAGGAAGTATACCCCTTAGAAAAGCCAAGTTTTAATCAAAATCCCATTTCATAAAGGTAGAATAATCCCTATTCAAAACTGTATATTTGAAACTGTGATCAGATCATCTCCCTGGATGATGTGATTTAGTCAAGAGTGGTTGTTAAACTGGATTAGGTGATGACATGTCTCCACCCATTTGGGTGGGTCTTGACTGGTTTATTGGAGTCCTATAAAAGAGGAAACGTTTTGGAGAATGGGAGATTCAGAGAGAGCAGAGAAAGCTGCAGCACCACAAAGCAGAGAGTCCATGAGCCAGCGACCTTTGGAGATGAAGAAGAAAAACGCCTCCCGGGGAGCTTCATGAAACCAGAAGCCAGGAGAGAAAACTAGCAGATGACACCGTGTTCGCCATGTGTCCTTCCAGCTGAGAGAGAAACCGTGACTGTGTTCACCATGTGCCTTCTCACTTGAGAGAGAAACCCTGAACTTCATCGGCCTTCTTCAACCAAGGTATCTTTCCCTGGATGGATGCCTTAGATTGGACATTTCTATAGACTTGTTTTAACTGGGACATTTTCTCGGCCTTAGAACTGTAAATTAGAAACTTATTAAATTCCCCTTTTTAAAAGCCATTCCATTTCTGGTATATTGCATTCCGGCAGCTAACAAACTAGAACACCTACTGAAGGGAACACCCAGAACCGAAGGTAGTGCCTGACACAGTGCATGAGCGAAAAGAGGAGGAACGAATCAAGGATTAGCCCAACTCCCTCTGTGAATGTCTTTTCAGGATCTGCCTTCACATTCCCAGTGGGGAGAGAAAAGCAGAAGTCCTGGGTTTGGAATCCAAAAATGCTGACCTACCTTCAACCAGGTTTCCATTGCAAGCAGCTGACCTACAGGAGTTCCACTGAGATGGTGTGACCTGTTATTCCATTATGTCCTATTGGCATCCATGGACCCCCTCTCTGTGCCTAGCAGATGACCGAGGCTGTCCTCGTGCAGCTGCTGCCTTGACATCTGGAGATATTAATGAAGAGAGGCAGAGAACATGGGTTGTTTTCATCTGTACCCATCTGCATGATCAAAGATTAGAAGGGAGTAAGAGAAGATTTGGGCCTCTGAATCTGTTTCTGATCTTATCTCTAGGTGGAAAAGTTGTTGATTGTTAATGGCAGACTTATCCTATAATATGGTTTCTACCTGACATCTGTCACATATAACATATATTACTGTGGTCTATGTGGGAAACACAGAATACACTGATTTACATCCTGGCTCAGCTTATCACATTACTTGCTAATGGACCCTTGGCTACTTACTTAACCTCACTAAGCCTCACTTCTTTAAAATGGAAATTATAGCAGCATGTACCTTAGAAGACTGTTGTAAAGCTAAATGAACACAAAGAAAGCATTTAGCCCAGTACGTTGCACTTGAAAATGTTCAGTCAAGGTTCCCTTTGTTTCTCCTTATTATTTATTATTAGAACCCTCCAGTTGCTAATCCCCTTGTCCCTTCTGAAAGTGGGGATGTGTAAGAATCTGTAGGACACTGTTCTCTGAAAACACAGAAGTCTGGACCTGAAAGGGACCTCAAACATTTGGCAAGTCACCAGTCTTTGAGCAGAGCCACAAACCAGACAGCCTCCACATTTCCTATCATTAAAGTTCTTCAGAGAAAGGACCACGTCAGCCTCCTAGTATCCAGCCCAAGTCCTTCCAGCCCCTTATGGTTCTCATGGATTTCTTCCCCATTTCATGTCACACTTCCTTCTCATTCAAACCAATCTCAAGACCTACTTCTTCCAAACAGTTGGCCAAAGATCGAGCTCTGAGCTTCCTACTATGTCTACCACCACTCTGGAGACTGACCAAGAAGAGATGTGAGCACAGAAGGCTAGGCTGCCCCAGCCTTCCTGGCTGCCCCAGCCTTCCTGGCTACCCCAGCCTTCCTGGCTACCCATACCAAATTCCCCTTGAACAAGGGTGACAGAGTGACTCCATTCCAGAATTCGAGCCATCATAACACTAACCCAGCCATAGCCAGGGACAGTCCAGCAAGCTCTGCCAGAACCACATTCCTCTTAATCCAGAGTCCAGTTCCTTCAATAGGAGCTTTCCAACTCAAAATTCCTCCATGTTTGTCCCTGGACTACCCCTTCCTGGCACTTGCTGGAGAGCATAGGAGGTTAACTCAGGGGAGGGAGATACCACATCTGTCTTATCACCCAGTGCGTGCCTGACACATAACAGTTGTGCAATCTGATGAACATATGAATGCAGGGATGAGTGACACACACATCGCAGTCACCTTTGACCTAATTCAGTTCAATGGACATTTACTGAGCACCTCCAGTATGCAGGTACAGAACCAGAACTGCAGATCTTTGGCCGATTATCTTCATTGGTCTCCCCAGATCAACTCGTCACAAAAAGGCAAACCCACCCAGTTATGCATTCCAGAAGAATCACCTATATGGACACCACCAATGGGCTCCCTTGCCCTCAGCTTCCTGTTCGAGTGTTATGAGTTCAGAGGGACAGAGGAGAGCAAGGTTTGGGTAATTTATGCTCCTCTCTGTGGGGTTACCATGAGCCATGGATATCCCCCAGGGAAAACCCCAGCTCCAGCCAGTAACCACCCCACTCCTCACCCTTCTAGGCCTAGGGCTGTGCACTCTCCTTTGTGGGTCTCCTATACCCTACCCAAACCTCCCTAATAGTCCCTTTATAAAACTCTTCTCAACTTGCCCAATACAAGTGGGCCATGTATTTCCTGCCCAGACCCTGATGAAGCTAATCCCAAAGTCTTATGCTTGTCAAGATATAGAGCCACAGCACTGGAAGGGCATGAGCATTCACTTCTTCTGAGCTCCTATCCCTCTGAGGAAGTCCTTCTCTACCTGCCTTCTCTTTGTTTGGCAGAAGGACAGCAAAATCTTTTCCTATTATTTGTTTAATCACTTTTTGAACAGTTAATGCATTTGGATGGTTCAAACTCCAAAGAGCGTTAAATATACATACACTGAAGTCTCCACCGTCTTTGAGCAGTCTTGGAGCTAGGGTGCTGGGTTCCCTCTACCCCGCGGCAGACCTTTTCACTGGGAGGCCACTCCCAATGACAATGATGGTTCCTCGTTCTACTGAACCAAATCCCCACAGATTTCACGAGCTGCACTTTCTTCTAAATAAGAAAACATCACAGTTCTGCCTCAGACTCGAAGCCCTCCAGAGTCCATGTCCTGGCTTATGCCAATGCTTCAGGAAAATGCAATGATTCCAAGTAACTACTGCTTCTCACCCAGGGCCTCTGGGAGGAAGCAGCCGCAGAATAGGTGCACAGGATACTACTCCCTGTTCCACTTCATGCAGCACTGTCTTTTCAGATTTAAAAAAAAAAAACAGAACTTAAAAAAACATAAAAAATAAAACAAAGCTTAAGTTGGCTAGTAGTTTGCAGAAGTTTTTGCCCTGTGTGATCTAACAATGCAATAAAATATACTGTCATAAAGTAAAATTTTTACATATCAAAAATAATATAGGGAGGTGCGTCAGTGGCTTAGTGGCAGAGTTCTCACCTGCCATGCCAGAGAACCGGGTTCGATTCTCGGTGCCTGCCCATGAAAAAAAATAAAAATAATAATATAGTAGCCCAGTTTTTTAATGTTGCCTTGCTGCAGGAAGTGACAGACTTCTTTGCCTTCTAGGAGTCAGCCATCGGAGACCCCAGTGACAAAGAGGGCAGGGAAAGTGATGAACTCTGCAAGATATGTGACTTCAGATTGCATTTCATGGGGGTACGAAGAGACAGCTCCAAGAGCCTGGAGACAAGAACGCACACTTATACTCCTTATAAATGGAGGAACAGAGACAGTGAGGACAGCGGCCATGGGACTAAACATCAGCTGACTGCTCCAAATACTAAGCACCGAACAAAAATCATCATCCCTGCTCTTTAGCTGTTCCCTTCCTTCTTGACCCCCTCTCCCACCACCCCAACCCAGAGGGCGGGCGCTGTCACAGCCAACCTTCTCCATAGCCAGAAGCTCATAATGGCATCTTAGCAACCTCTTTTTAAAGGACAAAGGCCACTGTGACATCAGAGGCAATAACCGTAGCATTAACCCGGCAATTAATCTGAGTTATGAGAGAAGTGATGAAAGAGGCAAGAAAGGTAGGAGGTGGAGAGAGAAGAAGCGAAAGCTCCACAGCGCAGGTCACAGTGACCTTTTGCAGTGACTCTTTTACGGTGAGTCCTCTCCGGGCAGGCATGTGGCGGAAGACTCTTGGGTCTTGAGTGACAATCGGTCAAGCCTCTCCCAAAACAAACAGAAAATGAAGAAACCAGACAGCTCTGGGTTTGAAATTAAAAGTAAATGACCACAGGGAGAAACGAAACCTTCTGGCAGTCCTAGCGCCGCACCACCTGCAGAATGATGGCGCTAGGCGCTAGGAGTCACCGCTGAGAGCAAGGGCGTGCAGAAATGGGGCCAGGTAGGGCGCTCCGTGAAAGCAAAAAGGACTTGCTGGAGGGCCCCTTCCTCCGCCAGGCCGACCTCATCCGGTGCATTCGTTTGCTTTTACGTCCACTGTCTCACCAACCCTCCTTTGCTCATGGCTCAGGGTGGTTAAATGACTTCCCGAGAGTAAGAAGGCTAGGAAAGTGCACACAGCCCTGGCTACCCGCGACAGCGTGGCCTCCCCGCCGCTCCAGGGCGCAGACCGTAAGCAGAGCGAGTCCCGGATGGCCAACCCCGCAAGCTCCCGCCACCAGATGAAAAAAGAAAAAAGAGAGCCACGGGCGAAAACCCACATCCCGGAAGCGTATTTAATCCGCATCTCGGCACTTAATGCAGAGGAACTGGGAGACTCAACGAAAACTCCCGCGACTCACGACGGGAGCTCTGCGCGCCATCCTCTGCCCGCCCGCGCTGCGCATGGCCTCCAACACCTGTTTTCCGCCGCGGTTTCCCGGCGCGGTTCCCGCCGGCGCAGTCTGGGCTGCGGGGTCGGTGGGAGCGATGCGAGGCCGGCTTTCGCCATCCAGCGGGATTCGAGACTTCGCGCCCAGCAGCGGCGTCCTCGCGAGCGCAGGGCTCACCGCGCAGCCAGAGACCTTGGATCGCTCGGCCCGCGCCGCCGGTGGCCGCTCGGCCCCAGCGCGGGTCTCAACGGCCCCGCGAGCGGGAGCGCCCGCATCCCAGACCCCTGCCCAAGTGGGTTTCGGGGCGCAGGGGCGCTCTGCCTACCTTTCCTGAAGGGCATCGCGGAGGAGGCGCTCACTGCCGCGCTGGTCCAGAGACCGCGCGCGGTCCTGGGTACCGAGGGGGAAGGCGTCGAACTGCCGCCCCGCGTCTCAGGGGCGCTTGCAGGCCCGGCACCGGCGAGGGATGGGGGAAAGGACAAATTTGGGCAAAGCCTGAGCGCGTCACCCGAGCGGAGGTAGGCACCGCGGCCAACCAGGAAACGCAACCTCCGGGATGGCCACTTTCGGAAATTGCTTAACCCCTCCCCTGCCGTGCGACCTACGGGCAGAGAAGGAGCGGGGTAGGAAGGGGAGAGAGGGACCAGGATGTCTGCACAGCGCCCCGCCTGCGCCACCAGCCAGGACCCGGCCCCGCCCTTCACCCCGCTGGAGCCCTAAGCTGCGGCCCCGAGCCTCAGCTCTGGGGTTTGGGTCGTGAGTGGGAGAAGCCAGGGCACTGAAGCTGCCATCCAACTTCCTCAGTACCACCGAAAGTAAAAGAAAAGCCCTCCCAGTCAAGGAAAAAAAGTCAACTCATTCATCAGCTTCTTCAGGTTGTTCGGTGACACCCACTGAAGGAATATACATGGGGGAGATTTATCCCATTTTTATTATTTTTGTCCTTCAGGCAAGAAGGTCAGTCTCAGGGACGGGCGTTCAAATGGCTAATTGCTTTGAATTAAAATTAAATGTAATAAAGATTCAAGTGCTAGGGAAAAAAAATTAAGTGAGCGCTGGAGGGAGCCACTCAAAAGTTACATTTCTCATCGCCTTCCTGGCTACCCAAATTTAAAATCGTACCTTACTGCTTGCCGGCCCTGCTTTATTTTTTAGAGCGCTTATCACTGGCTCGCTAACTGTTTTGCTTATTTGTGAGGTCCATGAAGGCAGATTTTTCTTTTTTGTTCCAAACAGCTATTTCCCAGAGCCTAGAACAATCAAAAAAAATAATAGTGGTGCTTAAGGAACTATAACAAAGAGAAATAAGGGGAGAAGGATCATCCCTCAGGTTTCCACTTATTTCCCATGTTTTATGGCCAGCACCTAAAAATGCCTTAATGTGATGGTCAGAAGTTAATTCCTGAGAAATGCACTATTTTATATTACATTTTGAAGAAATGTTAGGACGAATTTCCAGAGCTAATATTTAAAGCACCCATGCAAATAGCAATTTGCCTACTTTCTTTGTAGTGAAAAATCCATCCAGACAAGCTGAAAAGTTGCAGTCAGTGGGGTTGTGCTGGTGGTGGTGGTAGTTTTTATTATTTTACGATTAGAATCAATTTCTTAGCCTGCTGACTTTTATGGACAACAGTCCAAACTCTTTTCCTGCTTTTGAAGGGAGAAGGTGCTAGGGAGAAAGAAGCAACTGCTGAGTTAGCCTGCTGTCATTTGGCTTGGGAACGTGGTGGCTGGCAAGACCTTCCAAAAAGATGCTGCATGGCTGTGACTGGAGTTCTGCATTCTGAAGCTCAGACCCACAGTGTCGTGGCCACCGTGGGTGTGTGTATCAGTCTGTGCACAAGTGGGTGGTAGGGGGAGACCCAGATTCAATGTTAGGAGGTGTCATCAGCACCCTCTGCCCTTTTCCCTGTTATAACATCACGTCATGTGGACCTGGACTTAGCTCCATGGACTTAGTTGCCACAGAAGGTAAATTTTATTTAAGGCTAACCGGTCCAGATAAAGTGTGTAAGGCTAATGTGCCAGATCTGCTGTCGCCGCATGTAGTAGTACAGCTAGGGGATGTGTCCATGAAGTGGATGGGTCATTATTCCTTCCAATAGCACTTTTATCCCTCTTTGGAACCATATGTTTACAGGATTCTGTGACAGATGTTCTCTGCCCTTTGAGTCTGTTTAACCCCATATACAAAAAAAAAGAACATTGGAACCCATTATCATCTTGTTTCCATTCCATGTCCAGAGAGATAACAGTCCTCTCAGATTTTAATCATTGTTTTTAAATAATCTCTGGGAACATTCATCGTTTCACTGCAAATCGGTATCAGCAAACAAGAACTGATGTCAGTGTTTAATAACAGAGAGTTTCTGCCTTGTCTGTCCCTTGCAGACAAAAAAGGAAGCTGCTGGGAGGAAAAGTCTAGGCAGATACACGTATGTGATAGAACAGGCCCCAGGTAATGGGATTTGCTGAGCCATGCTGGGCTGAAGAACTAACTGACAGCCAGGACAAGGTTGGGAAATGGGCAGGGGGAGTGTGGACATGGTCCCGCTAGTTTCCAGACGTGGAGAAGAGATTTGAAACTATTTTAAAGTGAGAATAGATTCCCAGGCCCTGTTGACATTATGGTATCACTCACAGAACCAAATAATTTCATCATCAGTCATCAAACTTTTGATTGTGTCTGCTGACATTTCTGTTCTGTCAAGTATACTATTGATTTGAAAAAAAAAAAAAAAGAAGAAAACACTGCTCATCTAAGGAGCTCTTAGCACATCAAAATGGTATTTTAAAAACCTTACTTCATTGGTAAGAATCATGAGGAAACTACAAGGTTACATGGCCACACTCAGCTCTTTCTCCAGGCCCCAGTTGTATCATCGTTTAGAATGCTCATGTTATATAGCATAATTTGATAATCTGAGTTCCTTGAGGCAGAGGTTCTCAGATTTGCACAGGCATCAGAACCATCTAGAGGGCTTATTAAAATACGAATTGCTGAGCCCCACCCCCAGAGTTCCTGATTCACTAGGTGTTCAAGTATTTGTATTTCTTGTCAAGTTCCTAGGAAATGCTGATCTTGCTAGTTCTGCTACCTTGGGAACCATGCTCTGAGAACTTAAGAGAAAAGGCTTGATTTACATCTAAAGTTGTTCTGGGACTGGAGCTCAGCTGTGAGAGGACAACACTGGAGGAATTAGTACACTGCAGCCCACCGGGAGCTCTCCATGGTGCCCTATCCAGGCCACCCCTTCCTGGTGCCAACCTATCCAGGGAACTAACTACTAATCAGAACCTTGAGAATATTCTACCCAGACTTCTCTCCTGGCACCTGCGCCCAGTTAAATGCATCTCTGCCCAAGCTCTTGGGCCAGGAAGCACGCATGGCCACAGCTTCCAGTTTTCATCACTAAGCCTCCCACTTAGAGATCTTTCCCAGGTACGTAGGCCTCAAGCTTTCCTGCTCTCTCCAAAGAAGGGAGGGTAACACTTAAATAGAAAAAGATGTAACACTACCCTTACAACTAAAACTTCTTCCACTGCTCTCCCTTCTCCAGATATTTGCATTTTAAGCCTTTCCTCTCTACTTATAGGAGATAGGGTTGTATCCCAGTGAATGAATTTCAGGCCATAGGAAGCACATTGAGAGCCTTTTGATGGGGGGCAGAGGACTTTGGTTGTGAAGAACGTGTATAAAGGAAACAAGGAAGGAGGAAAGGGAGAGAGGTGCCTGGGGCAGGGTCCAGCAGGATCTATAAAGTACTTGGGAGCCTGATTTCTTCATTTCCCTTATACCACCCTCCTCCTGCTCCTGCCCCCATGCCTCTGTCAGACTCCCACTGCTGGTACCCCATTGCCTGATCTTCCCCCCAAAGGATTCCCCTTTGCATAGAGTACTACCCAGGGTTTAAAGTTGCTGCCACAATAAACTTCCCAGAACTACAGAGTAATTTGCCTAAGGGCTGGTGGACTGCAGAGTAGATGCACAGAGCAGAGATGATGTAACCAAAAACTGAGAAATCAGGATTTAAGGGATGATTTTGATTACTAAATAATTGTATAGATGTTCCTTTTTGCTTGTTGGCATATTGGAGTAGACAGAAATTCCTGACATCTCTAAATTGTAACCCAGCTGCCTTGATTTATGATAATGATTGTATAGCCCTTATCTTCTGAACTTATGATTGTAAAAACCTTGTGACTAACCTTCAATTGTTCCCAGTTATCCAGATTTTCAACTTTAGAGTCTTATAATCACTAAAGACAGCCCCTAATGTTTATTAATTAGGGTCAGCCCACAACCCACCCCGAAGTAATCTTGATAACCAAGACTGGATCTAACCAAAATGGGTCCACCAGGCATGTGCAGTATCTTAGTTTTTAACCAAGTCACCTATACCTCATTCCGCCATTTTCATATATAATTTCCGTGACTAAACATATAATGAATCTGTGCAGGCTCAGTAATTAGATTACCTCTAATCACATCATATGGAGACACTGTGCTCATTATCCTAAACCCTGCCCATCTTTTCTCTAATAAAACTATCAGAATTAGTGCAGTTCAGGGAGACAGATTTTGGGCCACTAGGTCATCTGCTCTCCTACTATGTGCCTAGTAAAGAGCTCTTTCTGTCTTTGAAACCCCAGTGTCTCAAGAATTGGTTATTGAGCTCATCTGGCAAAAGAATCCATAGCCTTTGTCTGTTAACAAGTCTGGATTTGAATTCTCACTCTGTCACCTTTTGTGTGACCTATCCTCTTTGAGCCTCAGTATTTTGTCTAATAAAAGGGGTAAAGGTTCTGGGAAGATGGCGGAATAAGATAGGTCAAGTTCACCCCTGCACCAAGGAACAACTAGAGAAGTAACAGGAAGGTGATTGGGACGGTGATTCCAGAGTGTAAGTGACCTGGGAGGGTCTTCTACACCACATAGGCAAGCTCTGGTTGCAAAAGCTGAAGAACTGAGATGCAGAGACCCAGAGACCATCCAGCTAGGGCAAGCAGCCTAACGCACCCCTGGCAAAGCAGAAGCCCTGAACCCTCACAAGTGCACAGACAGGGAGATAGGGATGAGGAAGTAAGCCAAGTCGCGTTCTTTGAACATGCTGCTCTCATGCACACTGCCCCCACCCCGCAACTCCCCCCACACCCCACGCACCTGAACCCTGTCACGCCACCACCACCACGCTCCAAGTGCCCCTGCCCCACCTGTCTTCACCCCACCGCACGTCCTCACCCCACACCCCCACCGGGAACAGGCCCAGCCCCACCTACCTCTCCTGCGCAAGTGCACAGTGTCACCCCTACCCTCCAAGACCCATGCAGCCACACCCAGGCCCTTGACCTCCCCTTCCCTGCCTCCTGCAGGTGCTCACCTTCAGGCCTGGGCTGCACCCACTGTCTATATAGTCACGCAACGGCCCTCCACACCCCCTGAGCTCTGTGCACCCATGCATCAGTGTCTGGTCACCCTTGCCCCCTATATTCATGCAGGTGCATGCGTACATCCCCGCCATCCCTTCCAGCTCTGGGCAAGTGCTGACCTGGGCATCTGGGCCCCACCTGCCCCCAGCCCGCTGTTCCTGAGCTCTGTACATGAGCGCACCAGGGCCCCGCCCAGCAGAACCATGCGCTTGCATAGCCACATCCTCCCTACTGGGTGCCTACCCATCTGTGCACCCACCTCTTGAATCCTGCACCCCAAACTTCTGCCCCACACACATCTGTACCCTTGCCCCACCCCCAGCACAGGCGCCCTGCTCCCACATCTGGCAGGTGCTCACATGCACATCTGTGCTACATAGCCCCTGCCCTGCACATGTGTGCACCCCTGCCCCCATCCTACCCCCCACCCATGCAACTGCACACCAGCACACCCGCACAGGGCCCCACCCACCCGACATCAGACACCCCTGGCCCATATCCCACAACTCCTGCGACCTGTGCCCCATCTCTAAACACTCACGCACCCGCATCCCAGACCCCTAAGACCCTTCCCCCTGTGTAAGGACACCCCCGCCCCCTGCCCTCCCTGTGCCCTGACCCCTGTGCCCTTGTACCCCACACCCTGATACCCACAACCCCCATGCTTCATGCACCTACCCACATCCTGCTTATATACCAGCCTCGTGCATCTGCACAGCCACCCCCATCTGCCTCCTGCCACACCCTGCCTCTGTGTCCCCCATGCCATACCCTGCTCTTGTGCTCCAAGGCCTGCCTGGGCTGCACTTCTCAGGGTACCCGCACAGCACCTCCACAACCCCATGCCCTGCACCCTACACTCACATGCACCCGCATAGCATTCCCAACCCATGCCCATATCTGCACAACAACCTGTCACCACACTGTTCTGCCCTGTCCCATGCCCAGGATCCTCCTCCACATTCACCCTGCAAATACAAAGCTTTCCTTCCTACTGAAGGAAATCAATTTCCAAAGGAACCCTATCAAGATATTTACATGCCTTGAAGACAACAGAATATCACTAAGCATATGAAGATGCATACAGATATAGCCCAGCCTAATGACCAGATTAAAATACAGAGGAGACACACACTTTGGAACAACTAATCAAAGATGTTCAAATAACTCTACTAAATAAAATCAATGGAATAGCTAATAACATAAAGGAGAACAAGAAGACACTAGAAGAGTATAAAGAGGAATTTGACAGAGTAAAGAGAAAAATAGCAGCTGTCACAGAGATTAAAGATGCTGTAGGCAAAATAAAAAATATACTAGAGGCATGCAACAGCAGATTTGAAGAGGCAAAAGAAAGAATAAGCAACTTAGAAAACTGGACAACTGATTTTGAACATACAAAAGAGCAAATGGCAAAAAAGATGAAAAAATTTGAATTGGGTCTCAGGGAAATTATGGACAAAACAAAGCACACAATTTAAGAATCATCAATGTCCCAGAAGGAAAAGAGAAGAGTAAAGGGCTAGGAAGATTAGCTGAGGATATAATGGGGGAAACTTCCCAACCCTTATAAAGGACATAAATAAGCAACTCAAAGAAGCCTAATGAATTCCAAATAGAATAAATCCAAATAGACCTTTCCCAAGACACATACTAATCAATCTGTCAAATGTTGAAGACTAGAAGAAAATCCTGAAAGGAGCAAGAGAAAAACAATCTACTGCATACAAGGGAAACCACATAGACTGACTTTAGACAAACTCAACTGGCACTATGGAGGTGAGAAGGCAGTGGTATGAAATATTTAAGATCCTGAAAGAGAAAGACTTACAGCCAAGAATTCTGTACCTTGCCAAATTGTCCTTTAAAACTGAGCGAGAGATTAAAATTTCCATAGACAAATGCTGGAAGAATTTGCCAATTAAGAGACCAGCCCTACAAGAAATACTAAAGGGAGTTCCGCCAGCTGAAAAAAAAAACAAAACAGGAGAGGGAGGTCTGGAGGAGGGCACAGAATTGAAGAGTACCATTAAGAGTAACTTAAAGGATGTAAAGAGAAAGAGGGAAAATAAAATATAGATCTGATAAATAAAAAAATAAGATGGTGTATTCAAGAAATGCATTTTCAGTAATAACTTTGAATGTTAGCAGACTAAACTTACCAATTAAAAGATACAGATTGGCAGAGTAGATTAAGAAATATAATTCAGCTATATACTGCTTACAATAGACCCACCTCTGATGCAAGGATACAAATAGATTGAAAATGAAAGGAAGGAAAAAGATGTTCTGTGCAACTTGTAAACGAAAGAAAACAGGAGTAGCTATACTAATATCAGAAAAAAATAGACATTAAATGTAAAGACATCATAAGAGACAAAAAAGGACACTATATATTAATAAAAGGGACAATTAACCAAGAAGAAATAGCAATTATAAACATTTTTGCTCCCAATCAAGGAGCTCCGAAGTACATAAATTGAACTTTGACAAAACTGAAGGGAGCAATAGATGTTTCAACAATAATAGTAGGGCACTTCAATATACCACTCTCCTCTGAAGATAGAACAACCAAACAGAGGAAAATGAATTAGACCCAACTAGGCATATATAGGTTGTAATACCTCAAAACACCAGGATATACATTTTTCTCTTGTGCTCGTGGAACATTCTCCAGGGTAGATCATACGCTGGGACACAAAACAGACCTTTATAAATTTTAAAGCACTGAAATTATTCAAAGCACTTTCTCTGATCACAAGCTGGAAATCAATAACTACCAAAGAAAGAGAACTTTCACAAATAAGAAGGAGATTAAGTAACACACTCTTAAACAACTGGTGAGTCAAAGAAGAAATTGCTAGAGAAATTGGTAGCTATCAGGAGACAAAAAGGTCTCCATACATTCTTTCTGGATTATTCAAATGATTCAATGAAATCTTGTTTTCCTGGAGCTTAATAAGTGCTCCATATATGGCAGTTGTTATTATTATTATTAGACCTGGAAGCTGGGGGAAGCTATTTTGAGGGTCTTAGAGCAGTGGGAAGCCCTGGTCTCAGGAAAGGAGTAAAGTGTTGGGGGTATGTGGGTGGGCACTGGGTGGGAGCATTTAGGCCAGTGCAGGAAACATCAGCCCTGAGCTCAAGTAGGGGTGTGTGTGATACCTAAAGCAATAAATTTTCTGCCTAATGACTCAGTTGACCAATTCCTAAGACACTGGGGTATCAAAGAGAGAAAGAGTTTATTAATATGTGAATAGTAGAAGAGCAGATGGTCTATTAGCCCAAAATCTGTCTCCCCAAAAATGATGTGATTAGAGATAATCTAATTACTGATCATGCACAGATTGATTACATGCTTAGTCACAGAATTTATGTAAGAAAATGGTGGAATGATGTATAGGTGATTTGTAGGTTAAAATCTAAGCTGTTGCACATGTCTGGTGGGCCCATTTTGGTTAGATCCAGTCTTGGTTAACAAGATAAATTTGGATTTGGGGGTGATTAGTTCTAGGCTGACCCAAGACCTCTCATTAAAAAACATTAAGGGCAGGCAGGCCACGATGGCTCAGTGGCAGAGTTCTTGCCTGCCATGCTGGAGACTCGGGTTTGATTCCTGGTGCCTGTCCATGCAGGGGGAAGAAAAGAAAAAGACAAAAAAAAAAAATCATTAAGGGCTGTCTTTAGTGATTACAAGGATGTAAAGTTGAAAAACTGGATAAATGGGTACAAATGAAGGTTAGGCACAAAGTTTTTTACAATCACAGGGGTGGAAGATAAGGGCTGTACAACTATTATCAGAGATCAGGGCAGCTGGATTACAATTTAGAGATTTCGGGAATTTCCCTCTATCTACTCGACTATACCAGAAAGCATAAAGGAATATCTGTATAATGATTCAGTAATCAAAATCATCTCTTAAATCCTGATTTCTGTTACATAGCTGCCCAAAAATCTCAGTCTAGGGGTTCAAGGTTTTTATGGATTCAAACAAGAAGAAATAGAATTGTTAACATTATAATAGTAAATACACACAAGGCTGAGACTAGTCTAGAATGATTGTTACAATAGCTTATGTAAGCAAAAACAATTCACAAATGTAAAGGAGTGAAAGGGGCTGGATCCAGTTAATGTCTGACTCAAGTTATTCTATTAGCAGTAGGGCCTTTGCCTTTATAAATTACTTTGAAAAAAAAAAGACATATACAGGGAGTAACAGCTCTTGCAATCACAAAGGCACAAAATAAGGGCATTTACAATCATTGTCATGTATCAGGGCAGCTGAATTATAGCTCAGATATTGCAGGTATTTTTCTCTCTGTAATATACCAGAAAGAAAGAAAAAGAAATATTTATATAATGATTTAGTAGTTATAATCATCCCTTAAATCCTAACTTCTCAGTTACAAGTGGGGCAGGAGAAGCCAGCTTTTGGGGGATGATCTCCTGGAGTTCTGCCTTTTACCAGAATGTGAGTTCTTGTGTCTATGCACACAGATGTGACTATAAAAACATTAATGATTCACCTTATCTGAACCATGAACACAAAGTAATTATATGTACATATCTACCTCACAGATCTTCATTTCTAAATACCATTCTCTGATCAAAGGAACCACAAGTCCTTGGAGAAAGTACAAGATTGTAACTGATAAATTAAAATTTAACAAATAACTATGATGACTGAATCATTACAAAAATGCCTTTTTCTTAATTTCTAGTATACTGTAAAAAAGCCAAAAGGAGATAACCGAAATTACTGAAACGCACTGAAATGCTAATTGTAAAAACCTCATGATGGCCCCTCTTATACCTCCTTATCATCTTTTACAACTTTTAAGTCTTGTTATCACAGAGACAACCCCCTAATGTAAATGAAGGAACTTTTGTTAATCCGGAACCAGCTGCTGACTACAGTGTTCATACTTGTTATTGTAATAGATATGCTAGCTTGGTTCTAGCTAAGCTCCACTCCTTTACATTTGTAAATTGTAGTTGTATGTACTTGTTATTGTAATAGTAACAACTCCACCTACCCTTGCTTGAATCCATAAAAGCCCTAACCTCCTTAGACTAGAGGACACATATTTTAGGCAGATGGGTCGTTTGTTCTCCTTGCTTCAAATAGCAATAAACCCTTTCTCCTTTTGAAATCCCTGTGTCATAGATTGGTTGTTAGGCATATTGGACAGAGAACCCTGTGTTTGACTGGTGTCAGGATGAGCCTGCAACATTTGTGGTGCCAGATATGAACGTGCCCCAAAAATGGCCAGGACATATCCAAAGGACATGGGGAGCAACCAGAAGGAGCTCCTCTGGAACAATTTGAGCAACAAGATAAGTCATGGTAGTAATGGATTATAACCACTAGAGTAAAATGAGAATCCGTGAATCCATCTTGATGGAAGAAAGAAAGAGAGAGAGAGACAGAGAGAGAGAAAGGAGAGAGAGAGAAGATAGAAGGAAGGAAAGAAGAAAAGAAATAAGGAAAGAAAAGAAGGAAGGAAGAAAAGAAATAAGGAAAGAAAGAAAGGGAAAGAAGGGAAAACATCTGATTACAATACAATTTCAACTAATAAATATAGATGGAATCATGGAAATAGAATGTTTTGGTTTCCTGGCTGCTAAAAAAAATGCCAGGGTGGGCAACAGTGGCTCAGTGGCAGAATTCTCACCTGCCATGCTGGAGATCCGGGTTCATTTCCTGGAGCCTGCCCACACCAAAAAAAAACAAAGGAAACTGCCACACAATGGTTGGTTTACAAGAGTTTATTGGCTCATGGATTCAGAGGCTCGATATGATCCCTTCCTGGGGTCAGAATCCTCTGGCTGTTCTTTGGAGTTCTTTGGTTTTTCTGCCATATGCAGTGTATGTGGGGGCATCTTTTCCTTTCTCTTCCAGGTTCTGTTGACTTCCAACTGCTGGCTGCTCCCTCTGGCTTCCTCCTTCTGTGTCCAATTTATTTTCTCATAAAGACTCAAGTCATATTGGATTGCAGCCTCCCTCATCCAGTTTGGGCACACCGTAACTAATAACAGCTTTAAAAGACCTATTTATAAATGGGTTCACACGCATGGGACCAGGGGTTGGAACCTGAACATGCCTTTTGTGTGGACGTGATTCAGACCTAAACAATTACCATTTGGCAAATTCCACTGGGAAGAATCATCAATGGATGCTAAAATTAGGGAGTGAAAATACAAAGAGAAACAGACTATTTACAGTCTCAAAGTATCATTTCTCAAATTATCTCAAAAATTATTAATTACAAAGGCAAAAATAGTAACTTTAAAGTAGAAACTTGTCAGACATTGCCTTAGCCCAATGTCAAAGTTAACATCACCAGTAATGGACCAAATCAGTATCATCTGCTTCTTGATATGATGCACTGAGAAGGATGCAACATTACATCTGTAGTATCCTTGCCGAAAATGCATAACCTGAATTTAATCAAGAGATACCTAAAGTTAGGGCATTTGAGGAGATCCAGGGCCCTGGATTCCCTCTCCATATTGAGAGAAGATCATTGCATGTGGCCACCAACATGACCTCAACAGGTATTAAAGGTCATCAAACCTCCTCAGTAGGGGAAAGAATGCATAAACAAGACATTGAAACTCCCCTCCACTGATGATTACTGATAAGAAATATCCAAACCCCAGTGTCAGAAGACCCTGGTGAAAATCTGCTGAAACACCCTATGAAATTTCTGCCCTAAGCCCTTATAAGCCACCCCCTGTCACTCCCAGTCCTTTACAGAGTACTAAGCTTCATTTTCCATGGCCAGCTGCCACCATGGAAGATCATCTCCTGTACTTAAGCCCTAATTTAAATTCATGTCTAACTCTTTGCCTTTGTGTCCTTTGGTCTTCAGGCTGTCAAACCCAAGCCTTCCAAGAGCTGGTCTGGAACAACATCTTACAAAATAATTAACCAACTCTTCAAAAATTTAAAATCATGCAAGACAGACTGAGGAACTGTTCCAGATTGAAGGACACTAAGGAGTATAGAGACATGACAATTAAGTGGAACATGTGACCCTGGACTAGATCCTGGACAACAAAATGGATATTAGTAGGGAAATTGGTGAAATTTAAATAGTATTATATTTATCTTAATTTCCAGGTTTTGGAATTGATCTGTGGTTACGGGACATTTGGAGAATTTGGGTGAAGGGAATATTGGAATTCTTTAACCTATTTTTTACAGCATTGTTGCAAATCTGAAATTCAAAATGAAAAGTTTAAAAAATTAAAAACATCAAATTATAGATGCTCAAGAACTCACTAAATGGAAGAGAAAACCCCAAAATTGTTTTAGCTGTGTAAATATCTTCTAATTATCATTATTGATATAAACAGTCTAATTCTAATGCATGAAAGGAGGACCATGTCTCTCATTAAATGAGTCTCAAACTTAGTTTATTCTATATTTTACTCTGTTACATTAGAGAAATCATTTTTCTACCATTAGAACAGTATGTCTAGTTTTTCTAGTTTGCCATTTGTATGGTGTGGTCATCTGCTCCAAATTTTAAAAAATTTAAAAAGAAGAAAAACTTTACAGGGAATATTGCTTTTCTGATGGGTTTGAGATGTAATGGCTTCTCTTTCAAAGGTAGAGCTGATCAGACACTTAGATGTCCCTGTCATTTACAGAGAGTCTAGCTGGATAGTCAAGATCTTCTTGTCATCATCCCATCTCCTTACAACCTCCACATCTTACCTTAAATTGGCTATATAACTTAGGGATTCCACCACTTACTGGCTCAGTGACTTTGGGGCAAATTCTTTAGCCTCACAGAGTTTCAGTTTTCTGATGTGTCAGATGGTGATAATAATGACACCTACCCCCAGTGTAAGGATCCAGGGCCTGGGTTCCACTCCCTCCTCCATTTCAACAGCACATCACACAGCGAATGCCCACATGACTGGGACAGACATTAAAGATCAGAGAATGTAAAAACCCTCTCCCCTAATAACCAATCTCACGAGAGTCTGCCAAAACTCCATTGTAACCAAATCTCATGACAATCTTAAACTTTGTAAGCCTTTCCCCAGGCATGCCTCTCTCTCTTCCTCCCTTGGCTTTGGGCAGAATACAGACTTTCATCTCCCAACTGGCTGCCGTTTGGAAAATTTTCTTCCTGTGCATAAGCCCCTCATTGAACTTATGGGTAATATTCTGTCTAGCATGTTCTTTGATCTTGGGGTTGTGCTCGGCTAGAACATTTGGCAAGCCAGCCAGTCATTCACTTGCTTGACTGCATTGTGGTCAGTGGGCCATTGTGTGCAGTGTAGCCAGCTATTGTTTGCTGTCTTGAGGAAGACAGATATCCACAAGTCCTTGCATGTTGTTGCAGCTGACTGTTTCAGAAGGACAGAAAAATCAGCAGATTTGGAGTATGCATTGAATGAGAGGCTATGCCTTGTAGATCAGAGTTTAGAAATATCAGCATGCAGGTATACAAGACAAAGAGTATATCTCCTGATTTTCCCTGACAGGGATCCCTTAGATTCTACTGATAAAGAAAAGGAGAAAAAAGAAGAAATTTAGGAGGCAAAGGATGGAGCAACACCACCTTCGTATGCCACTTTTTCAAAGGTTACCTCTTTCCTAGAGGGAATTAGCACTCAATTCTGTAGTTTTCTCTTAAATAGGGCCAACCAACCCATTTTTGCCCTCACCTGCTGTTTTAGTTTGTTAAAGTTGCCAGAATGCAACTTACCAGAAATGGAGCAGCTTTTAAAAAGGGAATTTATCAAGTTGCAAGTTTACAGTTCAAAGGCCTTGAAAATGTCCAAATTAAGGCACCAACAAGAGGTTACCATCACTCAGGAAAGGCTGATGCTGTCCAGAACACCTCTGTCAGCTGGGAAGGCAAGGGGCTGGCATCTGCTGGGGCCTCCTGCCTCTGGACACCTTGGTCAGCTGGGAAGACCCACGGCAACATCTGCTAGCTTTCTCTCCTGGCTTCTTCAGTGGCTTCCCCTGGGATATTTTCTTTCCAAAGATTTCTGCCTATGTGGGCTCTGTCTACTCTTTCCAAGATGGCTTGCTATTAAAGGATTCCAGTAAGTGACCCAACCATGAATGGGTGGAGACACATCTCCATGGAAAAAAACTTAAAAGGTCCCACCACAATTAGATGGGTCATAGCTCCATGGAAACAACTTAATCCAAATATCCCACTCAGCAATTCTGAATCAGGGTTAAAGAACATGGCTTTCCTGGGTGTGTTGGTTTGAAAGGCTGCATGTCCCCTAAAAAGGCCGTGTTTTAATCTAAATCCCCTTTCATAAAGGCAAAATAATCCCTATTTAATACTGTATGTTTGAAACTGTAATCAGGTTATCTCCCTGGAGATGTGATTAAATCAAGAGTGGTTGTTAAACTGGATTAGGTGATGACATGTCTCCACCCATTTGGGTAGGTCTTGATAAGTTTCTGGAGACCTATAAAAAAGGAAACATTTTGGAGAATGAAAGAGATTCAGAGAGCAGAGCAGAACGGCATAGTCACAAGAAGCAGAGTCCACCAGCCAGCGACCTTTGGAGATGAAGAAAGAAAATGCCTCCCAGGGAGCTTCATGAAACAGGAAGCCAGGAGAAGAAGCTAACAGATGATGTCATGCTCACCATGTACCCTTCTAGATGAGAGAGGAACTGTGACTGTGTTCACCATGTGCCTTTCCAGATGAGAGAGAAACTGTGACTGTGTTCACCATGTACCTTCCACTTGAGAGAGAAACCCTGAACATCATCGGTCTTGTTGAACCAAGGTATCTTTCCCTGGATGCCTTAAATCGGACATTTCTATAGACTTGTTTAATTGGGACATTTTCTCAGCCTTAGAACTGTAAACTAGCAACTTATTAAATTCCCCTTTTAAAAGCCATTCTGTTTCTGATATATTGCATTCAGGCAGCTAGCAAACTAGAACACTGGGATATAGAGTAGTTTCAAACCAGCACACCTGGGAAAGAGAACAAAGAATTTTATTGCACTTCCATGAGGCTATTCACATAACCTGACTGATCATCTGCAGTGAGCTCATAGTAAAGAATCTGGCTAAGTGAAAAAATGTAACTCTATTTCATTATGTTGGTGATGTCATGTTAACCAGTAACTTTTCTCAAAAACTAAATAAAAGCCTCAGATTTATTGCTATTTCATCTTAACAGCTAGGGATGGACAATTGATCATGGTGGACTACAGTGCCTCGGCTGCCCTGTCAAATTCTTGGGCATTATATGGTTGGGAGAAACAAAATTTATTCCTTTTGTAGTAATTGATAAGATAAAAAGTTTTTCTATTCTGTGTATGCCAAAACAAATAATGGCTTTCTTGGGATTGTTTGGGAATTGGAAAACTTTCAATTATCACTCAGCCCAAATGTTAAAAACTGTGTATATTTTGATTAAGAAAAGCTGTCCCTTGAAATAGGATACCTCCCAAGAGGCTGCTTTTGAAAAAGCCAGATGGGCCATTGCACTGGCTCAGGGTTTATAGGGGGTAGACACAGATGTGCTTGTGAATTAAATATGGCCAGTTCCAATATTGACTTTGGGTGGGGCTTGTGGCAAAGGCAACAAAGTGAGTTCCTATTGGCTTTTTGCTTCAGTTCTAGAAATCAGCCAAACTGCAGTACAGTCCCTTAGAAAAACAACTGTGTGCTGCCTATAATGCCTTACTGCAAGTTGAAGGACTAACTTAGAAATGCCCTGTGAAATTAAGAACAGCTATCCCCGTACAGGAGTGAGTATGTATATATGTGCTTCAGTGCAGCATTTTCAACAATATCCCCTTAAGTGCAGAAATGCATAATATCCTGAGGCCAGTTTCCTTTATGGGAGAACAATGCTTGCCCCTCCATGTTGATCCTCCCATGGTGACTGTCTCTGTGCCTACCGTTGATGGATGTGGCAGTATACCTAGGTCTGCCTGGTACACTGGTGGATTAGCACACAGGCAGCCTGCCACTTGGATGGCAGTAGCTGTGCACCCTAGGACAACACTATATGCTGGGAAACTAGAACTCAGCAAGCAGCCAACAGGCTGAATTAAGGGCTGTATGGATGGTCATTGTTCATGAACCAGAAGATGCATTAACTATTTGTGCTGACAACTGGGCAAGGTACCAGGGCCTGTCAGGATGGATGGCCACATGGAAGCAAGAGCAATGGACTGTGGTCAGCTGCCCTTATAGGGAAAAGAAATGTGAAGGCACCTGAACTACCTGTCACAAGCAAAAGGTAATCATGTGTTTTCATTTACTAAAACTGCCAGAATGCAATATACCAGAAATGGGTTGACTTTTATAAGGGGGATTTATTAAGCTACAAGTTTACAGTTCTAAGACCACATAAATGTCAAACTAAGGAATCTAGAGAAAGATACTGTTCTAGTTTGCTAGCTGCTGGAATGCAATATAACAGAAATGGAATGGCTTGTAAAAAGCGGAATTTAATAAGTTGCTAGTTTACAATTCTAAGGCCAAGAAAATGTCCCAATTAAAACCAGTCTATTGAAATGTCCAATCAAAGGCATCCAGGGAAAGATACCTTGGTGCAAGGAGGCCAATGAAGTTCAGGATTTCTCTCTCAAGTGAGAAGGCACATGATGAACAGGGTCAGAGTTTCTCTCTCATCTGGAAAGGCATGTGGTGAACACAGCATCATCTGCTAGCTGTCTCTCCTGGTTTCCCTTCACGAAGCTCCCCAGGAGGCATTTTCCTTCTTCATTTCCAAAGGTCGCTGGCTGGTACACTCTGCTTTCCATGGCTATGTCATTCTGCTCTGCTCTCTCTGAATCTCCTTCATTTTCCAAAATGTTTCCTCTTTTATAGGACTCCAGAAATTTATCAAGATCCACCCAAATGGGTGGAGACATGTCATCACTTAATCCAGTTTAACAACCACTCTTGATTAAATTACATCTCCAGGGAGATGATCGAATTACAGTTTCAAACATACAGTATTGAATAGGGATTAAGATTAAAACATGGCTTTTCTAGGGGACATACATCCTTTCAAAATAGCACAGATACCTTGACTCAAGAAAGGCTGATGGCATCCAGAGCACCTCTGTCACCTGGGAAGGCACTTGGCCAGAATCTGCTGATCCTTTGGCTTCTGGTTTCGAACAGTTCCCTAGGAGTGTTTTCTTTCCACATCTCCAAAGGTCTCCATCTGTGTGGGCTCTGAGCTTAAGAGGGAACCAAAATGGTTGCCTCATAAGGACTCCAGTACAGATGAAAACCCACCTTTAGATGGGTGGAGAGACATTTCCATGGAACCCACCAAATCAAAATGTTCCACCTATACTTGGGTGTGCCATAGCTCCATGGAAATAACTTAATAAAAAATATCTCAACCCAACAATAGGTCTACCCCCACAAGATTGGAATAGGGTAAAGAACATGGCTTTTCTGGGGTTCACAACAGCATCAAACCAGTGCACTGTGTTTTTTCTTCTTTTTTTTCATCACATAGTTGCATATTCAACAGCATGATCAGTTCTTAGAACACTTGCATCAATTCAGGAAAAGAAATAAAAAGAAAACAGAAAAAAAATCATTTATACCATACCCCTTTCCCCTCCCTTTCATTGATCACTAGCATCTCAATCTACTAAATTTATTTTACATTTGTTCCCCCTATTATTTATTTATTTTTAATCCATATGTTTTCTCCATCCGTCTATAAGGTAGGTAAAAGAAACATCAGACATATGGTTTTCACAATCACACAGTAACATTGCAAAAGCTATATTATTATACAATCATCTTCAAGAAACAGGGCTTCCGGAACACAGCTCTATTTTCAGGCGGTCTCCTCCAGCCTCTCTGTTATGCCATAACTAAAAAGGTGATATCTGTTTAATGTATGAGAATAACTTCCAGGATAATCTCTTGATTCTGTTTGGAATCTCTCAGCCATTGATGCTTTATTTTGTCTCATTTCACTCCTCCCCCTTTCGGTTGAGAAGGTTTTCTCAATCCCCCGGTGCTGAGTCCCAACTCATTCCAGGATTTCTCTCCCAAGTTGCCAGAAAGGTCCACACACCTGGGAGTCATGTCCCACGAAGAGATGAGGAGGGCAGTGAGTTTGCTTGTCATGTTGGCTGAGAGAGAGAAGCCACATCTGAGTAACAAAAGAGGTTCTCTTGGAGGTGACTCTTAGGCCTAATTTTAAGTAGGCTTAGTCTATCCTTCATGGGGTTAAGTTTCATATGAACAAACTCCAAGATTGGGGGCTCAGCCTATTACTTTGTTGTCCCCACTTCTTGTGAGAATATCAAGCATTCTCCACTTGGGGAAGCTGAAATTTCCCCCTTTCTCACCATTCCCCAAGGGGACTTTGCAAATACTTTTTTATTCACTGTTCAAATCCTTCTGGGATATATCAAGGCATCACTCTGGACAAACCTACAAAATCTCATGCCCTACTCAAGGTTCCATGTACTTATGCTGTTCAATTAAGCTGCCCACATAAGTTATATTAGGAAATGCACTAGTCAAAATATAAATTTTGTACCAAATAAACATTTTTTGCTTTAGTCTCACACATAAATTAAAGTTTTAAAATATTAATTACCATCTATTTTCAATACACTGCAGTAATGACAGTCTTTTGTTCTTCCTCATGCAAAAACATTTTTATTTGCTTCCTGGTGCCTGCACATGCAAACAAAACAAAACATTTTTAAATTTGTACATTTAGTCACTATCATTATACACTCTACGCATTCCTAGATTATACCATCTCAATTTTTATTGTCTATCTTTCTTTCTGACTTCATTTGTGCCCCTAGCCCTCCTCCCTCTATCATTCTCACATTCAGCTTCATTCGATGTTTTAACATTATTGTATTGCAGTTAGGTAGTATTCTGCTATCCATTTCTGAGTTTTTACAATCAGTCCTGTTGAACAATCTGTATCCCTTCAGCTCCAGTTACCCAATATCTTACCCTATTTCTATCCCCTGATAGTCTCTGTTAACCAGTGAAATTCTCTAAGTTTATTCATTAATGTCAGTTCATATCAGTGAGACCATGCAGTATTTGTCCTTTTGTTTCTGGCTAATCTCACTCAGCATAATGTCCTTAAGGTCCATTCATGTTGTTACATACTTCATAACTTTATTCTGTCTTATGGCTGCATAATATTCCGTCGTATGTATATACCACAATTTGTTTAGGCACTCATCTGTTGATGGACATTTTGGCTGTTTTGATCTCTTTGTGATTGTATATGCTATAAACATTGGTGTGAAAATGTCCGTTTGTGTCCTTGCCTCATGTCTTCTGAGTAGATAACTAACAATAGTATCACTGGGTCATTTGGCAATTCTGTATTTAGCTTTTTGAGGAACCACTAAACTGCCTTCCACAGAGGTGGTACCATTTGACATTCCCACCATCAATGGATAAGTGTGTCTCTTTCTCCACATCCTCTCCAGCATATATCATTTTCTGTTTTATTGATAATGGCCATTCTGGTGGGTATGAGATGATATCTCATTGTGGTTTTGATTTGCATTTCCCTAATAGCCAGGGAAGTTGAGCATCTCTTCATGTGCATTTTGGCCATTCGTATTTCCTCTTCTGAGAAGTGTCTGTTCAAGTCTTTTGCCCATTTTGTAATTGGGTTGGCTATTTTTTTGTTGTTGAGTTGGACAATCTCTTTATAAATTCTGGATACTAGACCTTTATCTGATATACCGTTTCCAAATATTTTCTCCCATAGTGCAGGCTGTTTTTTCACTTTCTTAACGAAATTCTTTGATGCACAAAATGTTTAATTTTGAGAAGTTCCCATTTCTTCCTTTCTTCAATGCTCAGGCTTTGGATGGAAGGTCTAGGAAACCACCTCCTATTATAAGATAAGATATTTCCCTATATTTTCTTCTAACTGTTTTATGGTCTTAGATCTAATGTTTAGGTCTTTGATCCATTGTGAGTTAATTTTTGTATAGAGTGTGAGATATGGATCCTTGTTCATTCTATTGCATATGGATATCCAGTTCTCTAGGCACTGTTTATTGAAGATACTGTACTGTCCCAGGTGAGTTGGCTTGACTGCCTATTCAAAGATCAGTTGCCCAAGAGGTGGCCAAGATGGAGGCTTAGCAAGGTGTGCGATTTAGTTCGTCCTCCAGAACAGCTACTAAATAACCAGGAATAGTACAGAACGGCTCCTGGGGCCACGTCAGTGACCAGACACACAGCGTACCCCAGTCTGGACCAGCTGGACTGGCTGTGAGCCCTCCCCAGAACCGTGAGTTCCCCAGGACGTGGCGGCTGGTGTCCCTCCCCGACAGGCTGCTTCCCAGAGGGGAAAGGAAAGGGACTTTACCAGCAGCAGGGGCTGAGCCTGACCAAATGCCAATTGTGGAATTAATTAACAAATTCTGACAACTAAAAATAGGCCCCCAGCTCAGGTGAACCTGGACAAAGTGGAGGTCGCTCATTTTTGCCCCAGTGCCAAGGGGGCAGGGCTGACAGAAAAAGAAAAAAAAAAAAGAAACAGAGATTTTTGTGGCTGTGTTTCTACAAAGTCTTGACAGCCTTTGGATACAGCAGCAGGACTTCTCAGGCTACAACTGCCCCAGGCACAGGCAGAAACAAGCTTGTTTGAGGGCTTGTCTGGAGCCTGTGCCTTCCCCAGCGGTGAAGCACAACTCAGGTGGAATCCCTCCCTTAAGGAATTAAGACACCAGGGCTTGGTAAATTGAAGCTACTAAAACCAGTCTACAACCTCTCCTCTGTCTCCGCCACACCCCAAGCAGGGATAGTCTGCCAAAGTTAAAGGTAGCACTTCTTATTATGCTGGTGGGACCTTCAGGAAGACAAGCACCACATATTGGGCAGGATAAGAAAAACAGAGTCCAGAGACTTCACAGGAAAGTCTTTCAACATGCTGTGTTTCACCCTCAGGAAAAACTTGCAGGTGATTCTTTCCTCCTGACAGGAGGCCAGTTTGGTTTGGGAAAATCTGACTGAGGTCTATAATACCTAAGTAGACCCTCCTAAGGGTGGGGGGAAGGCACCATACGGGAAGGGCAAGAAACAAGAAAACAAAACTGACAATTTCTCCTCTATTAAATAAAACCTAAGCTAGAGGTCCAGAAAAAGCTGAACTGAATGTCAAAGAACAGACGGACAACAAATGTGTTTGCTGTAGACAACATATAGATGGGTCCTGTTTCAAATCCATTCTGCCAGTCTATGTCTTTTGATTGGGGAGTTTAATCCATTATCATTTAGTGTTATTACTGCATAGGCAGTAGTTTCTTCTACCATTTTGCGTTTTGGATTTTATATGTCATATCTAATTTTCCTTCTTTTTACCTTTACTGATAGTCTTCATTTCTACACTCTTCTCCACACCTCTCTCCCCTGGCTTTTCATATCTGTCTCTAGTGCTCCCTTTAGTATTTCTTGCAGAGCCAGTCACAAATTCTCTCAGTGATTTTTTGCCTGAAATTGTTTTATTTTCCCTCTCATTTTTTGAAGGACAGTTTTGCTGGATATAGAATTCTTGGTTGGCAGTTTTTCTCTTGTAGTAATTTAAATATATCATCCCACTGTCTTCTTCAGAAACCTCCATGATTTCTGCTGAGAAATCTATGCATAGTCTTAGTGGGCTTCCCTTGTATGTGATGAATTGCTTTTCTCTTGCTGCTTTCAAGATTCTCTCTTTCTCTTTGACCTCTGACATTGTGATTAGTAAGTATCTTGAAGTTTGTCTATTTAGATCTATTCTGTTTGGGGTATGCTGCACGTCTTGGATCTGTAATTTTAAGTCTTCCATAAGAGTTGGGAAATTTTCAGTGATAATTTCCTCCATTAGTTTTTCTCCTCCTTTTCCCTTCTCTTCTACTTCTGGGACACCCACAACATATATATTTGTGTGCTTGCTGTTGTTATTCAATTCCCTGAGTCCCTGCTCATATTTTTCCATTTTTTCCCTTTATTTTCTTTTGCTTGTCAGATTTCAGATGTCCCATCCTCTATTTCACTAATCCTATCTTCTGTTTCTTAAAATCTGACATTGTAGATTTCCATTTTTTCATGTCTTCTACTGTGCCTTTCCTTCCCATAAGTTCTATGATTTGTTTTTTCTGACTTTCAATTTCTTTTTTTTGTTAATTCCTTGCCTTCTTTATATCCTCCCTCAATTCACTGATTTGATTTTTGATGAGGTTTTCCATTTTCTGTTCAAACATTCTGAATTAATTGTTTCAATTCCTGTACCTCATTTGAATTGTTGGTTTATTCCTTTGACTGGGTCATATCCTCAATTTTCCTAGTATGATTCGTTTATTTTGCTGGTGTCTGGGCATTTAATTACCTTAATTAGTTTATTCTGGAGATTGCTTTTACTTTTTTTACCTAGGATTTTCTTGATTGATGACTTTGTTGTGTGTCTTTTCTTTGACATTCAATTCAGCTAATTCTGGACTTCTAGCTTAGGTTTTGTTTAACAGATCAGAATTTTTCTGTTCTTGTTTTCTTGTTTCCTATCCTGCCTGTAAGGTGCCTTCCCCCCCACCCCCTTAGGAGGGTCTACCTAGATATTATAGACCCCAACCAGATTTTCCCATACCAAAATGGCCTGTCAGGAGGAAAGAGTCACCTGTGCTAGTTTTCCCTGACAGTGAGACCCAGCAGATTGAGAGGCTTTCCTATAATGCCTCTGGGCTCTCTGTTTTTCTTATCCTGCCCAGTATGTGGCACTTGTCTGCCTGCAGGTCCCACCAGCATAAGGTGATGTGGTATCTTTAGCTTTAGCAGAGTCTCCCTGCTGGGGGCGTGGTAGAGACAGAGGGGAGGTTGTAGGCTGGTTTTAATTGCTTCACTTTTCCAGACCCTGGGGTCTGAAGTACTTGAGGGAGGGATTCCACCTAAGCTGGGCCCCACCCCTCTCCTGGGGAAGGCACAGGCTCCAGACAAACACTCAGAAAGCTTAGTTCTGCCTATACCTGGTGGAGTGGAATCCGGGAAGCCTTGCAGTTGTATCCAAAGAGCAGTCAAGCTGTAGAAATACAGCCACCAAAACAAAAGAGAAAAATCCTTTTCAGAGCAGGACCCTCATTTCTTGGGTTTGCTAATCAAGAGCTTAAGTTGGTACGTTGCTCTGTGTATCTCCAGGTCCTATGTGTCCCCTCCTTTCCTTCAGGGCCCAGACCTTTACAGATCCACAAAAACGTCTGTTGTTGTTTTTTTCTTTTTCTGTCAGCCCTGCCCCCACTGCACCCGGGGCAAAAAACAGCAACCTCCGCTTTTACTCAAGGTTCAGCTGAGCTTGGGGCCTATTTTTAGTAGTCAGAATTTGTTCATTAATTCCACGATTGGAGTTTGGTTGTGCTCAGCCCCTGCTTCCAGTAAAGTCTCTTTCCTTTCCCCTCTGGGAAGCGGTCTGTGGGGGAGGGGCACTGGCCGCCATGACTTAGGGAACTCATGGGTCTGGGTGGGCTTGCAGCCAGTCCAGCTGGTCCAGACTGGGATACGCTGTGTGTCCAGTCACTGACGTGGCCGCAGAAGTTATTCTGTACTTTTCCTGCCTATTTACTAGCTGCTCTGGAGGACGAACTAAATTCTACACCTCGCTAAACCACCATCTTGGCCCCGACTAGCACACCGTGTCTGCCTGCCTCTGCCTGTCACACTGATTCTTTATGGCAATATTAAAGCAGATGCTTTAGCAAAAATTCATAGTCTCGAATCAACGTCATACAAGGCTGCTGAATGGTTGCATAGAAAAACAGGGCACCATGAGTACCAGACTCTGTGGAGACTGGCACAGCAATTCCAGTTGCCTATCACCAGACAACAACTGAAAGGAGCTGTGGATGCCTGCCCCTCCTGTACACTGTGATGCTAGAGGATGCTTCCTCATCAACTCAGTTATATCAGCAAGGAATAGGTTCCAGTCACCAGGTGACAGGTAAATTATAATGGGCCTTTTCCTTTACCTGAGAGTGCAAAATATGCCTTTACAGCTGGGAAAGCTAACCAAAGAGCTACAACATATAGCTTACAAAAGCCAAGTGCATTCTTCTGGGTCCCTTTACTGGACAACTAACCCAAGCCTGGGCTAATGAACATGACGTCTTATGGACATTTCATTTGCCTTACTACCCCACAGCGGCAGGGTTAATTGAAAGGATGGTTGGGCTTTTAAAAGAGCAATTAAAAGGTGATAAGCAGTCCTGCAGCAGTCGACACCCTGCTTAAATTTGTCCCTCACCAGCCCCAAGCAGCTGCTCCCCCTCCTGTTGAACTGGTAATGGCAGGGCCCATACAGTCATGGCAAATTCAGGGAAAAAGACCAGCAATGCTACAGCCATAACAAGGTAATGAAAATAACTTGCTCTTGCCTGTGCCACAAGCATTAGAAATTGGGGAAAATAAGTCCAGTCCTGGCCAATGCAGCCATGCTGGTTGGAAGTCCTAGGTTCCTGGAGCATTGGGGTCACCCAAAATCTAAGTATCAGACCACAGTTTATACACAAAATGCCAAAAGTATATATGTACCCAGCCCAGGAATCCCCATACCCCAAGGCACAGTATGTATGAATCTGTGGCTATTTGTGCCCAGGCTAACTGTGGATATGATTCCAGAATTCTCCCTGCAATTACTGGGGGTAAAAGTGCAGTATCTGTCTTTTAATGGAAGTTTATCTTGTATCCTTTTTGCCCTTAGGATTGTAGCAGATCCCTTCTTGTAACAGGCTTCTGCAGTAATCTACATGCACAACAGATCTCAATGCTGAGTGTGCACTGAGCTGTCACTGTCAGGTGTCACCAGTGGACCATGACTCCTGTGAATTGGACTACATAGAATCCCTTGCTAGCCTGGGAAGAATTCAGCACATCAGAAAATTTTCCTCCTGTGAGAAGAGAATCTTCTCATTTAAGCCTGAAATCACAGGTTTCATCAATATCAGTAAAATGATTTAATTCCTTTTCTTAACCAAGGTGGCTTCACTTTATGAAGTTATCTCTGTGTAGAGAACTCCTAATGTTCTAGTGTCTCTTATACTGTTAATGAATGCAGTGTCCATCCTGTGGTCAATGAAGTCTGCTGTGTTGGTGTAAATTGTAAGGACACAGGGCCTAGGCCCTGCCCCTTCCAACATTTTGAGAACAAGTCACACATGACCAGGACAGATGTTAAAGGTCAGAGTATGTAAGAACCCCCTCCCCTAATATTCAAATTTCATGAGAGTCTGCTAAAACTCCACTGTAACCAAATCTTGTGAGGCTCTTAATCTTTACAAGCCTTTCCCTGGGCATGCCTCTCTCTTGTTCTTTTCCTCTCTTGGCTTTGGGCAGAGTGCAGACTTTCATCTGCCTACTGGCCGCCATTGGGAAAGCTTTCCTCCTGAGTGTAAGTCCCTAATTAAACTTATGGGTCATCTTCTATCTAGTGTGTTCTTTGGTCTCAGGGTTGTGCTGGGCTGGAACACCCAGTGTTGTTTGATGAATGAGGTCATTTGTGTATCAGACAGGGTTTTTGGTTGCAAACAAAGAGATACAACTCAGGATGATTTAGTCAAGGAGTAATTTATTAAAAGGATATCGAGTAGGGCGGGCCATGGTGGCTCAGCAGGCAGGAATGCTTGCCTGCCATGCCAGAGGACCTGGGTTTGATTCCCAGTGCCTGCCCATGTAAAAAAAAAATGATATTGAGTAGCTCACAGGTTTTTCTGGGAGATCTGGAGAATTAGTAATATCAGTCAAAACCATAGCCAAATTCACACTAGAGAAGCAGGCTCAGAGCACTGGATGCACAGTCGGCATCCTCCCCCAGATGCCAACACTCGTACTGCTGTCCTTGCTGACCCTGGAAGTTGGAGGCCACTGCCACCACTGTGGGTTTCAGGAGAGTGTTTGTCTATCCTTGCTTCTCTGTGTTACTATGTACTGTTTCAAGACTGGGCCTGGGGCAGGTGTTTGTGATTGATGCAGGGCAGGTCTCATAGTTACACCCTCCCTGTAAGGAAGGACAGTAAATTAATACCTGACATTTTCAGCATCATTCACAGAAGATGGGTTCAGAATTCTCAGATGGCAGGGAATTTCCCAGCCTAGGAAAGGAGCAAAGGAGGAAAAAAGGAAGAAAAATCAGGATGAGAATGAGGTAAAGTACTTTGAACAGAACCTTGCACATGATAAACATATGTGTTAACTGTTATTATTGGCTTTCTCTCACCACTTCTAGCTTTCTCCCCCATTTTCCCTTCTTGGATTTCTATTAGATGTTGTTTTAATTTGCTAGCTGCCAGAATGCAATATACCAGAAATGGAGCGGCTTTTAACAAGGGGAATGTAGTAAGTTTCTAGTTTACAGTTCTAAGGCCGAGAAAATGTCCCAATTAAAACAAGTCTATAGAAATGTCCAATCAAAGGCATCCAGGGAAAGATACCTTGGTTCAAGAGGGCTGATGGAGTTCAGAGTTTCTCTTTCAAGTGAGAAGGCACATGGTGAACACAGTCAGGGCCCCTCTCTCAGCTGGAAGGGCATATGGCAAATATGGCATCATCTACTAGCTTTCTCTCCTGACTTCTGGTTTCATGAAGCTCCCCAGGAGGCATTTTCCTTCTTTATCTCCAAAGGTCACTGGCTGGTGGACTCTCTGCTTCGTGGTGCTGTAGCATTCTCTGCTCTCTCTGAATCTCTCATTCTCCAAAATATTTCCTCTTTTATAGGACTCCAGTAAACCAATCAAGACCCACCCAAATGGGTGGAGACATGTCGTCCCTTAATCCAGTTTAACAACCACTCTTGACTAAATCACATCATCCAGGGAGATGATCTCATTACAGTTTCAAACATACAGCATTGAATAGAGATTATTCTACCTTTATGAAATGGGATTTATATTAAAACATGGCTTTTCTTAGGGGGCACACTTCCTTTCAAACCAGCACAGATATAAAGAGGCTACTGAAAAAGATGAAATGCAACACAGCAAAGTGGCTTGATTATAGCTAAAAAATAAAACAATGGCAGAATTAGTTATTTCAGAGCTGGAATGAACATTAGAGATTGATGGAACTAACAGAAAACTGACCTGACATGTTGAAACTGAGCTAACCTTTCATGGCTGATTGAACTTCACCCACCTTGGTGAACTAGAGAGCCCTACCTGCCTATTCCTAACAATCTCCAAAGCATATCAAACATTTAACCACAGACGTGTAGCCATAAAATACATTGTTTTGTTTTTTATTTTTCTTGATTTCAATAAGCTCTATAAATATGCCACTCTCCCTCCCCTTAGCATGGCTCTTGGTTAAGTCAGTCCTCCAGGCTTGACTGCTCCTTGGGCTGTCCTCTCAAGTTCTCTAATAAAGCTTGCCATGATCTGTTGAGGTCTGTCTGTTCCTTCTTGTCGAGTATTCTCCTCCTCTATACTCCTTCACTTTCCTTTCATAACGGTGCCAAAACCCAGGAGGTGGCTAAGGCAGGGACCCCCCAGTCCCTGGCTCTTTCTCCCTCCATTTGAGCCCTTTCCCTTTAAATCCTCCTTTCCTTTTCTTTCATTTTCATGCCTGGCTCCATGGGACCTGAGTGACCCTCTGAGCTCACTATAGGCTAAACAGCTGCTGGAAAGCGACCTGAAGCTAACCTCTCTTAGGAGAGCACAGCTTTTGAGGTCTCATTGCCATGCGAGTGGTGCAAGGACCCCAGTGGTTCTTTATTGGTCCTCTTGGCAAACCCTGAGCCTGAGCAATCTTTAGCCCTCTGCTCTCTCATTAAAACCTCTGGATCAGGGGACCCTTGCCATTTCAGTCACTGCCTCCACCACCAACTGATTAAAATTGCCCTCAGAGATCGCTGGCGGGTGAGTTTCCCCCTTTTACTCTCTCCCCACAGAGGCATCCTGTGGGCTCTTTTCTCTCTCTCTTGCTCTTCCAACATGGACCCTGGGGATCCCCTCGGCTGGCCAGAGTATTCTCTGCCCAACGAGGATTCCATTCTGACCTCTCACCAACCTTTTGGCCTCTCAGAGTTAGCCTTCCTCCTGGCTCTCTCTCCCTCAAAATGGAGTCTGGGACCTCCATCCCAGCAGACTCACCTCTAGCCTGTCTCATAAAAAATCTAAAAACATTAGGTTTAATGCCTGATTTAAAGTCCTCTAAATTCCTCTGACTCTCAACCCAGACCTGGCCACAATACAATTTAGACAATCAACATCAATGGCCAGAATTTGGAACTTTTGACCCTGTCATTCTAAACGAACTGGACTCTCCCCCCTCCAATAAAATGGCAAGTGGTCGGAGGTACTGTATCTCCAGGCCTTTTTCTATCTCCACTCCAGACCTTCCCTTTGTAAATCATGCTCTCCACTCCAACTTCTCCTTGATACCCCCAGGAAAACACTGCCCCAACTCCATCCCCACCTTCACCAACCCAGACCCTGGCAACAACCCCCCTCCATACCAACCCTCTCCCCAAAACCCTAACCTGCCCCCTCCTATTCCCCCACAGGATACCCCCATCGAAACCCCAGCTTCCACACCCCAGGCAGCCTCGCCCTCCCCTCCTTACACACGTTCCAAATCTTCTTCAGGCCAAAACCGACCTCACCACATGTTTCCCCTCCAAGAGGTGGCAGGAGTGGAGGGACCATTTTGGGTTCATGTTCCCTTCTCAATGGCAGATAGGTCTCAAATTGAGGAAAAATTAGGCTCCTTCTCCAAGAATCATACCAAATATTGCAAGGACTTTGTCTGCTTTACTCAGGCTTTCTTGCTTACATGGTGTTCTAGTTTGCCAGTTGCCAGAATGCAACACACCAGAGATGGATTGGCTTTTAATAAAAGGGGATTTATTTTGTTAGTTCTTCAAAAGGAAAGGCAGCTAACTTTCAACTGAGGTTCTTTCTTATGTGGGAAGGCACAGGGCGATCTCTGCTGGCCTTCTCTCCAGGCCTCTGGGTTCCAACAACTTTCCCTGGGGTGATTTCTTTCTGCATCTCCAAAGGCCTGGGCTGAGCTGGGAGGGCTGAGATGAGGTATGCCGAACTGCTTGGGCTGTGCTGCGTTGAGCTTTCTCATTTAAGCACCAGCCAATTAAGTCAAACATCATTCATTGCAGCAGGCACGCTTCCTAGCCGACTGCAGATGTAATCAGCAACAGATGAGCTACATGTATCATTGGCTCATGTCCACAGCAACAGAATTAGATGCCTTCACCTGGCCAAGTTGGCAACTGAATCTAACTACCACACGTGGTCAGATCTTTATTACATCCTCACATCTACCTTAACCCCGGATGAATGGAGCTGCATTTGGCAATCTGCCTGAGAACATGTAGACTGCCTTCATGGTGAAAATAGAAACCTTAACCCAGCTGCAGATCTGGCACTCCCCACCAGCGAGCCAGATTTGACATACCAAACCAGGGTCCCTGGAATTCAGAATAGGGACGACATGATAGCTTCTTATTTGAAGGGATGCTCAAGAACACTCATACCCAGATAAATTATGAAAAAATCCAGGAAATTACCCAAAAGCCTGAAGAAAACCCCTCCCTCTTTATGGCCAGACTAACTGAGACTGTAACAAACTACACCAATCTGGACTTCAACACACCAGAAGGCACCCCCTTCTTACATGTGCAATTTATCAGCCAATCTGCCCCCAACATCTGAAGAAAGCTTCAGAATCTTGAACAAGGCCCACAGACTCCACAACAAGAACTGCTCAATGTAGCCTTCCAGGCGTTTAACAACCAGGACAAGGAGGCATGGAGGGAAAGAGACAAAAACCTCAAGCAAGAGCAAATACCAGCTCTTAGCCATGACCCTACAGGGTCCTTGACATGGCCCCACACCCCAGCCTCCCATCTCCCTGAAACAAAAAATCTTAGACCCTCCTGGGATCTGCTTCTGCTGCAGCAACCAGGGGCACTGGACAAAAGCTTGCCCAGCCCCTAAACCTCCCTCCAAGCCATGCCCCAGCTGCAGACAATGGGGACATTGAAAAGTGGGGTGCCCTCAGGGGCAGACACCCTGCCCCTTGGGTCTCCCAGTTACAGAACCAAAAAACAACTTTCCATCGTTACTGGAATGAGGGAACCCAGACTCCACTGCCTTTGCCACTGAGTATGACAATCCCAGGGAGCCCAGGGTAGTAGGGACAGTTGCTGGCCATATCATTTCCTTCATGGTTGTTCTAGTTTGCTAGCTGCTAGAATACATATACCAGAAATGGAATGGCTTTTAACAAGGGGGATTTAATGAGTTGCTAGTTTATAGTTCTAAGGCCGAGAAAATGTCCCAATCAAAACAAGTCTATAGAAATGTCCAATTTAAGGCATCCAGGGAAAGATACCGTGGTTCAAGAAGGCCAACAAAGTTCAGGGTTTCTCTCTCAGCTGGAAGGGCACATGGTGAACACGGCGTCATCTGCTAGCTTTCTCTCCTGGCTTCCTATTTCATGAAGCTCCCCGGGGAGGCGTCTTCCTTCTTCATCTCCAAAGGTCGCTGACTGGTGGACTCTCTGCTTTGTAGTGTTGCTCTCTCTGAATCTCTCTGAATCTCTCATTCTCCAAAAAGTTTCCTCTTTTATAGGACTTCAGAAACTAATCAAGACACACTCAAATGGGTGGAGACATGTCATCCCCTAATCCAGTTTAACAACCATTCTTAACTAAATCACATCAACCAGGGAGATGATCTCATTACAGTTTCAAATATACAGTATTGAATAGGGATTATTCTACCTTTAAGAAATGAGAGTTATATTAAAACATGGTTTTTCTTAGGGGGCATACTTCCTTTCAAACCAGCACAATGGTCAACACTGGGGCAACTCTCTCCCTCCTGAATACATGGCAGGGGCCCACAATAAAAGGAGCCCAGCCCATAGGAGGAGTATCAGGAACTATTACGTATCCCCAGAAAACCCCTTCCCTCCTCTGCTCTTTTGGGGACCTCACATTCTCTCACTCATTCATTATCATCCCCACCTGCCTAGTCCCCCATTTAGGAAGAGATATCCTCCGTAAGCTTCGAGCTTCCCTTCACATCCCACCCCTACGTGAAACTGCCATCGTTTTACTCCAAACAGCAGAACCGGGACAACAATCCCAGACTGACTCCCCGCCCCCCAAGCCCCTAGACCCCATGAGCCCCCTCAACCCACCTGACCCCCACATCAACCCTGCCATTTGGGACAGAGACCATCCTCAAATTGCTTCTCATCATTTCCCCATCTTCATTGAGCTCCAAAACATCAATTTGCAATAAGAAACCCCCCTCCAAGCGTTACAGCCTAACAAAGTTTCAGCCCCTTACAGCTATGGCCCTTGGACACTCCATGTCCTTCTGACACACCAGGGAAAACACTGCCAAGGAGCAGGTAAATTCTTCCCAATTTCCAGGGTTAATTTTCTCCCCTGCCTGGGCTATACGTCTGGACTCTTCTGGGTATGTGGTTCAAATGCCTTTCTGTGGATGGGAACACGCACATTAGCCTTTCTATCACCCCAAATAAACCAAATTCCCCCCAACACCCCTATTCCCACAAACCTGGTCCAAACCAAACACCCTCCCAAAAATCAAAAGTGTCATCCAGTTAATCCCCCTACTAGCCACACTTGGGGTCCTCTCTGGGGTAAGTATGGGATAGCAGGACTAGGTGTATTATTACATGGCTTTACCATCTGTCACAATAACAGGCTGCAAGCCTCCAGGAAATCTCACAACAGCTTAGAGCTCTACAGGACCAAGTAGACGCCTTAGCTGCAGTAGTCTTACAAAACAGGCGTGGGCTCGACCTCTTAACAGCTGCACATGGAGGCGTCTGTGCATTACTCCAAGAACAATCTCACTTAGTCCGAGATGGAGCCCAACGCCTTAGAGACCTATCTACTAGAATCAGGGATCAAGCCTCACCTAACTCCTTATGGGCCCTCAGTAATCCCCCCTCTTGGCGCATACTCCTTATAACTCCCCTCCTATGTCTTGTATTAATTTTCTCTTTCCTTCCCTATTTTATTTATGTCCTGCAAACATTTTTTGCCAGATGAATCACCACTATCTCCCGAGCCGCAACTCAAGATTATGTGAAAGCAATGTTCCTCCTTCAGGCTCACCAAGGACCTCCCCACACGATGCCCCCCTCCCCCCATCAGCAGGAAGCCACTAGATATGCCGATGTCACCCCATTCCCTTCTTATACTCCTCCAGAGTCTGGAACGATGGAACTAACAGAAAACAGAAACTGACCTAACCTTTCACAGTTGATTGAACTTTACCCATCCTGGCAAGCTGGAGAGCCCCACCTGCCTATTCCTAACAATCTCCAAGGCATATCAAACGTTTAACCACAGAAGTGTAACGACAAGATACATTGTTCTTTTGTTTTTTATTTTTCTTGATTTCAATAAACCCTGCTCTATAAATATGCCACTCTCCCTCCCCTTTTGCACAGCTCTTGGTTGTCAGTCCTCCAGGCTTGACTGCTCCTCCAGCCGTTCCTCTCAAGCTCTCTAATAAAGCCTGCCATGATCCGTTGAGGTCTATCCAGCCCTTCTTTTTGAGCATTCTCCTCCTCTACATTCATTCACTTTCCTTTCAGAGAGCAACGCAATCAAACCCCCTATTATAAAATGATGTATTCAGAGCCCAAGGGACTTACTTGTACAGGGCCACACAACTAGCCATGGAAAAGATCTGAAGTCAAGTCTCCTGCAATCCTGGAGCAGATAGAGCATGCAGAGGATAACAGCCTATTGCCTCTAGAAGCATCATTCTAGGTTCCAGTAGCTGCAGCAGTCACTGGGTGTGGGCCCCTGGGCTCCTGCTCAGCGGGAGTGGCAGCAGCTCTACCCCCCCCCCCCACCCAGTCCACGTAGCAGCCCTTCTGAAGCCTCAGCAATGAATGCATTCTTGGCTGAGGGTAGCTTCACTGCCCTCCTTGTTTCCTCCACACTGAGCAATGGTTGAGACTTGCTACAATTACTAATCTCTAGGAATTTTGGTTTATCTAGCTCTCCCAAAAGTTTTAAACCAATCCCCAGTCCTTGATATACCTATGGCAGTTTCTTTTCTTTTTAATAGACCTAACTGAAACAGATGTAGCCTAAAAAAGGGGGTATAGACTTTAGAGTTAGAATCCTGATTTTGCCACTTACCGTCTGTGTGATTTACTTACTTACTGATACTGGACAAAAGTTGTAAGTAATCTGCCCAATGTGCCTAACAGCCAATCTGTGACACTGAGGTTTCAAAGAGAAAAAGAATTTTTTGTTAGGCATGAAGCAAGAAATCAGTCTATTGGCCTAAAAATCTCCTTGTCTAAGGAGTTCAAGGTTTTTATGGATTCAAACAAGGGGAGATGGAGTTGTAACCATCTGATGGCAAATATAGGGAAAAACAATTCACAAATGTAAAGGAGAGGAACTATTCTAGAACCAAACTAATCATTGCAGGAACAAGTCAGTGGTTAGTTCTGAGCTGATTCAACTACCTCCATTAGCATTAGGGAGTTGCCTTAGTAATTACAAGACTCTAAAGTTTAAAAAAAAATTGGGTAAAGGGGGTACAAGTGACAAGGTTTTTATAATCACAAAGGCACAAGTTAAAGGCTATACAAATCATTATCAGAGATGAAGGTAGCTGAATTACAGCTCAGAGATTTCAGGTATTTCCCTCTGTCTATTCTAATATACCAGAAAATAAAAAAGAATATCTATATAATTATTCAGTAATCATAATCATCCCTCAAATCCTAACTTCTTGGATACATTACTTTTTTCCACCTGTAAAGTAGACACAAGGATACTTACTTTAATTTAGGTCTGTGGAGTAGGTAGTTTTTTTATCAATGCTGATTTTTTTTTATTTAATTTTTTTTAATTATAAAATTTTATAACTCTGGTTATAAAAGTGGATGTTTTTCTTTGTGGGAATGAATGGGCCTCAGATGATTCAGAAAAAAAATTACATCCCCATGTAGACAGAGTAAGGGAAAGAGTATGACATAGCAAACATACAATTGGTGAACAACTGGACAATCCAGATGAAGGGGATACGCATTAATTTTTTAAAGTTTGAAAGTATTCCAAAGCAATGCCTTCAGGAAGGCAATGACTGATGATAATTCACACCTACTAAGCTTTTGAATGACATTTGCATTTTAATGAGAGATGTTTATTTTGCTTTCTCATCTTCTGTGCCTTAAAACAATGCCCCTTTATTAACACCCAGTTGTGTAGGTCAAAGTCAGGTATGATATGAAGTAAGGTGTGATACCTGATGTTCTCTGCAAGGTGATGGCTGAGCTGAATTACCTCCTGGAGGTTCTGGGGGGAAATCCATTTCCAAGCTCATTCCAGTGGTTGGCAGAATTCATTTCCTTGTGGTTGTAGGAATGGGGTCTTCATTTCCTTGTTAGCTGTTGGCTAGGGTCACCCTCAGCTCCAAGAGGCCACCTGCACTTCCTGCCATGTGACCCCACCATCTTCCAGTCAGCAAGGGCAGGTGGAATCCTCCTTCTGCTTTGAATCACTGGCCTCTTCTTATGGGCCAGCCAGAGAAAATACTTCACCCTAAAGAGCTCAGGATTAGGGCAGGACCACCCATATAATCTCCCTATTGTAAGGTTGGTTGATTTAAGATCTTAATTACATCTGTAAATTCCCTTCTCAGAACAAATGAATGTCAACATTGCAAGGTGTTGAAAATGGATGGTATATGGGAAAAAGTACAATCAATACAAGTTAAGGTCTATAGTCAACAGTAACATTGTAATATGTTTCCACTGAATGTAGCAAAGGCATTATGTCAAAATGAAATGTTAACAGGTGGGTGGAGCAGGGGTGGGGTTGGATTCTTTGTGGAAGAAAAGGAAATGTCTTCAGATAGATTATGGTGGCAAAGACATGTCTAAACACTTAGGTTAGATTGTATGATGTGTGAATAAAACTATTTAAAAATGGTCAGAGAGAAAGAAGTGCTAGAGAAAACGTAGAGAAAGAGATGTACGTATTCACTGTTGGTAGGGAAACAGAGGTGTGGCCTAAGAGGGCAGTGTGGTTGTTCCACAGGAGGCTAGGGGTAGGGTTACCATAGGATCCTGAAACCCTGTTGCTCAGTATATACCTGGAGGAACTGAGTGTGGGGACATGAATGGACATTTGCTCACTGGCATTACGGCAACAGTGTTTCCTATCCACAATGGACGGAGGTGGCCTAAAGATACAAAGACTGAGGAATGGAAGGGGGAACTATAATGTACACATACAATGCACTACTGAGTGGCCACAAGAAGGAATGAAGTTGTGAGGCAGGCAACTAGGTGAATGAATCTTAAGGACTGTATGTTGAATGAAATGTCAGGAACAAAAGACAAATATTATCATGCCTCAATCATATGGACTAACTATAATATAAAAATTCAGTGAACTGAAGTCGAGAGCATGGGTTTTCAGGTTGGGGCCTGTTGTTATCAGGTTGGGGCCTAGACTGTAAGCTCTTACTGCAGTCACATATATTCAGGAAGTATAACTGTTAACTCTAAATTCTGAGGTACTGAGATGTTTGTGTATTTCCTGGTCATTTCCAGAAACATCAGGGAATTATGAGATTTAGAATTAGAGCTCTGATGCTATGAAAGTCAGTAATATCCCATTTAGGAACTGTTTAAAAAGTTGAAAAAGTGATAAGATATTGAATAGAGGTATGAAGGAAGCTGATCTGGATAGGACTAAGGTATATCATAATATAGGGTAAAGGATGATATCTCGTCCATATTTTAAAACTTCAACTTCTATGTGAGACCAATGGGAGAAATATTTATTTGGTGCAAAATTTATATTTTTGGTAGTGCATTACCGAATTTAACTTGTATGGTCAGTTTAGTTGAACACCATATGTACATGAAATCTTGAATAGGGCATGAGATTGTTGGTCTGTCCAGGTTAGTGTGATGCCCAAAAAAATCCCAGAGTAATCTGGGCAGTGAATAAAGATGTATCTGCAAAGTTCCCTTGGGGGAATGGGGAGAAAGGGAGAAAAATTCAACTTCCCCATTTCGAGAATTCCTGATATTCTCACAAGCAGTGGGGACAACCAAATCAATATGCCAAGCCCTCGATCTTGGTGTTCAGCCTATGAAACTTATCCTTGCAAAGACTAGGCTAACCCTACTTAAAATGAGGTCTAAGGGTCCCCCAGAGAACCTCTTTTGTTTCTCAGAGTGGACTCTCTCTCTCTCAGCTAATACAGCAAGTGAACTCACTGCCCTCCCCACCCCCCTTCCACATGGGACATGACTCCCAGAGGTGTAGACCTGTCTGGCAACATGGGACAGAAATCCTAGAATAAGCTGGGACTCAGCATCAAGGGACTGAGAAAACTTTCTCAACCAAAATGGGGGAAAAGACAAATGAGACAAAATAAAGTGTCAGTGGCTGAGGATTTCAAAAAAAGTTGGAAGGTTATCCTGGAGGTTATTCTTAGGCATTATATAGATATCCCCTTTTTAGTTTATGGTGTGCTAGAGTGACTAGAGGGAAGTACCTTGTAATAGCTAGAGTTCTCTAGAGAAACAGAATTAGCAGGAGATATCCATAGATATAAAATTTATAAACCTGTCTCACATAGCCGTGGGAATGTAGAGTCCAAGGTCTGTAGGGCAGGCTGCAAGCTCCAATAAAGGTCCACAATGAACTCTCAGGAGAGGCTGGCTGGGCAAAAATGGGAATGTAAAGGTCCAAGGTCTGTAGGGCAGGCTGTAAGCTAGTAACTCCAATGAAGTTCCTTAATGACCTCTCAGGAGAGGCTGGCTAGACAACCACGGGAATGGAGAGTCCAAAATCCATAGGGCAGGCTGTGAAGTTGGTGACTCCGATGAAGTGTCTGGATGAACTCCACAGGAGAGGCTCACCAGCTGAAGCAGGAAAACTGACTGACTCATGTGAATCATCCTTAAAAGCCTTCTGGTGATTTGATTAACTTTCACTCATTGCAGAAGATGTGCCCCTTAGCTGGTTACAAATGCAATCAGCTGTGAATGCAGCTGACATAATCATGACTTAAGTCCAAGAAATGTCCTCATAGTAACAGACAGGCCAGCACTTGCCCGACCAGACAACCAGACACCACCACCTGGCCAAGTTGACACATGAACCTGATCATGACAGTCCTCCCCTTATCAACTTGGCAGCTGTACACATCATCTTAAACCATACTTAATCTCTGAATAGAAAACAATTACAGATTCTTTTTTCCTCATCTAACAATACTCAACTCCTGTGCACAACTGGAAATGCATTAAATCTCCCCAGAATAGGGTGCAAGTCCTTGGATAATATTCACTCTTAAAATTGATATCTTACAACTTAAAAACTATAACATGAACAAAACAGCATTATATTCCTTGTTTCTGTAACTGATCATGTTGTCATAGTTCATATTTATCACTATCTTCTTTCACTACCCATTCCATGTTCCCCTTACCTTCAGCAAGTACTTCAACTGGCCGTCGTTCTTTGCCTGGTGGGGTGGCCCAAACCTTCATTCCTGAAGTTTCAGAGGCATTGGTAGTCCTGCCTGGACTGAGTTGTAGTTTTCTATGGATTTTAGTCACAGGGCATGGCAGTACTAAAAGATGTTCTAGGGGATCTCCTATATTCTAGGAAAACTATTCTTTACCTCCATTGTGTAGTTGCAGCCCTATTTTCCCCTGATAGTCAGGGTCAATCACCCCAGCCAGTAAAGTAATCCCCTTTTTGGCTTGTTGATCTAGGGGCACGAGTAGCCCAAAGTGACCAGGTGGCAGTCTTAGATTCCAGGTCAATGGAATCATTGTCATTTCTCCTGGTGGGAGCACTCACCCTTCTGGAACTAAAACCTATAGACCAGCAGAGCTCAAGGTTGCAGGGACAGGAAGCAAAAATTTTCCTTGTGGATCACTAGGGGTATTAGTGAGTGGTACCACTCCCATTTCTACCCCTTGGTTCCTGGACCCATGGATCCTGGCTATGGGAGAAACAGGACCAAACAATGGATGCTGATTCAGAACATACACAGCCTCCTGGAGAATATCACCCCAGTCCTGCAAGGTATTGCCACCTAGTTGTCAATGTAATTGAGTTTTTGAAAGGCCATTCCACTGTTCTATCAATCCAGCTGCTCCTGAATGATGGGGAACATGGTAAGCCCAGAGAATTTCATGACCATGTGCCCATCCCCACACTTCATTTGCTGTGAAGGGTGTTCCTTGATCAGAAGCAATGCTGTGTGGAACACAATGACGATGGATAAGGCACTCTGTAAATCTATAGATGGTATCTTTGGCAGAAGCATTGGATGGAGGGAAAGCAAATCCATATCCACAGTATGTTTCTATTCCAGTTAGAACAAATTGCTGCCCTTCCATGATGGGAGTGGTCCTATGTAATCAACCTGCCATCATGTAGCCAGCTGATCACCTCGGGGAATGGTGCCATATTGGGGGCTGAATGTGGGTCTCTGCTGCTGCCAGATTGGGCACTCAGCAGTGTCTGTAGCCAGGTCAGCCTTGGTGAGTAGAAGTTCATATTGCTGTGCCCATGCATAACCTCCACCCTACCACCATGACCACTTTGTTCATGAGCCCATTGAGCAATGACAGGAGTTGCTGGGGAAAGAGGCTAACTGGTATCCACAGAACGGGTCATCTTATCCATTCGATTATTAAGACCTTCCTCTGCTGAAGTCATCCTCTGGTGTGCATTCACATGGGACACAAACATCTTCATGTTTTTAGCCCACTCGGACAGGTCTACCCACATACCTCTTCTCCAGACTTCTTTGTTACTGATTTTCCAATCATGTTCTTTACAAGTCTCTGACCATCCAGCCAAACCATTAGCAGCAGCCCATGAGTCAGTATACAAATGCACCTCTGGCCAGTTCTTCTAAGCAAAATGAACAACCAGGTGCACTGCTCAAAGTTCTGATCACAGGGAGGACTTCCTCTCACCACTGTCCTTCAGGGACATCCTGGAAATGAGTTGTAGTGCTGCAACTGTCCATTTTTGGGTGGTACCTGCATATTGTGCAGAACCATCTGTAAACCAGGCCCGAGTTTTCTCTTGTTCAGACAATTCACTGTAAGGAACTCCCCAAGAAGCCATAGCTCTGGTCTGGGAAAAAGAAGGTAATGTGGCAGGAGTGCAGACCATGGGCATTTGGGCCATTTCCTCATGTAACTTATTTGTGCCTTCAGGACCTGCTCTGGCCCTATCTCATATATACTATTTCCATTTTATGATGGACTGCTGCTGCACATGCCCAACTTTATGGCTTGACGGGTCAGACAACACCCAGCTCATGATAGGCAACTAAGATCTCATGGTAACTTGGTGGCCTGTGGTTAAGCATTCAGTCTCTACTAAGGCCAAGTAGCAGGCCAAAAGCTGTTTCTCAAAAGGAGAGTAGTTATTTGCAGCAGCTGGTAAAGGTTTGCTCCAAAATCCTAAGGGTTTGCATTGTGATTCTCCTGTAGGGACCTGCCAAAGGCTTCAGACAGCATCTTTATTTGCCACTGACTCTTCCAACACCATTGGATCTGCTGGATCATATGGTCCAAGTGGCAAAGCAACTTATACAGCAGCCTGGTTACAGACCCTCCTTTTGTTCAGGTCCCCACTCAAAATTAGCTGCTTTTCTGGTCACTCGGTAAATGGGCCAGAGTAGCACACCCAAATGAGGAATATGTTGTCACCAAACCCCAAAGAGACCAACCAGGTATTGTACCTCTTTTTCAGTCATAGGAGGCGCCAGATGCAGCAACTTATCCTTCACTTTAGAGAGAATAACTCGACATGCCCCACACCACTGGACATCTAGAAATTTCACTGAAGTGGAAGACCCCTGTATTTTTCTTGGATTTATCTCCCAGCCTCTGATATGCAATGCCTTACCAATAAGTCTAGAGTAGTTGCTACTTCTTGCTCACTAGGTCCAATCATCATGATGTCATCAATATAATGGACCAGTGTGATGTCTTGTGGGAGGGAGAAATGACCAAGGTCCCTGAGGACAAGATTATTATGTAGGGCTGGGACTCATCATCAAGAAATTGAGAAACCCTTCTTGAACAAAAGGGGAAAAAGAGAAATGATACAAAATAAAGTGTCAGTCAGCATCAAGGGATTGAGAAAACCTTCTCAATCAAAAGGGGGAAGAGTGAAATGAGACAAAATAAAGTATCAATGGCTGAGAGATTCCAAACAGAGTCGAGAGGTTATCCTGGAGGTTATTCTTACACATTAAGTAGATATCATCTTGATTGCCAAGATGTAATGGAGAGGCTGGAGGGAACTGCCTGAAAATGTAGAGCTGTGTTCTAGTAGCCATGTTTCTTAAAGATGATTGTATAATGATATAGCTCTCACAATGTGATTGTATGATTGTGAAAACCTTGTGTCTGATGCTCCTCTTATCTACAGTATCGACAGATGAGTAAAAACATGGATTAAAAAAATAAACAAATATGGGGAACAAATGTTGAAATGAATTGAGTAGATTGAAATACTAGTAATCAATGAAAGTGAGTGGTAAGGGGCATAGGAAAAAATAAGGGAAACAAAGGTTAAAATATATTGGGTAGATGGAAATACTTAGTAGTCAATGAAAGGGAGGGTTAAAGGGTATGGTATGTATGAGTCTTTTCTTTATTCTTTTTATTTCTTTTTCCGGAGTGACGCAAATGTTCTAAGAAATGATCTTGGTGATGTGATGATATTGTGAGGCATTGATTGTACACCAAGTATTTAATGTTCATATGTTAAGAATACTCATGTTTGTATGTTGTGTTCTTTTGTATGTTGTTTTGTTTTGTTAATTAAAAAAAACGTTTAGCATGAAAAAAATTCCCTTTTTAAAAAACTGTTCTGTTTCTGGTGTATTGGATTCTGGCAGGTTTTCCAAACTAAAACATTAGGGAACAGGTTCTTTTCAAATCTGTGGTTAATGCCCCCCATGCAAGGAAGATACCTGCTGTGTCTATTGTTCAACTATCTTTGAAACTTCATAAGAACCCAGCACTTGTAGCCCTGGAAAGTAGGAATGTGTATCCCCCAAGGCTGACTAGCTTCCTGCAAGTCTGTCACAGTTGCCCCTTTTTTCAAAAGGAGACAGTAACTGAAGTGAGACTCCCAAGGCCGGCAGGAGGCTTTTGCAGGCTGCACGAAGGATTTAACTCTGGCCTTTGAAAAACACTGAGCGTTGGAGATGTAGCCATTGAAAAACATCAGAGCCCTAAATGACTTTAAAAGGTAACTAGGCTGCTCTTAGAAACTCATCCCCATGTCAAATATATAACCAGGCTTTTTTTTTTTTTTTTTACAACAAGCTTGCATATCTATTTTTTTCATAGTATCATGATGAATTTTAATTCCAGCAGGGGCAAGTATTAACCCCATTTCACTGAGACAAAGCTGGACTCAGCTAGGGAAAGTGACTTGACCTGGTTGCTCCTTCAGAACGAAAGCAGAGCAGAGACTTCCATCTAGGTCTTTTGATCGGGGCTATAGTTCTGATGGTGCCACAGTATCTTTCCCCAGGGAGCTGAGGGCAGCTCAGCCTTGATTCATTTGGTTTTAATAATGCTATTTATGGGGGCGGAGCCTGGCTGCTTCTTTCCCAGAAATCAGGCTGAGGCTTCTTCTGGAGCCAAGTGCTTACTTTCTAACCACATTACGTTCCTAAAGTAGGGTGATATTTTTTAAAGAGGAAAACAAAGAATCACAGTGATTTAAATTAATTATATAGTCATTTCCAGAAAAAAAGAGATAATTCTTTGATATGGGGTTCCACTTCACCTGTAATAAGGACACTCCCAAGATCAAGTTAAACAAGAGGCAGGAGCCCAGGTGGGGGAAGATGCCTAGCTAAATTCAGCCCTGGGTTTGTTTTCTGCTTGCTGGAGGGCACTTCTTCCTTCTTCTCTGTGTTTCCCCACTTGTACTATGCAGAGAATGTTAGTCATTGGCCAAATGCAAGAAGCAAATGGCTGTTAAGTAAATAAAGAAAGAAATTTCAAACAAATATATACAATTAGATGATGATACATGTGCTGATTTGAAATGTATGTACCCTAGAAAAGTCATGTTTTAATCCTAATCCCATTTTGTAAAGACAGCCGTTTCTTCTAATCCTATTCAGTATTGTATGTTTGAAACTAATTAGATCATCTCCCTGGAGATGTGATTTAATCAAGAGTGGTTGTTAAACTGGATTAGCTGGAGGCATGTCTCCACCCATTTGGGTGGGTCTTGACTAGTTTCTGAAGTCCTATAAAAGAGGAAACATTTTGGAGAATGAGAGAGATTCAGAGAGAGCAGAGTAGAACAACACAGCCAAAAGAAGCAGAGTCCACCAGCCAGCAACCTTTGGAGAAGAAGAAGGAAAATGCCTCCCGGGGAGCTTCATGAAACAGGAAGCCAGGAGAAGAAGCTAGCAGATGACGCTGAGTTCACCATATGCCCTTCCAGATGCGAGAGAAACTCTGATCATGTTCGCCATGTGCCTTCCACCTGAGAGAGAAACTGTGAGCTTCATTGGCCTTCTTGAACCAAGGTATCTTTCCCTGGATGCCTTAGATTGGCCATTTCTATAGACTTGCTTTAATTGGGACATTTCCTTGGCCTTAGAACCGTAAACTAGCAACTTATTAAAGTCCTCTTTTTAAAAGTCATCCCTTTTCAAAAGTCCCCGTTTAAAAGTCAATCTGGCAACTAGCAAACTAGAACAATACATTTTTACTGTAACCGATGGTTGCTTTTGTATATACAAAACATTGCTTGAAATTTTTTTAAAATTTGTATTTGTTTTATTAAAATTAAAAATTCTAGACCTTTCTTATGCTTTTAGATAACTTAAAACTACATTACTCTAAAATGTTATTTTATAATATAGTAAATTTTAACAATGTTAGGGGAAATTTTGATAACTGGGGCCATACAAAAATTTAGTTATTTAAACTGCCTTAAAATTTTAAACTGTCACTAGTTTCCAATGCAATCATACTTGGTATATAATACATGTTTGTGCAATTATCAGAGGTTAAATGGATTTGGTAAATGCCATTCAGCCTGCTTTGGCCCAAAGCGGGAATTCCTTAACTCTAACGTATATTGGCACATTCAAGACTTTGTTCTTTTAGTGACACATTTAAGAAAAAAAAATTTAACTGCATTTATAAAATCAATGTTCATAGTTTTAAATACTTCAGTTTGCTTACAAGTCTTTTAACCTTCTTAACCAACTAAATATGGTAAATCGTAAATTCTATTAAATGTTCTCAGACTGCTTATTGCACCTTTGGGTTTATATCACAATTCTAAATCAATTACTCAATTACGTATTTTAAGTTGAATCACAAGGCTAGTCCACTGGATATTCTATACCATATTCTGTTAAAACTACAAGTTCTTAAAATACCGAATACATACAAATCACCTAAATAAACCCCAACTATCAAAAATATGATTTTAATTTACTTCTACATTTTTCTGCTTAAATAGAAATATTTCTGGGTCTAAAAGAAACTTAATACATAAACAGTTATGTCATTACCAGGAGTCGGGGGTCTTGTCTCATGGCTCTGAAACTATTTACTGACCAGAAAGACCCGTTACAGGGACCCAGAACTAATTCCTGCTGGTGAAAGGGACAGAATACACTGATTGAGCCCTTTTTGCTGGTGTTGCCGCCTGTCCCTGGATTTGTCCTATGATTACCTGATTCTTCTGCCTGTCCCCCACCTTGTCGTGGCTATCTTCCTTGACTGCTTCAAGTATTTTCTGTGTTTTATGACTCTAAAGAGATGTTCTCTTTCTATACAATGCCATACTGTTGGATCCTTTGAATCCATGAGATTCTATTGTGCATCTTTGTACTTGACAGAATTCTATGTTCTTTCACCTATCTGTTCTCATATTAGCTATGAGATCTTTGTCTAGTTACAACATTTCTAAGCCTCCATTTCATCAACTTAAAGTGGGTAATAACACGAGCCTTTCAAGTTTCATCTGAGAATTCAAGTAGGATTTGTAAAGGGGCCGGGCACATGTAGTAGATGCTCAAAAAAAGAAGCCACCATTGAAACAAAATAGAGTGTAGGAGAAAAAGCAGGCTTTTGTCAGAATTAGATAAGATTACAATCTGGCACTGATATATACTCCAAAGAAACAGCAGCATTTGTTTCAAAACAGTAGGTGTGGGTGGCAGGAAATGATGATATATTATTTCAATAATAAAAATTTTTAAATCTTTAAAACTAAAAAGAAAGCTAATTTATAGACTCACTGTTGGGAAATTTTCTAGATGTGATCTAAAAAAAAAAAAGCTTTAAAAAAAATTTTTAGGGCAGTGCACCTGTGGCTCAGTGGCAGAATTCTTGCCTGCTGTACTGGAGACCTAGGTTCAATTTCCAGAGCCAAAAAAAAAAATTTTTTTTTTAAAATACACTTTTGTAGGGCAGTTGTAGGTTTAGAGAAAAATTATGCAGAAAGTACAGATTTCCCATACACCCCCACCCCACCCCTGCAGTTTTCCATCATTATGAACATTTTGCATCAGTATGATTCCTTTGTTACAACTGACAAACCAATATTATCATAACTATATTAACCAAAGTCCACAGTTTGCATCAAGGTTTGCTCTTTGTGTTTTACAGTTTTATAGGTTTAATTTTTCAGCTTTTATTGGGGTAATATATTTTAACTACTTTTGTGTATACAATTCAGTGGTGCTAATTACAATCACAATGTTATGCTACCATAACCACTGTGCATTACCAAAACTTTTCCATCACCCCAAGCAGAAACTTTGTACCAATTAAACCTTAACTCCCCATTTCCCACCCCCCATCCATGGTAATCTGTTATCTACTTTTTCTCCCTATGAGTTTGTTTAATCTAGATATTTCACATAAGTGAAATCATGCAATATCCTTTCTCCTTTTGCATCTGGCTTATTTCATTCAACCTGATGTCTTTAAGGTTCATCTATGTATCAGAACTTCATTACTTTTTATGGCTGAATAATATTTCATTTATGGATATACCACATTTTGTTCCATCCATTCATCTGTTGATGGATACTTGGATTGTTTCCATTTTGGCTATTTTGAATACTGTTGTTATGAACATCAGTGCACAAGTATCTGTTTGAGTCCCTAATTTCAATACTTTGGGGTATAAACCTAGGAATGGAATTGCTGGGTCATTTAATAACTGTATATTTAATTTCTTGAGGAACTGCCAAGGTATATTACACAATAACTACACCAGTTTATATTTCCATCAATGGACAAGGGTTCTAATTTCTCCACACTTGTTATTTTCCATTTTAAAATTTTTTTAATTATGCTATCCTAGTGGACATGAAATGGTACGTGTGTTAGTTTCCAAGCAGCTGAAATGTGATATACCAGAACTGGAGCAGCTTTTATAAAGGGGAATTTAATAAGTTACAAGTTTACAGTCTAAGCCTGTGGAAATGTACAAACTGTGGTATCCAGAAAAAGATACCTTAATTCAAGGAAGGCCAATGCATCTGCAATACCTCTATCCTCTGGGAAGGTACAGTGGCCTATTGCTCCTGGACTCCGCTGCTTTCAGCCTCTGTTCCTGTGGGGGTTCCTCACTTTACTTCTCCAGGGCTGGCTGTCATCTCTTGGCATCCCTTGGCTCTCTCCAGGTTCAGGCTCACTTAACACTTCATGGCAATGTCTGCTGGACTCCAACCATCTCCAAACATCCATGTCTCTGTTCTCCATGTGTCTGCATCTTTGTCAGCTCAGCTGTGAAGTTCTGTCAGCTCTGAGGCTTCTGTGGTTTCTCTAAGCTCTGTTCATTCTGGCTCTCCCCAAAATGTTTCCTCTTTTAAAGGATTCCAATAAACTAATCATGACCCACCTGGAGTGGGTGGTGTTACATCCCCATCTAATCAAAAGTTGATACCCACAATTGGGTGTGTCACATCTCCATGGAGACAATCCAATCAAAAGATTCCAACCTACATTACTGAATCAGGATTAAAAGAAATGGCTGCCTCCATAAGATGGAATCAGTATTAAAACATGGCTTTGCTGGGGTATATAACATCTTCAGACCAGCACAGTATGTCATTATGGTTTTGATTTGCATTTCCATAATGGTCAAGATATTGAGCATTTATTCATGTGCCTTTGGCCATTTGTTTATCTTCTTTGGAGAAATTTCTATTCAAGTCCTTTGTCCATTTTTAAATTGTATTGTTCTTTTTGTTGTTGTTGAGTTGTAATAATTCTTTATATATTTTGGATATTAGACCTTTATCAGATTTATGATATGCAAATATTTTCTACTATTCTATAAATCGTCTTGTCACTTTCTTGATAATGTGCTTTGATGCACATTTTTAATTTTGATGAATTCCAATTTATCTATTTTTTCTTTTGTTGCTTGTGCTTTTGGTGTCATATCAAAGAATCAATGACAAATCAAGGTTATGTAGGTTTTCCCCTATATTTTCTTTTAAGAGTTTATGGTTTAGCTCTTAAATTTAGGTCTTTAATCCATTTTAAGTTAATTTTTGCATATAGTGTGAGGTAGGTTCATTCTTTTGTATGGATATCCAATTTTCTGAGCCCTATTCATTGACAAGACTGTTCTTTTCCCATTGAGATGTCTTGACACCCTTGTCAAAAATCAATTGGCCTAAAACTGTGAGGGTTTATTTTCAAACTCTCACTTCTGTTCCCTACATCTATGGTGTCTGTTTTAGTTTGCTAAAGCTACCAGAATACAATATACCAGAAAAGGGTTGGTTTTTACAAAGGGGACTTATTAGGTTACAATTTTACAGTTCTAAGGCCAGGAAAATGTGCCAACTGAGGCATCAAGAGGAAAATACCTTCTCTCGGGAAAGGTTACTGGCATCTGGCATGGGAAGACATATGACAACATCTACTGGTCCTTCTCTCCAAAATGTCTCTGCCTTTTATCCTCATATAAAGGACCCCAGAAAAGGGATTAAGACCAACCTTGAATGGGTAGGGTCAAATCTCCATGGAAACAAACTAAGCAAAATTTCCTACCTACCATAGGTATGTACCCATAGGGAAGGATTAAAAGTACATAGGTTTTTCTGGGATACATAACAGAGTCAAACCAGCAGTGTCTATCCTTATTCCAGTACCACACAGTTTTGATTATCATAACTTGGTAGTAAATTTTGAAATCAGGAAAAATCTCAATTTTTATTCTTCTAGTTCAAGATTGTTTTGGTTATTTAGGGTCCTTTAAAGTTCCATATAAGTTCTAGGATGAGTTTTTCTATTTCAACAAAAAATGCCATTAGGATTTTTATAGGAATTGCATTGAATTGTAGATCTCTTTTGTCAGTATTGTCATCTTAACAATCTTATATCTTCCAGTCTATGAGCATGGGATGTCTTTCCATTCGCTTAGATCTTCTTTAATTTCTCTCAGCAATGTATTGTAATTTTCAGTGTACAGTTCTAGTACCTCCTTGGTTAAATTTATTCCCAAGTATTGTATTCTTTTTTTTTTATTATGATAAATGGAATTATTTTCCTTTGCAGATTGTTCGTTGCTAGTGTATAGAAATACAACTGATTTTTAAATGTGGATTTTTGTTTCCTGCAACATTGCTGAATTCATTTATTAGCCATAATAGGGTTTTGTGGGATTTTTTTGTTTTTGATTTTATAGGGTTTTTTACACATAAGATCATGTCAACTGTGAGTAGAGATGGTTTTACTTCTTCTTTTCCAAATATGATGCCTTTGATTTGTTTTTGTTTTTTTGTCTAATTGCTCTGGTTAGAACTTCCAGTACAATTTTGGATAGAAGTGTGAAAACAGGCATCTTTGCCAAGTTTTTTTTTTTTCTTAGGGGAAAAGTTTTTGATCTTTCATGATTAAATATTTTAGCTGTGGGTTTTTCATATATGACCTTTATCATATTGAGCATATTTCCTTCTATTCCTACTTATTGATGATCAGTGGCTTTTTTTCTTCATTCTATTGATGTGAGGTATTGATTGAGTTTCATATGCTGAACTACCTTTGCAATACTGGGATAAATATCACTTGGTCATAGTGTATAAGACTTTCAATTTACTACTGAATTTGGTTTGCTAGTATTTGGTTTCATTATGTCACTGCAGATTAGCCTCCTCCATGTGGCAGGGAACATGCTGATGATAGGTTGTGAGCAGTTCTTGTGCTCCACCCTTCCATCTCCCCTTTCATCCCACCATCATCAGAGAAGATTCTAAGGAATGAGACAACTACCCCCACCCCCGAACCATCTGTTCTGAGTTGGGGAAAGAGAAGTTCCCAAGAGAAAGAGGAGTTATTCTAAGAAGGGGTGATGGTGAAGGTTCTGGGCCATCCAAAAAGGTCAAACTTGGTTTAGAAATAGCAGCTCATCTTCTTGGTTTTCACCAAGGCAGAATTATCCAATGGATTTATTGGAATTGAGACACCTAGATCTATTGCTGACTCCTGTTCTGTGAACTTGGACAAGCCCCTTCCTTTCTCTGGGCCTCAGTTTCCCCAACTATAAAATGACTAAAAGTCTACTAAGAGTTCTTCCTAGCCTGACATAGTTCTCTGAATTAGGGACAGAAAGGTAGATCTGGGAGCAATGGAGAGGAATAATGGCAAAACCAGTCACTTAGATTGATGGAGGTGCTGATATTTATTACACAGCAAACACCCTAAAGGAAATAAGGCTTTACACAGAATGTCTCTTTGCCAGGGGAAATTGCTTAGGAATTTGGACAAGGGCTGGTGGCATAAATTACACAGGAGCTCCTGGTCACCCACAGGGAGAAAGTCCCAACTCTTCAAGCCTCCTGATCCACTGAAGTACCTCAGCCGGGCTCTGAAAAAGCTGGCCTCCTCACCCTCATTTTATTCCTCTCTGAATCTAATTTCTGGTACCTATTGTAGTATTCAAAAGACATAAAGGTCTTATGTCACCATCCTTCCTGAGATTTCCCTTCATGAGCTATAAGCCTGACATGATGCACAGTAGGTCCTAGAAAAATATTTATTGGATAGATTAATGGATGGTGTGCTGGTTTGAATTTGTGGACCCCAGAAAATCCATGTCTTTTAATCCTCATTCAGTATTGTTGGGTGGGAGTTTTTTAATTGTTCCCATGGAGATGTGACTCACTCAACTGTGTGCATTAACTTTTGATTAGAGGGAAATGTGAATACACCCATTCCAGGTGGGTCTTGACTGGAATTCTTTAAAGAGGAAACATTTTGGAGAGAGTCCCTTTTTAGAGCCAAGAAAATGATAAGAGCCAGAGCCCATGCCACCAGAGACTTTTGGAGATGAAGAAGGAATACATCCCTGGGGGGAGTTTCATGAAACAAGAAGCCTGGAAAGAAAGCTGGCAGATGCCATGTTTGCCATGTTCCTTTCAAGTTTAGAGAAAACTCTGAAGTTCATCAGCCTTTCTTGAGTGAAGGTAACATCTTCTTGTGCCTTAATTTGGATATTTATATAGATTTGTTTAATTGGGAAATTTTCATGACCTTAGAACTATAAACTTGCAACTTATTAAATTCCCCTTTTTAAAAGCTCTTCCTGTTCCGGTATATTGCATTTCTATAGCTAGCAAACTACAACAGAAGGCTATATAGAACTACTTTCTTTCCAAAGACTGTACTTCTAAAAGCTTAGAACCAGGACATTCACCTGCATAATTCCAGTTCCAAGAGTCTAGTTCATTGTAGATGCACATTTTTTGTTAAATAAATGCACAAATGAGTGAATCAATCACAAAGCTATCCTTGTTGCAAGTCTGTGGACTCCTATTTCCACGTGGCTTGATTCCAAATGTGTCTTATTCCTTTCTGGATCATCAGCCTTGCACAATGCCTGACACACACAAACTGCTCAGTGAACATTTGTTAAAATGCAATTAAATAAACACCATCTCCTAAGTTTATATTAAATTTAAAAAGAAAACCAAAACAGAAGAACAGGTCGGTTTGGAATAGTCAGAGAAAGCTTCCAGGAAAAAAATTAAGTAAAAATAATATAATCTACCTTAAATTATTCCATTGGCTGTAACTTGGGCTTGTTGGTGGATAAAAGCCATGGATTCTTTTTGTCTTTGTTTTTTTCAAAGCCTAATAGATTTATTGAAGGTGAGAAAGCAGAGAGAAGGTAGGTGGGAGAGCAAAAGAGAGAAAGAAGTTGGGGAGCCTGAAAATGGCTCCTGCCTGGTGAGCCAGCAAAAGGAAAGAGAAAATAGCTCTACATCTTTGTCCTGGGAGCTGTGTTTTGAAGGTACAGTGACATCGGGAGGGGAGGGTGCCTTCTAGGTAGTGTGTCATCCCTTGATTGGATGGGAGCTTGTTAGCTTATAATTTGATAAGTTGCTGGGGTTCTGACACACTGCTCTGTTACTGACATACTTCTCTGACTCGCAAACATCAGGCTCTGCAAAAGAAGATGAGAGGAAGATACTGAGAGGCCTTTGGGCTACGGAGTCCATTTTATATGTGAAGGTCCTTTTCTGAGACCTGACATTCCTGCCTTTTTATTTTACTGGAGCTGGGGTTAGGTTTGGGGGGATGCTCTAGCCAAGCTCAAAGCAAGTTTTGAAGGGAGCAGGGATGTTGTGCTCTTTCTTTAGTTATTTCCTGCAGATCAAAGGGTGTAGTTGGGGTGGGAGTGGATAAATTGCATCAAGCCAAGTGGCGATATCATTAATTGGGTTTCTGGGCATCTTCAGTTGGAACAGGCTGATAGCGATGTTCTTGTTGTGACAGACATACGTTTTCAAAAATCTGTTGTGGCAGGAGTTTTGTTGGTTGGTCAAGCCATGGATTTTTTTGCCTGATGCACTCAATGACCAATTCCTGGGACACTGGGGTTTCAAAGAGAGAAAGAGTTTATTACTAGGCACATGGTAGGAGAGCAAATGGTCTGGCGGCCCAAAATCTGTCTCCTCGAACTATGGTAATTATGATAGTTTTATTAGAGAAAAGAATGGGCAGGGTTTAGGACAATGAGCACAGTGGCCCCAGATGATGTGATTAGAGGTGATCTAATTATTGAGCATGCATAAATTGAATACATGCTTAGTTACAGAATGTGTGTAAGAAAATGATGAAATGAAATATAGGTGAATTGTAGGTTAAAGTCTAAGCTACTCTATGTGTCAGGTAGGCCCACTTTGTTTAGATCAAGTCTAGGTTATCAAGATAACTTTGGATTTGGGATGAGTTAGTTCTGAGCTGATCCAAGATCATTCATTAATAAACATTAGGGGCTGTCTTTAGTGATTACAAGACTCTAAAGTTGAAAGACTGAATAACTGGGTAAAAATGAAGGTTAGTTAAAGGTTTTTACAATTGCAGGGGCAGAAGATAGGGGCTATAAGTCATTATCAGAGATGAAGGCAGCTGAATTACAATGTAGAGATTTCAAAAATTTCCCTTTCTACTCCAATATACCAGAAAGCAAAATGGAATATCTATAAAATGATATGGTAATCAAAATAACCCCTTAACTCCTGATTTATTAGTTATAATACCTTCCTCTCATTTGATAATTATCCCTCAATCTTTAGGGATATCTTAGCAAGGACTCTCTAACTGCTTCAAGGCTGAAAATGGGCACTGTTATTAAGGGACAAAGGGATGAAATGATGAAATCAGTTGTTGCTCCTGGAGAGTCCAGTATTTCTAGGTTTCAGAACTTCTCTAGCATTGGAACAATCTGGAGGGTTTAAGTCTCTGAAAAACAAACTTAATAAGTAAAATTTTTTAAAGCTAAGGATATCTTTCAGGGTTTTCAGCAATAACTGTTGGTTGGGGGTTGCCATATTGTGGCAGTTTGCTATATCTTGCTGAAACTTGCATAAGAGTAGCCTCCAGAATGACTTCTTGACTCAATTTAAAAAAAAATTTATTTATTAATTAAAAAAAGAACAAATGAAAACATTAAACATTAACATATAATTCTGTTCTACATATATATTCAGTAATTCTCAATATCATCACATAGTTGCATATTCATCATTTCTTAGAACATTTGTATCAATTCAGAAAAAGAAATAAAAAGACAACAAAAAAGAAATAAAACAATAACAGAAAAAAAAGATTAAATACCATATTCCTTACCCCTCACTTTCATTGATCACTAGCATTTCAAACTAAATTTATTTTAACATTTGTTCCCCCTATTATTTATTTTTATTCCATATGTTCTACTCATTCTTTGACAAGGTAGATAAAAGGAGCATCAGACACAAGGTTTTAACAATCACACAGTCACATTGTGACAGCTATATCATTATTCAATCATCCTCGAGAAACATGGCTACTGGAACACAGCTCTACATTTTCAGGAAGTTCCCTCCAGCCTCTCCATTACATCTTGAATAACAAGATGATATCTACTTAATGCATAAGAATAACCTCCAGGACAACCTCTCGACTCTGTTTGGAATCTCTCAGTCATTGACACTTTGTCTCATTTCACTCTTCCCCCTTTTGGTCGAGAAGGTTTTCTCAATTCCTTGATGCTAAGTCTCAGCTCATTCTAGGATTTTTCTCAATCCCTTGATGCTGAGTCTCAGCTCATACTAGGATTTCTGTCCCACATTGCCAGGAAGGTCCACACCCCTGGGAGTCATGTCCCACATAGACAGGGGGAGGGTGGTGAGATTGCTTGTTGTGTTGGCTGGAGAGAGAGGCCACATCTGAGCAACAAAAGAGGCTCTCTTGGGGGTGACTCTTAGGCCTAAATTTTAAGTAGACTTGACCTGTCCTTTGTGGGGTTAAGTTTCATATGAACAAACCCCAAGACTGGCGGTTCAGCCTATAGCTTTGGTTGTCCACACTGCTTGTGAGAATATCAAGAATTCTTGACTCAATTTGAAATCTCTTAGCCATTGAAACTTTTTTGTTTCTCCCCTTTTGGTCAGTTAATCTATGATACCAGCACCAGGCTCATCCTAGGAAATTATGTCTCATGGTGCCAGTGCGAGTTGTGTCCCATGATGCCAGGGCCAGTTATATTTCACCATGCCAGGGCCAGACTTATACCCCTGGAAATTATGTCCCACATAGTGGGGAAGTTCAAAGTTTGATTTCAAGAGAGGCCACATTTGAGCAATAACAGAGATTTTCTGGAGATGACTCTTAGGCACTAACAATAAGTAGGTTCAGTTTGTTATTACAGAAATAAGTTTCATAAGGGCAAACCTGGAAATGAGATCTTGGCTTATTAAATTGGAAGCCCCTCTTGCTTAAGAAAATGTCAGGAATTCCCCAAGTGGGAAAATTTAATAGTTCTATTTTTCTGAGTCCCTCAAGGGACTTTGCAAACACTTTGATTTTCTGCCCAAAATATTCTGAAATGCATCATGGTATAACATTAACTTGTACAGAATATTAAGATTTTATTTCTTATTATAGGTTCCATATCAAATAAAGCTGAATTATGGTATTAAATTAACTGACCAGACAGATTAGTGTGGTATATAAAATTGAAATTTTAGACAAAATAAACATTTTTCTTTTTGTCTCGCACAAAACTTAAAGCTTTAAAATACAGACAATATTTTCTTTATGTTGTATATTGATTTACTTTAGTTTTAACCAGATCAGTTTCACTATATCTTTAATTGGAATTTGATAATTTTTCAGTTTTTTTTTTTTTTACAATTGCTTTATGGACTTATGCTGACTTTCAGAACTGGAGAACTAAATCTGAGTCTCAGGTGTCACACAGATATTTAAAGTTTCAGGGAATAACTAGGTTGTATAAAGAGAAAAGCATTTAAGAATTTAAAGATAACAGTTAAAACTTACAATCTGGACCATAATTTTTAGAAGTATTTTCAAATGAAGCTACTTTCAAAAATAAAAACATTAGACAGTTTTTTATATTAACAAACCATAGCAGAGGTTTTTCTTTTTAACTTTTGCACATTTACCAGAGTTATGCTAATTAACAGATTAAAATATTAATATATTTGTCCTGCATTTTTTAATCTGTCCTTGTTATAGGGTTCTAACCTATAGCTGACCATATATACCTTTAGAGAAGTATAGAGCAAAGCAGTGCAAGTGATAATTTAGCTGTTTCTGTGATATGTAGCTTTTTAAGAATAACTAAAACCATGATTATCTTTAGTGATTACAAGACTCTAAAGTTGAAAAATTGAACCAAGTGGATACAAATGAAGTTTACTCACAAGGTTTTTAGAATCACAGGGGCAGAAGATAAAGGTTGTACAGTCATTATCAGGGATCAAGGCAGTCGGATTACAATTTAGAGATTTCAGGAATTTCCCTCTGCCTACTTCAATATACCAGAAAGCAAAAAGGAGTATCTATATAATGATTCAGTAATCACAATAATCCCTTAACATACTCCAAGACACTTACTAATCAGAATGTCAGATGTTAAAAAGAAAGAGAGAATCTTGAAAGCAACAAGAGAAAAGCAATCCATCACATACAAGGGAAGCTCAATAAAACTATGCATAGATTTCTCAGCAGAAACCATAGAGGAGAGAAGACAGTGGGATAATATATCTAAGATACTAAAAGAGAAAAATGGCCAACCAAGAGTTCTATATCCAGCAAAACTGTCCTTCAAAAATGAGGGGGAAATTAAAATATTTGCAGATAAAAATTCACAGAGAATTTGTGATCAAGAGACTGGCTCTGCAAGAAATACTAAAGGGAGCACTAGAGACAGATAAGAAAAGACAGGTGAGAGAGGTGTGGAGAACAGTATAGAAATGAAGACTATTAGTAAAGGTAAAAAGAAGAAAAATTAGATCTGACATATAAAATCCAAAAGGCAAAATGGAAGGGCATACCATGTTCATGGATTAGAAGACTAAATATAATTAAGATGTCAATTCTACCTAAATTGATTTACAGATTCAATGCAATACCAATTAAAATCCCAAAAACTTACTTTTCAGAAATAGAAAAACCAATAACCAAATTTATCTGGAGGGGCAGGGTGCCCCAAATAGCTAAAAATATCCTGAGAAAGAAAAATGAAGTTGGAGGACTCACGCTACTTGATTTTAAGGTGTATTATGAAACTACAGTGGTCAAAACAGCATGGTATTAGCATAAAGATAGACATACTGACCAATGGAATCCAATAGAGTGTTCAGATATAGACCCTCTCATCTATGGACAATTGATCTTTGATAAGGCAGTCAAGTCAACTAACCTGGGACCTAACAGTCTCTTCAATAAATGGTGTCTAGAGAACTGGATATCCATATGCAAAAGAATGAAAGAGGATCCATGTCTCACACCCTATACAAAAATTTACTCAAAATGGATCAAAGATCTAAACATTAGATCTAAGACCATAAAACTTTTAGAAGAAAATGCAGGGAAATATCTTATCAATCTTATAATAGGAGGTGATTTCCTAGACCTTACACCCAAAGCATGAGCATTGAAGAAAGAAAGAAAGAAAGAAATGGAAACTCCTCAAAATTAAACACTTCTGTGCATCAAAGAACTCCATCAAGAAAGTAAAAAGACAGCCTATACAATGGGAGACAATATTTGGAAATGATATATCAGATAAAAGTCTAGTATCCATAGTATACAAAGAGATCATTCAACTCAACAACAAAAAGACAGACAACTCAATTACAAAATGGGCAAAAGACATGAACAGACACTTCTCAGAAGAGGAAATACAAATAGCCAAAAGGCACATGAAAAGATGCTCAACTTCCCTGGCTATTAGGGAAATGCAAATCAAAACCACAATGAGATATCATTTCACACCCAACAGAATGGCCATTATCAATAAAACAGAAAACGACAAGTGCTGGAGAGGATGTGGAGAAAGTCGCACACTTATCCACTGTTGGTGGAAATGTCAAATGGTATACAACCGTTGTGGAAGACAGTGTGGTGGTTCCTCAGAAGCTAAGTATAGAATTGCCATATGATCCAGCAATACCATTGCTACGTATCTACTCAGAGGACATGAGGGCAAGAACATAAACGGACATTTGCACACCAATGTCTATAGCAGCATTATTTACAATTGCCAAGAGATGGAAACAGCCAAAATGTCCATCAACAAATGAGTGGCTAAGCAAGCTGTGGTATATACATACGATGTAATATTATGTAGCTGTAAGAAAGAATAAAGCCATGAAGCATGTAACACATGGATGAACCTTAAGGACATTATGCTGAATGAGATTAGCCAGAAACAAAAGGACAAACACTGTATGGTCTCAATGATATGAACTGACATTAGTGAATGAACTTGGAGAATTTCATCGGTAACAGAGACCATCAGGAGATAGAAATACAGTAGATATTGGGTAATTGGAACTAAAGGGATACAGACTGTGCAACAGGACTGATTATAAAATTTCAGAAATGGATAGTACAATACTACCTAACTGTAATACAATATTGCTAGAATACTGAATGAAGCTGACTGTGAGAATGATAGAGGGAGGAGGCCTGGGGGCACAAATGAAATCAGAAGGAAAGATAGACAATAAAAACTGAAATGGTATAATCTAGGAATGCCAGGAGTGCATAATGATAGTGACTAAATGTGCAAATTTAAAAATGTTTCTGCATGAAGAAGAACAAAGGAATGTCAATAATGCACGGTGTTGAAAATAGATGGTAATTAATATTTTAAAACTTTAATGTATGTGTGAGGCTAAAGCAAAAAATGTTTATTTGGTACAAAATTTATACTTTGACTGGTGCATTTCCTAAAATAACTTATGTGTACAGCTTAATCGAACACCAAACTATTTGGAACCTTGCGTAGGGCATAAGATTTTGTAAGTTTGCCCAGAGTGATGCCCTGATAAATCCCAATGTGATTTGAACAGTGAATTAAAAAGTATTTGCAAAGTCCCCTTCAGGGAATGGTGAGAAAGGGGGAAAATTCAGCTTCCCCAAGTGGAGAATTCTTGATATTCTCTTCAGATAGTGCAGACAGCCAAAGCAATAGGCTGAGCCTCCAATCTTGGGGTTTGTTCATATGAAACTTAACCCCACAAAGGATAGGCTAAGCCTACTTAAAATTAGGCCTAAGAGTCACCCCCAAGAGAACCTCTTCTATTGCTCAGATGTGGCCTCTTTCTCAGCTGACACAGCAAGCAAACTCACTGCCCTCCCCCTCTCTATGTGGGACATGACTCCCAGGGGTGTGGACCTTCCTGGCAACATGGGACAGAAATCCTAGAATAAGCTGGAACTCAGCATCAAGGGATTGAGAAAATCTTCTCAACCAAAAGGGGGAAGAGCAAAATGAGACAAAATAAAGTGTCAGTTTCTGAGAGATTCCAAACAGAGTCAAGAGGTTATCCTGGAGGTTATTCCTATGCATTAAATAGATGTCACCTTGTTAGTCAAGATGTAATGGAGGGGCTGGAGGAAACTGCCTGAAAATGTGGAGCTGCGTTCTGGTGGCCATGTTTCTTGAAGATAATTGTTTGATGATATGGCTGTTGCAGTGTGCTCGTGTGGTTGTGAGAACCTTGTGTCTGATGCTCCTTTTGTCTACCGTATTGACAGACCAGTCAAACATACGGATTAAAAATAAATTAATAGGGGGAACAAATGTTAAAATAAATTTAGTAGATTGAAATGGTGGTGATCGGTGAAGGGGAGGGGTATGCATGAATTTTTTTCTGTGTTCTTTTTATTGCTTTTTCTGAATTGATGCAGATGTTCTAAGAAATGATCATGATGATGAATATACAACTATGTGATGATAGTGTGAGTTATTGATTATATAACAAGAACAGAATGATCATATGATAAGAATTTTTGTGTTTGTATGGGGTTATGTATCATAAATAAAAAATAAATTAATTAAAAAAAGAAAGGGGGTAAAGGGTATTATATGTATGTAATTTTTTCTGTTGTCTTTGTTTCTTTTTCTGAATTGATGCAAATGTTCTAAGAAATGATCATCATGATGAATATGCAAATATGCGATGATATTGTGAATTACTGATTATATATGTAGAATGGAATGATCATATGTTAAGAATGTTTGTGTTTCTTTGTTCTCATATTTTTAAAAAAAATTTAAAAATTAATAAAAACAATTTTTAAAAAATCATCCCTTAAATCCTGATTTCTCAGTTACAGGCTCAGCTGTACTCAAGGACACTCTGAAGTCATAATTCCTAAAGATATTTCAGATTAATCTAATTTGGTCATCTTGGCCTTGGGATTGTGTTTTGTTCTAGTTTTTGTAGATGAACCTGAAGATTGAGAGGGAAGCTTATGCTTAAGCTCTCTTAAGCGCAAGTCAAACTTAAATGGTAAAGACAAGAAAATAGAAAACATTTATTAAAAAACAACCCCTTTGGAGCTGCAAAACTGTAAATGGACTGTGAGGTCTTTTGGGGGAAATGAGATCCTATAGAGGAAATAGTCACATTCTCAAGTCCCAACTAGCAACACTTACTCTGCCCTAGCAGTGAAAGGTTTTTTGACTTTGAAAGCAGGACTCAAACTTGCAGCATTGGAGCAAACCTTTCCCCCATTTTTTTTCCAGCCTTCAAGTTTATATAAGCTTCTGCCCTGAGTTCCCTGCCCTGAGTTCCCAGAGGTAAGAGTTTGCATACCAAAGAACAAAATCACTGATATTTTGTTGTTAAATTGCATATATGTTACTCTAAACATTTGTATTTGAACAAATAAAGCGATTTTTTTTTAATTTTGGAACCATTTGCAAGCAATGTTGCTTTTAAAATTAGCTTTTGAAATAGCTAACACAATTTAATTATAAACAGAATTCATGTTGAGTCCCTAGAACTCCCTGCAGTTTAGACTATCCTTTAAAACCAGGGTAATCTGGTTCAAAGCACTAGGGTAACTTTTCAGAAACCTACAACCTCCACTTGGGTCCCTGGACCAGATAAGTCCTGAAATGCAGAAGAGTCAGTTTCTCCAGAACATCAACTAGTTCTATCTCCCTACCCCATATTATTGACAGCCCCTTCCAACCTGAAAAAGTCAGAATGGCCATAGCCCAAACACCCTAAAGAGAGGGATAGAAAGATCAAAGGTGATGGTGGAGTTATATAGAGAAGGTAGAGTTTAACAAATGAATATGAATGCTGAATCATTAAATTGATATTTCTTGTAGTCTCAGTATCTTAGAGCAGCTAGAAGGAAAAATCTAAAATTCTTGAGATCCGGAGAAGATGGCGGCTTAGTAAGACGCGCAAGTCTTAGTTCCTCCTCCAGAACAGCTACTAAAGAAATAGAAACGGTACAGAAGAGCTCCTGGAGCCATGACAGAGACCAAAAAGACAGCGTACCCCATTCTGGAATGGCTGAACCGGCAGGGAGAATCTGCTGCGGTGAGATACCCGAGGGGTGCGCGCTTCCCCGGGCTGGGGCGGCTGGTGGCCGGAGTCCCTCCCTCCTTCCCGGGCCGGCTGGGAGAATTGGACAGGTGGTCCCCTCAAGCTGTGGCGGCCGGCGCCCCCCCCCATGCGCGGCCTCCCGGGCTGGCTGGGAGAATTGGATAGGAGGTCCCCCAAGCCGCGGAGGCCAGCGAACGGGGTCCCTTCCACACACGTGGCTTCCCGGTCTGGCTGGGAACGTTAGATGGCACTCCCCCAAGCTGCGGCGGCCGGTGCCCCCTGCCACGCTTAGCTTCCCGGGCCGGCTGGGAGATTGGAATCGGAACTCCCCCAAGCCGCTTCGGCTGGCGACCCTCCCCCACAGCGAGAGTCTTCGAAAATTAAAGGAGCCACACCATCTTTTACTGGTGGGACCCGCAGACAGACAAGCACCATGAGTGCCACATACTGGGCAGGATAAGAAAAACAGAGCCCAGAGATTTCACAGGAAAATCTTTCAACCTGCTGGGTCCCACACCAGGGAAATCTGATTAAATGCCCAGATGCCAGCAGAAAATAAAGGATCATGTGAGGAAAATTGAAGATATGGCCCAGTCAAAGGAACAAACCAATAGTTCAAATGAGATACAGGAACTGACAACTAATTCTGAATATACGAACAGAAATGGAAAACCTCTTCAAAAACCAAATCAATAAATTGAGGGAGGACATGAAGAAGACATGGGCTGAACAAAAAGAAGAAATAGAAAATCTGAAAAAACAAATCACAGAACTTATGGGATTGAAGGACAAAGTAGAAAAGATGGAAAAAACAATGGATACCTACAATGGTAGATTTAAAGAGACAGAAGATAGAATTAGTGAACTGGAGGACGGAACATCTGAATTCCAAAAAGAAACAGAAACTATAGGGAAAAGGATGGAAAAATTTGAGCAGGGGATCAGGGAACTGAATGATAATATGAAGCACACAAATATACGTGTTGTGGGTGTCCCAGAAGGAGAAGAGAAGGGAAAAGGAGGAGAAAAACTAATGGAAGAAATTATCACTGAAAATTTCCCAACTCTTATGAAAGACCTAAAATTACAGATCCAAGAAGTGCAGCACACCCCAAAGAGAATAGACCCGAATAGGCGTTCTCCAAGACATTTACTAGTGAGAATGTCAGAGGTCAAAGAGAAAGAGAGGATCTTGCAAGCAGCAAGAGAAAAACAATCTGTCACATACAAGGGAAACCCAATAAGACTATGTGTAGATTTCTCAGCAGAAACCATGGAAGCTAGAAGACAGTGGGATGATATATTTAAATTACTAAAAGAGAAAAACTGCCAACCAAGACTCCTATATCCAGCAAAATTGTCCTTCAAAAATGAGGGAGAAATTAAAACATTCTCAGACAAAAAGTCACTGAGAGAATTTGTGACCAAGAGACCAGCTCTGCAAGAAACACTAAAGGGAGCACTAGAGTCAGAACCGAAAAGACGGAAGAGAGAGGTATGGAGAAGAGTGTAGAAAGAAGGAAAATCAGATATGATATATATAATACAAAAGGTAAAATGGTAGAGGAAAATATTATCCAAACAGTAATACACTAAATGTTAATGGACTGAATTTCCCAATCAAAAGACATAGACTAGCAGAATGGATTAAAAAATAGGATCCTTCTATATGCTGTCTACAGGAAACACATCTTAGACCCAAAGATAAACATAGGTTGAAAGTGAAAGGTTTGGAAAAGATATTTCATGCAAATAACAACCAGAAAAGAGCAGGAGTAGCTATACTAATATCCAACAAATTAGACTTCAAATGTAAAACAGTTAAAAGAGACAAAGAAGGACACTATCTACTAATAAAAGGAACAATTAAACAAGAAGACATAACAATCATAAATATTTATGCACCGAACCAGAATGCCCCAAAATACGTGAGGAATACACTGCAAACACTGAAAAGGGAAATAGACACATATACCATAATAGTTGGAGACTTCAATTCACCACTCTCATCAATGGACAGAACATCTAGACAGAGGATCAACAAAGAAATAGAGAATTTGAATATTACAATAAATAAGCTAGACTTAACAGACATTTATAGGACATTGCATCCCACAACAGCAGGATACACCTTTTTCTCAAGTGCTCATGGATCATTCTCAAAGATAGACCATATGCTGGGTCACAAAGCAAGTCTTAACAAATTTAAAAAGACTGAAATCATACACAACACTTTCTCGGATCATAAAGGAATGAAGTTGGAAATCAATAATAGGTGGAGTGCCAGAAAATTCACAAATATGTGGAGGCTCAACAACACACTCTTAAACAACGAGTGGGTCAAGGAAGAAATTGCAAGAGAAATTAGTAAATATCTCGAGGTGAATGAAATCGAAAACACAACATATCAAAACCTATGGGACGCAGCAAAGGCAGTGCTAAGAGGGAAATTTGTTGCCCTAAATGCCTATATCAGAAAAGAAGAAAAGGCAAAAATTCAGGAATTAACTGTCCACTTGGAAGAACTGGAGAAAGAACAGCAAACTAACCTCAAAGCAAGCAAAAGGAAAGAAATAACAAAGATTAGAGCAGAAATAAATGAAATTGAAAACATGAAAACAATAGAGAAAATCAATAAGACCAGAAGTTGGTTCTATCAGAAAATCAATAAGATTGATGGGCCCTTAGCAAGACTGACAAAAAGAAGAAGAGAGAGGACGCAAATAAATAAGATCAGAAATGGAAGAGGAGACATAACCACTGACCTCACAGAAATAAAGGAGGTAATAACAGGATACTATGAACAACCTTACGCTAATAAATACAACAATTTAGATTAAATGGACGGGTTCCTGGAAAGACATGAACAACCAACTTTGACTCAAGAAGACATAGATGACCTCAACAAACCAATCACAAGTAAAGAAATTGAATCAGTCATTCAAAAGCTTCCTAAAAAGAAAAGTCCAGGACCAGATGGCTTCACATGTGAATTCTACCAAACATTCCAGAAAGAATTAGTACCAACTCTCCTTAAACTCATCAAAAAAATCGAAGTGGAGGGAAAGCTACCTAATTCATTCTATGAAGCCAACATCACCCTCATACCAAAACCAGGCAAAGATATTACAAAAAAAGAAAACTACAGACCAATCTCTCTAATGAATATAGATGCAAAAATCCTCAACAAAATTCTAGCAAATCGAATCCAACAACACATTAAAAGAATTATACATCATGACCAAGTAGGATTCATCCCAGGTATGCAAGGATGGTTCAACATAAGAAAATCAATTAATGTAATACACCATATCAACAAATCAAAGCAGAAAAATCACATGATCATCTCAATTGATGCAGAGAAGGCATTTGACAAGATTCAACATCCTTTCCTGTTGAAAACACTTCAAAGGATAGGAATACAAGGGAACTTCCTTAAAATGATAGAGGTAATATATGAAAAACCCACAGCTAATATCATCCTCAATGGGGAAAAATTGAAAACTTTCCCCCTAAGATCAGGAACAAGACAAGGATGTCCATTATCACCACTATTATTCAACATCGTGTTGGAGGTTCTAGCCAGAGCAATTAGACAAGAAAAAGAAATACAAGGCATCAAAATTGGAAAGGAAGAAGTAAAACTATCACTGTTTGCAGACGATATGATACTATATGTCGAAAACCCAGAAAAATCCACAACAAAACTACTAGAGCTAATAAATGAGTACAGCAAAGTAGCAGGTTACAAGATCAACATTCAAAAATCTGTAGCATTTCTATACACCAGCAATGAACAAGCTGAGGGGGAAATCAAGAAATGAATTCCATTTACAATTGCAACTAAAAGAATAAAATACCTAGGAATAAGTTTAACTAAAGAGATAAAAAACTTATACAAAGAAAACTACAAAAAACTGTTAAAAGAAACCACAGAAGACCTAAATGGATGGAAGGGCATACCGTGTTCATGGATTGGAAGACTAAATATAGTTAAGATGTCAATCCTACCTAAATTGATTTACAGATTCAACGCAATACCAATCAAAATCCCAACAACTTATTTTTCAGAAATAGAAAAACCAATAAGCAAATTTATCTGGAAGGGCAGGGTGCCCCGAATTGCTAAAAGTATCTTGAGGAAAAAAAACAAAGCTGGAGGTCTCACGCTGCCAGACTTTAAGGCATATTATGAAGCCACAGTGGTCAAAACAGCATGGTATTGGCATAAAGATAGATATATCGACCAATGGAATCAAATAGAGTGCTCAGATATAGACCCTCTCATCTATGGACATTTGATCTTTGATAAGGCAGTCAAGCCAACTCACCTGGGACAGAACAGTCTCTTCAATAAATGGTGCCTAGAGAACTGGATATCCATATGCAAAAGAATGAAAGAGGACCCATATCTCACACCCTATACAAAAGTTAACTCAAAATGGATCAAAGATCTAAACATTAGGTCTAAGACCATAAAACAGTTAGAGGAAAATGTAGAGAGATATCTTATGAATCTTACAATTGGAGGCGGTTTTATGGACCTTAAACCTAAAGCAAGAGCACTGAAGAAAGAAATAAATAAATGGGAGCTCCTCAAAATTAAACACTTTTGTGCATCAAAGAACTTCATCAAGAAAGTAGAAAGACAGCCTACACAATGGGAGACAATATTTGGAAACGACATATCAGATAAAGGTCTAGTATCCAGAATTTATAAAGAGATTGTTCAACTCAACAACAAAAAGACAGCCAACCCAATTACAAAATGGGAAAAAGATTGAACAGACACCTCTCAGAAGAGGAAATACAAATGGCCAAAAGGCACATGAAGAGATGCTCAGTGTCCCTGGCCATTAGAGAAATGCAAATCAAAACCACAATGAGATATCATCTCACACCCACCAGAATGGCCATTATCAACAAAACAGAAAATGACAAGTGCCAGAGAGGATGCGGAGAAAGAGGCACACTTATTCACTGTTGGTGGGAATGTCAAATGGTGCAACCACGGTGGAAGGCAGTTTGGCGGTTCCTCAAAAAACTGAATATAGAATTGCCATATGACCCAGCAATACCATTGCTAGGTATCTACTCAAAGGACTTAAGGGCAAAGACACAAACGAACATTTGCACACCAATGTTTATAGCAGCATTATTTACAATTGCAAAGAGATGGAAACAGCCAAAATGTCCATCAACAGACGAGTGGCTAAACAAACTGTGGTATATACATACGATGGAATATTATGCAGCTTTAAGACAGAATAAACTTATGAAGCATGTAATAACATGGATGGACCTAGAGAACATTATGCTGAGTGAGTCCAGCCAAAAACTAAAGGACAAATACTGTATGGTTCCACTGATGTGAACCGACATTCGAGAATAAACTTGGAATATGTCATTGGTAACAGAGCCCAGCAGGAGTTAGAAACAGGGTAAGATAATGGGTAATTGGAGCTGAAGGGATACAGACTGTGCAACAGGACTAGATACAAAAACTCAAAAATGGACAGCACAATACTACCTAATTGTAATGTAATTTTGTTAAAACACTGAATGAAGCTGCATCTGAGCTATAGTTTTTTTTGGTTTGTGTTTTTTTCCTTTTTTATATATGTATATATTTTTTATTATTATTATTTTTATTTTTTTCTCTATATTATCATTCTATATCTTTTTCTGTTGTTTTGCTAGTTCTTTTCCTAAATCGATGCAAATGTACTAAGAAATGATGATCATACATCTATGTGATGATGTTAAGAATTACTGATTGCATATGTAGAATGAAATGATTTCTAAATGTTGTTAATTTTTTTTAATTAATAAAAATAAATAAATAAATAAATAATAGGGGGAACAAAAGTTAAAAATAAATTTAGTTTGAAGTGCTAGTGGTAAATGAAAGCGAGGGGTAAGGGGTATGGCATGTATAATCTTTTTTTTTCTGTTATCGTTTTATTTCTTTTTCTGTTGTCTTTTTTATTTTTTTCTAAATCGATGCAAATGTTCTAGAAATGATGAATATGCAACTATGTGATGATATTAAGAATTACTGATTGTATATGTAGAATGGAATGATATCTTAATGTTTTGTTTGTTAATTTTTTTTAATTAATAAAAAAATTTAAAAAAAATCTAAAATTGTGGAATTGTAACCCATACCAAACTGTGAGACCTGTTCTACAACTGATCATTGTGCTGGGCTTTGAAATTTATTGCTTTTTTGTGCATATGTTATTTTTCACACACACAAAAAAATGCAATTGTTATGATAAAAAAATGTTTATTCCTTCTAGCCTCCTATATTCAGGAGTGGCTAGAATGAAAAATCTAAGCTGATGATACGGTAGCCCATGACAAACTCGGGTCTGTCTTGTAACTACTTGTTGAAGAGTGCTCTGAAAATTATTGTTTTTTCTTTCTTTGCTTTGTATATATATTATATATAATTTTAAAAAAGCTAAAAAGCAAAACAAAACAAGGGTAGTCTGAGGGGGAGGGAAGAGTCTACCTCTCCCAGCGCCTGAGTGGGCTTGCTCAGGCCACTGCTGACATGTTACCAGCATGCCCCAGTTCAGGGTACAAGCCACCAAGCTATCGGCAGCACCCCCTCACATGAGTATGAGGAATTAATGCTTTTAACCACCCTCACTGAAAACTCTTTCAGTTAATGCAGATATAGGAAATCAGATCATCTTTCTCTCCTCAAGGAAGAATAACTGAATAACTTTATTAATTTTGATGTGCAAAGAAGTCAGATTGTATTTCCATTGAAGTCCAGGTCAGTCAAATAGAGCTTTTCTCCTTCTGATACAGTGTCTGGAATTAGGAGAAGACCATTTCAACTTAGTTACTTTGACCAGGCAATGGAATGAGAGGAGGTAATTGATGAAGCAGTGAATAAGGGATAAAGGTGGAAAGGTACAGGGGATCACAACTGGGCCCCTTTTCTTCTGTTGTCATTTTTATTCCATATGCTGTTCTACAGAAAAAAAAAACTGGTTTTTTTTTGGTTGTTGTTGTTCTTTCACTAGAAACAGTAGGTTGAACATAGTTAAACTTAAGTGGTAAAGATAAGAAAAAAAACCAACAACAAAAAACTCCCTGACCTCATGCACACACACAAATCTCCCATACATCAAGGTGCTAGATCTTTTTCTTCTCTCTTCCCAACAACTGTGCCTTTTGCTCATCTACCAAAACAGGTCCCTGTTCCAGGCTCCAGTAGGATTTTACCCTCTCCTTTGCATGCTCTCATTTTCCTGGTTGCCCACATTGTCATCACCGATGAGTCACTTAGAGAGGGGTGCATAGATAGCTTAAGGAGTGAATCATTTCGAGAACACATGAGTTACCATTATCCAGAATACAGAATAATGTTTCTGATAAGGCAAGGGTGGAGGGGAGCAGATTAGAAAAAGCAAGAAATTGAAAGTAGTGTCTTAGAAATGATGTAAATAGAAATACCTTTAAAAAAAAAGTTATCAGAAATGAAATGGCTGAAAGAAGAGGGAAGGAATTTACACTATAAAAAGAAAGATTTGGATTATGCAAGAGTTTTCTCAAAGTGAGGTCTATTATAAATAGCCAAGGATTGTAGAATATAGGATCCTAAATAAGAAAAACTATAGGCTGCCCAGAATCTTCCTAATGTTTTTATGTGCACACACACATCATGTATGGCTCTGCATGTAGAAAATTTCAGGCATCAACAGGACTAGGCAATTCATCCCAAATCTCACTCCACAGGAAGATACCTATGCTAACACATGAAACCAGTCTTGCTTAAGAAAGGTTTGAGAAACTTCTCTCTTGTGTATTTATATCCACTAAAAATGCTTTTGCCTGTATGTCCATGAAAACCTGACTCATTGAGGCTTAAATAAATTGGAATTTGTTTTTCTCAACTAACAAGAAAGTCTGCAGAGAGCAGCACTAGTCCTGGTTCAGAGACTCAATAAAGTCAAGGCCAACCTCTCTGTAATCCACCTACCCTTTCCCTCTAGATCACAATTTAGCTGCTACAGTGACAGACATCATTTATGTATTAGGGGTAGGAATGGCAGCAGTATGTCTCTTTTATCTAGAAAAATAAGCACTCTCGACTTCCGGAGAAGATGGCAGCTTAGTAAGATGCGCGGGTCTTAGTTCCTCCTCCAGAAAAGCAACTAAAGAAACAGAAACAATACGAAACAGCTCCCGGAGCCACGACAGAGACCAAAAAGACAGCGTACCCATTCTGGAACAGCTGAACGGGCAGGGAGAATCCGCTGCGGTGAGATACCCAAGGGGCGCGCGTTTTCCCGGCCGGGGCGGCTGGCCACTGGGGTCCCCTCCACGCATGTGGCTCCCCGGTCTGACTGGGAACATTGGATAGCGGGGCCCTCCCGCCACGCTTGGCGTCTTGGGCCAGCTGGGCAATTTGGACCGGCACTCCCCCAAGCTGCGGTGGCCAGCGAACACCCTCCACGCGCGGTTTCCCGGGCCGACTGCGAGATTCGGATTGGCAAGTTAAAGAAGCCACAGCATCTTTTACTGGTGGGCCCCGCAGACAGACGAGTGCCACGAGCGCCACCTACTGGGAAGGAAAAGAAAAACAGAGCCCAGAGATTTCACAGAAAAACCTTTCAACCAGCCGGGTCCCACACCCAGAGAAATCTGATCAAATGCCCAGACACCAGCAGAAAATAATGGATGATGCTCGGAAAATTGAAGATATGGCCCAGTCAAAGGAACAAACCAATAGTTCAAATGAGATACAGGAGCTGAGACAACTAATGCTGAATATACGAACAGAAATGGAAAAACTCTTCAAAAACCAAATCAATAAATTGAGGGAGGACATGAAGAAGACATGGGCTGAACAAAAAGAAGAAATAGAAAATCTGAAAAAACAAATCGCAGAACTTATGGGAGTGAAGGACAAAGAAGAAAAAATTGAAAAAACAATGGATACCTACAATGGTAGATCTAAAGAGACAGAAGCTACAATTAGTGAACTGGAGGATGGAACATCTGAATTCCAAAAAGAAACAGAAACTATAGGGAAAAGAATGGAAAAACTTGAGCAGGGGATCAGGGAACTGAATGACAATATGAAGCGCACAAATATACGTGTTGTGGGTGTCCCAGAAGGAGAAGAGAAAGGAAAAGGAAGAGAAAAACTAATGGAAGAAATTATCACTGAAAATTTCCCAACTCTTATGAAAGACCTAAATTTACAGATTCAAGAAGTGCAGCGCACCCCAAAGAGAATAGACCCAAATAGGCGTTCTCCAAGACACTTACTAGTTAGAATGTCAGAGGTCAAAGAGGAAGAGAGGATCTTGAAAGCAGCAAGAGAAAAACAATCTGTCACATACAAGGGAAACCCAATAAGACTATGTGTAGATTTCTCAGCAGAAACCATGGAAGCTAGAAGACAGTGGGATGATATATTTAAATTACTAAAAGAGAAAAACTGCCAACCAAGACTTCTATATCCAGCAAAATTGTCCTTCAAAAATGAAGGAGAAATTAAAACATTTATAGACAAAAAGTCACTGAGAGAATTTGTGACCAAGAGACCAGCTCTGCAAGAAATACTAAAGGGAGCACTAGAGTCAGATATGAAAAGACAGAAGAGAGAGGTATGGAGTAAAGTGTAGAAAGAAGGAAAATCAGATATGATATATATAATACAAAAGCCAAAATGGTAGAGGAAAATATTATCCAAACAGTAATAACACTAAAAGTTAATGGACTGAATTTCCCAATCAAAAGACATAGAATGGCAGAATGGATTACGACCCAGCAATACCACTGCTAGGTATCTACTCAAAGGACTTAAGGGCAAAGACACAGACGAACATTTGCACACCAGTGTTTATAGCAGCATTATCTACAATTGCAAAGAGATGGAAACAGCCAAAATGTCCATCAACAGATGAGTGGCTAAACAAACTGTGGTGTATACCTATGATGGAATATTATGCAGCTTTAAGACAGACTAAACTTATGAAGCATGTAATAACATGGATGGACCTAGAGAACATTATGCTGAGTGAGTCTAGCCAAAAACTAAAGGACAAATACTGTATGGTCCCGCTGATGTGAACCGACATTCGAGAATCAGCTTGGAATATATCATTGGTAACAGAGACCAGAAGGAGTTAGAAACAGGGTAAGATAATGGGTAATTGGAGCTGAAGGGATACAGACTGTGCAACAGGACTAGATACAAAAACTCAAAAATGGACAGCACAATAATACCTAAGTGTAATGTAACTATGTTGGAACACTGAATGAAGCTGCACCTGAAATATCGTTTTTTGTTTGTTTGTTTGTTTGTCTGTATCTTTTGTTTTTTTTCTTTTTCCTTTATATATATATATATATTTTTATTAGTATTATTATCTTAATTCTCTTCTCTATATTAACATTCTATATCTTTTTCTGCTGTTTTGCTAGTTCTTTTCCTAAATCGATGCAAATGTACTAAGAAATGATGATCATACATCTATGTGATGATACTAAGAATTACTGAGTGCATGCGTAGAATGGAATGATTTCTAAATGTTGTGTTAATTTCTTTTCTTTTTTTTGATTAATAAAAAAAAAATTTTTTTTAATAAAATAAAATAAGCACTCTCAGAACCACCCCCACACCCAGAAAATTTCTGTTTATGTTTTATTGATTAGCTGCAAGGGAAGCTAGGAAAGAGAATAGCTTTTCCAAAAAGTTAAGTATGAAACGGAGTTTGAGAATGAAAATTGGGTTGGAGTTCTCACAAATCTGACCCATTCCACCCTTCTGGCAGCTCAACAGGCATATACTTTATACAAGAATATGCCTTTCCCCAAGGGTTTGGGAAAGCACCCTGAAGTCTGCCAAGTAATTATATCCAACTTATCTAGCCCAGGGGCAGCTAGATGATGTGCAGTCTTTTCTGCCAGGTCCAAATGCAGACGCTGACCAGTTATAGCTTAAAGTGAAGTGGTCTAAGTCCTAAAAACAACCCATGAGAATATGCCAGCCCTAATCCCTGTCACTGTCCTCTCCTCCCTCCTTAGTTCTTGCACGGGAAGACAGACTTGAGCCTTGACTCCTGTCTACTTGCCAGTCAAACGTGCAATAAAAAGCCCTCTTTCCTCAAAAGACAAAAAAAAAAAAAAAAAAAAAAAAAAAAGACTAGTTGTTCCTCACACATCAACTGACAAATGGTGGAAAAGGAACAGAATCCTTATAATAAAATTATTTTTGAGAAACAGAGGAAGAGAAAATGAAACCAGTTATACATGTCAAATCTTGCTGAAAGGAGGAGTGAGGTCTCCCTGCCCTGGCAATAGAGCAAGTTCTTTGATTATCCAATCTGGTAGCCTTATTTCTGTTTTTCTGGGCAAATCTCCTAGTCTACCTCTGGGAAGAGCCTCCAAGATTTTATCTGAGATGAGCATTGGACAGGATACACTTCATGAGGAGTATAAAGCTCTGCAGTTCAATTTTTGTTAGTATGAGTTCAGATTGCTTTAGGTGTTGGACTGGCCTGGGCTATTGCCAGCCAGGGTTAGTGTTTCTTTGATAACCTAATACCCTCAAAAACTTAGTAAGCTTCTGGTTCAGTTGCATGCTCAGGTAATCACAGTAAAGACCTTTCTTGACAGTCATCTAGCCTAAATTTTTTTTGTCTCTCAGAAGCTGGCCTTAGTCTTCTACCCATCTCCCTCTTATTTAGCCCAGTGGTTATTATCTTAATGTTTGTCAAAAACCAAACAAACAAACCAGTAAAAGAGAAAGAAAGCAGCAACTTAATCAGATATTACCACCTTGGATGACGATCTTATCTCCTGAACACATGGCTTTTCATTGACCATGCTCCATTGGCTCCAGATTAGGACACATTAAGTGGATTTTCATCTCTTACAAGTTTCCTTATTATGGAACTCAGTTAATTTAGAATGCAGGCCAATAGCAGAGAGACTTCTTTTAATAAAGTTGCAAATTTCTTCATATTGTGTTTTCACACATTGGTCAAAGCATTGAAACATTAGCTAACATATAACAATCTAAAGTGTTCCTACCATTTCTCTTTTCACAATCTTAATCTCTAGGTACTAGAGCTGATAAAAATATAATTGATTATTTGCCACCGAAGTACAAGGGCCACTAGTTTTTCGGCTTGAAATAATTGGGTTCCTGCTACCCATCACCCTACCTTTTTCACTGAGCCAATTCCACATTTTAGTTTAGTTCCTTGGAGCCATTCTTTTTTTTAAATATCAAACTATATTTACTGTTTACAGTAGTAAAAGACAACAAAAACTGTGCAAAATAATTGGTGAATAAACACAACAGAGCCAACAAAATACCCCACCCTAGTCTGTACAGCAAAATGCCAAGGAAGTGAGGACATTTGCAGTAAGATTTCAAGCAGGCAAGAGATGATTGGTTATGGTCCACCTGCTCAGGTCACTATAAAAAAAGCAGAGAATGGCTGTAGAGAGCAATGGATCCCAACTGATGGAAAACAGGCAGAACTATGGAAAATTTGAATTGGCACAGATCCCAAAATATTTCACAGAACCAAAATCACTGTACTAACACATAAATTCAATACATATTTGGAAAGCAGCAGAGCAAAGGTCTGTGAGATCCAGGAGATTAACATGAAGTCATTTTCCCATGGGTCTCATTTTTAAAAAAATATGTTTATTATAAACAATGAACAAACATACAAACATTCCTGACATAGAAACATTCTTGACATGGTTACAATCAATGGGTCACAATATAATCACATATTTGTGTATTCATCACCATGATAATTTTTTGAACAATTGTGTCTCTCCAAAAAAAGAAAGAAAAAACTCATATATGCCATACCCCTTACCACTCCCTTTCATTGACCACTATATTTCAATCTACTCAGTTTATTTTAACCTTTGTTCCCCATATTATCTGTTAATTTCTAATCCATATTTTTTACTCATCTGTCTATACCATAGAAAAAAGGAGCATCAAACACAATCACATAGACACATTGCAAAAGCTATATCATTTCACAATCATCTTCAAGAAACATGGCTATTGGAACACAGCTCTACAGTTTCAGGCACTTTCCTCTAGCCACTCTCATACACCTTAAACTAAAAAGGGGATATCTATATAATGCATAAGAGTAACCTCCAAGATAACATCTAGACTGTTTGAAATCTCTTAGCCACTGGCACTTTATTTTGTCTCAATTCTCTCTTCCCCCTTTAGTCAAGAAGGTTTTCTCAATCTGTTGATGATGAATCTCAGCTCATTCTAGGATTTCAGTCCCATGTTGCCAGGGAGGTTTACACCCAGCTAGCAAACTAGAACAGCAGGCTTAGCCTATCCTTTGTGGAGTATATGTTTCATGTGAACAAACCCCAAGACTGAGTGCTCAGCCTATTGATTTGGTTGTCCCCATTGCTTGTGATAATAACAGGAATTCTCCAAGTAGGGAAGTTGAATTTTTCACCCTTTCTTGCTGTTCTAGTTTGCTAGCTGCCGGAATGCAATATACCAGACACGGAATGGCTTTTAAAAAGGGAAATTTAATAAGTTGCTAGTTTATAGTTCTAAGGTAGAGAAAATGTCCCAATTAAACAAGTCTATAGAAATGTCCAATCACAGGCATCCAGGGAAAGATACCTTGATTCACAAAGGCTGATGAAATTCAGGGTTTTTCTCTTAAGTGAGAAGGCACACGGCGAACACAGTCAGGGCTTCTCTCTCGGTTGGAAGGGTAGATGGCAAACACAGCATCATCTACTAGCTTTCTCTCCTGGCTTCCTGTTTCATGAAGCTCCCCAGGAGGCATTTTCCTTCATTGGCTGGTGGACTCTGCTTCGTGGTGCTACAGAATTCTCTGCTCTCTCCGAATCTCCTTCTTTCTCCAAAATGTTTCCTCTTTCATAGGATTCCAGAAACAAATCAAGACCCACCCCAATGGGTGGAGACAAGCCTCCAGCTAATCCGGTTTAACGACCACTCTTGATTAAATCACATCTCCAGGGAGATAATTTAATTACAGTTTCAAACATTTAATACTGAATAGGGATCAGAAGAAACGGCTGCCTTTATAAAATGGGATTAGGATTAAAACATGACTTTTCTAGGGTCCATATATCATTTCAAATCAGCACACTTGCCATTCCCCCAAGGGGACTTTGCAAATACTTTATTCACTGTCAAATCACTCTGGGATTTATCAGGGCACCAAACCAACATGGACAAACCTGCAAAATCTCATGCCCTATCCAAGGTTCCATGCACATATGGTGTTCAGTTAAACTCTCCATATAAGTTAAATTAGGAAATGCATTAGTCAAAATATAAATTTTCTATCAGATAAACATTTCTTGCATTAGTCTCACAGAAGTTGAAGTGTTAAATATGAATTACCATCTATTTTCAACACCCTGCATTATTGACATTCCTTTGTTCTTCCTCATGCAAAAACATTTTTTAATTTGGACGTTTAGTCACTATCATTGTACACTCTAGGCATTCCTAGATTATACCATTTCAGTCTTTATCATCTATCTTTCCTTCTAATTTCCTTTGTGCCCCCAGTCCTCCTCCGTCATTCTCACATTCAGCTTCATTACTGTGCTAAAATCAGGTAGTATTGTGCTATCCATCTCTGAATTTTTACAACCAGTCCCACTGCACAATCTGTATCCCTTCAGCTCCAATTACCCAATCTCTACCTTATTTCTATCTCCTGATGGTCCCTGTTTTTAACTGAGATTCTCCAAGTTTACTCATTAATTTTAGTTCATATCAGTGAGACCATATAGTATTTGTCCTTTTGTTTCTGGCTAATTTCACTCAGCGTAATGTCCTCAAGGTCCATCCATGTTGCTACATGCTTCACGACTTTATCTGTCATGCATAATATTCCATCATATGTATACCACAGCTTGTCTGGCCACTCATCTGTTGATGGACATTTGGGCTGTTTCCATCTTTTGGCAATTATATATAATGCTGCTGTAAACATGGATGTGTGAATGTCCATTTGTTTCCTCGCCCTCGTGTTCTTGGAATAGATACCTAGCAATCGTATTGCCAGGTCATGTGGCAATTCTATACTTAGCTTCCTGAGGAATTGCCAAATTGCCTTCCACAGTGGTTGTTCCATTTTACATTCCCACCAACAGCAGATAAGTGTGCCTCTTTCTCTACATCATCTACAGCACTTGTCACTTTTTATTTTATTGATATTGGCCATTCTGGTGGTTGTGAGATGATATCTCATTGTGGTTTTGGTTTACATTTCCATAATAGCCAGAGAAGTTGAGCATCTCTTCATGTGCCTTTTAGCCATTTGTGTTTCCTCTTCTGAGAAGTATCTATTTATGTCTTTTGCCCATTTTATAATTGGGTTGTTTGTCTTTTTTGTTGTTGAGTTGAACAATCTCTTTATATATTCTGGATACTAGACCTTTATCTGATATGTCATTTCCAAATATTGTCTCCCATTGTGTAGGCTGCCTTTATATTTTCGTGACAAAGTTCCTTGATGCACAAAAGTGTGTAATTTTGAGGAGCTCCCATTTATCTATGTCTTTCTTTAATGCTCGTGCTTTGGGTATTACGTCGAGGAAACTGCCTTCTGTCACAAGTTTTGTAAGATATTTCCCTACATTTTCTTCTAGAGTTTTATGATCTTAGCTCTAATGATTATGTTTGATCCATTTTGAGTAAATTTTTGTATAAGGTTGTGAGATATGGATCCTCTTTCATTCTTTTGCATATGGATGTCCAGTTCTCCAAGTACCATTTATTGAAGAGATTGTTCTGTCCCAGGTGAGTTGGCTTGACTGCCTTATCAAAGTTCAATTGTCCACAGATGAGAGGGTCTATATTTGAACACTCTATTCAATTCCATTGGTCAGTATATCTCTCTTTATGCCAGTATCATGCTGTTTTGACCAGTGTCCCTTCGTAATATGCCTTAAAGTAGTATGAGACCTCCAATTTCATTTTTCTTTCTCAAGATATTTTTAGCTACTCAGGGCACCCTGCCCTTCCAAATAAATTTGGTTATCGGTTTTTCTATTTCTGAAAAGTAAGTTTTGGGGATTTAAATTGGTATTGCATTGAATCTACAAATCAATTTAGGTAGAACTGACATCTTAACTATATTTAATCTTCCAATCTATGAATACGGTATGCCCTTCCATTTATTTAGGTCTTCTGTGATTTCTTTTAGCAATTTCTTGTAGGTTTCTTTGTATAGATCTTTTCTACCCTTAGTTATGTTTATTCCTAAATACTTTATTTTTTTGGTTGTAATTATAAATGGAATTTTTTATTCCCCCTCAGATTACTAGTGTATAGAAACATTACAGATTTTTGAGCATTGATCTTGTAATTTGCCATTCTGCTCTACTCATTTATTAGCTCTAGTAGTTTTGCTGTGGATTTTTCAGGGTTTTCAACATATAGTATCATATCACTTCCAAACAGTGAGAGCTTTACTTCTTCCTTTCCAATTTTGATAACTTGTATTTCTTTTCTTGTCTAATTGCTCTGGCTAGAACTTCCAACACAATGTTGAATAACAATGGTGATAGTGGACATCTTTGTCTTGTTCCTGATCTTAGGGGGAAAGTTTTCATTCTTTCCTCATTAAGGAAAAATGGGTTGGCTTTTATAAAGGAAATTTATTAAGTTGCAAGTTTACAATTCATCATACTACTGTCTTCTCACCTCAATGGTTTCTGCTGAGAAATCTACACATAACCTTAGTGGGATGCTCTTGTATGTGATGTATTGCTTTTCTCTTGCTGATTTCAAAATTCTCTTTTTGTCTTTGACATCTGACATCCTGATTAGTAAGTGTTTTGGAGTATGTCTATTTGGATCTATTCTGTTTGGGGTATGTTGTACTTCTTGGATCTGTAATTTTACATCTTTTATAAAAGATGGGACATTTTCAGTGATAATTTCCTCTATTAGTTTTTCTCCTCCTTTTCCCTTCTCTTCTCCTTCTCAGACACCCACAACATGTATAGTCATGCACTTCATGCTGTTTTTCAATTCCCTGAGTTCCTGCTCATATTCTTCCATTCTTCTCCCTATATTTTCTTTTGCTCGTTGGATTTCAGATGTCTTGTCCTCCAGCTCACTAATCCTTTCTTCTGCCTCTTGAAATCTAACATTGTAGGTTTCCATTGTTTTTTACATCTCTTCTACTGTGTCTTTCATTTCCAAAAGTTCTGTGATTTGTTTTTTTCAGACTTTTGATTTCTTCTTTTTTTCACCCATTGCCTTCTTTACATCCTCCATCAACTCGTTGATTGGATTTTTGATGAGATTTTCCATGTCTGTTCAAATATCCTGAATTAGTTGTTTCAACTCCTGTATCTCATTTGAATTGTTGGTTTGCTTTTTTGACTGGGCCATATCTTCAATTTTCCTAGTATGACTCATTATTTTTTGCTGGCATCTAGGCATTTGATTTCCATAATAAGCTTATTCTGGAGATTGCTTTCACTCTTTTACCTAGGATTTTCTTGCTCAATGGCTTTATTCTTTATCTGTTCTTTGACATTCATTTGAACTTATTCTAGACCTCTAGCATAGGTTTTGTTTAACAGATCAGAATTTTTCAGTTCTTGTTTTCTTGTTTCTTACCCTGCCTATACGGAGCCTTTTTTTTCTCCTTAGGAGGGTATGCTTAGATATTATAGACCCCTGTCAGATTTTTCCAGACCAGACTGGCCTCCTCTAAGGAGGAAAGAGTCACCTGCATTAGTTTTCCCTGAGGATGAGACTATGGATCTAATTTTTAACCACACTTTGAATGGCTCTTTTATGCTATGATGTAACTGCAAATTCAGCAATACTTAACCTTACTTTTTTAAATACATAGACCATAATTATTCATCAGAAGCAAATACTAGAAGAAATCTGAGGCCACAACATTATCATCAAATGAGAACTGTGATAATTATTTTCTTCCATATAAAAAAAGAGGGTGGGGAGCCAATTTTGCCATGCCAGTTGTTGTCCAATGTACCAAGCAGTAATGGTGGGAGTCCTGGGCCTCAAAACTCATGTGTAGGGGCTGCTCAGGGCCATATTTCCTTCTTTTATCTTTTAAGAAGCAATCTAGTATTTCCCCTTTAACTTTACCATAATATGACCAAACTTAAATTTGCAATATTTAGCATTTTAATAACAATTAGTAAGTCAAATTTTGCCTTCCATCCCCATGTTCCCCTAAAACTTGTCCAACAGAAATACCCCTACTGCCATGGACACATGAGTTAGCCACATGATTAGAAACAGCAGTGAGGTGGGAGGACTCACAGGAACTGGGAATAAGATCTCCATCCACAGACTAAAAGTGAACATTCAGGGCACAAATTTGAGGTGAAAATGGAGAAGGAGGAAAAACAAAAATAAAAACTAAAACCAAAAAAACCTGGCAATGCTATGGAATATAATCTTGCAGTTCTTTAGAAAACTAAATATCGAGCTGCCCTATAACCCAGCAATAACAATACTTTGTATATACCCAGAAGAGCTGAAAGCAGTGGCACAGACATTTGTACACTTATGCTCATTGCAGTACTATTCACAATTGCCAAAAGACAGAAACAATCCAAATGCCCATCAACAGATGAGTGGAGTAACAAAATACCACATACAATGAAATATTATGCAGTAGTAAGACAAAATGAGGTCCTGAAGCATATGACAACATGGATGAAACTTGAGGACATAATGGTGAATGAAATAAGCCAAGATAGATACCATATGATTTCACTTTTATGATCTTGTAAAGGTAAACTCCAAGGCTTATACTATATAATATAGGGGACCTAGAGATACATGGAAGCTAGAGGTGGATGAATGGTTAGCTAATGACGTTGAACTTAAATGTAAGGGGATGGTTAGAAGTGAAGGCAGTTCATTAGTGCATCTATAAGTTCTACTGCCATATTGAAAGTGAACATGATTGAAAGGGGTTATATAGATCCATGTCTCACATGAATTAACACTACAAATATAAATAAGTTCTTGCATGAATTACTTCAAAGGTATGAATCTTGTACACAGGGTTAATAATATCGGGGTATAGGGGGAAAATTACTATTGCATGATATGGTCTATGTTTAACAGAAAGACATCAACAGTACCACAGTAATACCGGGAGTAAATAATTGCAGGGGGATGGGGGAAGGACAGGAGTTAAGGGGAGGTTTGGGTGTTCTATTTGGTGAGTATGTGTTTATGGGTTATTTTTCTCTTGGAGCAGTGGAAATTGTCTAAAATTGAGAGTGTTGATGGCTATACAACTAAGTGAGGATAATGTTAGAGAGGATAATTGTTGACTTTGGACATTATACATGATGCCCAATGGATGGAGATGGCTGAAGGATACACTGACTGAGAAGTAGAATGGCAAACTGTTATGTAGAATGGCAAAATATTATCAAATATTGTGGGGCTACAGAAAGAAACAAAGTCATGAGGCATGCAATGAGGTGAATGAACCTGGGGGACATTATGTGATACAAAATAAGCCAGAGACAAAAGAGCAAATATTGTATTGTCTCTTTTAGAAAATAATTATAAGAAAATTTGGGCCTAGATCGTAAGCTCTTATAGCAGTCACATTTAGTCCAGATCTGTAATTGTTTTTTCTAGACTTAGAGAGACTCTGCTATATATGTGTAATCTTGTATTTCCTTGGAACTTTGGGTACCTGTATGACACCGAAGACTCAGAGTAGGAGTTCTGCAGGTTTGAAAGTCAGCATTGCCACATACAAAAAAGTTGAAAAAGAGATCAGGCTTCAATTAGAGATAAAAACAAAGCCCATCAGGTTGGCACTGAGATAAATCAGAACACAGGGGTAATGAAGACATTGTCTGTATTTTAGAACTTTGCCTACCTAATGAGAGCAAAGGAACAGAGGTTTATTCTGTCCAAACTTGAATAGTCTGTAGCACATAATCTAGTTCACTCTCTCTGGATAGACCATTTAAACAACCCAAACACATAGAGCTCAGAATGGGAATGCAGGCTTGTAATTCTATATCGCTTAATGTAATGCCTGGATATATCCCAAAGTATGTTGAGCAGATAATTTAAAAAGTATTGGAAAAGTCCCTTGAGGGATAGGAGAAAAAAAATATGGACAGTTAAGCTTTGTCACCAGGAAAACCCCTGATACTGTCTCAAACATTAGGGACTCCCAAGTTAATAGACCAAATCTTTGATCGTGAGGCTTGCTCTTGTGAAGCTTATTTATGTAGCAGAGAAGCTTGGCCTACCTATAGTCATGCCTAAGAATTACTTCCAGAGGACCTCTTTTGTTGCTCAGATGTGGCCTCTCTTTCTCTAAACCCAACTCTGCAAGTGAAATCATTACCCTCCCCACTATGTTTGACCTGACATCCAGAGGTAAAAGTCTCCCTGGCAATGTGGGATATGAATCCCAGGGATGAACCTGGCCCTGGTACCTGGGATCAACAATGCCTTCTTGCTCCAAAAGGTGAAAAGAATTGTAACAAATAAGGAGTCAGCACCTGAGAGAGTTCAAATAGAGTTGAGAGGCTATTCTTACACAAGCATCTGCTAGATATTGCTACTTACCATGGTTTGCCAAACTATAACCAAAACCATCCCTGCAAACCCTAAAGAGCACCTAGGGTTTTATCTGAGATTCTAGAAAGCTTCCATGCCTTATGATTACTTTCCAGAATCCTACAACTTCTAGATGGTTTCCTAGGCCAGATAAGTCCTAAAACCCAGAGGGGCCAGCTTCTCCAGAACATCAACTAGTTCCATCCCCCTATCCCATATTACTGACAGACCTTTCCAACATGGAAAAGTTTGAATGGTCATAGCCCAAATACCTCTAAAGATTGGGAGAAAGATTAAAGGAGAAGGAGGAGTTATAACAGAGAAGATAGGATTTAACAAATGAGTGTGACTGCTGAATCATTATATCGATATCTATTTTAGTCTCCAGTGTCTTCAAGCAGTTAGAAGGAAAAACCTAAAATTGTGGAATGTAAACCATACCAAACCCTAAACCTGTCCTATAACTACCTATTACAATATACTTTGAAATTCATTGCATATATATATATATTTCACAATTAAAAAAACAACCTGGCAACTGATTTTACCTAAACAAATATAACAATTCTCATTGGCTCAATTGAAGTTGTAGATTAATCCCTGAAGATGTAGTTTTGAGCTGCACTCACAGCATGTTGGAGAGAGAAAAATAATTTTGGTGAGTGTCCTTTAGACTCTGCAGTCGCCTTTGTGATTGGCATGTCCACGTGCTTACTATTTAATAGGAAATGCAAGGGCAGATGTCCTGTGGAGCTGGTGTTTCTAGATGCTGCGCCCCCAGAGGCCCAGGGCCTCACGCACTGCCCCGGCTGCTGCTGGAAACCCTGGAGGCTATTCTGATCCTCCATCTTGAGCTGTGCTGGGATATGTTTGATTAATTGGTTGCCCATCAAACCTGAGTTTATTCTGTCTCATGGACAAGCCTATCACAGTATACCTTCATCAGCTGGCTCAGTGGAGTGTGCCTCTTAATCTTGAACTGGATGACTGACCCATCCTTCCCGGCCATTCAGATTGATGTGGTCGTTCTGTCTTACTTCCTCCTTGGGCTTCTGCTAGGACATGGCTGTGAGGGTTGGTGGGAAGGCAGAGCAGCACACAGCAGGTAAGTCACTTTCTTGGCCCTGCTGCTCTCCTGCTGCAACTTGGAACCATTCATTTTTAGACACCAAATTCTGTGTCAGTTAGGGATGTTTTTGTCCATGTTTTTTTTTTTCTTGTATAAGAAGTCTGGAGATAAGCAAGCCCAGGCTGGTGCAATGGCTCAGTAATATTCTATTCCACCAACCATAGCAAGGTGGCTTGTTGTCCATGATCCAAGACTGCTGCTGTATCTCCAGGCATCGGGTCAGTGCATTCTGGGCTGACACTGGGGCACAAAAGGGTAGTGACACCTGTATCTTTCCCATTTATCAGTAGAGCAAACTCTTTCCCCCAAAGACCCCAATGTTTCTACTTTCATTTCATTAGACAGAATTATGATACCTTAGCTATTAGGGAAAATTTTCAAAAATTAGTGTTTCCTAGAATAGGGACATGTAGGGAAAAAGGGGTTGGGAATGGTGTGTTAACCCAATGCAGTGCTCTCCACAGTGTTTCTGGATAGTTGAGGAGGGAATTTGATGACCTTTTAAGTTTTGTTCACAATGACCCAGACTTGAGTGGTAGAAGAATGCTCTGTGGTATATCTAAGTTCTTCATATTCCAGTCCTTAAAATATATGTAAAGCAAATGTTTTAGACAAGCACCAATATTAGACTCTGAATTTTTAAACATTTTACTCAAATGAATTATTTCAGATTCCCATGATTAATTAAAAGTGCATAAATAACACCCTATTTTGCAGGTAAGTACATTGTTATGGCTTTGCCATTTGACTAAGGATGCAGAGAGATCAATGTCTGGCCAGACAGACTGGCTAGACAGACTGAGACCTGAAAAACTGACTGGTTTCTGAATGAAACAAAGTTTCATTCATTTCTAGCTGGAGAGGAAAGTTTACAAAGACCTCATGATCCAGTTCAACATTTGAGGTTTTGGAGTGGATGAAGTGTTCAGTAGCTTTGCTAAAGGATCTATGCTTTGGAATTTCTTGTTGTTTTAATAAGGTTCTAACAGCCAGAACAGGGGGAAAATGTTTAGCTTTCTTTTTCCCTAAGCTCTGAATGTGTTTTAGAGACAATTATATTATAGTTTCATTGTTTATTAGAATCATTGAGTATTTTATAACTATATCTGTGTTCCTTTCAACAAGATTTCAAAATACTTTATTGCCCCAGGGGCTAACACATAGCAAACTATTTAATTTCCCTGAATATTTCCTCAACCTGCCCCAGTCAACAAGTAAATTACATAATTTGGCTTAAATGATTACTCTATGAAGATAAGGAGAGAGATGGCACCTATTAAACACTGGAAAAAGCAACCATTACATCACTATTCCCCCCTTGGTCAATATTTCCAAATCCACTTGTTTCAAAAAGAAGTTCAATATCTTACTCCAGTCCCTTTCCCCTTCAAGCCCTGAGAAGGAAGTAAATTTCAACACACATAAGCTTTCAAATAGCATAAGTCTGTTAGAAATATTATCTTAGTCTTAGGAAGCAACCTCTGGCTCTGCCCAAAAAGTCTGTCATCTAGTAGAAGAGAACTAGCTATTCAGAATGAGGAGCTGTGTGGGTGACTGGTGGGAAATCAAAAAGGACATTTGAGGAGGAAGGTTTATTTTTGCCAGGAAATGTGCATTTGTCTAATCACTGGGAGGAAAAAGCATTGCCTTTATTTCTGCACAGTCACTGTTACAAAAATAATAGAATTGGTGAAGTGTAGCAAAATGTGGAAATTGTATACCATCCATGTTGCTGCAGGCAATGCATTCATAAGTTTTATAAGCAATTGTCTATTACGCAGTCCATTGGGAATCTGAGATTTTTTTTTATTAAAGGGAAACTATTGATTTCTATTTTCTGAGTTATTTTCTCAAGTAAAAGGATGGGATACTTTGGTTTAGAAGTGCTGTCAAGCAAAGACCATTAGGTACACTGTCATTTAGAGCATACTATAGTCTAAATGAAGAGAAATATATGGGAAAAGATAGAGATGTGTATGAAAATATTTAGGCTCAGGAGAAAAACAGCCTTGGGCCCTACCTGCCTCTTGCCCTATTTTCATCTACTTGCCCAGTTCCAATCCCTCCCCTCCATATCCCCAAGGCCAGGATTTGAGCTAAGAAATTACTGAGTCCTTCCTGCTGGGAAGCTTCCTTGACAAGGGATGTTGGAATAGATTAATTGACTGGCCAGGGGCAATAATTTGCTTTGGTGAAGCTGAAAAAAATGACAGAAATGTGAACAAGAACTTGAGCAGAACACAATCTCTGCAGCTGGGAAGCTCACCTCAGCAGTAACATTAAGAATAATTTAACAGAGAAAGAAACCAAGTGAGTCAGAGAACATGAGTCAAAGTGAAAGATGACTCATTGGACCAGGGGATATTTGAGGTGATGGGAGTGAGAAAATATTCCTCCTCCATCCTTGTCTCAGTAAGACTTCCTACAGGGCTAAAGTTTTTTTGTGTGTGTGAATAGATGTCTTCACCAAAAAAAAAAGTTCTTCCCTTTTGTTTTCTGTAATAACATCCAGGTTTATTAGATTGTTGCAGAAATTCTAATTATTTTCATAACTCTGGATTTTTGGTAAACATCTCCTAAGAAGAGGGGCATGAAAGGGAATGCACTTAGAAGAAGAGCAGAGAGACTTCATGACACCCATATGCAGGAAGGAGATGGCACACTGATTTATGTGAGCTGAGGGAATCTTGGAGTGTGATATGGGACTGGCCTTTAGCTATAAAGTAATGCTTGTAAAACACATGGTAAGCATAACTTCTCTGGAATTTCTAATGTAATACAACCACTCTGAATTTCATTAGGAAAAAAAAAGTTCGGAAGTTCTTTAGCCATCTCTTATTCCTTTAGAAAAAATAGTATCAAGACATTTAGAAAGCCATTTAAAAAACACAATAACTTTTGGAGAGATTCATTTAAGAAATTACTTTCTATACACAGAAAGTAACAGAAGAATTACTTTCTGTATGAAAAGACAGGTCACTCTGACTGCAGAAGAATGCTGGTTGCCTACTCTAATATCCACTCACCCCCTTTTCCTTAAAAATAGAACCTTCAAAGCTGTCACAAAGCTGTGTGAAAAAAGGCTATGTTCCCCAGTCTCTTCTGCATCTAGATATTTATATTACTAAGTTATGTCCAATGCAACATGAGCAGAAATACTAGATAACACTATTAAAGAACAGCTTGCATGTGTGAACTCTTCTTCCACCCCTTTTTCCTTCTTGCAGGTGGAAGGCAGGTATGACAGATGAAATGTAAGCCGTCATGGATCATGAGGTGAAAGGCACATGCAGAGGATGGCAAAGCAATTAGATAAGAGGTGCCTGGGTTCCTGATATTTTAACTTTACTACCTTTGGGTTGAGCACCTTAGGGCTTTTATGGGAAGGACAAAATAAGCATCCTATGTAAGCTGTTATATTTTGTTGTCTCTGTTATATGAGGCCATATATAACCCTTATAATCATGTAGAATACATATTTTTTCCATTTGCCTATAATGCCATTGTTCACTCAGGAACTGGATTTTTTGCTGACAAATATCTTATGGTTTCCATTGACTTATGGGAGAGAAAACTGGATTTATTAATAGCTCCACTCTGACTCTGCCTACAACCAGCCTTTCCTTACCTCCGACTGAGGTTGAGCAGTGTCCTCTTTCCTCACAATATGATTAAAACAAAACAAAATAATGCAGCATGAGGCAAGGCAGGTAGGAAAATTGGTTATTCAATAAGATTACTCAGAGCATACTTCCTAATACACAGTTTCCCTTGTACTCTTGTTCTATCTGCTCTCTTCACCTCTCTCTCCTCACCCTCCTGACCCATCTATTCTGGACAAGTATCCTTAGGGCCATTCCAGCAACAACTGTCAAATTTGAAAATAACAAATTTGACAGTATATTTTAGACCCATCTTAAGTAATGTTGTAACTGGGCTTTCTATAATCCAAAATTTCAGATATATCAGTTACTGTGTTAACTCTAAACCAAAGTTGTTTTTTGTTGTTGTCGTTTTGTTTAGATTTAGTTTTAGTTGGATAATTACCACATCCACTAACTAGATTCAAATTGCTTCTAAAGCAATTAGCAGGATTCTAGTTCTTTGTTTCTCTGCATGATGTAAAGGTCAAGTGCCAACTTGAAGTGCAAACACAGCCTTTGCTTGACAACCTAATCCAGTAATGCCTCCTTGTTGACATCAATGATGACCCAATGAGAACCTGTATTTCAAGTTTCTCCTTTTCTCAAACTGTATGAGTCCACTCAAGTTAGTCTTCAGTAATATTAATGCCTCAGATGAATTTTGCCCCAGTTCAAGTATCCCCCTAGGTAAAGAAATCCTTTTTACTGATGGCAGAGGTTAGAAGGGAGACTGCAAAAACAAAAACAAAAATTTCCTTTGAGTTCACCAATACATATTAATTTCCTTGAAACATCATAAGCTTTAACTTACCAATTAAAAAAAAGTCAAAGGTTAGACTATTTGTCCAAAAGTCATACCAAAAATGTTCACAGCTCAATCATTGAGCTGTGAACATTATAATAATAATATCTATTAGTGAGCTCATGATGTGCTGGCTGGCACTGGACACATTGGCAGTCCACGGTATAAATACTTTCTGCACTCATGGATTTTACTTTCTAGTGGGGTAACAGATTTGCAGCCAGACAACCTCTATTGTGTGACAAGTGTTATCATAAGGGTTGGCAAAGGGTGTGATAGGAGCAGAAAATCCACACTGAGATTGCTGTATTCTCACATCTACGTACACATAAACACACACACACCGATATATATATATATATATATACACATATATGTGTGTGTGTGTGTGTGTGTTTATGTGTACATAGATGAAAGGATACCTGGAGGAAATAATAACCTAAGCACTAAAACCTAAAGGCTAAGGAGAAATTATCTAGATTAAAGTAGAAGAAACAGCTTAACACAGATGTCTTGAAGGCAAACAAGGTCAATGAACTAAAAGTTCAGTGTGGCCGTACCTGGGCAGGAGTTAGTGGTGATAAGGATACAGAAGTAATTAGAAGTAATTACAGAGGGCTTTTTGGGGCATATTAAGAAAAATCAGAGTAGCTCTGGGCTCAAGGACATAAGACTCAATTGAGGATGAAGTCTAGACCTCAGGCTGAAAACAAGAAATTAAAAAAAAAGTTTATTGAATTAAATGGAGGAAACCCAGTTCACCTTCCAGAAAATCAGCATCTGAGCAAATGCTCTCTAGGTAGGAAGTAGAAGAGCTTTTTTACGGAGAACTAAATGGCCCTCAAAAAAGTTGTCCAGACTTCCGGAGAAGATGGCGGCTTAGTAAGACATGCGGATCTTAGTTTCTTCCCCAGGACAGCTACTAGGGGAGTAGAAACGATACAGAAAGCGCCCAAAGCCACAACAGAGATAAAAAAGACAGCGCACCCCATCCTGGAACAGCTGGCTGGCTGAGAGAAGCAGCTCGGGTGAGATCACCGAGGCGCGCGGGCCTCACCGGGTGGGTGGCAAGCGGCCGGAGTCACTCCCTTCCCCCTTCCCGAGCCAGCTGGGAGAATTGGAGAGGCGGTCCCCTGAAACCGCGGCGGCTGACGCCCACACCATGCGCGGCCCCCCGGACCAACTGAGAGAATTGGATCGGAAATCCCCAGCCGTGGAGAACGGTGACGGGTGGGGGAGGTCCCTTCCAAACCCGTGACTCCCAGGGAACGTGCACTCTCGCGGGTGGGCCACTGCTGCTGGCGCCCTCCCTCCACGCTTGTCGCCCCGGGCCGACTAGGAAATTCGGACGGGCTCTTTCCCGGGCTGCGGTGGCCAGCAACCCTCCCTACATTCGGACCCCGGGCCGGCTCAAGCTGCTTCGGCTAGCGAACCTCCTGGACGGTGAGAGTTTTCCAAAGTTAAAGGTCCCACATCACCTTTTACTGGTGGGACCCGCAGACAAACGTGTGCCACGAACGCCACCTACTGGGCAGGATAAGAAAAACAGAACCCAGAGATTTCACAGAAAAATCTTCCAAACTTTTGGATCCAATACCCAGGGAAATCTGTCTAAATGCGCAGACGCCAACAGAAGATAACGGATCACGCTCAAATAATTGAAAATATGGCCCAGTCAAAGGAACAAACCAATAGTTCAAATGAGATACAGGAGCTGAGACAACAAATGCTGAATATACGAACAGAAATGGAAAACCTCTTCAAAAACGAAATCGATAAATTGAGGGAGGACATGAAGAAGACATGGGCTGAACATAAAGAAGAAATAGAAAAACTGAAAAAACAAATCACAGAACTTATGGAAGTGAAGGACAAAGTAGAAAAGATAGAAAAAACAATGGATACCTACAATGATAGATTCAAAGAGACAGAAGATAGAATTAGTGATTTGGAGGATGGAACATCTGAATTCCAAAAACAAACAGAAACTATCGGGAAAAGAATGGAAAAATTTGAACAGGGTATCACGGAACTCAAGGACAATATGAAGCGCACAAATATACGTGTTGTGGGTGTCCCAGAAGGAGAAGAGAAGGGAAAAGGAGGAGAAAAACTAATGGAAGAAATTTTCACTGAAAATTTCCCAACTCTTATGAAAGACCTAAAATTACAGATCCAAGAAGTGCAGCGCACCCCAAAGAGATTAGATCCAAATAGGCATTCTCCAAGACACTTACTAGTTAGAATGTCAGAGGTCAAAGAGAAAGAGAGGATCTTGCAAGCAGCAAGAGAAAAACAATCCATCACATACAAGGGAAACCCAATAAGACTATGTGTAGATTTCTCAGCAGAAACCATGGAGGCTAGAAGACAGTGGGATGATATATTTAAATTACTAAAAGAGAAAAACTGCCAACCAAGACTCCTATATCCAGCAAAATTGTCCTTCAAAAATGAGGGAGAAATTAAAACATTCTCAGACAAAAAGTCACTGAGAGAATCTGTGACCAAGAGACCAGCTCTGCAAGAAACACTAAAGGGAGCACTAGAGTCAGAACCGAAAAGACAGAAGAGAGAGGTATGGAGAAGAGTGTAGAAAGAAGGAAAGTCAGATATGATATATATAATACAAAAGGCAAAATGGCAGAGGAAAATATTATCCAAACAGTAATAACACTAAATGTTAATGGACTGAATTCCCCAATCAAAAGACATAGAATGGCAGAATGGATTAAAAAACAGGATCCTTCTATATGCTGTCTACAGGAAACACATCTTAGACCCAAAGATAAACATAGGTTGAAAGTGAAAGGTTGGGAAAAGATATTTCATGCAAATAACAACCAGAAAATAGCAAGAGTGGCTATACTAATATCCAACAAGTTAGACTTCAAATGTAAAACAGTTAAAAGAGACAAAGAAGGACACTATATACTAATAAAAGGAACAATTGAACAAGAAGACATAACAATCATAAATATTTACGCACCGAACCAGAATGCCCCAAAATACGTGAGGAATACACTGCAAACACTGAAAAGGGAAATAGACACAAATACCATAATAGTTGGAGACTTCAATTCCCCACTCTCATCAATGGACAGAACATCTAGACAGAGGATCAATAAAGAAATAGAGAATCTGAATATTACTATAAAGGAGCTAGACTTAACAGACATTTATAGGACATTACATCCCACAACAGCAGGATACACCTTTTTCCCAAGTGCTCATGGATCATTCTCAAAGATAGACCATATGCTGGGTCACAAAGCAAGTCTTAACAAATTTAAAAAGATTGAAATCATACACAACACTTTCTCGGATCATAAAGGAATGAAGTTGGAAATCAATAATAGGCGGAATGCCAGAAAATTCACGAATACCTGGAGGCTCAACAACACACTCTTAAACAACGAGTGGGTCAAAGAAGAAATTGCAAGAGAAATTAGTAAATACCTCGAGGCAAATGAAAATGAAAACACAACATATCAAAACTTATGGGATGCAGCAAAGGCAGTGCTAAGAGGGAAATTTGTTGCCCTAAATGCCTATATCAGAAAAGAAGAAAAGGCAAAAATTCAGGAATTAACTGTCCACTTGGAAGAACTGGAGAAAGAACAGCAAACTAATCCCAAAGCAAGCAAAAGGAAAGAAATAACAAAGATTAGAGCAGAAATAAATGAAATTGAAAATATGAAAACAGTAGAGAAAATCAATAAGACCAGAAGTTGGTTCTATGAGAAAATCAATAAGATTGATGGGCCCTTATCAAGATTGACAAAAAGAAGAAGAGAGAGGATGCAAATAAATAAGATCAGAAATGGAAGAGGAGACATAACTACTGATCTCACAGAAATAAAGGAGGTAATAACAGGATACTATGAACAACTTTACGCTAATAAATACAACAATTTAGATTAAATGGACGGGTTCCTGGAAAGACATGAACAACCAACTTTGACTCAAGAAGACATAGATGACCTCAACAAACCAATCACAAGTAAAGAAATTGAATTAGTCATTCAAAAGCTTCCTAAAAAGAAAAGTCCAGGACCAGATGGCTTCACATGTGAATTCTACCAAACACTCCAGAAAGAATTAGTACCAATTCTCCTCAAACTCTTCAAAAAAATCGAAGTGGAGGTAAAACTGCCTAATTCATTCTATGAAGCCAACATCACCCTCATACCAAAACCAGGCAAAGATATTACAAAAAAAGAAAACTACAGACCAATCTCTCTAATGAATATAGATGCAAAAATCCTCAACAAAATTTTAGCAAATCGAATCCAGCAACACATTAAAAGAATTATACATCATGACCAAGTAGGATTCATCCCAGGTATGCAAGGATGGTTCAACATAAGAAAATCAATTAATGTAATACACCATATCAACAAATCAAAGCAGAAAAATCACATGATCATCTCAATTGATGCAGAGAAGGCATTTGACAAGATTCAACATCCTTTCCTGTTGAAAACACTTCAAAGGATAGGAATACAAGGGAACTTCCTTAAAATGATAGAGGGAATATATGAAAAACCCACAGCTAATATCATCCTCAATGGGGAAAAATTGAAAACTTTCCCCCTAAGATCAGGAACAAGACAAGGATGTCCACTATCACCACTATTATTCAACATTGTGTTGGAGATTCTAGCCAGAGCAATTAGACAAGAAAAAGAAATACAAGGCATCAAAATTGGAAAGGAAGAAGTAAAACTATCACTGTTTGCAGACGATATGATACTATACGTCGAAAATCCGGAAAAATCCACAACAAAACAAATGAGTACAGCAAAGTAGCAGGTTACAAGATCAACATTCAAAAATCTGTAGCATTTCTATACACTAGTAATGAACAAGCTCGGGGGGAAATCAAGAAACGAATCCCATTTACAATTGCAACTAAAAGAATAAAATACCTAGGAATAAATTTAACTAAAGAGACAAAAAACCTATATAAAGAAAACTACAAAAAACTGCTAAAAGAAATCACAGAAGACCTAAATAGATGGAAGGGCATACCGTGTTCATGGATTGGAAGACTAAATATAGTTAAGATGTCAATCCTACCTAAATTGATTTACAGATTCAATGCAATACCAATCAAAATCCCAACAACTTATTTTTCAGAAATAGAAAAACCAATAAGCAAATTTATCTGGAAGGGCAGGGTGCCCCAAATTGCTAAAAACATCTTGAGGAAAAAAAACGAAGCTGGAGGTCTCGCGCTGCCTGACTTTAAGGCATATTATGAAGCCACAGTGGTCAAAACAGCATGGTACTGGCATAAAGATAGATATATCGACCAATGGAATCGAATAGAGTGCTCAGATATAGACCCTCTCATCTATGGACATTTGATCTTTGATAAGGCAGTCAAGCCAACTTACCTGGGACAGAGCAGTCTCCTCAATAAATGGTGCCTAGAGAACTGGATATCCATATGCAAAAGAATGAAAGAAGACCCATCTCTCACACCCTATACAAAAGTTAACTCAAAATGGATCAAAGATCTAAACATTAGGTCTAAGACCATAAAACAGTTAGAGGAAAATGTAGGGAGATATCTTATGGATCTTACAACTGGAGGCGGTTTTATGGACCTTAAACCTAAAACAAGAACACTGAAGAAGGAAATAAATAAATGGGAGCTCCTCAAAATTAAACACTTTTGTGCATCAAAGAACTTCATCAAGAAAGTAGAAAGACAGCCTACACAATGGGAGACAATATTTGGAAATGACATATCAGATAAAGGTCTAGTATCCAGAATTTATAAAGAGATTGTTCATCTCAACAACAAAAAGACAGCCAACCCAATTACAAAATGGGAAAAAGACTTGAAAAGACACCTATCAGAAGAGGAAATACAAATGGCCAAAAGGCACATGAAGAGATGCTCAATGTCCCTGGCCATTAGAGAAATGCAAATCAAAACCACAATGAGATATCATCTCACACCCACCAGAATGGCCATTATCAACAAAACAGAAAATGACAAGTGCTGGAGAGGATGCGGAGAAAGAGGCACACTTATCCACTGTTGGTGGGAATGTCAAATGGTGCAACCACTGTGGAAGGCAGTTTGGCGGTTCCTCAAAAAGCTGAATATAGAATTACCATACGACCCAGCAATACCATTGCTGGGAATATACTCAAAGGACTTAAGGGCAAAGACACAAACGGACATTTGCACACCAATGTTTATAGCAGCGTTATTTACAATTGCAAAGAGATGGAAACAGCCGAAATCTCCATCAACAGAAGAGTGGCTAAATAAACTGTGGTATATACATACGATGGAATACTATGCAGCTTTAAGACAGGATAAACTTATGAAGCATGTAATAACATGGATGGACCTAGAGAACATTATGCTGAGTGAGTCTAGCCAAAAACTAAAGGACAAATACTGTATGGTCCCACTGATGTGAACAGACATTCGAGAATAAATTTGGAATATGTCCTTGATATCAGAGTCCAGCAGGAGGTAGAAACAGGGTAAGATAATGGCCAATTGGAGTTGAAGGGATACAGACGGTGTAACAGGACTAGATACAAAAACTCAAAAATGGACAGCACAATAATACCTAATTGTAAAGTAATCAGGTTAAAACACTGAATGAAGCTGCATCTGAGCTATAGGTTTTTGTTTTGTTTTGTTTTGATTTTACTATTATTACTTTTATTTTTTTCTCTATATTAACATTCTATATCTTTTTCAGTTATGTTGCTAGTTCTTCTAAACCAATGCAAATGTACTAAGAAATGATGATCATGCATCTATGTGATGATGTTAAGAATTACTGATTGCATATGTAGAATGGTATGATCTCTAAATGTTGGGTTAATTTCTTTTTTTCCATTAATTAAAAAAAAAAAAAAGAGAACGGGTAATTGGAGCTGAAGGGATACAGACTGTACAACGGGACTGGATATAAAAACTCAGAAATGGACAGCACAATACTACCCAATTGTAATGCAATTATGTTAAAACACTGAATGAAGCTGTATGTGAGGTATAGGTTTTTTGTTTTTTTTTTCTTTCTATTATTGTTTTAATTCTTATTCTGTTGTCTTTTTATTTCTTTTTTAAATCGATGCAAATGTACTAAGAAATGATGAATATGCAACTATGTGATGTTATTAAGAATTACTGATTGTACATGTAGATTGGAATGATTTCTAATTGTTTTGTTAATTCTTTTTTTAATTAATAAAAAAATGAAATTATAAAAAAAAAAAATAAAAAAGTTGTCCAAGGGGTGGATGGGTAGTTCAGTGATAGAATTCTTACCTGGCATGCGGGAGACCCAGCTTCAATTCCAGGCCCACGCAACCTGCCCCCCACACCCCTAAAAAAAAATCCAGATGCTAGTGTTTGAGGATCTCCCAATGAAAAGACCACCCCATCACCTCATCATACTGAGCGAAACCACAGCAGTTGACAAGCCACATTCTTGCATATAGAACCTCCAGGCCATTTCAGGACAGAGAACAAAAATATTTAAAAATAAACAAGGCTTTATTTAAATGTACCCATCTTCAAAAAGGCCCACCCTGACCAACTCACAAGCACACATGTTCCCACCTCAAGCACACATGTTCCCCTAGCACTGATTATTGTTTATTGCCTATCTTCCCTTGCAATGTAAGCTTCGGGAAGGCAGAGATTTTTGTTTTTCTTGCCCACAGGTATATCTCCAGTGCTTAGGCCAGTATCTGGCACATAGTACATGCTCAATAAATATTTTTGAAATTATAAAACAAGAAAAAACTTCCACTAATATACTATATATAAATATATATATAAACTAAAATAAATAACTACTAAATAAAAATCTATGAGAAATAACATTTCAATAAGTTTACGCTAAAGAAACAATGAAACGTAAAATAGGACAGAAAAGATGAGAATATAAAAGCTCAATTTATAAGAACACGTGATTAACTGTAGTTCTAGAAAAAAGAGGACAGAAAACTAAGACAAAATAATCATAATACAGGAATAATTTTCCAGATCTTGAAGACACAGATCTCTAGATTGAAAAAGCTAACCATATCATGACATTTCTGAATACTGAGAATAAAGATGTTTCCAGAGAGAAAAGAAAAATCAGAATAGCTCTAGACCTTTCAACATCAACCACAGAAATGAAAATAAAATGGAAGAATAGCTTCAAAATTCTGAAGGAATAAAATTTTAAACCCAGACAAATATATACGTATAAAAATCAAGCATGTGATGGATGGGCAATGGTGGCTCAGTGGCAGAGTTCTCACCTGCCATGCCAGAGACCTGGGTTTGATTCCCAGTGCCTGCCCATGTTAAAAAAAAAAAAAAAAAAAAATCAAGGGTGGGGATAGAATAAAGAAATTTTTTTTTTTTTTTTTTTTTTTTTTTTTTTTTTTAAAGGAAAGACAGAGAGAAGGAAGGAAGGATAGAAGGAAGGAAGGAAGGAAGAAAGGGAAACATTTTTAAACGTTTTCTTGTTTTATTGTATTCTGTTTCTCCGTTTTTGTTACATGGGCTGGGGCCGGGAATCGAACCGAGGTCCTCCGGCATAGCAGGCAAGCACTTTGCCCGCTGAGCCACCGCGGCCCGCCCATAAAGAAATTTTTAGACATGTAAAAACTAAAAAATTTTCTAATGAAGTTTCTGAACGGGGGTGTATGTGTGTGTGGAGAGTAGGATATGTGTGTGTACTCTACTCAAACAAGAAAGTAGGACAAGAACATGGATGATGACAAACTCTAAACATAAGGGTCCAACACAGAAATGCAGCCAAGGGAAGTCTCAAGAATGTCAGATGCAGCAGAACTAGAACGTGACCAATCTAGACTATAGGAGGGAAGTCTCCAGGAAATATACAAAATTAATAAATTAACTGAATACATGACCTTCTGGGAAAAAATATTAAGTCTTAGATTAAAAACAAAGGAAGAATTTTTTTAAATTAAGGTTAAGTACAAAAAAAAGCAATTTTACAAACAAGGCAATTGCTAACTCTAGGAAAACCAAAAAGTTGTATAAGAAAACAATCATATTATACAGTCTAGATCATGAATGAATAACATTTATATAACAGTAAGTTAGCAGTGACTATTAGTTTTATAACAAAAAATTTTAATATAACAATATTGGAAGAAAGGGGGAGGGAAACTAGGATATGTGAAATGGGTTAAGAAAGCTAAATCCTCTTGTACAACAGAAAATAATTAGGAAAACGTTTAAAAAATCTTAAATCAAGAAATCGCATTATAAGAAATAATGTACAGATAGGGAAATAAGTGCCAGAAAAAGACAGTTAAGGATTGAATGTGTCTTCCATTGGGGAAGAGGACTGGCAGGCAAGGAACTGCTCTAATTTGCTAGGAGTCTTTTGGTACTTAGGTGATTTTATAAATATGTAGATATATTATTTCAACAAAATTAAAATTGAAAATAGGAATAACAACCATCCTGAACTAATTTTACAACCCAAATTTTGGTAATTATTGTGCAAAATTCCATTTAGAACCACTTAAAACAATTGAACCTTCATTAAACACCCATACATGTATTTGCCTAGGATATAGACTGTTGACCCATTGATTTGCATCAGTTTATTTCTGAAGTGGTTCAGTATTAATATGATTCTGTTTTTTAGTTCTTGATCATGACCTTAAGTACAGAACTGTAAGTAATTACAAAGCACATCTTTGCTAGTTTTAGATTTTTTTCATTTTATTTAAGCCAAATTATCAGAATTTTTTTATTCCATTTATTCCTTTTGTTTTTCTAAGATAAATCCGTTATAAATTTCCTTTAGTAACTTCAGGGGCAAAACCTGAAATTGTCATATCATCCGTTCATTTCCTTCCCTCAGGTAAGATGTGTCAGAAAGCCAGCAACCCACCCAGAGGCAAAATACACTCAGAAGCAAAGAAGAGGGTGGCTGGGGAGTATTTTAGCTTATCAGAAATTTTCAAAACTTAACATTTCAGACAATGCTCAGGTAGATTTTTAAGCTGTAGGAAAAAAAAATGTAACAGGGAAAGATGAGGATAATAGAACAGAGTCAATAAGAAGTATTTTTAATTGATGGAGAAGTCATAAGATCTTGCCAAACATGGCTGCCGTGGCTGATGCAAGGCAACACAAAATGGCCTAGACCGAGACCGGCTTTCTTCCCAGAACTGGCGGTGGTTCGCGCCAAAAGCACTAACCTTAAATCTGCCCTCCACCCTAGCAACAACGGTGACAATCCCAGCCCGACATGTGTCCCTGCATGCTCCCAGCCTATATAAGCCTGTGCACTTCCTCAATAAAGCGGACACCTTCCACTCACCCCTGAGGGTTGTCTCCTGAGTCGTTTCTTCGTGACTGTGTGCTGTGTGCTTGACTCAGTACGGCCGCTTACCCCCAGCCATCAGCTACCCAACATTAATATTGTGTGAGAGTGTAGAGGAGGGAAAAGAGGTGGTTGCTAAAGAAAAAGATCCTGCTGTACCAAACCCGGAAGTCATTGGTACCCTAATACATACTTGAAAACTTTTAAAGGGACAATAATATAACAACAATGCCTTTCTCTGTTATCATAGTTGAATGAACTCAAGACGTTTTATGTGTAAAATATTTTTCCAATTCTCTCATTAAAAAAAAGTTTTGTTACTTTAAAAATCAAATATATTTTGTGAATTTATAACTAATAACCAAAACAAAGGAAATCTAATAAACAAGTACTTTTCAGAGTAAGGGCTATTTGTTGCTCTTCATTTAGCAAATAACATCTGTATCATAACCAGTGAATATTTAGGAGGAATACACTTGTAGGAGGAAATTGCTGATTTCTCCCATATTGTCAATATACATGCATTTATACGAAATGCCCATATTATTAAATTCATTAACCTGAAAATTGTTTTAAAAAAATCATGTTTAGCTTCCCTGGGAAAGGTTACTTGAAGTGGTTGCCATGGAACACAGATAGACGTATGGGAACACTCGAGAACCTTTTTTGGAAAACCAGACTAGTGAGTATGACTTGGATCTTTTCCAAAGAGCAGAAGCTCAGGCTACTGAGGATTTGAAGTTGAGGCTACAAGGCCAGAGGGGAGCTACATGATTAAAACAATTGCCTTTGGCCCTCATGAGCTTGACACTTGGTACCATTCTCCCTATTCTGAAGAATATGCACAGCTGGGATGTCTCTACGTGTGAATTGTGTTTAAAATATATGAACAGCCAAACAATACTCTGCCGACACATGGCTAACTGTGTGTGGATATACCCACCTAGTGATGAGATACACAGCAAATGTTCAACCTCTGTGTTTGAAGTAGACGGCTAGAAAAACAAGATCTACGGCCAAAACTTGTGCCTTTTGGCCAAGCTTTTTCTGGATCACAAGACATTATATTATGATGTGGAACCCTTCCTGTTCTATGTTATGACAGAGGTGGACAATACTGGCCATCACCTGATTGAATATTTTTCCAAGGAGAATTCATTCCTCAACTATAATATATCTTGTATCCTTACCATGCCTCAGTACGAGACAAGGCTATGTCAAGATGCTCATTGATTTCAGTTATTTGCTTTCCAAAGTGGAAGAAAAAGTTGGCTCCCCAGAACGTCCACTCTCAGATCTGGGACTCATAAGTTACTGAAAGAAGTCCTTCTCCGTTACCTGCATAATTTTCAAGGCAAAGAGATTTCTATCAAAGTAATTAGTCAGGAGACAGCTGTGAATCCTGTGGACATTGTCAATACTCTGCAGGCCCTTCAAATGCTTAAGTATTGAAAAGGAAAACACCTAGTTTTAAAGAGACAGGACTTGATTGATGAGTGGATAGCCAAAGAGGCCAAAAGATCCAACTCCAATAAAACCATGGATCTGCTGTTTAAAATGGACCCCTACCAAGGGCATTTAAAGTGACCTGACACTCTGAGCCAGCAAACCCCAGCAGTAGGAAAACCATTTCTGTTGCTCTTGTAATAGGCAAGTACAGTATCCTTTGGGAACGCCATCCCCCTCAGGACTGTCCTGGCTCTGACCTTTGTGTACCCTGCAGATGCTGGTTCTGAGGAACTGTTTTGGCCTCAGCGAGGGTGCCTGAAGTGGATGTGTTAGACATATGCAGATCCCTCATAGCACTGACCCAAGGAGTTGTTATCATACTGTACATGTTCAGTCACTGGTTCTCTCCTCCTATTCTCTAGTCCCATGAGGTTGTGTTGTGTCTTCTATACTGTTTGTAATAGTGCGTCTTGCCACCTGCTACCAGACTTTCGAATATGGTTGCCACCATTAGAACCTTTCCAATTACTCCTTACCATGTATTCTGTGGAGAGACAGGGAAGAGGTAGCACTTCTGAATGTGTCTGTACTGAAAGGGGTCATTCACTTTGAATTTCATCTAATTTTATATTTTTCCTCCATTTTTTATTAAACAACCTATTTTTGATCCTTATCAAGCTGACCAGAGCCATATACTTTTGAAGAGTTTCCCAGGGATTACTCTGAATGAGATGGAGAGAATTAAGAGGTGATGATCCTGTATTTTGAATCTACCTGTGGGCAGTGTCTTGGTGAAAGGGAAATCACAGTAGTAAATATTTTATTTTGTTTAGTCCCTGCCCCTTTTTACATTTCCAGATACTAAAATAATTTTCAGTTTTCACTTTCATGCCACATTAGCTGGTTGCAAAGCTCTTTTCACCTGAACCAATGTGATATAGTTCACCTATACTTCTGTATAATCTGCACTGGGTTTTGTCCGAACATCTTCAGAGAGGTAGAAAACTGTTGGAAATCACTGATAGTGCTTCCTGCCACCTGGTAAAATTGCCACAAGAAGCAGTACCAGCCCATGACTCAGCAAGGCAGAATGACTACTCCTGCCAAGGATTGCTTCTCTTTTCAACCATGCCTCACCCTAGGACTAAAAAACTTCTGCCCCTCCAAGAACTCCATTTCCTTTTTGGAATTTGTCATCATGCCCCTAGTTTCCATCTCCTAATTTTGGTGTTCAAGTGAAGGAAGAGATGGTCCCTCTAATTTCTCTCTGGCCCATTATAACCTGCAATCTTGGGGCAGCTTTTGATGTATGACACGTCACCCTTCCCAACTTGGTCTCCTATCACACTGCTGTTTTCTTGTGGAGCCCTCATAATCCCAAACTCTGGTCATTTGTGCCATTCTCTTGTCATTTCTGTTCACTACTAACCTGTGGGTTTGGGGGTTTTGATTTTAAGCATGTTCAATGGCAGCCCCCTCCAGTTTCAGTGTCACTGTTAAATTTATCCAAAAGCAACTTCAGTAGGGGTTTTCTTGAGGGGTAAAAGTTTCTAACAGAAGCTGAACCCTACTCCATGTGTTGTAGAATGTGCTCTTCTATATATACTTCTCAATAAAGCATGTTCTCTGCTAAAAAAAAAAAATGCTTAAAAATTAAACAATACATGCAGCTTGACAATTTGCATACATCTAAGTCTCTGGTCCTGGTACAAACTCAACATTCCTATACTTTATTGCCCTAGATGAGGGATCAGCAAACTGTAGCCTACAGGTAAAACCTGGCCCACTGCCTGTTTTTCCTTTTTTGTGTTTGTTTAATTTTACTTTTATTTTTCCAAACTTCCTACTTTTTCTTCCTTGGATTGGAAACTCTACCTGCTGAGCCACCGTGGCCTGCCCTATATATTCTTTTTTTTAAAAATATTTTAATTGAGATATCTTCACACATCATACAGTCCATCCAAAGTATGCAATCAATGGCTCACAATATCATCACACAGTTGTTTATTCATCACTATGATCATTTTTAGAACATTTGCATCACTTCAGAAAAAGAAAAACCCATACCCCTTACCCCTCCCTCTCATTAACCACCATTACTGCAATCTACCCAATTTTTTTTATTATTCCCCTATTATTTTTTTTACTCATCTGTCCACACCCTGAACAAAGGGAGCAACTGACACAGTTTTCACAATCACAGTCACACTGTAGAAACTATACAGTTATATATCATCTTCAAGAATCAAGGTTGTGTTTCAGTTCAATGCTTTCAGGTACTTCCCTTTAGCCACTCCAATACACCATAAATTAATAAGGGATATCTATATAATGCATAAGAATAACCTCTAGGATAACCTCTTGACTCTTTTGAAATCTTTCAGCCCCTGAAATTTTATTTTGTCTCGTTTCTCTCTTCCCCCTCTCTGACAAGAATGCTTTCTCAATCCCATGATGCCAGATCCTGGCTCATCCTAGGAGTTCTGTCCCACATTGCCAGGGAGATTTACACCCCTGGGAGTCACGTCCCACACAGAAGGGAGGGAAATGAGTTCACCTGCCGAGTTGGCTTAGAGAGTGAGCCACTATCTGTTTTTAAATAAAAGTTTATTGGAATACAGTCATGCTCATTTGTGTGTGTACTGTCTCTCCTATATTGTGTATATTTCATGCTATAACAGGAGAGCCTAATAGTTGCGAAAGAGACCATACATCCCACAAAGGCTAAAAAATTCATTATTTGACCTTTCTCAGAAAGTTTGGTGACCCTGCCTTAGATTATTTTTTTTCCTACCTTAGATTCTTAACTATTTTCTTTTTCTAGTTGCTTATTCATCCTACTCTCTACATTGCCACTAGTTAAATTTCTAAAACACTCATTTGATCATGACATTTAAAACTTTATTTTAATGGCTCTCAACTGCCTCCAAAATAAGCTTTCATCTCCTTAGTAAGATATATAAGACTCTATACAACTGATCTCTGCTTACCTTCCTAGTCCGTTTTTGACAACAATGCTTCCCATGCCCTTTATTCTAAGCTCTAGCTTCACTGCAAGGACACTTGAAGCTTCCTGAACATATACTCATTCAGTATTGAGTACTTAATATGCATAAGATACTGAGCTAGACACTGGATATATACAAAGACAAGCACACACAAATTTATCTCCAGTTCCTTTTGAAACTCTACTATACTGATATGATGGCAAAAGGGGAGAAGGGGAACCATTTATCTATCAGAGAGAAAACAGGAGAAGAAATGACAGAAGTTAAGAGATGTCAACACAATTTTGGAATATGGAAAACATAATTTAGCAGAGAACAGAAAGCAGAAACCCTATACCCTGCCAGGGATTTAGAACATCATAAGCAAAAAAAAAAAACCAAACAAAAACAAAAACAAAAAAAAAAACCTATCCTCATCACAGAACTCAAAACACTCCGGAATTGGAGAAAACTTCTTGAGGGGTGGAGTATATATGGGACTGGAAACAGGACTGTTTTCAAGTCTATACAGACTGTGTAGATACTGTCCCTCATCTCAGAAGATAGGCAGTAAACAGACGCTAGACTAGGGGACACTAGGCACTGTCAAGGCCACAGGTAAATGTCTGTTTGAAAGTCTATGTACTGAATGATGAGAACCCCACCTTGATCCTCTTCCTTTATTTGGCTTCCAAAATTCTGCCAAATTTATGGCTCATTATCAGGAGGGTAGTAGCACTTGCTTTGAAGAAAGTGAGAATCCTAAGAGAACAGACCTAATATTATGGAGGATCCCTCAAGAAAGTGCTTGGGTTGCAATTTGAGCACAGTCCTGTTGAATAGTTCTGTACAATACTAAAATTTCCAATCAGTTTTTAGTATTTCACTCTGAAATGTGTAAGGATACGAATATTCCATAAATTTGAGGAAAGCCTCTAATACAAAAGGTAGAGACCAAAACAAACTGGAAAAAAAACAACAGGCACCTTGAGAAGAGAGAGACAATTAAAGGAATAGAGAAGTGATTAAAAAAAAAAAGCACAAAACCTCCAATTGTAATTACCCTCAAAGAGGTAAAATACTACACCCATGAACTAAGAAGAATGGTTTAAAATGAACCACTATTTGGATGGATTTTGTATGGGGATGGAATAAAATTGTTTTGGGGAAAAAAAAATTTTGATCCACTAGTTCCAGAAACAGCTTTATACATGAAAAACATGAAATAAGAAATAAAATATCTTGGAAAGCCCTGATAAATCTATGACAAAGCTTCTTGAGTTAAACAAATTCAGCAAGGTAGCGGGATATTACATTAATGTGCAAAAATCAGTAATGTTTCTATACACAAGCAATGACCCAATGAATCAATTAAGGAAAAAATTCCATTCAAAATAGCAACTAAAAGAATCAAGTATCTAGGAATAAACTTAACTACAGAAGTAAAGGAACTATACATAGAAAACTACATAACACTGCTAAAAGAAATCAAAGAAGATCTAAATAGTGGAAAGACATTCCCTGCTCATGGATAGGCAGGTTAAATATAGTTAAGATGCCAATTTTACCTAAAGTGATCTACAGATTCAAAGCAATACCAATTAAAATACCAACAACCTACTTTGAAGACTTGGAAAAGCTAATTATCAAATTCTCTGGGAAAGGAAAGAGATGTCTAATAGCTAACAATATCCTTAAAAAGAAGAACGAAGTGGGAGGATTAACACTTTCTAATCTCATAACTTATTATAGAGCTACAATGGTCAAAACAGCATTGTACTGGCACAAAGACAGAAGTACTGACCAATGCAATTATATTGAGAGCACGAAAATGGACCATCAAATCTACAGTCAACTGATCTTTGAGAAGGTCCCCAAATTCACTGAACTGGGACAAAATAGTCTTTAATAAATGGGCATGGGAGAACTGGATATCAACAGCAAATTAATTAAAGAGGACTCTTATATCACACCCTGTACAGAAATTAACTCAAAGTGGATCAAAGACCAGTAAGAACCAGTACCATAAAACTCCTAGAATAAAATATAGAGTAGCATCTTCAAGACCTGGATCAAATACCAGTAAGAACCAGTACCATAAAACTCCTAGAATAAAATATAGAGAAGCATCTTCAAGATATATCTTCAAAATCCTAGACTAAAATATAGGGTACCACTCAATGAATCTGAACGTGAGAATGATAGAGGGAGGAGGTCTGGGGGCACATATGAAACCAAAAGGAAAGATAGATGATTGAATAAATCATGAATAAAAATGTATTTGCAAAATGGGGAGAAAGGGGGAAAATTCAACTTCTCCATTTGGAGATTCCTGATATTCTTACAAGCAGTGGGGACAACCAAATCACTAGGCCAAGCCCTCAATCTTGGGGTTTGTTCATATGAAACTTATCACCACAAAGGACAGACTAAGCCTACTTAAAATTAGGCTTAAGAGTCACACCCAGAGAACCTCTTTTGTTGCTCAGATGTGGCCTATCTCTCTCTCAGCCAACACAGCAAACAAACTCACCACCCTCCCCACTCTCTATGTGGGACATGACTCCCAGGGGTATAAACCTCCCTGGCAAAGTGGAACAGAAATCCTAGAATGAGCTGGGACTCAGCATCAAGGGATTGAGAAAAACTTCTCGACCAAAAGGGGGAAGAGAGAAATGAGAAAAAATAAAGTGTCAAGCGGCTGAGAGATTTCAAACAGAGTTGAGAGGTTATCCTGGAGGTTGTTCTTATGCATTTTATAGATATCCCCTTTTTAATTTAAGGTGTATTAGAGAGGCTAGAGGGAAGTGCCTGAAACTATAGAGCTGTGTTCCAGTAGCCATGTTTCTTGAAGATGAAACGTGACCATGTGAGTGTAAAACCTTGTCTGATGCTCCTTTTATCTACGATATTGCAGATGAGTAAAAATATATGGATTAAAAATAAATAATAGAGGGAACAAAAGTTAAAATATATTGAGTAGATGGAAATACTAGTGGACAATGAGAGGGAGGGGTCAGGGGATGGTATGTATGAGTCTTTTTCTTTTTTTTTTCATCTCTTTTTCTGGAGTGATGCAAACGTTCTAAAAAATGGTCATGGTGATGAATATACCACTGTGTGATAATTGTGAGCCACTGATTGTACACCATGCACGAAACGATTGTATGTTAAGAACGTTCATGTTTGTATGTTGTTCTGGTTTGATAATAAAAAATAAATTAAAAATATATATATATAGGGTAGCATCTTCAAGACCTAGTAATGGGAGGGAGTTTCCTAAACTTTACACCCAAAGTACAGGCAATGAAAGAAAAAATAAATAAATGGGAACTCCTCAAAATCAAATGCCTCTGCGCCTCAAATGATTGTCAAAAAAAGATGTAGAGACAGCCAAATCAATGGGAGAAAATATTTGGAAATCATGTATGGATAAAGGTTGATATCCTGTATACATAAAGAAATCATACAACACAATAACAAAAGAAAAACAACTCAAATATAAAATGGGCTGAAGATATGAATAGACATTTTTCTGAAGAGCAAATACAAATTTCTAGAAAGCACATGATGAGATGTTCATTTTCATTAGCTATAAGGGAAATGCAGATTAAGATCACAATGAGATACCACCTCACACCTTTAAGAATGGCTATTAAACAAACAGGAAACTACAAATGTTTGGAAGGATGTGGAGAAATTGGGACATTTATGCACTGCTGGTGGGAATGTATAATGGTACAGCTACTATGGAAGACACTCTGGTAGCTCCTTAGAAAACTAAATACTGTCTTGCCCTATGACCTGGCAATACCACTACTTGGTACTTAGCCAGAAGAGCTGAAAGCAGTGACACAAACATTTTCACAACAATGTTCATAGCATAGCAGCATTAACCATAATCACCAACAGATGGAAAAAATGCAAGTGCTGATCAACAGATGAGTGGATGAACAAAATGTGGTGTATATATACATATGTATATATGATGGAATATTATGCAGCAATAAGATGAAATGATATCCTGAAGCACATGACATGGATGAGCCCTGAGGACATAATGCTGAGTGAAATAAGCCATTCACAAAAGGATAGATACTGTATGATTTTGCTTTTATGACCATCGTAAAGGTAAACTCAGATGCTTATAATTCAAAATATAAGGGATTTAGAGACACACAGAAGTTAGAGATGGGTGAACAGTTAGCTAATGAGGTTGAACTTAAATGTAAGGGAATGGATAGAAGAGAAGGCAGTTCATTAGTGGGTCTATAAGTAATATTTCCATATCGAAGGTGGACATGATTGAAAGGGATTGTATAGATCCATGTCTCCCACCAATTAACACTACAAATATAAGTTCTTGCGTGAACTACTTCAAAGGTATGAATCTTGTATAAAGAGTTTATAATATTGAGGTATGGGGGGAAATTACTATTGCCTGCTATAGGCTATGTTTAACAGGACATCAATAGCACCACAGCAATACCGGGGCAAATAAGTGGGGGGAAGGACAATAGTTAAGGGAAGGTTTGAATTTTCTATTTGGTCTGTATTTATCGGTTATTTTTCTCTTGGGAGCAATGATAATTGTCAAAAATTGAGAGTGTTGATAAACTACTGACTTTGGATATTATCCATAAGGTCCAATGGATGGAAGGTGGCTGAAGTATACACTGAGAAAGAATGCCAAACTGTGGTGTATATATATGATTAAATACTGTGCTGCTACAGAAAGAAATGAAGTTGTGAGGCATGCAACAAGGTGAATGAACCTGGGGGACACTATGGGATACAAAATAAGCCAGAAACAAAAGAACAAATATTGTATTGTCTCATTTAGAAAATAATTATAAGAACACTGGGGCCAAGACTGTAAACTCTTATAGCAGTCACATTTAGTCTGGAGTAACTGTTATTTCTGGATTTTGAAAGGCTGTGATATATAGGTATAACCTGACATTTCCCTGGAACTCTGGGTACCTGTGTGACACCTAAGACTCAGAGTAGGAGTTCTGCAGGTCTGGAAAATCAGCATTGCCACATACAACTGTTAAAGAAACTGAAAGAGAGATCAGCCTCCAATTAGAGATAAAAACAAAGCCCATCAGGTCAGGACTGAGGTAATTCAGAATGCAGGAGCAAGGAAGACACTGCCTATTTTAGAACTCCACCTCCTCTATGAGACCAGAAGAGAGGTTTATAGAAGAGAGGTTTATTTTGTCCAAACCTGAATTTTCTGTAGCATATAATCTAATTCAGCCTGTCTGGACAGATCATTTAAATAACCCAAACACGGGCAGCCCAGAATGGGAATGAGGGCTTGTAATTCTATATAGCTTAATGCAATTCCTGGATACATCTCAGAGTATGTTGAACAGATAATTAAAAAGTATTAGCAAAGTCCCTTGAGGGATAGGAGAAAAAAATATGGACTATTAAGCTTTGCCACCAGGGAAACCCCTGATACTGTCTCAAACATTAGGGACTCCCAAGTCAATGGGCCAAGTCCTTGGTTTTGAGGCTTGCTCTTATGAAGCTTATTTATGTAGCAGAGAAGCTTAACCTATCTATAGTTATGCCTAAGAGTTACATCCAGAGAACCTCTTTTGTTGCTCAGATGTGGTCTCTCTCTAAGCCCAACTCTGCAAGTGAAATCATTACCTTCCCCGATATGTGAGACCTGACATCCAGGGGTGAAAGCCTCCCTGACAACTGGGATATGAATCCCAGGGATGAACCTGGCCCTGGCATTGTGGGATTGACAACGCCTTCCTGACCAAAAGGGGGAAAGAATTATAACAAATAAGGTGTCAGTGGCTAAGAGAGCTCAAATAGAGTCAAGAGGCTACTCTTATGCAAGCTTCTGCTAGAGATTGCTACTTATCATGGTTTGTCGAACTACAACCAAAACCATTCCTGAAAACCCTAAAGAACACCTAGGGCAGTAACTGAGATACTACAAAGATTCCATGCACTATGATTACTCTCCAGAAGCCTACAACCTTCAGATGGGTTCCTAGACCAGATAAATCCTGAAACCCAGAGAGGTCAGCCTCTCCAGAACATCAGCTAGTTCTATCCCCATATCCTATATTATCAATAACCCTTTTCAACATGAAAAAGTCAGAATGGGCATAGCCCAGACACTCCTAAATATTAGGTGAAATATCAAAGGAGAAGGTGGAGTTATACAGAAGGTAGGATTTAACAAATGAGTAGATTGTTGAATCATTCTATTGATATTTTAGTCTCCAGTGTCCTGGGGCAGCTAGAAGTAAAAACCAAAATTGTGGAATTGTAACCCATATAAAACTCTGAAATCTGTTCTACAACTAATTGTTGAGATGTGCTCTGAATTTACTTTTTTGTATGTTATTTTTTACAATTAAAAAAAATCCTACTATAGTTGAAGAATAAAGTTAAGGAAATCTCTCAGAAATTGGAACAAAAAAAATAAGATTAAAAAATCAGAGGAAAGGACTTCTACATTATATAGGGAGGACCTGGATGAAAAAGCAGAGAAATTACAATTGAGAGGACTGGATGAATTTACCCATTCGTGACTGCACATGGGGCGGACAGCAATGTACAGGCAGGGTCAGGTACCAAAGGAGCTATGTGCTTCTGCATGCCCACTGCTGTATCCTCTCAGTTCAGCAGCTGGGAGCGTCCATGGGCAACCCATAAGCCAGCAGACTTGGTTTACCTATGCACAGAGCTGAGGAAAAGGTAGGCTCCCCAATGTCCTTCAAGGTTACAATTCTCACCCCAGCATTTGGAGAGCCAGGAGCTGCACAGGCCCTCCGAAAGGGTGGGACTGCCGCTTTCTAAAGCCTGAGGATAAATGGCTCTCAGATTCTGAAATCAAATGGAGTTTGCCCTGCAGATTTTTGGAACTGTTTAGAGTCCAGTGACCCGTGTTCCTTCCAATTCTCCCTATGGAAATGGGAATAGGCATTCTATGACTGTTCCTCCTTTGCCTATTGGCAGCAGATTATTTGTTCTGAGTTTACAGGTCCAGAGTCAGAGTAGAATTGTGCCTTAGGACAGACCAAGCTTGTAGCTGACTTTATTGAGATTTTGTATTGTGAATACACAATACAAAAAACTGAAATGGTTTAAGGTTTTGTGATATTGTAATGGAATGAATACATTTTGCATTTGGAAAGAACATGTCTTTTTGGGGGGTCTAAAGGGTGGAACGTGCCAGTCTGATGCTATTATATACCCCAGATAAACCATGACCTTTTAATACTCACTCAGTGTTGCTGGGAGGGATCTTTTTTGATTGTTCCCACGGAGATATGTCTCTATCCATTCTAGGTGGGGTTTCTTACTGGAGTTCTTTAAGAGGGAACCATTTTGGAAAAAGCTCAGAGGCCACAGAGCCATGACAGCCCACACAGGCAGAGATCTTTGGGGATGCAGAAGGAGAATATCCCCAGAGAATGCTTATGAAATGAGAAGCCAGGAGAGAAAGCTAGCAGATGTCACCATGTGTTCCAGCTGACAGAGGTGTTCTGGACCCACTGGCCTTTCTTAAATCAAGGTATCCTTCCATGGATGCCTTAGTTTGGACATTTTCACTGCCTCAGAATTCTAAACTTGCAACTTAATAAATTCCTCTTTTTAAAAGCCATTCCATTTCTGGTATATTGCATTCCAGCAGCTTACAGACTAAAACAGAGCCCTGTAGATTGGGAGTAGGATTAGAGGAGAAGGAGGAGTTACAACAGAGAAGACAGGATTTAACAAATGAGTATGACTGCTGAATCACTGTAATGATAATTCTTTTGGCTTCCAGTGTTTTGGAGCAGCTAGAAGGAAAAACCTGAAACTGTGGAATAGTCACCCATACCAAACTTTGAAATCTGTTGTGTAATTACTTGTTGATGATGTACTGTGAAAATTATTGCTTTTTTTTTGTATATGTTTTTCACAGTAAAAAAAATGTTTAAAAATATATATATTAGAGACACACAACAGCAGATGTGAAGATGCAAAAGAAAGAATAATCCAACTAGAGGACAGGACAAATGAATTTGAACATACAAAAGAACAAATGGTGAAAAAGAAGGAAAACTTCTAATTGGCTCTCAGGGAAACAATGGACAATAGGAAGTGTACAAATATAAGAATCATCAGTGACACAAAAGGAGAAGAGAAGAGTAAAGGGCTAGGAAGATTAGTTAATGATGCAATTGTGGAAATCTTCCCAACCTTCATAAAAGACAAATATGCAAATCAAAGAAGCCTAACAAACTCCAAATAGAATAAATCCAAACACACCCACTCTGAAACACATACTAATCAGGCTGTTAAATGCTGAAGAGAAGCAGAAAGTACTGAAAGCAGCAAGAGAAAAGCAATTCACTACATACAAAGGAAGGCACATAAAACTATGTTCAGACTACTCAACAGGCACCAGGGAGGCAAGAAAAATATTATATGATATATTTAAGATTCTGAAAGAGAAAAATTTCCAGTCAAGATTTATCCAGCAAAGTTGTCCTTCAAAAGGGAGGGAAAGATTAAAATTTTCACAGACAAAGAAATTCTGAGAGAATCTGTTAATAAGAGACTGACCCTACAAAAAGTATGAAAGGGAGTTCTTTCAGCTGAAAAATCAAAACAAAACAAAACAAAACAGGAGAAAGCGGTCTGGAGGAAGGCACAAAATTTAAAATTTAAGAGTATTAGTAAGGGTAACTTAAAGGATAAAAACAGAGGTGGTGGGGTGGGGGAGGAAATATATAGATCTGACAAAAACAAAGGATAAAAAGGCAGATTCAAGAACTGCCTTTATAGGAATAACTTTGAATTTTAACAGACTAAACTCACCAATTAAAAGATACACATTGGCAGAAGTGATGAAAAAATATGATTCATCTATATGTGTTTACAAGAGACTCATCTTAGAGGCAAGGATATAAATAGATCAAAAGTGAAAGGACAGGACAAGATATTCTATGCAAGCTGTAAACAAAAGAAAGCAGAAGTAGCTACACTAATACCAGAAAAAATAGATTTTAAATGCAAAGATGTCATAAGAGACAAGGGAGAACTCTACATATTAATAAAAGGGATAATTTAACTAGAAGAAACAACAATCATAAAAGTTTATGCTAGGGGTGCAAGGGAAGTTAAGTTCAGTGGTAGAATTCTAGCCTGCCATGCGGGAGACCCGGGTTCAATTTCCTGCCCATGCACTTCCCCAAAAAACAAACAAGCAAAGAAAGAAACAAACAAAAATTCAACAAATGGTGCTGCAAAAATGGGATACTCACACAGAAAAAGAATGAAATGTGGCATCCAAAAAAAAAAAAAGTTTATGCTCCTAACAAGGAGCTCCAAAGTACATGAGGCAAACACTGGCAAAACTTAAGGGAAATAGATGTTTCAACAATAATAGTGGAAGACTTCAATATATCTCTCTTCTACAGAACCAGACAGAAGATCAAAAAGGAAACAGAGAACCTAAATAATGTGATAAACGAAGTAGATCCAACAGATTAGATTCATTACACCCCAAAACACCAGGATATACATTCTTCTCTAGTGCTCATAGAACATTCTACAGGACAGATTATATGCTGGGGCACAGAATAGGTCTTTATAAATTTAAAAAGACTGAAATTGGTCAAAGCACTTTCTCTGACCTAACTGAATGAAGCTGGTAATTAATAACTACCAAAGAAAGAGAACTTTTACTAATATATGGAGAACAAATAACACATTCTTAAACAATCAGTGTGTCAAAGAAGAAATTGCGAGAGAAATAAGTAAATATCTGGAGACAAATGAAAATGGGAATACAACATTTCAGAATGTACAGGATGCAGCAAAAGCAGTGCTGAGACAGACGTTTATCATCCTAAATGCCTTATACTACACACTAAAAGAAGAAAGATAAAAAAAATCGAGGACTTAATTGCTTAACTGGTGAACTAGAGAAAGAATAGCAAACTAACCCCAAAGCAAAAAGAAGAGAAATAGCAAAGATTAAAGCAAAAATAAATGAATTGAAGAAAAATAAAAATAGAAAAACCAAAAGTTGGTTCTTTGAGAAAATCTATAAAATTAATGGACTCTTAGCTAGACCGACAAGAAAAAAGAGAGAGGATATAAATATATCAGGTCAGAAATAAAAGGGGGGGGGGGGGGGTCATTACCATGGACCCTTAAAAAACACAAAAAAATCCAGGCAGATACTATAAACAACCATATGCCAACAAACTAAACAACTTAGATGAAATGGACAAATTCCTAGAAATGCAAGAATAACCCACGCTGACTCAAGAAGAATCAGGAGGTCTAAAAATATAAGAGGAAAAAAACACAGAAAGAAAAGAGAAACATAGAAGATCAATCCAGAAATAAAAAGAATAAAAATTCCAGAAAGAGATATAATGAAGGAAAATACAATAAAGGGGAGGAAATTAACAAAGAAATATACAAGAAAAAAATTCAGAAACGAAGATATGAATTTCCAAATCAAAAGAGCCCATCCTAAATGCCCAATATAATGACTGAAAAGAGATCCACACCAGAGTATATGGTCATGAAACTTCAGAACAGTGATTCCAAAATCTTTGAGAGAAAAAAACACAATGGCTGATAGTGATTTTCTCAACAGCTACTCTAGAAGTATAAGGACAAGTAGCAATATCTTCCAAATGTTGAGGAAAAACGGTTTTAACAAAGAATTCTATATTTATTCAAATTATCAATTACATATAATGACAAATTAAGATATTTCCCAGACATGCAGGCCTAAATTTCTCATGTATCCTGCCTCAGGAAACTGGACTAAGCTCAAACAAAATTAGTAAGAAAACCAAAAAATGAAGGCATAAATCCCAAACAGGAAAGGCAGCAAGAGAATATTAACAATCCACAGACCTCCTAGTAAATGTAAGAGTTTTTGCTCTAACACTCTCTCCTATCCCCCTCTAATCATTCTCTCGATTAATTATGAAGCAATATTTTTTAAGGATTTATATTACGATCTTTTCCATAATATTCTCGAGAGCTAGCTGTATATTATGATCAATTCTCTTTGATCAGTTACACAATTTAATGTATTGATTTGCAAAATATAGTATGATATAAAGCAATTCCATTTTTTTCTCTTTGAATATATCCTTCCAGGAACCATCCATCCTCCCACTCCAACATGAACTGATTTCTTTCTATGCCTTCTGTACAGCTATTGGTCCAACACTTGCTTTCACCATCATTTTGGGAATAAAATTTCCCTCTCTCCTGTGCTGGTTTTCCATTGACCTTAGTCAGATCTTTTTCTTGATTTGCTTCTGGCTTTTTTTTTTTTTTTTTTTGGCATGGACAGGCTTTGGGAATCAAACCTGGGTCTCCGGCATGGCAAGAATTTTGCCACTGAGCCATATTCTTCTGAGACATCTGCTTAGGAAGAGAAGGAAGAAGAGTGGGGACAGAGGATGGAGGGGGAAGTAGCTTTATGAGGATGTATTTAGAAATATGAAGCAAAGAACAGAAGCAGGAAGTTGAAAGCAGTTACCTCTGGGGAGGTATAGAACAGGACTACTGTTTTTCATTATATGGTTTTTAGTGTATATCACAGTTCATTAAATTATGTTACTTTGAAAAAATAGACCAAAATTATTATCTCAATTTTCAAGAATACTTTACACCTAAATATGCAATAGAAAGTTTGGGTATTATGACAGAAGTCTGTATTGGGTACAAAAGGGAATAAGAAAAGAGCAGTCAATTCTTCTACCTCCCTAAAGAAGTTTTAGGAAATGACTTAACGCAGTGTATGATTAGAGCAGGGAGGCTGGCTGGAGACTCATGTCCTGGTCTAAGCAAGGAAATAATGAGGATCTGAAACAAACGACCGCCAGAAGAATGAATATGAAAGATATTTCATATTCAAATTCAGTAAGAATTTGAAAACTTATGGCCACACAAAAATCTGCACAACAATGCTTATGACAGCTTTATTCATAATTGCCCCAAACTGGAAGTGACAAAGATGTTCTTCAATAGGTGAATGGATAAACAAACTGTGGTACATCCTTACAATGGAATATTATTCATACTAAGCTATCGAGCTACAAAACAACATGGGTGAATCGTAAATGCATATTACTAAGTGACAGAAGCCAGTCTAAAACAGCTACGATTGTATGATTCCAATTACATAGTTTGGAAAACCTAAAACTTCAGAGATAGTTAACTGATCAGTGGTTGCCAAGGGTTGGGGGCAAGGGGTAAATAAGTGAAGAACAGGGGATTTTTTTGAGTCCTGGTATTATTCTGCATGATACTGTGATGGTGAATACAAGACACATATACATTAAAACACATAAAACTTTAAAAGCACAGAGTAAACCTCAGTGTATGCAATTGTTTAAAGAATCATTAGGTCAGAGGACCTGAGGATGGAATGCAGAATGTGACAAAAGAGCCTAATCTAAATGTATTATAAATGCATAAAACAGCCTCATTGAAGATTGGGGTGGGGAAATAGGTGCTGACCTAAATAACTTTGGAAATAAATAGAGTCTGTAAGACCAAAAAAAGGAACTGGTCAAAAAGACTGTATTCTAGTTGATAGTTTGTTCTCATAAGAGTATGGCTTAACAACACAAAAACCATTATACATGCATACTGGAATTGAACAAATAAATGGAAGGCATATGGGGGGAGTCTGACTTCTCACTGTTGGAGTGATAGTTTACAGATAAGAAGAGAAGGCTATCACTCTCTCTACACCCAACTCTGCAAGGGAAATGACTGTCTGCTGCTACGTGGGACACGACATCCAGGGGTAAAAGTCTCCCTGGAGAAATGGGAGATGACTCCCAGGGATGAGTCCAGCCCTAGCACCATGGGATCAACAATTCTATCCTAACCAAAAGGGGGAAAAGAAGCGTAACTAATAGAGTATCAGCGGCAGAGAGAGTTCAAATTGAGTCGAGAGGCTACTCTGGAGGTTGCTCTTACGCAAGCTTCAGTTAGACCTTGCTACCTATCATAACCTGCCAACCCCCAACCAGGACCATTCCAGCCAATCCTAAAGAACACCGAGGGCAATATATAAGATTACACAAGGGTTCCCATGCACTAGAGTAACTTTCCAGAAGCCTACAACCACCAGATGGGTCCCTGGTCCAGATAAGTCCTGAAACCTAGAGGGCCCAGCCTCTCTGGAACATCAGATAGTTCCATCTCCCTAACCCGTATTAGTAACAGACCCTTCCAATATCAAAAATTTAGAATGGTCATAGCCCAAACACCCCTAAAGAGAAGGATGAAAAGATCAAAGGTGATGATGGAGTTATACAGAGAAGACAGGATTTAACAAATGAATATGAATGCTGAATCATTAAATTGATACCTCTTTTTTAAGAAGTAAAAACCTAAAATTAAAGATTGTCAAAATCTAAAATATGTTCTACAACTAATTGTGGTGCTGTGCTTTGAAATTTATAGCTTCTTTGTATATATGTTATTTCTCACAAAAAAGAAGGAAAAAAAGTCAATTGTGATGGTAAGAAAATATTTAAGCCTTCTAGCCTCCTATATCCTGGAGTAGATAGAAGGAAAAATCTGAGAGAATCGTATGGTAGCCCATGACAAACTCTGGGATCTGTCTTGTAACTACTGGTTGAAGAGTGCTTTGAAAACTATTCCTTTTTTATTTCTTTGCTTTGTATATATGTTATACAATAAAATAAAAGTTAAAAAAAAAAAAGGAGGCTAGAGTGAGCCATGTGTTAATGGATAAGAGTAGGAGACTAATCAGTATTGACATGTTTAGCTTAATATACAGTGATCATATGTAGAAATATTTACGGGCGTATAAACATGGGTTAGCATAAACATTTATTTCCTCACTCTGTTAGCTGAAAGGGCCTACAAGCAATGATACCCCAGCCACAAGCACACCTAGAACCTACATCTTGGTTTCTAATATTATTCTCTAATAAACAGATCCATAGCTCCTTGAAGAAATGGCTGATTCTAGAACAAGGGTAGGAAATAATACATGGTCTTGGAGCAGCTTATAGTAGCAGAAATAAAGTACTAAACACAAACACACACACAAAATATGAATATATCAAAGCATGCAGGAGTCAACTGAAGAGTCTCCAATGGCCAAAGCTGGGACAATTTGACTAACAAAATAAAGCTTATGGCTTATGACCTAAAGTGTAAAATAAATACCCATGAGCCCACATTATATAAATAAATGAATAAACAAATAAATGTGATAGCTCATTTCCACACAGAATTTGAAATAATTTATCTTGACAATCTGCCCTTAATGAGGTGAAGCATAACTCCCCATTCTCTAAGCATAGCCTGTATAGAGTGACTTTCTCTTAAAAAGTACAGTTTAGTTGTTGAGCTATGTTCCTGCTGCCCTGATTCCTTTTTTTTCCTTTTGCATGGGCAGACACCAGGAAGCGAACCTGGGACTCTAGCATGGCAGGTGAGAACTCTGCCTGCTGAGCCACTGTAGCCTGCCCTGCCTTGATTTAAAGAATCAATGACTGTATAAAGATAAAATTTTTACAATGTGACTGTGGGATTGTGAAAACCTTGTGTCTGATGCTCCTTTTACTCAGGGTATGGACAGATGAGTAAAAGAAGATGGGTAAAAAAATAAATAATAGGGGGGATATGAGAGAAAATAAATTGGGTAGATGGAAATATCAGTAGCCAATGAGAAGGAGTAAGGGGTATGAGATGGATGGGTTTTTTCTTTTCCTTTTCCTTTTTCTGGAGTGATGCATATATTCTAAAAAATGATCATGGTGATGAATACACAACTATGTGATGATAAAATGATATCAGTCACTGTATACCATGTATGGATATGTGTGAAGATTTGTCAATAAAAATGTATTTTTTAAAAATACAGTATAGGAAGGAAGAAAATAAGAGAGCAACTTTACAGTTGAGAAGCCTGATATATACTACCTTAGCCCAGTGATCAAGGTCAAGAGTATGGGTCATAACGATATTATGTACCACTTGATATGATGAAAATGGCACTTCAGTTCTGTGATCTTCCTCCCAAAAACCTATAACCTGGTCTAATCAGGAGAAAAGCAAAAGACAATTGAAATGCGTACTACACCTGATCAGTACTCCTCAAAACTGTCAAGGGCATTAAAAATAAGCAAAGTATGAGACGCTGTCATAGCTAAGAGAAACCTAAGGAGATATGAGTATATACGTAATGTGGACTCTTGGATGGGACCCTGGAAGAGAAAAAGGATATTAGGGAAAAACTGAGGAAATCTGAATAAAGTATGGACTTGTAGTTAATAACAATGTGCCGGTATTGGTTCATTAATTGTGACAAACATATAATACTAAGACGTTATTAATAGGGGAAAGTGGGTGTGGGGTATATGGGGACTCTCTGTATTAATTTTGTAATAATTCTGTAAATCCAAAATTAAGATTTTCTTAAAAAATACAAAAGAGGAATAATTAATAGAGCTAGGGATCTATTAGTTATAGACCACATCAGATCTAGCTAAAGTTTAAAAGACTGCAAGGTAGAAATGGAAGACAGAGAAGGGACGGAGCCATCACTGCTCTGTCTCTGCCTTGCAGCTTTATTTAAAGCCCTCTTTCTGCCTTTCCAGCTGGCAAATTCCAACTCACCCTTACAGACTTAGCATAAATCACCTCTTCTTAATTTGCTTTCTCAGGCTTCACCACCCTTAACAGACCTGCTCAGTCATCTATGGTGTCTCAGTACTTAATGCACTCATTTAGCAAATGTGTACCAGATACCTGCTAGATTCTGGGTCTAGATAAAAACAATGAATTTAACTCCCAAGAGCTCAGCCTAAAGACACATCTATTTTAGCACCCTTCACCTTGCATTGTTTTTGCTTTGTCCCTTCTTCTGGAATAGATTATGAGCTTCTTGAACACAAGGATACTGCCTTATTCATTTTTACATTTCAAGTGCTAAAAATAATACCCATGTGTTATAATCAACAAATAAATGCTTCTTGAAACAAAGTTAATCCTCTTTCAGTTTTGATAGTGGTTACTTATAGGGAACTCAGACTGTGAAAATATAGTCTGCGAGACTTTGTACTAATAAGTGAATTTTAATTATCTGTAGAATTTTCTCTCCAACTATTGAATATATTAAACCCATTTCGGGCAGCACGCAAGTTGTACCAGCAAGGAATGAATTCAGCATCAAACAAAGGAGAAACCACTTTACGGTGGCTTACCCATCAGGCTAGCCCAGCACTGCTGCAGTAGCTCACTGACATGACCAAAGACCTTTCCTTTCTGTCATCCTTGGCACTGGCTAATAATCTCATATACAAGAAATGGCTGCCATGGCTCTAGTATCACATCATATCAAAGGCAGGGAGAAGGGGGGAAGGGTAGTGCCAGCTGCATGTGCTCCCTTTAATAAGGGAAGCAAAAAAGCATTTCTATAAATTATCTGCAGACAGCTAAACATTTGCCACTTCCAGCTACAGGTAGAATTTAATTTCTCCAGGCTTTAAAATAGACGGGAGGGGCAATGGTGGCTCAGTGGCAGAATTCTTGCCTACCATGCTGGGGACCTGGGTTCGATTCCCAGAGCCTGCCCATGTAAAAGAGACGGGTGGAGTGTGGGAACAGGTGCTGGGATATGCAGTGCCTGCTACAGTCTACCTCTTTGATTCCCCCAAAATATACACAGTTCTTCCCACATATACACTTTAAAAGCACTTATTCCTTCCCCTAAGGGAGCCAGTTACAAGCATCTTTCAGTTAAACTGATTCCAATTCAAAATGTTGAAATCTCAAAATGAAATGCAGTTTTCTCCATCAGGTCCAAATGTATCCCTACGTGGCCCAATAAGCTGTAGTTAAAAAAGATAAACTATCTGCCCTTAACACATGACCTAACTTACAAAAGCAAAAAAGAACCATGCTCAGGTAAACAAAAGGTTTTACCTACACAGCCTTTAAACCGAGTTTGCAATAGCTGGTCTCTGGGACTCTGCCCAGTTCCTTCTCCCTTACCTTAATGGTTGATGCCTTAAGGCAATTCAAAACCACCATTTGTAGTGGAAAAGCTATACCATTCATTCTATTTCTGCAATCCCCTAATCTCCAATTTAAACTCCTGCTAAAGCTGCTGCTGAGCCCCTTGGTTTAAGTATACTCTGGTAGTGGTTTTTCCAAACCACTAACACTGTGCCTATCAGTGGGACTCTCAATCAACTTAGATTCAAGTTGTAAGCTTCTCTTAGCAAGGCTGTATCTTCTTTACTCTGCTTTCAAACCACTTTCTGAGTTTATCCCTCTTTTGCATAACTTTGCAACTCGCATGTTTTGAACGGCTTATCACACGTCCTTGCTTTCCATATATGATTTAATCCTCCTAATAATCCTAAGTATGGCTAGGTATGATTATCATTTCCACTTTCAGATGAGGCTCCTAAGGTGTTCGCAGCAAGTAAGTGGTAGAACCAGGATTTGAAAGCAGGCAGTATGGGACCAAAGCCTGTGCAACTACAACACTACAAAGCAGTGGTCAACACATGCCAACATTCTCCAGTTTCTCTTATTTCCCTGATCACAAGTCTGGTCTGAATCTCAAGTACAGCACACAAGCTTGGTTCAATGTCTCAACATCAAATAACTAGGTTCACTGATTTTTTTCATCCTAGGATAGTTTGGTCCTCACTAATCCTATCCTATCTCTTCCATTCTTTGGGATCTGTCACTTGCAATTTCAGATATCAAGAATGTTTATCAGTCAGGGTTCTTTGTTGCAAATGAGCAAACTCTAGTTTAAGCAGAAAAATTACCAAGAAAACTAACAACAGAATCTCCAGACGGGGCAGATTCAAGTTTGGAAGTTTTTTAAATAACAAGAAAAAGTTAAACACGCCTACAAACTGCTTCACAAAAACTGTCCTCCCACAGATGTGGCAATACATACCTCTGACACATCCTACTATTAGATGACAAGGTGTTTGCCATTATTGCCTCAAAGTTATATTTTAACTGCCTTTGTGAAACAGTTGGACAACTGATTCTTCACAAAGCTTTCTTCCGAACTGAAGTCTTGGGTGAGTACATCTGACTGGGAAGAGCCCAGGTATATGCCTGTCTTAGCTATAAGAGAACCAAGTTTTTATTTCTAGCCCCTACCTTAGAGAGGTAGAGTGAATGTGTGAAATAGCCTAAACACAGAAAAGAGTTTTCAAAGATCACAGGTGGACCAGCAAAAATGACAAATGACTACTATATTGGACATTCTTATTTATATTTAAGCTTAACCTTTAATCTCAAGCACTAACGTTCAAGGAAATTTAGAATTTATCAAAAATTCATTCCAAATAATGATTAATGCAGTTATAGTAATTTGAAAAAAATAATTAAAGAGACTGGGGCAACTATGACCTCACTGACATGAAATAATTAGAATAAGCAAACTCACAGAGTCAGAACCTTGAATATAGGTTACGGGAGGAGGGATTGGGAATAGGGAATAAATACATAAAATGTACAGTTTCTATTTAGGATGATGGAAAAGTTTTGGTAGTGGGTGGCAGTGATGTTAGCACAACAGTGGGAATGCAATTAACAAACACTAAATCATATATTTGAATGTGGTTAGAAGGGGAAATTTTAGGTTATATATTAGAAAAAAATTTTAAAATAAACATAGGACTATACAACACAAACAGTGAATGACAGACTATAGCTAATCGTACAATTATAAAAAATATTTTCATGAGTTATAACAACTGCAAGGTGTTACTAATAGGGTGGTATACGAGAACTATTTTATGCATTGTTTTTCTGCATAAAATTTCTTTAATAAAACTTCTACAACTTAAAAATTAAAAAAAAGATAAAAGAGAAGTTAAGGAGAAAGATATTCACTAAGCTGTGCCTATGCTAATCAAAACCAAAATTGTTATATTACTTGCATTTCTCTGGTTGTTGACCATGACAATGTCAGGAAAACCACCTAAATGTGAATAAACAATAATGTTATTAGAAAACATAACAGCAATGAAACTTCAGAAGTAGTTTGGAATTTATACCCTACATACACATAAATTAAATGAACTCATCATAATAAATATTTAGCATAGGCGTACTTAGGCACTTACAAGCCCAAACATGGTATCCACACTAAAATTCACATACCTGGCCTATCTCTCAGCCAACACAGCAAGCAAACTCTAAATCATGTATTTGCCCTCCCCCTTTCTACGTCGGACATGACTCCCAGGGGTGTAAATGTCCCTGGCAACGTGGGACAGAAATCCTAGAATCAGCTGGGATTCAGCATCAAGGGACTGAGAAAACCTTCTCGACCGAAAGGGGGGAAGAGAGAAATGAGACAAAATAAAGTGTCAGTGGTTGCAAGATTTCAAACAGAGGTGAGAGGTTACCCTGGAGTTTATTCTTACACATTATATAGATACCCCCTTTTTGGTCTAAAGCGTATTAGAGAGGCTAGAGGGAAGTGCCTGAAACTGTAGAGCTGTGTTCCAATAGCCATGTTTCTTTAAGATGATTGTATAATGATATATAGCTTTCGCAATGTGACTGTGTGATTATGGGGGTAAAAAAAGACCTAAAATTGTGGAACTGTAACCCATACCAAACTCTGAAATCTGCTCTACAACTAATTGTTGCAATGCACTTTGGAATTTACTGCTTTTATGTATATATGTTATTTAAAGAGGAAGAGTATAACAGAGAAGATAGGATTTAACAAATGAGTATGACCGCTGAATCATGATATTGATATTTCTGTTGGTCTCCAGTGTCCTGGAGCACTTAGAAGAAAAATGAAAAATCGTGGAACTGTACCTGTACCAAACTTTAAAATCTGTTCTATTTGTTAAAATGTACATGGAAATTTATTGCTTTTTGGTACATATTTCACAATTTAAAAAAAAATTTTAAAAATGTTTACAAAAAAAATTCACATACCTAATTCCATAGGTAATGCTGTCCAAGTTCCAGCACTGGTTTGATTCTAATGTCCTGCAAAATGTTCAATTCTGTAATTCTTCTATCATATATTCTTTAACACAAACATATTTTTTTATGAAACGTCTTTGTATTTTTACCACAAAACTTGGTCTTAATTCACTTTTATTCAGCAATATAATACCACAAAAGATAAAATGTTATTCTTTTATTTATGTTAAATAAAAACATGAGAAAATCCTTTTGTAAAAAGGGTCAGAATATTCCTTATGTCTGCAAACCAAGTCCAGGGATGCAAAGAAATATTGAATTCTTTTTCCCCACTTAAGGGTCACAATATACTTTCATGTTTTAATAATCTAAAGAGACAACATAGATACATATCTTTCAGTTGCCACTTCAGGAAAGTTACGTGCAGTTTGATATCTGGGCAAGCAAGGAACAGAACACAGGCACAAGAATATTCTAGAAATATCTCCCACTCTGGCAAATGAACCTCAATACCAAATACTTTTCCATTTATACCACTGCATCTCAATGGTACAACTGTTCATAAGTCCAGAATTATATTAACTGGCAGCACAGTTTTAAGTAGCTGAATTTTATAAATTTTAAAATCACATGGAACAGAACTAACACAACTGCAAAATTCTGCCAGTAGAAGCATGACCCCACGGAATTGCCATTTCCAAAACATAACTGGGCACACGTTTACAACGTACTGTGCCAGGTTTGATTTAACTTGTCATTTTTGATCTATACTAAAGACTATGCCTGATCTCTGAAAGCAATGTTAGATTCATGATTTCTATATATACCATATAACCCCTAAATCCATCACAACCCTTAATAGTTTGACTCAGCTTAATGGCAAATGATTCATCCAAACACACCATGGTAGGCTCATGGTTCTTTAACCTTAGTTCAGGCTGTAAAGAGTTTTCTCTATGACTGAAGTCAGTTAAGAATTTCTCTGTTAGAGAAAGCAGACATTTTCACCTTTGGCAGGCTGCCAAGATGATATTTTATTATGAATTTAAGAAACTACAATTTAATAGTTTCTAGGTTTTATTTTAAAAAAAAAAGGTAAGAAAGGAAGAAGGGAAAGAAGGAAAGAAAAGAGTAACTTAATGTAACCCCATGTCCCAAAATGTTCTAGAATTTTTAGTGCAAGAAATGCTGTATCACTCAAGTACTTGAGAATTACCAAGAAATCCTAGCAAAAAACCGTAATCAACTTAGAAGTGGTAATAAAAACAAAAAGTAACCAGAGAGGTACACAGATTATTGTTTTTTTTTTTTAAAGGATTTTTTATACTATATTAAAAAAGCACAAAATAAAAAAGGGATCAATCAACATGTATCTTAGAAGTCCTTCCAAGAGTCTCAGCACCCGATAGCCAGGAAGCTGCTGCTTTTTCTTTGTTCAGTCTGCAGCTCATTTAAGGATCATCAGAGATGACTTGTGCTCTGGGTTCTTAAAATCACACTTGTTCCGCCAAATCCAAGACCCTGAATTTATCCAAATTGTAGAAACATGCTTTCACTACTCTTCCACCAAAATACCTTCCGTTCAGATCAACAACAGCTAAAAGGCAAACAAAAAGACAGTTTATGCTGGTATCCTCTAAGCCATTATGAGAACATTTTTAAATTGTAAACATTAAGATCACAAATTCATCTTTTTTTTTTAGTTTTTTAGTACTTAGCTGTATAACTTACCTTTAATTGCTGATTCAACCCTCTCAAATTCCAAAAATATTCGTACTGCTTCATCATCAGGGGCACCAGGAATCTAGAAAAGAAATGAAAGTATAATGGGTAAAGTAAACACTTGCGATATCATTGAATGTAATTTTTCTTCCTTAAATGACTTTTGTCAAAGTATCCCAATTCTTATCATATATGGACAAGTAGTAATCAAATACCAAGAAAACAAGTACAATTTGCCATCAAAATTTTGTTGCATGCCAGTTTTATGACTGTCACTGAGTTAGATGCCTAGGAACACACAGCTAACGCCTTGTGGAGTCTATGCCTGCTGATAGGTAAGTATAATCATATAATCAATAAACAGCAAAAACAGGAGAAGCAGAAATCTTAAATAAAAGCGACTAGAGGGTGCACAGGTGGTTCAGTGGTAGAATGCTCGCCTTCCATGCGGGAGACCCAGGTTCAATTCTTGGACTATGCACTCCTCCCTCCACCCCCTACAAAAAAGAAGAGACTAGAACTCTCAACTGCCTTTCATATTTAGCCCTAACTCCTCTGTCTAGCTTTCCAAGCCCTTCAAAATACAGATCTACTCCAGGTAAACAAACACATCCTGCCAGTTCCTAACATGCCCAACCATTTGATTTTGGTAGTCTTCTTCGCTGCAGTCTTTCTCACTATATCCCAGAAGCTGCTACCCCTGTCTTAAACAGGCACCCCTACCAAATGTTACCCATTCATTTCAAGGCTCAGCTCACAGCTGACATTGTTCACAAAGTCTTCTCCAACTACTCTGTGTTAATCTAATCCTTTTCTCAACTCTTACAGAATCAGTACTACCAAGCCTAGCAACTGAATATTCTCTAGTTATTTTACAAGTGTTTGTTATGTTGTTTCTTCAACTGACCTGTTATATTACTGAGAGCACAGATCATGTTTCCCATGTTGCAAACAGTCTTAGTACAAATACTGGTTATGTAGGAGACACTAAAATAAATATTTGCCAAATGAATAAGACCAAAAGCATGTCCAAATAACTAACTACCAAGCACACTATAATTAAGGTATTTAATTGTTTCAACTATTCAAAAAGAAATTGCTATTAAAATGAAACTGCTATTTCCTCACCAAATAAAATTCAAAGTTATTCTTTTTTAGGATAAAAGGGATTTTTCTTTATTTAAGACATAAAATGAACTACCCCCTTTAGAATAAACTCAGCAGTATTTCAATAGACAATAAGATGAAACAGTTTTAATTACAAGAGTTTTAGTAATCACATTTTAAACAAATCAATAATTGGTATATTAGATCAGTTCTCTATCAAATATTTGTCTTGCGATTTTCATTAAAGCTTCTAGAATTATCAACGTATATTTTCTTTTTGAAAGATATTAATATATGAAACAGAGAATTTGAATCATATAATAAATGAGCTACATGTAACAGACTTCTATAGAATTCTGAACCCCAGAACAACAGGATACACCTTTTTCTCAAGAGCTCATGGGTCATTCTCAAGGATAGACCATATGCTGGGTCACAAAGCAAGTCTCAAAATATTTAAAAAGATTAAAATCATACAAAACACTTTCTCAGATTATAAATGAATGAAGTTGGAAATCAGTAATAGGCAGAAGGTCAGAAAATTCACAAATATATAGAGGTTCAACAACACACTCTTAAACAACCAGTGGATCAAGGAAGAAATTACAAGAGAAATAAGTAAATATCCTGAGGCAAATGAAAATGAAAACACAACATATCAAATTTATGGGATGCAGCAGAGACAGTGCTAAGAGGAAAATTTATTGCCCTAAATGCCTATGTCAAAAAAGAAGAAAAGGCAAATATCGAGGAATTAACTGTCCACTTGGAAGAACTAGAGAAAAAACAGCAAACTTACCCCAAAGCAAGCAAAAGGGAAGAAATAACAAAGATTAGAGCAGAAATAAATGAAACTGATAACATGAAAATGATCCAGAAAATCAACAAAACCAGAAGTTGGTTCTATGAGAAAAATCATTAAGATTGATTGACCCTTAGCTAGACTGACAAAAAGAAGAAGAGAGAGGATGCAAATAAAATCAGAAATGGAGAGGAGACATAACCACTGACCCCACAGAAATAAAGGAGGTAATGAGAGGATACTATGAACAATTTTATGCTAATGAACTGGACAATGCAGATGAAATGGACAACTTCCTGTAAAGGCATAAACAACCAACACTGATTCGAGAAGAAACAGACAACCTCAACAAATCAAACACTAGTAAGAAATTGAATTAGTCATTAAGAAGCTCCCAAAAAAGAAAAGTCCAGGGCCAGATGGCTTCACATGTGAATTCTACCAAACATTCAAGAAAGAATTAGTATCAATCCTGTTCAAACTCTTCAAAAAAACTGAAAAGGAGGGAAAGTTGCCTAACTCATTCTATGAAGCCAACATCACCCTCATATCAAAGCCAGACAAAGATATTACAAGAAAAGAAAGCTACAGACCAATCTCTTTAATGAATATAGATGCAAAAATTCTCAACAAAATTCTTACAAATCTGAGGGGTTGCTTTGGAGGTGGCTCTTATGCAAACTTCAGGGAGACCTTGCTACCTATCATGACATCCAACCCCCAAACAGGACCATTCCAGCCAATTCTAAAGAACACCTAGGGCAATACATAAGGTTCCACAAGGGTTCCGGGCACTAGAGTAACTTGACAGAACCTACAACCTCCAGATGGGTCCCTAGGCCAGCTAAGTCCTGAAACCTAGCCCAGCCTCTCCAGAACATCAGGTAGTTGCATCTTCCTACCCCACATTAGTGACAGACCTTTCCAATATCAAAAATTTAGAATTGCCATTGCCCAAACAACCCCAATAAGAGGTATGGAAAGATCAAAGTTGATGGTGGACTCATACATAGAAGATAGGACTTAACAAATGAATATGATGCTGAATCATCAGATTGAATCTCTTTTAGTCTCCAGTATTTGAGAGCAGCTAGAAGTAAAAACCTAAAATTGTGAAATTGTAACCCCTGTCAAAGTTTGAAACATGTTCTACAACTAATTGTGGTGCTGTGCTTGGAAATTTATAGCTTTTTTATATATATGCTATTGTTCACAAAAAAAAAAGGAAAAAAGTCAATTGTGATGATAAAAAAGTATTTAAGCCCATTTGTATCCTATATTTTGCAGCAGCTAGTAGGAAAAAAAAAGATACTAATGTAAGCAACCCCCACCTTAAACTGTATTTTTATCATATGTGTAAAAAAATTTTTTTTAACTATTTGATCAAACATTTAAATACATGGCATACAGTAAGCACACAAATATTTCGTGGAAATATGTTGGTTGGTCATCTCCTTCCCCATCCCTTGATGAAAGCAAGCAAGGTGAGATCTGCTTTATAATAACAATGATTTGCCATTGTATATACCATTGAATTTAGATACTCTCTTTTAATTCAAATTCTATTCAACCATTAATGGCTAAAATTCTTAATTAGAGTTCTTACTTTCATTTGGATTTGGTAACACTATGAACTTTCTGCATAGAATAGATCTCTAAAATTCACTTTAAAAATGCTGTTTTGTCATGGCGTAGGATTTGGCTAAGTTAAATAAATTTGTGGTGCATTCATGCAATGAAATAATACCATATACCCTTAAAAAATAAAGAAGGGGTATTCTTATTTCCTTATTCTTATTTCCATAAGCTTCTTATGGTGTTTTATGGAAATGTCTCTTAAGATATATAAGTATAAAAGCAAAGTATAGAAATGTGTATAGTATACCAATTGCTATATAAAATAAGGCTTATACATATGTGTTTGTTCAGATATGTGTAAAATATCCCTGGAGGAAAACAAAACATTACTAACATTAGTCACCTCAGATGAGGGAAACTGGATGTCTATGGAAGTTATTCATTCTTTGTTTTAAAATGATTAGAACTAAGTAAGGTAAGTATAGTTAAAGCACATATGTTATGTTACCTTCTGTAGTAAGACAGTATAGCAAGCCCTGTTTCTATTGGTAGAAAGTGCTTTGTAATCTACCAATTAGAATTTGTGTTATAAACATCAAAAGAAAACCTTCTTACTTCAAATATTACACATTTTCCAACTTTGCCGTATTTTTCACATTCTTCCTTGGTTTCAACTTCCAAGTCTTCATCTACCTCTCCTGCACCAACCATGTTCTATAAATGATGAAAAATAAACTCAAATACCAAGTATAATTTACAGATATATAATAGAAGTATATAAGACAGTTCCACAATGGTAGATGAACTCAATTCCAAATAACACAGTAAAAATTTTCCTCCTGCAATATTTCTTTAAAAAGCCAAAAATATACATTAAACTTGGTAAAGAGTTGCAAATGTTCTTTGCTAATTCTGAACTTCTAGCAATAAAATATTTTTAAGTAATTACTACCAATTTTAAATACTGTATTTAATAAAGAAATACGTTAGTAGAAAAAGAATCTAAAAGCAGTTCTAAATGGAGGTCTGAACAAAGGTATTATTTGTCTAAGCATTATATTTAGTTTTCATAGCAGCAGGAGTGAAAGCATGTGGAGAAAGGGAAAGGTGGGGTGACACACCAAAAATCAAGATAGGCAGACAGGTTTCTTTTGATTCTTACCCTAAGTAGGACCACTTTAGTAGGACACTTAAGTATTTCAGTCAATGGATTTGAGTCAGACTTCTTGGATGCATCTGTATCAAAACATATCACTGACATGTTACAGCACTGAGAATGAGCAATGAGCCCCAGTTACAACAAATAATTTAATTTCAATAGCAGTTCCCACTACTTATGCCACTTCATCTAGCTTATAGATGCTTATAGATGAAGTGGCACAGTTACATGAACACAGCTACACAAACAATCTTTGAACCGAAAGGTAGCCTTGTCCATAATTAAAGTATCTGCTTTGCTTTAGTATATGTTTCTATACTAATAGCTAGAAATCTTTAGCTTCCACAATTAACTGAAAACAATTTCTGCTTATTTTACTTTTTAAAGGGCTAACGAACATACTAATTGCAACCCTTATAGGCGAGAGAGTTGGCTTTGAGTAGTAGTGTAAGGTTACTAGCTCAGAGTAATAAGCAGTTAATTATTCAGCCACTAGCTGACTTATTTTAGATATTCTCACAACTCGTCTCTCACCTATCAGGCTGACTGGCTGCTTCCTAAAGTGCACCCAAGAGTTGTCAGAAAGGCCTTTCCTCTCCTTTTTTGAGGGGGGGCAGGAAAACATTCAGCTGACTTAAAATGAACTCACTTTTCCTGGTTAAAATGCTAAGATATTTTTGTCTCATTTCAGTATGCCTTCAGTACAGAACAGACTGTAATAATCAAATGAAAACAAAACGCAACTAACTAGGCATCACCTTCTAATAGATTGCAAAATAACAGAATAACAAATTCTCACAGTACAATAAGTCAATAAGAAAACTAAGAAACACATCTACTGAAAGGGTAGAAAAAAGAAGATTAGTGGGTGGGGACATGCCAAATATAATCACTGTACACTGTATATGGCTCTGTCCTTCATGCTATAAAAATTTATTATTTTATCAATTCAACAAGATTCTTTGCCTAGAAGCAGATATGAAATTATTTTCCAAGGACTGTTCATCTTCTATCAAGTCTTGCTTTTTTTTCCCCCTCTATGGGCCTTCATATCTTTATCTCTGCTCTGAAAAACTAAACATGAGCCTCAGGAATCTTGGTCTTCATAAAACAGAATTGGATGTGCATCATAATCAGGAGTTATTTTACTCTATTAAAGACTGGATCAGTCTCTCATGATGGACTGTATTTATCCTTGTTCCCACAACAGAAGTCAGATCAACTTACCTTTCTCCGTAGCATCCCCGACAATGATCTTGCCTCCCCGCTTGCTTGTCTTCTCTACTGACAATGCAGTGCTCAGGCCTTGCTCATGTTTCCCTAGACCCTGGCCTTCTCGGAAGCCATACTTCTGCATGATTTTATGGGCTACTGTGCCACTAGTAGAAGTAAAAAGAAAAAAGATTTCTTGCATATGAAATCATCAACCATACCATAAACTGAATATAACAATAATCTCCCTCTATAAATACATCTTCAACAGGGGCTTAGATGAATTAACAGATACTTAATAGGCCATTAGATGGATGCCGTGGGGATGCACATTGAGGATGAAACAAATATAAAAAGCTAATGACTGAAGCCCTAACCATTCTTTGACAGGACATAATAATTTCCTTAATGAAATTTCCTGGGTATCACTGTTTGAAAACACTAGAGTCTTTGTGTGCACTTTGCTATATAACTTATGACCATGGTTTATTATTAAAAAGTGTGCCTGTCAAAAAGTATGAAGTTTTGTAAATGAAAATAATGCAGTTTTCTAAATAGTACAGTTGACTTTCCAGTGACATACTTTAAAAATGAAAAAACCCTTAAAGACGACATTTAACAGGTGAGAAAGTAAAGAAATCTGAGGTTGCCTACAAACTAGAAACATTTAGAAATTATTTCCACTGGTGTTAATGGCAGAATTGAAATTAGAATCCACAACCCCTGACCCTAGCCCACTGCTCTTTCTTTAATAACAAAATAACTTTCAAACTATACTTTGACGTGCTTCATGAGTCCCAAAGGGCAAGTGCCCTTAGCATGCCCTGGTGCTTAGAGCTCGGACCTCCAAACCCTGCTTCAATTACAACTACATACTTCATGTATTTAATTCCCTTAAAATTGTCATTTAAACAGCTGCTTGATGGCTAAAAACACTGAAAACTGCTAAAAGTACTACCCTGCAACTTTCTTAGGCATAAGTTAAAAATTACTTCCTATTGAAAAGGGATTCAGCGAAAAAGTTCAGTTTTATCACTAGAGTAAAAAAATTACGTAGCTTTATGTCTATCCACTGTTCATGATATATTCTAGACTAGCACTGTCCAACGAACTTTCTGCAATGACAGAAATGTTCTATAACTGTACTGTCCAATATTGTAGCCATTTAACTACATGTATCTACTGAGTACTTGAAATGTAACTAGTATGACTGAGGCGCTAAATTTTTTTATTTTATTTTTAATTAGTTTAAATAACCACCGATAGCTAGTGGCTACCTCACAGAACAGCACAATTCTAAGGGGTGGATATAAGGAAGTCTGACGTTCAAAGTCCTCCTCAAATGTAGGTATCAAGCATTCACTGCAACCCTGACTAGTCATTTCTCTGAGGGCTCTAAGAACCAAAGGATAAATAAATAGGTAAGGGCAGATCCACCATATTTGAGTGCCTCACTTTCAGCATCTCTATCACCAACAATATTCTTCTAACAGTACAGAATAAAGATGTTCAAGTGATACCACTTTATGTGATAGCTCCTTGTAGCACTAGAGGAATAGAGTAAACAACATACATTCTTTTAACCAAAATGCAGCCAAATCCAGTGGGGGTTAACACCCCTACAAGCCCCACATGAATGTCAACCCTTAAAATTGAATTTCTAACTATAAAGTGACTAACAGCTTTTAGACCAAAGATATAAAGAATTGTGACCTCAAGGCAAAGGTCCACTTTATAAGGAAAAAAATATGTCAATCATCCTTTAGTGGTGATTATCAATCAACCTTTAGAAGTGACTGGCATACCCTTCGTAAGTCAGCTCTAATTCCTATCAGCTATTTTACTTGCAAATGTTATAAAAATAAATGAAAACAGTAATTACCAGAAACTGCTCCTACCTAAATAACATAATGTTGAACATTCAAATCATTCAAAAAACATATGAGAAGGCTTTATGTTTTATATGGAACATAATACCATTCCACTGGGCTATGTTCCACGTGCCTTGAGCATCCAGTTTTCAGAAGGGCACGGTGTGGGTGAAAATATCAAGTGTTTCCCTATTAACCAGAGAATGCCCTCATTCTCCAACAAACGCTGCATTTGTTGACAGGGTTATCAACACTTAACACTATTTTACAAACCCTTTCTGTGGTTTCTTAAACTTAAGCAAACTTAAAATCATTACCCCATGTTAGCAAGGAAGGAGTTGCTAGGCCCCGTTGGAGATCTGGGTCTGTCTTGTTCATCATACACTGGGGGAGGAATAGCAGCTTTAGAAGACTGTGATCGAGGTCTTGAATCCTCTTCATAGGGAAAATCTCGGGGTACTGTTAGATAAAAATAAAACAAGCTTACAAAAATAACACGAAAATACTGTACTGCATTTATATAAATCACTTAGCTTGAAATGAATTAACCTACATTTTTGTTTTACCACCAAAGTGAGGAAAAAAGTTTTACAGCCTCTATGCAACTTTTTTTTTAACTACAGAGACAGAACATTATTTTTCTAATTCTAACTCATCCTGCTGTTTAATTATCCTCAAATGTCCTTTTTACATCTTACTGAAGTATTACCCTTTAAAGCCTTCTCAAATAACTATTGTCTGAATCTTCAAGATTTTCTATATGTTCCAAGTAGATGTAATCTTTGACTTCCACAGCATTCCCATAGCATCCCACCTGTCCTAAGACTCTGACTTAACTATCTCATCAGCCTAATAGAGCTCTTAAAGGGCTTTGAGGTTAGGGATCACATAGAGACAGTGGTTTTCAACCTGAGCTACACGTTGAGAATCACCAGGGAAGCTTTAAAAATATCCAGATTTTTAAAGAAGAGAAACAGTGGGGGATATGTTTTGGTGAGGTCCTTAAATGGATACACAAGTGAACTGATATATAAACCAAAGGTAGGAAAATGTAAAAAAGGAAGGCACTGCCACCTTATGGAAGGCCATAAACACAATAGCCTTTAAACTGCCAAGTTAAAAAAAATGTAAACTGATCAAATGAACCTAACTCCAAATATGAAGTGCTGAAGAAAATAAAATCCATTCCTTTAGAAAGAAAAATAAAAGAAATCTCACTTTATACAAACCCAAGGCTCAGATCTGGCATGAAGGGAAGAGCAGCCTTGTTAATTATGCATGGCAAGAGGGTGAGAACCAGAGGATTCTTAAGGCCATTTCCCCTCAAATGCTGTAAACCTGACTCAAGTAAAGATTTTTCATGATTGTTACAGACTGGTATCAGAATAAGAGAGAAGAAACAGATCTACGTACACTCTTTGTCTTTCTCTACAAGAGAAGTGGGTGGTGCGATGGCAGCTCCGCCCATACCTGCAAAAACATAAATTCCATTGATTAAAAAAGGACGGACATGTTTCAATGTCAGACTCCCAAAGACTGCGATATATGCCATTTGTCACTATCACCACCCTGCCAAGAAAAAAGAAAGGAAATAAAAAGCAAAAAGACCAGCTATTATAGCCTTCCTGTTAACATTTAAAGAATTAAATATTTGAATACAGAGTTAAAGATATAGAAAACTGGCAACACCCAGATAATCAAAATTATTTGTCATAAATCGCATTTGAGAGCCACGAGACATGGTTAATAAATTAATTACGGAGCAAAAGAACATAAACACACAGAAATAGCAGTTACTTAAAAACAAGAACAAAACTATTTACTGAGAGCACGTTATCCACCAGGTTTTAGGCTTAATAAGCCTTTGAAGTTGGTGTTACAGTCTCCATTTTACAGATGACAGAATCATCAGAGGAGAGTTAATCAGCAGAGGTGGGAATAAAACCCATCCCTGTGGTGCCAAAGCTTTTCCATAATACAGCACATTCCTTTTCTAGGGTGCAGACCACTGGAATTAAATATTTATTTGGAAATGTGAGGACTTGTGTTTGGTTTCTGAAGAATCTGCTATGTGCTGTCACTACTCCTGTTCTTGTTTCTGCATGGAGAATGGTGGACCCAAGGAACCAAAAAAATAAGTAGTGTACACAAATACACTTGCCATTCAACAACTGGAGGGAGAACCTAAGAGTGGAGACCATGTGAAATTTTTCATCAGGTCTAAGCCCTAACATGTATTTTCTTGGGAGAGTTTAAAGGTATGGTCAAGTATGTATGGTCCAGGTGTGGCTTAATAACCAGTGAAATAAAACAAAAAGTAATAAAAAAAAAACCAAAAAGTAATAAAAAAAGTTTTTAAAACCTGATTACAAAGCCATACTGCAACAATATAACGTCCATGTATCATGATTAGCTGGACTGGATTACATTAAAACTTAAGGAGGAATATGAATCTGAATAAAATTTTCTGAATAAAAATTTCTTTTGAAATACTTTAATGAATATTTTTAACATTGCCATTAAGACCCAGAAGGACCACGGATCCTGAAAACTAGATTCACTCTAATAAGCTCAATACAAAAAAATTCAGGGAAAGTACTGGAAATCTTTTACTAATTACTTAAATCTTTTAGCTAATATGAGTTTTTATTAGTGTTCTAGTTTGCTAGCTGCCGGAATGCAGCACAACAGAGACGGATTGGCTTTTAATAAAAGGGGATTTATTTCATTAGTTCTTCAGAGGAAAGGCAGCTAACTTTCATCTGAGGTTCTTTCTTATGTGGGAAGGCACAAGGTGATCTCTGCTGGCCTTCTCTCCAGGCCCCTTGGTTCTAACAACTTTTTTCGGGGTGAGTTCTTCCTGCATCTCCAAAGGCCTGGGCTGAGCTGCGAGTGCTGAGATGAGGTATGCTGAGCTGCTTAGGCTGTACTACGCTGAGCTCTCTCATTTAAGCACCAGCCAGTTAAATCAAACATCATTCATTACAGCAGGCACGCCTCTTAGCCAACTGCAGATGTAACGAGCAACAGATGAGGTTCATGTACCACTGGCTCATGTCCACAACAACAGAACTAGGTACCTTCATCTGGCCAAGTTGACAACTGAATCTAACTACCACAATTAGCTAACAGCAGTACACTTAATGGATATAAGGCCACTATCTCTCTGATATTAGCCACAAGCAAGAGTACTTTCATTAGAGACTTTATAGCTTCTGCTAATGTTTAATAAATAAATATATGTCCTTAATTTAGAGTCCCACCTCCTTCCAAAAAGGGCAGCAGATCTGTAAACTAGAGAGACTGGACAACAAATATTCAACTTACCTACTTGATTCTAAAACAAATAAATTAAAAACCAACATGTTTTAATTAGCCAAGATAATGGATAGGAAACGTTTAACAGAATGCCTAATAAAGTGTACACAGAAAATGTTACCTCCATTTCACATCAGAAAAACAGCATATAACAGTGCTTGGCATGTAGTAAGTGTTCTTTAAATATCCGCATTTAAATTCATACTTGCATTTAAAGTTTAAGAATTTTAACTCATTTCAAATACATTTCTTTCCAACACATCTAGTATTTTTAAAAATTTTAAATGAAATTCTCAAACAACCTTGGCCGTATACTTGGGAAGATGAAGTTTGCCAAACGACTGGTCATAAAACATAATTCATATATGTGTCATGTTTAAAACACAGTATTTATGTTCATTCCTTACTTCTTTTCCTCCTTTCTCGTTCATAATCTTCATCTTCATCAGAATCTGGATCTGGTCGCCTCGAAAACCCACTGGCTTCATGTCTGTCTTTACGCCTTCTAGGATAAAAATAATTAATGTTCATTGTAGATTAAACCAATTTAGAGATGTGAGTCAATTTAGAGGTAACTTCATCATGACTAACTCTTGGCTAGAAAACATTCAAATACTTTTTTTCACAACTATTAATTTGGTATAAGGGAGGACAAATAACTGGTGAAAAGTAAGAAAAATATGGAAGATAAATTGTACAAATTTAATAAAAACTTGACAATTACAAGAAAAAAAGATTCTTTGCCATTTACCCTCTTCAATTTTAAAGCAAACTAACATAGGTAATTGCTCAATAATCTAAATTCTCTAGCATATGCTTTCACTCATGAAATGATTAATAAATAATGCAGGGAGTTTCTGACAATTCTCTCCAAACTTATACTTTAGGTTTTCTGAGCCTATACATGAAATTTGCTCTAGAGTTTGTTTTTATGCTGGGATATAATAAATAAATAGTCTTAAAGACAATTTGTTTCCTTCTGTTGATTGCTCCGATCAACAATGAAAAAACTAACTTTAGATAAAAATCCATGTTTGGGTTAAAGTAATGTTAAAAAGAAGTATGATTCAAATGTCAAGTCGCTTTTTGTCTTTTCTCAACCCCAAAACATCTTTGCATGTTGTGCATGAACACTGGCTCAGTCTAGAACTGGTTGTTAAGTCAAGGCTGAAGTTGGAGATGCTCAATAAATGTTTTGTTGGGTACAGAAATATTGAGAACTTCAGATTCAGATGTCATTATCAAGACCAAAAATCGCATTTGAAAAAGTCTGTTCTAAGCAGCATCAGATTAACAATGATAAAAAGAAAATAAGTACATCAACCACGACAAGTAAATAAGTGTATTTACCTTTTCTTTTTTTTTTTTTCCATGGGCAGGCACCGGGAATCGAACCCGGGTCCTCTGGCATGGCAGGCAAGCATTCTTGCCTGCTGAGCCACCGTGACCCGCCCTACCATTTTTGATGACAAATGAACATGGGTTATCATTAATCAAAAGGGAGGTTTTTTTTAGGGTACATAATGATTTTCAATGAACTGAAAATATTACTTCAAGTCCTGAAGGTCCTAATTTCTTGCCATATGTTATGACAATATCAACTGTGAAAAAAATGGATGAAACTTCTGTAGCCAAGTAAACAAATAACTAGCACACAAGGCTGTGATAACTACATAAAAACATTTCAAAAATAATACATTATCCTAATTCTCTTGGCATCTGCAGTATTTCAATATGCGTCTTTGTTAAAATTTGCCTTACAAATAGTGCTTAAGTTCATTCATAAATATTCTAATGAATATTTCAAGTACAAAACATCCCCAAATCAAAAAGAAGCCTTACTTTTCTCTTTCTTCTATTTCTTTCTGTCTTTCCAGCTCCCGCTGTCTTTGTCGTTCCTCTCTTTGGCGCTTCACTACTTTCTCATAATCATTAGGAAACATTGGATCATATTCATCAGCCAAGGGAATCAAAACTTCTCCTGCAGAAAATCCGCTGGGAACAGGATCCTGAGAAAGGAAAAAAATCCCGAAGTAAATACATGATAGAATTTTATTCACAGAATTAAAATTCAAAGAGTATGAAGGTTGGAAGGGGACTTGAAGATCATCTACTACCTCCTTTGCTTTATAGATGGAGGAACCAAGCGCATAAAGAACAACTGATAACATGACAGATCCACATACCCAGCTAGTGGGCAATAAAATCATGATAATTTTACCTCTTAATTCAGCCATGTTTCCATAATACCCCACGGCACGTTCTTGAAAATACTAAATAAGCCACTGCCACCTAAAATTTAAGATACTAGTACCTTCATTTATTCATTTATTTATTTCTACTAATACCTTTAAAATATAAATTTTATTATTTATAGCAAACACTCAATACTTTTGTTTTTATATATCTCTATTAAAACTTAAAAACCAAAACAACCCATGAACAACACATCAATCATACAGTCACCATCAAAAAGAATAACTTTAGATTCTGATTATATGGAGATGATACCCAAGATTTTTTAAAACATCCTCTTGGTCTGTTTAAAATTGTCTAGAACACACATCCCTTCCAATGAAGGCTATGTTTCAGGTACTGAATCTGACATAGGTGGGTGGATTTACCTTCCTATCATTAATTTTTCTTTTGGTCCACTAAAATTGGTTCAGATGTTAATATTCTGCATTCTCTCTTTTATAAACTTAAAATGGGAGTTACTCTTTGAGAGAAAAGATGTAGCCTTCACAAAGAAATGAAAAAAAAGAAAAGAGCTGACAGAGCACAGTTGACTAGAAAACCTGTGACTAGAAATGGCAATCTGAGGTTGGTGGCCTTGATCTGAACAAGGCTCCAGTAAGCCCAGATATGCTTCTTTTTTCACAATCAGTAATTCTTAATATCATCACATAGATGCATATTCATCATTTCTTAGTACATTTGCATCGATTCAGAAAAAGAAATAGAAAGACAACAGAAAAAGAAATAAAACGATAATAGAGAGAAAAAAATAAAAATAAAAAAATAAATAGAAAACTATACCTCAGACGCAGCTTCATTCAGTGTTTTAACATAATTACATTACAATTAGGTATTATTGTGCTGTTCATTTCTGAGTTTTTGTATCCAGTCCTGTTGCACAGTCTGTAATCCCTTCAGCTCCAATTACCCATTATCTTACCCTATTTCTATCTCCTGATGGTCTCTGTTACCAATGACATATTCCAAGATTATTCTCTAATGTCGGTTCACATCAGTGGGACCATACAGTATTTGTCCTTTAGTTTTTGTGGCTAGTCTCACTCAGCATAATGTTCTCTAGGTCCATCCATGTCTTTTTTTTTTTTAATTAAAAAATATATATTTTTGCTGAGAAATCTTTACATACCTACAGTCCATCCATGGTATAAAACCAATGGCTCACGATACCATCACATAGTTGTGTATTCATCACCATGATCATTTTTTGAACATCTGCATCACTCCAGAAAAAGAAAAGAACTCACACATCCCATACTCCTTACCCCTTCCTCTCACTGACCACTAATACTACAATCTATCCAATTTTCTTTTACCCTTATCCCCCCCCTTATTTATTTATTTTTCCCCCTTATCTTTTTTTACTCATCTGTCCATACCCTGGATAAAAGGAGCATCAGACACAAGGTTTTCACAATCACACGGTCACATTGTAAAAGCTGTATAGTTAATACAATCATTTTCAAGAATCATGGTTACTGGAACACAGTTCAACAGTTTCAGGTACTTCCCTCCCCGACTCCAACATACCATAAACTAAAAAGGGATCTCATGTAATGCAAAAGAATAACCCCCAGGATAACCTCCCGACTCTGTTTGAAATCTCCCAGCCATTGAAACTTTTTTGTCTCATTTCTCCCTTCTTTCTTTTGGTCAAGAAGGCTTTCTCAATGCCAAGATGCCAGGTCCCAGCTCATTCCAGGAGTCCCGTGTCTCACTGACAAGAAGATTTATACCCTGGAAGTTATGTCCCATGTAGGGGGTAGGGCAGTGAATTTACCTGCCAAGTTGCCTTAGAGAGAGCAGCCACATCTGAGCAACAAGAGGTTCTCTGGGGGTGACTCTTAAGCATAATTATAAGCAGGCTTAGCTTCTTCTTTGCAGGAATAAATTTCATAGGGGAAAACCCTGAGATAAAGGGCTCAGCCTATTGAACTGGTTGTCCCACTGCTTACAAGAATATCAAGAATTCCCCAGATGATGGAGTTTAATATTTCCTCCTTTCTCCCCAGTCCCCCAAGGGGAATTTCAAATACTTTTTTATTCTCTGCCCAAATTACTCTGGGATGTATTGGGGGACCACACTAGCCTACCGACCAACAAGATCTCACTCCCTATTCATGATTCCATGTAATTATGGTGTATGAATAAACTGGCCATACAAGTTAAATTAGATAACGTGTTACCCAAAATATGTATTTTGCACCAAATAAACACATCTCCCTCTGGTCTCATCACACAGAAGTTGAAATTTTAAAATATGGACCACCCAATACATTTCTTGATATAATTGTCCTAACCCTCCATCCTTTCTTCCATTAGTTCTCTTAGCATCACTTTCCCTTATTATCTGTATAACTGAGACAACTTAAGCGGTCCACACAGAAACCAGGAATAGGCATGGGTTAGGGATTAGTATCTTCAAGTGCCTGGTCTGAACCATTTTCAGGAAGTATCCTGCCAAACAGGAGTAAAACCGAGAAGAGTATTTGGAAAATGTATTATATATTTGAACACATAAATAAAGACAGTTTATCATCAATATCAACAGACCTAAATCTGACAATTCTAGTTATACTGCTTGACATATTACACGGTAAAACGAACTTCAGTGGTTCCTTACAACAAAAACTAAGGAAACCCTGTTATCTGGTGAATAAAAAAGCATTTGGGAAAATAACAAATCACCTCCCAGGCCCTATCACTGAAAAATTTACATGAATCTATTAAATTTAGGGCTCCCAAACAGTAGTTACGAGTTTGTATTCATGTAAAAGACATTTTAAAAACACAAAGACACATGAACAGGATTTCTTTTCAGTTATAAGACTGGAGAGAAACCTACAAACAGCAACTCAATTTATATATTTGTGGTAGTTAGATTCAGTTGTCAACTTGGCCAGGTGAAGGCAACTAGTTATGTTGCTGTGGACATGAGTCAACGGTACATGAACCTCATCTGTTGCTGATTACATCTGTAGTCGGCTAGGAGGGATGCCTGCTGCAATGAATGATGCTTGACTTAACTGGCTGGTGCTTAAATGAGAGAGCACAACGTAGCACAGCCCAAGCAGCTCAGCATACCTCATCTCAGCACAAGCAGCTCAGCCCAGGCCTTTGGAGATACAGAAAGAAATCACCCTGGGGAAAGTTGCTGGAACCCAGGGGCCTGGAAAGAAGGTCAGCAGAGATCACCCTGAGCCTTCCCACGCAAGAAAGAACCTCAGATGAAAGTTAGCTGCTTTTCCTCTGAAGAACTAACGAAATAAATCCCCTTTTATTAACAGCCAATCCGTCTCTGGTGTGTTGCATTCCATCACCTGGCAAACTAGAACACTATTATCACAACAAAATGTCTAACTGAAAGAAGAAATCAACAACATGAAGGTTAATTCTTTGTCACTTCAAAATCTGAAATGAAACAACTTTTTTCTTTGCAATCATTCCTATTTTTATCATTCCGTTCTACGTATATAATCAGTAATTCACAATATCATCGCATAGTTGCATATTCATCATCATGATCATGAAATGAAACAACTTTTACTGTATAGACCTTGCTAAGTTTAACAATGAGAAATCCTTTTGTAAATGCTATAAGAATAAAATAGTTTGCTTGATTGAAAAAATTAAAACATTAATTTTAATTAACAGGGTGGGATAAAACTAAAGCAGTCATATATTGTAGGTGATATTGTATAGTGACACAATCTGCTGGAAAAAAGTTGGTACTAAAATAAGTTGGCCATAAAAATAATTGATCTCTTAATGCCACCTCAGGAAATCCATCCTAAGGATATAATTTAAAATACACAGAAAGCTCCCTATAGAGATGTTCATTTGAGTGTTATTTATAATGACAACATAAAAGCAGATCTATAAAATCACACAATCTGCATGGATACAATACTGTTGCAATTATGCCACTACTGTCCCCTCTCAGTCCAGCATGCAAGATCAGATGTCTCCTGTCACTATCTTTTATGCCTTCCTGGTCTCCTCTAATCTGGAAAAGACCCACAAAGTTTATTTCTTCATTATCTTTATGCTTTTGAAGAGTAACAGCCAATTATTTTATAGAAAGTCCCCCTTTGGGGTTTGTCTGATATCTTCTCATGATTAAATTTAGCTTATGCACTCTGGCAAAGAAAAAAAAAAAGATCTAGATAGCTGTACAGTTAGGGGATACTTGAGTAAACCATGATATATTCACTTGATGAGAATATTTTGCAAAAAGGAAAAAAGCTCATTAATTAGATGCGGGAGAGGACAATACAAAAGATACTACAGTCAATACTCAATCACAGAAGATGATTAATGAGCCTTTTTCTTTTTTTTTTGCATTAGTAGATACCAGTAATCGAACCCGGGTCTCTGGCATGGCAGGCAAGAACTCTGCCTGCTAAGCCACTTGTGGCCCACCCTAGTGAGCTTTTTATTAAATGTAATGTGAAAAAAATTAGTAAATCTTGGGGCAGGGGTGGGTAACGAGTAAAAATTAGGAAAAAACACCTCAACTGTAGAGTGGCATTTTCTCGTGACAGACTATTTAGCAACACCAGCTTCCTTGGCCAAGAACTCTCAGCAAGAGCTAAGCTATGGCTCACGTTGTGATGAAGATTAAGGTGGGGGAACAAGCAGGTTCCAACCCAGAAGAATTAAAACTGTGAGAGCAGAGAAACCAAACAAAGAAACATATTTGGGACTCTGTCTCAGCCTCACTTGGGTCCTTTCTAATAATTAGGGGAACAACAACAACAAAAAGATTATGTTGCTAAAAACAGCGAAGGATAGTATATTTTATCCACTGTTAATCTTTTGGCTATTTTTCATCAAGCAATTTGTATAGTGCATGGTATTTTTGAAATTACCATAGTCATACTATTTGAACGCCATCTGTGAAAGGATAAATAGTTGGTATAATTTTAACTAGTTTATATTAAATTTACTTGTACTTTGTTTTGACTAGATTTCACTATGATCCTGAGTTGCCCTGTTGCATATCTTACTCATTCTCAACAACTCAGTTTATAGAGTTGACCAAATCGCTGCTTTGTTTTTAAGCATATGTGAAACTGTTGTGATAATAAAGGCTGGTGGGGAGCGGGGGATTTATTTTGGTGAGTGTTTGATTTTTTAGCCTTTTCTTTATTTTAATTCAGGATAAAACAGCAAGTATTAACACTGTTTATGAGAAACTGGAAACAACCCATATATCCAGTATTAAAGTGATCAGATCAATTATAGTACATGCACACAATGGAATACAGTGAAGCCATTCAAAATGCTCTTACAGCACTATACTTTTGGACACAGACATTCACAATACATTAGGAGAGAAAAGCAAGAATAGAAGGTGGAGCAGGCATAAAGTAGAGAGAGACTTTAAAATACAAAGTTTCTAATTTCTGTAGGATAAAACTGAAGGTGAATTGCTTTTACTTTTACCTATCTCTAGTTTCTTATGTTTCTATTATGAACTTATTTTATTTCAAATAGATATTTTTTTTTTTTTTTTTTTTGCGTGGGCAGGCACTGGGAATCCAGCATGGCAGGTGAGAACTCTGCCTGCTGAGCCACCATGGACCACCCTAGATAAATGTTTTAAAAATGATAAAAGCAAATGTAAAAACTAAGTTGAAAATTATATTGACGTCAGATTTCAAAGGACTACTGAGACACTGTTAAGACTGCCTAAGAGGTCAAGATTACACATACGTACTTTAACAGAAAGTTAAAAAAGTATCGAGGTCAAAGTTAGGTGTACCCAGCTTTTCTGCACATCATATAAGCTTACCTTTAGCCCAGCTGCTACATGGGGTGGTGTGTCCACAATTTGCCTTTCATCTGAAGAGCCACCCCGCTTTAGGTCGATCACTGGGGCAAGGACTGTACTCTGTTTTGTCCTTTGACTCTGAAATTACCAAAAAAAAAAAAAAAACTGTATTGAAGCATCACATGAAAATTCATGCTATTTGTAACAAAGATATTTTTGGTCTCTGAAACCTTTGAGAAATGAGAAAACCATAATTCTTAAAACAACACCTTTAAATTCATTTATTACAATTAGCATTTTTTAATCTTTCCTTTTTAAACAGAGTTCCTCCATTTTTATAAAAATTTTACAGTAAACTTGGTCACTTTTATTTACATTTGTATGTAAAGTAATATATAAAAAAGCTCTGCCTTGGATTTTCCCAGAGTATAGGGGGAAAAATCCAGCTTCTTCTCCCTGTATTATGAATCTACAGAAAAAATTTTAAAGAGAAAACAATGATTTTTCATATACCATTCAACCACTGTTAACATGTTACCATATTTCCTTGACCTCACACATATTTTTTGCTAAAACATTTACAAGAAGTTGGAGACATCACATAACCCTAAATACTTCAGTATATAGCTCCTAAAACAATGGACATTCTCCTACATAACCATAATAATAATACCATATCTAATAAAATCAGCAACACACCACCTATCCAGTTCATATTCAGATATTCCAAGCTGTCCCCCAAAATGTCTTTTAAAAACCAGAAATTTTTGAATTAGGATCCTACCAAAGTTTCTGCAATGAATTTGGTTTTAAAGTCTTTCTATTCACAACAGGGTCTCTTTCCTCACGACCATCAACACCATCACTGCCATCACTACCTCCACCATCAAGTTCACCGCTTTCTTCCTCCTACACTGTCTTGTAAAATGCTGTACATTCTAGATCTGTCTGATTACTTCCTGGTGGTATAATTGAACTTGTTTCTCCATCTTCTATAATTTCTGAAAACTGGAAGTTAAATCTAAGGCATGATTAAATTCAGGGTAAAGCTCTGTCAAGAATATTTCCTAGGGGAGGTGGTGGATTTCATTACATACCACATCAGGAGACATGTAATGTCTGGCTGTCTTTTAGTTAATCTAAGTTTGATCACATTATGGTGGTGACCACTAGATCTTTCAATTATTTATAATGACAACATAAGGTACAATTTACCTTCTACAATTTTTTTATTTATTTATTTTTACCTTCTACAATTTAAAAGGTTATAAATTTTATTGTTATCACTATAAAAGGCTTAAGAATAAGCTTTCATCTCTCTTTGAATATCACAATGGTTATAAATTTAAGCAAACAAAATTTAAGCCAGTCTTCAAATATGCAATTTGCAAAGTTTAAAGGGTGAGCTGGGGGGTGTGAAGGTAGCTCAGTGGTAGAATTCTTGCCTGCTATGCAGGAAACCTGGGTTCGATTCTTGAACTATGCACTTCTCAAACAAATGAAACCAACAAAAAAAACACAAACAAGCAAACAACAAAAAAATTCAACAAATGGTGCTGCAATAACGGGATACTCAAATGGAAAAAAGTTAATAAAGGGCAAGCTCAAGGGTAATTATCAGATTCATACATTTTTCTACTATATTTTTTCTAACCAATATATCTATATATATACATATTGCAGGGGGAGTGCATGGGCCAGGAAATGAATTGATACATTAATTTTTTTTTAAAGGGAAACATTTTTTTTAAACATTTTCTTGTTTTATTGTATTCTGTTTCTCCGTTTTTGTTACATGGGCTGGGGCCGGGAATCGAACCGAGGTCCTCCGGCATAGCAGGCAAGCACTTTGCCCGCTGAGCCACCGCGGCCCGCCCGATACATTAATTTTTAATGTAGCTACAAATGAAACCACAGCTCCATCTTTCAGCTACAGGTAAAATTTTCTCTACTTTTAAATACCTTTACAGTTTTGGTTAGACCAACCTAGAATTCTGAGAAATTAGTTAATATAATTAATAGCCTACAAGAATCAGTGTAATCTACCTTCCCTTAAGGAAAAAAAAGAATACTAGCATCACATAGCAGTCAAAAGATGACAAAAAGTTATTAGAAATGATTTCACAGGCAACTTTGTATTTTGACCAATTAAAAAAATCAATTAGAAACAAGAGATTTGCTAACATATAAAGTTAATGTATTTGGATAAGTAAGAAGAAGCTAAGCACAAATTAACTAGAGTGTCACTTTACTTTTGGATATCCTAATCCTAAAGAATGTCAACAATATTAACAATCTAATTTAAGTGCTTCAATATAAAATAATTAGAATGTTAAAAGACATGGCTTATTATGGAAAATTTCAAGCATAAACAAAATTAAAGAGAACAGATTAATGAATTCTTAAGTCTATCACTCAGCTTCAACAATAATGAATTCACAGCCAATTCTGCTTCATTTATATTCCCACTGCCCCACCCCTCGAGTTGGATTAAGTAAATACTAACATTTTATCAGTAAATATTTCCATATGTATCTCCAAAAAGTTTTCTCAAAACTTTTGACATTACTGTTTCCTGCCAAGAGTCTTTTAAATACATTTTTCTAATCACCTCACTCATGAAATTTTATACCACAGATATCTGCATATGTACTTTACGTATAGTCTTAAAACATAAGGGCACTAACAATAAACCATAATACCACCTGTTAGTAAAAAATTTGACATTTTAATTATCACTAAATTCCAGGTGATAAATATAATTTTAACATTCTAGATGTTAAAATATTTTTATTATATTGCCAATGCCGAACATGTATACAAGAGGAACAAAACAATTACTACCCAGACTACATATGCCTGACACATTCATAAACAAACTGACCACTCAATAATGCACACACAGTGGTTTAGATATCACCACAGAGCTGTGCTTCCTGCAAACCATCCCTAACAAACAAGCAGGAATTAAATGTAGACTTCTGGGCCCCACCTCAGAACCAGAATTTACCTGTAAATATCAGGACCACAGCTACAGAATCTGCATTTCAAGTAGGTTCTCAAATTGAAGTTTGAAAACCTGAAGCACTGCTGGAAGTTGAGAGGCTGATTTTCTTCATCCTATTCCTTGGAATATTTCTACTCCCAGGAACCACAAGGAATAAACTGATCTTAAATTCTTCATTCTTCTCTACCCAAAGTCTCTCTCCCCATAGATGCTTAGCCCTACACAGCCTATAAAAAAGGCAGAAGAGCAAGCTAAAACCAAATCACTTTTATTCCTGACAAAGAAACCACCTGGCAGACTTCTGCTTTCATACTCTAGGTTTTTTACCTTTGCCTGAGTGAGCGCTGCCTTCTTCACCTGAAGCTGAGACTGCAGAAGTTTGAAGTTTTTGGACCAGCCTTCTGTTTTTGAATCACTGGTCTCCACTCCCAGGTCATCATACAGGGACATCTTCTTTTCAGTTTAATGCTGAAAAGCAAAGGGTAGGAGGATTAAAGAATGCAAAATATAAGTAGGATTTCAAACCTTTCATACTGAAGTAATTTACTATCATGTAATTTAAAAGGTAAAAGATATTTTAAGAACGACGTAGTCCCAGACCCCTTCAGTTTATAGCAGCCACAACCCTTGATATCATCAGTGCAGTGCTTCTAATACATGAACCTATGCCCATTTATTATTTAAAAAATGAACCTCTATAATTAGTTTCTTTTTCTATCTTTCTTATAGACCATATGGCCAAGTGATGTGTGAGTAAATCTTCCTGCTCTAACAGCATACAATAAGGTAAGACAGTAGTTTTAAATTCAGGGCATTATTAATCATATATATCTAAATTTTAAAAAATTCTATTTTGTATCAATAGCAAAAAACAAACACCTTACAAAAACACCAATTTCCAAGTTGATTTAAGACAAGTATCTTTTTTAAATTTTTAATCATTTTTTAAATTGTGGAAACACACACACACACACACACACACACACAAAAGCAATAAATTTCAAAGTACACCACAACAACTGATTGTAAAACAGATTTCAGAGTTTGGTATGAGTTACAATTCTATAATTTTAGGTTTTTGCTTCTAGTTGCTCTAAGACACTGGAGACAAAAAGAAATAGCAATATAATGAATCAGCAATAAACAATTCAGCAACCATACTCATTTGTTAAATCCTATCTTCTCACTGTTATAATTCTACCTTCTCCTCTGATCCCTCTTCCAATCTTTACAGGTATTTGGGCTTGGCCATTTAAACTTTTTCATGTTGGAAAGGGCTGTTGATAATATGGGATAAAGGGATGGAACCAGTTGATATTCTGTAGAGCCTGGCCCCTAACTATCCTTTTATAAAGGAAAACTTTAAACATATTCCTAAAAATAAGAAAAAGTGATAGAGAGAATCCCACAGATATTTGTAAGTTATGATCATTTACTGGGGGAGTGGTGGTGGTGGTCAGGAGTAAAATCTTAAATAACCCGGAATTCTTCATATCCCACCAAGTGAAAATCCGTCATCTTTAACGACATTGATTACAAAGAGATAATCAGCAATCTACATATAAATGATCAATTCACAGCATCTTCGCAAAATAGAGGAATACATGATAACAATGACAAAAACAGTAACAGTGATGCCCTTATTATGCCAGGTGAGATGCTAAATGCAATTTCTGCAGTAGGTACCATTAAAGCCCTGCTTCATATACAGCTAGGCAACTCCAGAGTCCTTGCTAGGAAATGTCTCCTGTTACCTTTAAAACAGCTCAATATCCTGAAACCCACAAATATGGACCATTTCTTAAAATAAGAAATCAGCTCTTCCTTAGAAACAGAAAGAAAAAACAAAAAAGGAAATTGAAATTAAAACTATAACCTGCAAATGAATGCTTAGTGAGGATAGTTCCCAATTTATGAAAACATTCCAAAAGTCTGTCACATCCCAGATGCTTAGAACGCACTTTCCCATATGAACATCTATTCTGCCTGTCTCCTGTCTCAAAAGAAGAGAAGGAAAACACCAAATTTTTCTACCTGGATTAGGCCTCACTCAGGCCTAACACATAACTTCTCTTTGGAGTATTTTCACTTCTCATCTCTTTTACTCCCAGTATTCTAAGATCCTTCTCTCAACCCCCAATCTCAGCTGGTTTTAGTTCTACACTTTGTGGGAACGCGGTAACAGAGACAGCATTCCAACCTTTCTCCTTCAGAACAGTTGTTAAGGTCGTAAGTATAGTCGATTCCTATCGTCTATCATCTTCCTGAGGTCAGTGCCTCTCTAAACTGTCACGGCTCTGCACAGTTTCTTCCATCTCTTAATTTCTGAACCTTCACATGACCTAGAAGCTCTGTTTTGATGCTTAAATGAAAGGCAGCCAGGAAGCAGAGACACTGACAGCTTTAAGGAATCACATAAAAACTAAGCTTACACATTCTCCTCCTCCTAAGGTTTCTGCAACAACCTACCAGCCTGGCTCAATAGCAACACTGACAAAGAGAAGACCCAACAGGTAAATGCCCACTGCCTTCGATGCCTAAAAAAGTAAAAGTTTTACTCAGGAATTTATGACATTAGGTCTCAAACACTGGGGTTAAATCAAAAGAAAATGAACTTAATTTCTTGACTAAGTAGGGCTGAAAACATGATCTTGTCTTCAGTTTCGTAGGAAATCCCCAGGAATCCACTTCAGAAAATATTTTAATCCATTCCACCATAAAAGCCCATGATAACCCATGTCCAGTTTCTAGTGGGCAATGTTCTACCCCAAGACTAACTCAGAGCCATGCCTGACCCAGAGATGAATAGGAAATCAGGCCAAATGCACAGTTAATGCCCTATTTGCAAAGCTCCCCAAGCCTATCACTTCAGAAATTTCTGGCTGACAACTACCGTGACCAGAGGAAGACTTCTGCACCCAACAGCTTCAGAAGCTTCAAGCACTTTTCTTCTAGCCTGGTGCTCAAACTAAATTGTTCACCTCTACATTCACGTCCTTAAATTTTAAATTTCATCAGAAAAACCAAAGCAACAGCAAAGAAAAACAACGCTAGCATCCAGTTTAGCACTGCAGTTTCCCAAAAATGACTTTAGAAATGACCACCTTTCATCTAATCTGGTTTAATTCTTCAAGTCACCTTCACTGGAATAGTGGCCAAACCAAAGCCTAGTGAAGTAAGGGTTCATCTGTTCATTCTTTTATAAGGACAGAAGAAGACTAAGACATTCTGGGAAATGAATATAAGGAACAAATCTTTCTAGCAAATTATAAATAGAAAGCTAAATTATCAAAATTTGTTTGCAAATTTTAGATATTCTCTCCATTAGAAATTTGAGAATTTTATCGGAGCAGGTTGTGCCGGTCTGAATCTGTGGTGGACCGGTCTGAATCTGTGGTGGACCCCAGAAAAGCCATGCCCTTTGATCCTCATTCAATATTGCTGGGTGGGAGCATTTTGATTGTTTCTCTGAAGGTGTGACCCACCCAACTGTGGGTGGTAACTTTTGATGAGATGATTTCCATGGAGGTGTGTCTCTACCCACTGAAGGTGGAGCTGCTTACTGGAATCCTTTAAAAGAGGAAACATTTTGGAGAGAGTACCTTTTTGGTAGAGCCACGTGAAAGCCAGCAGACACCACCATGTTCGCCATGTGCCCTTCCAGCTAAGACAGAAACGTTGAACGTCATTGGCCTTCTTGAACTAAGGTACCTTTCCCCTTAAACTGGACACTTCTATAGACTTGTTTTAATTGGGACATTTTGTTGGCCTTGGAACTGTTAACTAGCAACTTATTAAATTCCCCTTTTTAAAAGCCATTTTGTTTCTGGTATATTGCATTCTGGCAGCTAGCAAACTAGAGCACAGGTGTTTCCAAATATGTTAACATTTTTAGTACCAGTGGAAGAGGTTAACTAGGTGCCCACCAAACTGCAGGAAGTGTGTATGTGGGGAAGATTAGCTTATTCATGTTTGCAGCTCCAATTTTTGGCACACAACAGGCATTTAATAAACATCTGTTAAACTATTAATAATCAAATAGTCTATGTAACCACACAAATCAGCAGTGAAATGAAGCAATGTGCATAAGTTCCATTAAAGTTAAAAGAATAGGCCAAAAGAAAAAAAAAAGGAAGGGGTGGCACTAGGGAGAAGGTGTATTAGGGAACTGGTGAGGTAACAGGTTTCTATTTAATTAACCTCAGTACATCTCCCGACTTACAAATAAATTCAGAGAAATAAAACTTTAAAAATCAAGCAGTATATAGGATCTAAGAGAAGTCTTTCAACTAAGAATTCTATATTTAACAAAGATTTTATCACCAAATTAATGATGGTTTATAGGAGACCATACTTCCTCTGATTCCACTACATTTCTAAATAGAAGATGGTCTGTTCTTATTCTGCAAGCTTCGGAATTCATTCTGTAGCAAAATCTCACATTCATTTAAAGTTCCTTGTTACTTTTCTCAAATATTCAAGAAAACACCATAAATTTCAGGAACTCATGTCATCTTACCAGCAACTGCTAGCTTTCCGTAACACAAACTTTATAAAGTCAGATCTCTACATGAGAGGAGAGGAAAAAGAACTTTGTTTCTTTGAACTTCAAGCTCACAGAATTGGACTGATCATAACACTCATTATCCATCTCTGCATGCAAGCCTGCTTTTATTTAATAATTATAATGCTACTAGTACCTGCAAATTCACCACCCCAAACAAAAGTCAAGGTAAGATCTTGACAAGAAACCACATTTAACCATACAGTTCCTCCATCTTACATCATTTCCCCCTCCCCACAGCAAGCATCAATCTGGGTCCCACTGTCAAGCATTTCTCTGCTATCCTCCTTTTATACTGTATTTACATAGGTTTATCGTATCAAGTTCTAGAAAATGTGTGTGTGTGTGTGTGTGTGTGTGTGTGTATTTTTTGGGGGGGGGAGGGTGCATGGTCTAGGAATCAAATCCAGGTCTCCTGCATGGAAGGTGAGCATTCTACCAGTGAACCATCCATGCACCCCTGTATATTTTTATTTTAGCTTTTTAAAGCATTTTTGAACAAACATAACTTATTCATCTATGTTCCCCACTGCAACCACTGAAATGTAACAAGTGTATTAACAAGACTCTGCCAAGGTCATCAACCTAAATGAAGTTGGTAATACTCGGATAATATTACACATTTATTTCATGAAATCAGGTGTCAAGTTAGAAGCTAGGATCAAATGTAAATACAGAACAAATCGCTGGCTTTTATTATTTATTTACAATACCTGTTATTCACTTCTTTTTTATGATAATGTTATCCTTTAGCACACCTTTCATATATGCTCCATTTTCCTTAAGAAGATACCCAAGGAATATGGTTCCAGAAGGAAGAATGATGACTTTCCAAGATTCTACCTAAGCTGGCAAAGCATTTTTTTTTAAACATGTGCAACTGGCAGAAAAGGAACATGGAAGAAAGAAATCTTCTCAGAAGCATCCCACCTACTCATCTTTCAAGTGCATTTCTTAAGTCTTTAGGGACTATCACCCCCACACAAAACTACCGATCCCCCATTGTTCCATACTTGGATCACAGCAACTCCTACCTGATACACTGCCTACAGGTTTATGTATTCGTCTTACATTATAAGCCCTGTAAATGAAAGGGCTGTTTTTGTCTTCATCTTTGTATCTCCAGTTTAGCATCATGGTCAGAACATTGTGGGCACTTAATAAATATTTTCTAAATGTATCACAGAATAGATAGAAAATGCTAATGCATTTGTTCTAGTTTGCTAGCTGCCGGAATGCAACACACCAGAGACGGATTGGCGTTTAATAAAAAGGGATTTATTTCCTTAGTTCTTCAGAGGAAAGGTAGCTAACTTTCAAATGAGGCTCTTTCTTACATGGGAAGGCTCAGGGTGATCTCTGCTGGCCTTCTCTCCAGGCCTCTGGGTTCCAACAACTTTCCCCGGGGTGATTTCTTTCTGTATCTCCAAAGGCCTGGGCTGAGTACTGAGATAAGATATGCTGAGCTTGGGCTGTGCTACGTTGTGCTCTCTCATTTAAGCACCAGTCAGTTAAATCAAACATTATTCATTGTAGCAGGCACACCTCCTAGCCGACTGCAGATGTAATGAGCAACAAATGAGGTTCACATACCATTGGCTCATGTCCACAGCAACAGAACTAAGCACCTTCACCTGGCCAAGTTGACAACTGAACCTAACTACCACAGCATCTATTTAAATCACATTATTAACATCCATAAGATCTGCAGATCTGTATTTAAAGACATATCTTACAGGAAATGAAATTTAATATGTTTGATGACTTTTAAACTGTATTAACATAATTAAAGTGAGAAAAACTACTACTACTGTACAACCCACAACAAAGGTCTGAGTTCTGAACACCTAAAGAAGGTTTGGCAAGAAACCTTTTTATCACTACATAGATATTTATGTATCATAAAACCAAAGCCTCCTCTTTGAAGCCTGAAGAATACAGCAAGCATACACAGAAAGGAACAAGAAGGAAACCATGAGGGGTGATGCACTTTGTTGTCCACAAAAAATACAGCTATAAAAGGTTTATGCCTCATGTATAACATTAATTATTATTATTATTTATTATTTTTTCTTGCATGGGCAGGCACCAGGAATCAAACCTAGGTCTCCGGCATGGCAGGCGAGAATTCTGCCACTGAACCACCGTCACACTGCCCCATTTATGATAACTTTTTAAAGGAGTTTAAAAGAAATTTCCTGTACCTCCCACTCTCACATGTTCATTCTGTTTAATATTTCCATTCATTTTCATAGACTTATTGACCAAAATGACACAGACTGGAGTACACTGCAGACAAAGCCCACTAGAGTCACCTGGAATTAAAGTGTATAATTGAGTATCTTCTATCACTTACTATTATGAAAGGTTTGAGGGATTACTAACCCTGGATCATCTGTTTCCCTGCAAGGGGAGGTCTGAAGAATTCACTTGCAGGGAAGAATAAGAAGATAAACTAAAACAGGGTAAAGAATCACCTTAATAAGTTACGTTTTGGGGGGACATTTAACAATTCTCTGAAAATTCTTATTTCCCATAAAGGCTATCTTTAGTTGCCACAGAACTTCACAATCAGAATCGCTCTTCACTATTAACTTCTATTCCATCTTACGTTTTTGTTAATATCACAACCTACTCTTCTCTGCAGTACCTAATCACCGCTTAATAAATTCTAATCATAAAACTCTTGGTTTGCATTACTAACTTATTACTCCATATTCCCTAAAAATCCTTATTATACTCAAAATGTGTGGCCTTTTTGTAGCAAAAATGTAGAAACTGACCGGCAGTGTTTAAAAACTTTACCTGTGGCAGGGACACAGGTTCTCATGGTCTATTTGAGTGTATGTAGAATCTTATCCTATCTTCAATATTCTATTTTCCAACTTCATACCTGGCTTATCTGACAAGTACCTTTGATGGTCCTCCCTTACTTCTCAAAGACCCCCTCATGGTCTGACATGACTAACCTTCCAAATAATTTCTCCTCAAACTTTTTTCTCTGCCTTACCCGCAGTTACCCAAGTATTATGGTGCTTCGCCTTTCTGGTACTTTTGCACTTGTTTCCTTTGCAGGAAACCTTTTCCTCTCCTTGTGGGTTAAAAAAATATCATTTACCCTTCAAGAATCAGCATAAGTATCAGCTCCACTTCGAAAGTCTTTCCAGATCCCACTCTAGTCTCTCAGATCAACCCAGGTAGGGTTTTCATGCCTAGTTTCTCTAGAGACCACATTTCATGAAAGTAGCGACATATTCGTAGATCACAGTTGATAACATACTGTCTGGGTAAGAGTAAATGCTCGAAAAATGTTTGATGATTGAACAACAGAGCTAAAACCAGGACCTGACAATTTACAAGTCCACTGTAAAATGACAAGGACCAAGGTAACGGGGAAGTCATGGTTTTCTTCACTTGCCCAGGTAGGTTCCAATTTTTTGACATCTGGAATTCCCAGTTTCGAAGTTCTGGGAGGAAATGGGTTTTATCCTCTCCACTTCCTGAGTCCTGGAGGGACACAAGAGTGCTGGGCACAGGTGACATATTGCCCTGGAAACAGGGTCAAGGGACCGACAAACTTTTTCACACATGATCAACGAAGAGAAGGAACGTTCTTTAGCCCCCGAAAGACTGAAACTGGCAGATAAAAGAGAACAGGAAGGAGAGAGTAAGAGTACGAAAGACTGGGACTGGAGGATGAGAAAAAAAAGTGGCAAACGCACGAAAAGGTGCTGCGCTTGGAGGCGGAGAGAAGAGAATATGGAGGAGGAGGAGAACCGGGCCAGAGGCTCCCGACAGCAGCTCTGGGAACGAAGCCAGGGGCAAGGCGCGAATGGGCTCAGCGCAGGGAACCCGGGGCCTGAGAGCTGGAGGACGAGATCGCCCTCAGCTTGGGGCTGGCGATGTCGGACCCTCCCGCCCCCTGCGCGGCGCGGCCTAATCTACGGCCTCGCGTCCGGCGCGGTCCTGGCTGGCGCTCCCGCCCCAGCTTCGCAGCCAGGCCGGCGGGGTGGCGACGAGGGGGCTACTTACCCGGCTCGCCCAGACGACCTTCCCCATGGGCCGGAGTGGCGGCACCACGGAGCCGGGGCCGAGACGCGCAAGCTCCGTACCGAGCCCGGAAGCGCGGCGGCCAGAAGAGGAGACGCACCCTGCGTAAGCCCGCCGACGACACCGGGCCACGGAGTCAGCGCCAACTCCTACGCCAAATCCGGAGGGGCTCCGCGGCGCGGGGATGAAGGAGCGTGCGCCGCCAGTAGAGAGGGGACGCCTGTGCCACGGCGCCGCGTCTGCAGCGGCACCTCTCGGTGGGAGGTCGGTACTGCTCTCCCTCCTCCGCCAGCGTCTCTTTCTTTCACCAAAAGGTGTCGCAGTGGCGCAAGTTATTGAAATCTAAATAGTAGAAGAAAGTGGCAGTGACCCCAGATGGGCAGAAGAAGAAATGGTCCAGGACAACCGCGATCTTCTCGATAGCTAACTGTTTTCTAACAGGGTAAAGGAGAGAATCTCTTCTGGTTCTCCATTCTAATGCAAAGAACTAAAAATAAATCACCATAGACGAGATGAATGGAAATATTCACAGCAAAATAAATGGCAGTGAGCATTGAATTGATTTGCCTATAAGCCTCAGGATTGGGATTGCAGAAATGAAAGTAAATGTTATAGTCCCTCACAATTTTAAAACTACATGACTACAGAAGTTGGAAGGGAAAAAGAAAGTGGGGTTTGGTGTAAATATGCTTATTTTCAGACTTATAATTGGGGGTCAAAATATTTCAAGCTAAATCAAATAATAGATTTAAGCATATGTTTTAGTACAAAGAAACATTAAAAAAAGATAAGATATAATCATATAAAACCCGGTGACTAAGAAAAGGGAGGGCAAGGCGAAAAAGAAAGAAGTAAGGTAGGGAGTCAATAGAGATTCTAAATAGAGGATTAAGAACATCTTGTCATTGATATAATGATAAACCAGAATAAAAACACAAACCTTTTAAATTATCAAGCAACACACAACAAAACAAACAAAATCAAGTGTGAGATATTTGAAAAAGTTACAAAACAGAAAGTATAAGATGATGACAGAACTATAACCAAATATCTCATGTTAGTAAACATGAATGTGTTAAGCTCACCTATCAAAAAATGCAACTTCAAACTGGAGCACAAGACATAGCTCAATTCTGTATTGTATCTGAGAAGGAATACTAAAATAAGGGGATTCTGAAAGTTTGAAAATAGAAGAATGGAAAAGATATACCAGAAATAAAGAATTCAGGGATCACAAACCTAGTCTTACACAAGCTTGATTTCAGGATGGGGAACATAAGGAGGTTAATAAATATAAGGGGGTACAATTCACAGTAAAGGAAAAAGAATCTGTGCATCAAAGAACATAATTGCATTATTCATAGCAAACACTAAAGGAGATGTAAAGAGAATTAATAGATGGAAACCACTGGTACAGTCCATGACTGATTAAGGGCACAAAAGTAAATAAGGGTAGAGAAGACCTAAAAATGTAGCTAATATGATAAATCTAACATATCAAACTCTGTACCCTGAAACAGAGATTACTGCTTCTTTTTAAGCATCCATGGAATATCCACAAAATTTGACCATATTTTAGGCCACAAACAAAACTTGATATATTCCAATGAGTAGAACCATATCGATATTATCTGATCACAGTCCAGTAAAACTAGACATTAGTAACAGAAAAAAATCCTACTCCTTGGAAATTTAAAAATGCTTATATAATATTTGGGTCAAAAGGAAGACAAAATCAAAACAGTGTAATATATATAGAAGAATACAGAAATGAAAATGACATACTAGAACTCATGGGATTTAACTACAACAATACTAAGAGGAAAATTTATGGTTTTAGATGTTTGCACTAATTTAAAAAATTAGAATGAACTGGGTGAATGAAGCACCCATGGAAGAATTTAGAAATAGAACAACAAAATCATTTTTTTTAAGCAGAAGGAAGTAATTAATGAGGATGAGAGCAAAAATAATGGTATATAAACCAGAAAAACATGAAATTAAGCAATAAATACAACTGATTCTTTGGAAATGAATAGATGAGCTGATAATTAAACAAGAAAAAAGGGAGTAAGCACAAGTATACAAAATATTGGATGATAAGGGGAATTCACCACAAATACAGAGAAAAGTAACTTATCTTAAAAGATGACTTTGTTCAGTTTTATCAAACAAATCTGAAAGTCTGGATGAAATAGATAACTTTTAGGAGAATATAATTTCCCCAAAATGGATGCTACAAGAGTTAGAAAATTTAAGCAGACCAATCATCACTGGAGATTTAGAGAATGGCAAAGAACTACCTTCCAAAAAGGTACCAGGTCCAGATATATCCACAGGGCAATTTTACCAGACGCCTAGGGACAACAAATTCTGTTGTGCTATTTGTTACTGAGCAAACTAAGGAGGAAAACTTCCAAATGCCTTGTTTAAAGCCAACAGATACAGCCCAAAGAAAATTTTATTCTTTTGTCATTTGTGATTTTCAATGCAAAAATCCTAAATAAAATATTAGCACAAAGAAGTACATTGGGACAGAAGTTCTCAGTCCTAGGCTGAGGCCAGTCTCAGGGTTGCTGGGGATCTGCCCTCTTTTAGAGCAGAGAAAAGCCTCGGGAGTAAAGTAAGACAAAGTGCTCAGGGCTACAGTGAGTGCTCAGTCACAATTTTGGAGGGATCCTTCCTGGGTTCAGAGGATTTATTTCTAGGGTTGACTTGGAGACTAAGGCTTATGGAGGTCAACTCCATTTCAGAGGTGACCTAAAGTTGGGGAGGCTTTTCTGGAATGAAATCCAGATTATTGGTTCAAATTTAGTCAGGCTTAAGTTCAGAGTTATAAATAGGTCTGATTCTTGGGTTCAGGCTCACCTGTGAAACCCAAAATTTTCTTAAAGGGCTGTTCTGATTGTCGGAGCCTGCTCATGCAGGTGGTCAACCTCAGCAGCTCTCAGTCTTGGTGGAAGGGAAAGATGGCATGGAAAGAAAGGATTAGACAGATTAAGGAAATAGCCAGAAGTAACACAACTAGGGAGAGAGAGAGAGTTGGGTTGTGGGTTCATGGGAAAGCCAGTGGGCAAGGAGATGTGGAAAAGGCTGGGAAAGGGTGGTACCAAAGTCTCAGTAGAAGAAACTTTGTTTTAGAAATGCAGGCAATGGCTCGAACTAGTAGGAGATTAAAATCTCGCTTAGTATGAGTGAAGGTAGGTCCTTAGCTGTCTCTCTACCCAGTCTGCAGCAGGAGATGGACAACCCACTGTGCTGTGGACAGCACTCCTTCCTGGGGGCCAGAGATTTGTTGAACAGAAGAAATAGATGGAGGTCTTATTTACCGTGGGTTCACACCCATGGGTGTGTGGATTAAGATTAAGAACCTATGTTTGTTTGGGTCCATAATTCCATCTACCACAAACACCATGGAAATCCCTGTACATGCTCTTAAAAGGAAAGTATAATAATCTTTTTTTTTTTTTTGTCAGTGTTTTTTTTTTTGTCTTGGGCATTGGTTACCTCACACATGAACTGGACCTGGAGGAAAAGAAAAGAGGTTCCTGGCAGACTGGGGAGGAGGCCCTGGTATTTATTTAGATAACTCTCTTAACAGTTCTGTGAGATTGTATTATTCCCATTTGACAAGTGATGCTTACTTAGGTGAAATGACATTCCCAGGGGCATTTAGCAAGTGGTAGAGTCATGATGAGAACACGGTATCTATCTCACCCCAAAGTCTCTGACTCAACTGACACTTAAGAGAAAAAGTGAGCCTTGGGCTAAACTTTTAAGGACACTTAAAATTTGGTTCATGAGAAAGAAGAGAAGTCATTCTTTTTTTTTCTAATTTTATTTTAGTTTATTTGAAAGTTTGAAAGTCATACTTTATGATTGAAATTTCCCTTCTCATTATAATTTCATTTTGTTAAAGCACTTACTTTTTTGGTTTGGGTTCAGGTTTAATCTTTTTCCTGCAGCAGTTTCTATTTTGGTAGGAGTCCCTTGGTATTAGAACAATTATCACTACAAAACAAATGACTTCAAACTTTGCGTCTGAAAACCATAAACACTTACTAACTCTGGGGAATTCAAATAGAATAAAAAGGTATCCAAAGAAAAGTAAAATTCTCTCTTCTACCTCTGAATTCCACCATCCACCTACCCAGAGATCATTATACTTTATAGTTTCATAGCATGTGTGTGTGTGTGTGTGTGTGTGTGTGTGTATGAGAGTTTTAGCTTTTTGCTTTGAAATCATTTCAGGCATAGAAAACAATAATAATAACACAAAAACTCATAAGCCCTTCATCCAGACTTCCAAATATTAGCATTTTACTGTACCATCTTCTTTCTCTATTTTTTTTCTGAACAATTTGAAAGTAAATTGCAAATGTAATGCCCTTTTACCACTAAATACTTCAGTGTGTTTCCTAAAAAAACAAGTACATTTTCTCATATGACCAAAGTACAGTTATAAAAATCAGGAAACAAACATTCATGTAATGTGATTATCTAATCTATAGACTTTATTCAAATTTCACAGATTGTCCTGGTAATGTCCTTTTTTTTTCTTTTTTTTTTTGGCATGGACAGGCATGGAGAATCGAACCCAGGTCTCCAGCATGCCAGGCGAGAACTCTGCCACTGCACCACCATCGCCCGCCCTGCTAATGTTATTTATAGCAAAAAAAAAAGAAGTTTTCTTTTGCTATAAATCCAGTCCAAGTTGCATGTCTCTTTGAATCTCTTTCACCTGGAAATCTTTCTCTTTCCATAGATAACTTTTACAAAAATCACAACTAGAATAATTTTCTGTATTGTTATGTCTCTACTTTTTCTCGTTTAAGATATCTTGGATATTTTCCATTTCAGCACATATATATCTACCTCATTCTTTTTACAGACCACACAGTACACCACATCAGTCCAGATGAGCTAGATCATACTGTGATAACAAACACCAAAACCTCAATAGTTTAAGACAAGAAAAGTTAATCTCTTGTCCAAGGGGACTCTGAGAGGTCTGGGTGGCTCTGGGGCTGCTGTGCTCCCTGTGGAGACTTAGTGCTCTGGGTCTTATCTCCTGACCCTTCATCCCGACTTGTGTTTCTAGAATTGCCGCAGCAAAAAGGAGTGCAGAGAATCTCACATGGGCTCTGAAAATGCTTCTCGAATTCCAGGGGCCAAAGCAAACCATGTGGGCATGTCCAACTTTTCAAAGGACCAGGCAAGTATATCTCTCATGAGCTCAGAAGGGGAAAAGGTAACACTAGTAATGTCTACTTCATATACCATTGAGTGGTCATACCATAATTTAAGTATTTCCTTATTAATGGACATTTAGGTTGCTACATTTTTTTTGCAAACATCTTTTTTTTTTGTATGCTGTATGGCAGGGTCACATTTCATTAGTTTTTTTCCACGTGAGTATTCATTGTTACAGCATCAATTGTCGAATTTCTTTGTTTGTTTGTTTTGCAAACATTTTTCATACTTATGTGAGAGTGAGAAGTGGATTTGCCAGAGCAAAGGAACTGGGCGTCTAAATTTTTGCTAGATTGAAGCTGCCATTTGGGGCTGTGTGCAAGACGAGTCACCAGAGGAAGCTAGGTAACAGAGACAAGAGACAGAAAGGAAAACAAAGAGAAGAGATGAAGGAGAGAGTCAACATCAAGCCTGACTTTGAATCTTGACTGCTCATAATTTCCACTAAACCTCAGGGTATGCTCATCTCCTTTTTACTTCTGCACATTAGAGTGGGTTTCTGTTCCTTGCCATCCATGCATTGTGCCAGGCTCTGAAGCGGGACAGAAAGAGAGGTGGCATGATGTCATTCTCGTTTAGATTTTCAACCCATTAAAGATTTGGGCCAGGGAAGGAGCCAAAGGCTCATTTATTGAACAAGTTTTTGAGGGGGGGTTATTCTTGAGGTAGAATATGCTTTATTTAACTTTTTTAGGGGAAATATTAACTTTATTGTGTATAATTCTAACAAACATACACAGTGTGCACATTCCCACAGAAAGAGACAAAGATCTTTCTTTAAAATATGCTGAGATGAAATAGATAAGCTCCATTACTGAACACACAAAAGAAATGTTATAGTCAAGGGCGAAAATGAAAGGAACTTAATCGGAATAATGTTTTGCCCCAAAATAGCAAATCTAGGATTTAAGTATGGAAAGAGCAGCTGCTAAAACTCATGAATAAAATGCTGGATACAGGGTAGGTAACTTGACAAATACTTCTCTACTTCTTTGGAACCTCCCTCCCAGATCACCCCCCACGAATTCCAAGCTTGGCCCTCGGAGCACAACAGTCAAATGTGACTGAACTCCCCGTCACTTTTGTGATATTTCACAACAGAGTGAGCTTTAAAATTTTTGATTTCTTGTTGAGACAAGACATATCTGAATCTAATTCTCCTGAAGAGAAGATAACAAACATAAACTTTCATTTACCTTTTAAGACAGAAAGTGAATCTATTTAGTGTCTCCCATAGTTCTTGGCTCTTTACAAAGCTCTGAAGGAGAAGGACTGACCAAGATGGAAAGTTTCTAAACCAGCTCTCTCCTACCTGCCGAGCAAAGCACAGGTAGGGGTGTAAAGGCCAGAATTTTGTGTCCAGAACTTTAGGGAATCTCTTCAAGTTGAATCTGCTATCTACTGACCCTTCTCAAACTGCTTGAGGTCTCCAGTTTGCAGTGTTTTTGCTACTACTCCCCATCTTTTTATTTCTTTAATAATATAATTTATCATTTTATTAATAAATATCAGAGGCACTTAACTATAGTTCAACAAGTAATTATAATAAAACAAAAACTGTATAAAGCAAAGAGTTAACATTACATGTAATATGAAAGTATTAGAAAAATAACTTTAAAATACATATTTAAAAATATATATATGTTTAATTGAGATAGCTTTACTTACTGTACAGTCCACCCAAAGTATACAATCAGTGGTTCACAATATCATAACATAGTTGTGTATTCATCATCATGATCACTTTTAGAACATCTGCATTGCTTCAGAAAAAGAAATAAAAAGAGAAAGAAAAACACCATATATCCCGCACCCCTTATCCCTTCTTCTCATTGACCGCTAGTATTTGAATCTACCCATTTTTTAACCTTTTATCCCCTCCACATTATTCATTTATTTTTTGTCCTTATTTTATTTTATTTGCTCATGTGTCCATATCCTGGATAAAGGGGGCATCAAATACATGGTCACATTGTAAAAGCTATAAAGTTATTCAATCATCTTCAAGAATCAAGGCTACAGGAATACAGTTTAACAGTTTCAGGTACTTCCCTCTAGTCACTCCAATACACCGTAAACTAAAAAGGGATATCTATATAATGCATTAGAATAGCCAAGATAACCTCTTGACTCTGAAGTCTCTCAGCCACTGAAATTTTATTTTGTCTCATTTCTCTTTCCCTCCTTTTGGTCAAGAAGGCTTTCTCAGTCCTATCTCACACTGCCAGAGAGATTTATATTCCTGGGTGTCATGTCCCACATACTGGGGAGGGCAGTGAGTTCACCTGCCAAGTTGTCTTAGAGAGAGAGGCCACATCTGTGCAACAAAAGAGGTTCTTTTGAGGTTCTTTGGGGACAACTCTTAGGCATAATTATAAGTAGGGTTAGCTTCTCCTTTGAAGGAGTAAGTTTCATAGGGGCAAATCCTGAGATTGAGGGCTCAACCTATTGAATTGGTTGTCCCCACTACTTGCGAGAAAATCAGGAATTCCCCAGATGGGGAAGTTCAATCTTTCCTCCTTTCTCCTCAGCCCCCAAAGAGGATTTTGAAACTACTTTTTATTCTCTGCTCAAATTACTCTGAGATGTATTGGGGCATCACACTAACCTGGAAAAAGCAACAAGAACTCACTCCCTATTCAAGATTCCATGTAATTATGGTGTTCAAATAAACTGACCATACAAGTTAAATTAGACAATGTACTAACAGAAATATAAATTTTGCACTAAATATCACTTCCTTTGGTCTCACACAGAAACTGAAGTTTTAAAATATAGATTATATCATCCTTTACCCTGTATTCTGTTTTACCTTAGTCCTATCCAGATCAGCTACATTCATACCTCTACTTGAATTCTGATCACTTTTTCAATATTTTTAACAGTTGCAGTATGGGGTAATGCTGACTTTCATAACTTCAGAGGTCATCACACAAATTCCTGAAGTTCCAGGAATGTCCAGGTTATATACAAATAGCTCAGGATCTCAGACTTTAGAAAAAAACAGTTACAACTCCAGAATAGATGTGATTGCTGTAAGAGCTACAAGCTAGGAATCTTTACAATAGGCCCCAACCTGATAACCCAGGCTCTCGACTTCAGTTCTTCAAGTTTATGTCTTACAGTTAGTCCTGATGAGTGAGGCATGATAATATTTGTCTTTTTGTTTCTAACATTTCATTCACCACACTGTCCTCAAGTTTCATTCTCCTAGCTGCATGCCTCAAAACTTCATTACTTCTTGTGGCCGCTCGGTAGTCCATCGTTTGTATACACCAGTTTCCCCTCCATTCCTCAGTCAATGTATGCTTAGGCCATTTCCATCCTTTGCAAATTGCAAACACTGCCGCCATAAACACCAGTGTGCAAATGTCCATTCATGTCCCTTCTTTCAGTTCCTCCAGGTATATACCTAGCAACAGGGTTGCAGGACCATATGGCAACCCCACCACTAGCCTCCAGTGGAACTACCAACTGTCCTCTAAAGGGGCTGCATGTCTCAGCTTCTCTACCAACATTGAATAGGTACATCTTTCTCCATATTTTTCTAGCACTTGTTTCTCTCTGTTCATTTTTAAACAGTTTTATTTGCACATCATACAATCCAACCAAAGTAAACAATCAATGGTTCCCGGTATCATCACATAGCCATGCCTTTGCCACCACCATCTGTATAAGGATATTTCCTTTTCTCCGGCAAAGAATCCCATACTGCTGCCCCATATCTCCTGCTTATTGACATTTAATTTTTGCATATTTGCCTTTGTTACATTCAGTGGAAGCATATTACAATGTTACTCTTAACCACAGGCTCTAGCTTGCACTGATCGTATTTTTTCCTGCTTACCATACCATTTTCAGCACCTTGCAATGATGACATTCATTTGTTCTCCCTCATGCAAAAACATTCTTATATTTGTACATTTAATCACCATCATTGTCCACTCTAGGCATTCCTAAGTTATACCATCTCAGTTTCTATCCTCTATCTTTCCTTCTCGTGTCATACATACCCCCAGCCATTCTCCCTCAACCATACTCACATTCAACTTCATTCGGTACTTATATTATTGTCCTACCATCAGATAGTATTGTGCTATCCATTTCTGAATTTTTACAGTCAGTCCTGTTGCACCTTCTGCACTCCTTCAGCACCAAATGCCCAATCTCTACCCTCTCTCTATCTCCTGATAAACTGTTCTTAACTTTAACTCTCAAAGCTCACTCATTAATGTTAGTTCATATTAATGAGACCATACAGTATTCGTCCTTTCTCTCTGGCTACTTTCACTCAGCATAATGTCCTCAAGATTCATCCATGTTGTTACATGCTTCATGACTTTATTCTGTCTTACAGCTACATAATTTTCCATCATATGTATATACCAGTTTGTTTAGCCACTCATCCGTTGATGGATATTTGGACTGTTTCCATCTCTTCACAATCGTGAATAATGCTGCTATAGACATCGTTGTGCAAATGTCCATTTGCATCCTTGTGTTCAGTTCCTCTGAATATATACCCAGTAATGGGATTGCTGGATCATATGGCAATTCTATACTTAGCTTTAGAGAAATAACTCATAAGAAGATAAAAATATGGATGAGTTGTATCACCACATTCCTGTATGAATTGAAAAAAGAATACAATTAGAAATGTAATAATTTAAATATTTCTCCCGTCTGCTAATACATTTGAAACATCAAAGACCCTTGGAACTTACCAAAGGTATTAAACGGATGAATACAAAATCATTGGTTACAGTCAAGTGAATTCCTACATGATACTAGGAATCAAGGTGAAATTATGAAAAAAAAATCCCATTTACAAAAGTAACTACAAATAAAAAATACCCAATGATCAACTACCATAACATATTTCCAAATAGTCCCTTTACGGGGGAGGTGACCAAGATGCTTCCATTTTAGTTCTCTTCCTCTTCTCCTAAAACCCCACGATAGGGCTAGGATGGCCCCTAAAAGCTTTCCCACCTCCTCTCCCAGCTGTGCTAGCTCAGATGATCCCTAGTTATCTGAGTCCCCTCAAGCTCTTTCATCTCCACCCCTTCTACCTCTACAGGGTAGAGAAATAAGCTGTGGATTCAGAACTCCTCCCTGCCCCACATCGCCTCTTCTCATCACCAACTGGCTCACAGAGGCCACTGCAGGTGCACCTTAAAGAGGTTAGGAGCCAGACCAGAGCCAGAGCCCAGGAGCCCTCCCCACTGGCTATTTTGCTGAGCCCCTGAGGAGCTGCGGCCATCAGCACCCACCTCCTTTTGGTTGTAGTTTTGGGTGTTCCCAAGTTATTTGGTCATGCGTTTACAAACAACATTGAGGGTTGCAGACCACATATGCAGTTACATCCATTGTTTAGGAATTTTCTAATTTAATTATCAGTAGGAAATTTATTTCCCTCATCTAGTATATCAGAAGTGTCACCCTTGCCTCTGTTTGCTGTCAATAGTAACTAATACTACATTTATTTTATAAACTAAGAATCGGAGGCATAAAGAGATGGAGGGATATAATCCAGGTCATACACCTATCAGGTAGAAGGAACAAAATTGTGGAGGTCTACAAGAAGAACACAACAAGAATGCTTATGAGACAAGAGGACTAAGGGCCTGGTTCAGGCTGAAGATCAAGTATTTGCAGGAGCACCCAACTGAACAGGTCTTGTGATTTTTGTCCGGCAGGGCACAGCAGGGGAGGGTGGAAGGTGGATGGTAGAACTAATCAAAAATTGGCAATGATAGGGGCAGCTGTTCTAGAAAGAAAGGAGATGAGAGAGATAATTGGGCTAGCAGGGCAGAGGTTAGAATGAAGGCTACAGCATATAAGAGGGACAGATCCTGGAGGAGGGCCAGAAAGGGGAGGCCACTCTGGGTAGAAAACATGTTACTTAAGAAAACAGTGTGACTAAAATTATAATTTGAAGTACTCTCTGTATAGTGATATTTTTGATATATTACAGGGGATGATTTTGTTTCCCTTTATATATCATCAAGCAGTTTTATCCATTTTCCAGAAATTTTTAAAAGTTCTTTCCCTATATTTATTTCTTCCTAAATCATTCTCCACAGTTATTCTTGCTCTGTAGTTTTCCTAATAGCAAATATTTAGGCACAAAGTAAATACTTAATGATAAAGTGAAATTTCAGTAATGTTGGGTAACAATTTACATGTTTAAATTAAATTTAAATTTTTTCTTTTAGAGATAATGTAAATATATAAAAAGAAAGCCTCTAAAAGATTTTTATCAATGTATTGTCTCTGGATAAATGGAACAATAGGGGGTTCTTTATTATTATTATTAATATTTTTGCTTGCTTGTCTTTTTTTTTATTTCCCACAATAGGCTTGCATTGCTTTAATAAGAAAACTAACGAAAGGAACAATTCATTTTTAAAGTAGGTAGAATTTTCTGAGGTTGTTAAAAAGTTTTCATTCATTTTCCATCAATGATGCCTCTTCTCCTTGTTTGACAATATTTTCATTATTTAAAAAATTGTGTTGATTGGTCGAAATTCATCTTTTCAGTAAGAAATTTACATTTTGTAAGCACAACTTTTGTGCATGCTTTACGGATTCAGTGTGGATATTTTTCAAATGCCAACTCATCCTTGGCACACATCGAAAATGGCCAATGAAATGATAAAATGCCTTTATCCTTCTCTAGTGGCGGGATTCCTGCCCTCCAACGCTGTGAAACCCAGAGCGCTGTTCGGGGCAACGGTGCGCGATGACTCCCGGGTGTATCACCCATCACGTCCTCCAACCCGCACCGCGGAGCGCGGGCAGTCGGCAGGCCTCGGTCGGGGGCTTTGATCACAAGGACAGCTTTGAGTCGAGCACCTTCATGTGGTCCTCGAGCTGTGATCAGGTCACGAAAGCAGATAACAGACTTACGTGGCAGGATCGGGAAATGAGTTTATCTGTGATCAGAGGTTTCGAGGGATTAGTAACTCTTTCAAGTTAAGTGCTCTGTCTCCTTGGAGCGGAAGTGTTGAAATGAGCAGTGGTGACAGCTGAGCACAGAGGTGAACCGCTCTTGGAGGCCAGGAGGTGGGACAACACAGTCTCAAGGACCAGGGCCAAAGGTGGATGGTTCTCAAATTTTAATTAGAGCGACCTCTCGCCCACCAAATCTCATTTCAACCCTCCGTCCCAGGGTTAAGTGAGAAGGCAAGAGACTTCTGCTTATTTGAAAAAGAGGCACAACTTTAAATTTTTTTTAATTTAATTTTCATTGTGAAAAATAACATACATTTTAAAAAGCAATAAATTTCAAAGCACATTGCAACAAGTAGTTATAGAACAAATTTCAGAGTTTGGTGTGGGTTACAGTTACACAATTTTAGGTTTTTCCTTCTGGCTGCCCCAAGATACTAAAGACTAAAAGAAATATCAATATAATGATTCAGTACTCATACTCATTTGTTGAATTCTATCTTCTCTGTTATAACTCCCCCTTCTCCTTTGATCTTTCTCCCAATATTTAGGGGTATTTGGCCTATGCCCATTCTAACTTTTTCATGTTGGAAAAGGGTGTCAGTAATATGGGATGGAAGATGGGAATAGTTGATGTTCTTGGAGAAGCTGGCCCCTCTGGGTTTCGGGACTTATCTGGCTGAGGAACCCAACTGGAAGTTATACATTTCTGGAAAGTGATCATAGTGTATGGAACCTTTGTAGAATCTCTGATAAAGCCCTAGTGTTCTTTGGGATTGGCAGAAATGGTTTTGGTTGGAGTTTGGCAAACCGTGGTAAATAGTAATATCTAGCTGACGCTTGTATAAGAGTAGCACCCAGTGTAGCCTCTTAACTCTATTTGAACTCTCTCAGCCACTGAAACTTTATTGTCACAATTCTTTTCCCCCTTTCGGTCAGGAAGGCATTGTTAATCCCACAGTGCCAGGGCCAGGCTCATCCCTGGGAGTCATCTCCCATACCAGGGAGAAGGTAGCCGTTCACCCTGCATGTCAGGTCCTATGTGGTAGGGAAGAGGCACACCCGTAAAGGAATATTTTCCATCCCCACTCACCTTCTCATTCTCCCCCAATGCAGAAGGTGGTGATAGGGATCCTTAGAAGCTAGACAAAGAGAGAGAGAGAACTTTGTAAAGGTACAGAGAAAGCATATATTTATAGAATGGTGACATACAGGATGGAGAGAATGTGGAGGAGAGCTAGGGGGGCTGGAAATGAAAGGGATGTCACTCTGGGTGGGAAACACATTAGTTAAGAAGGCAGTTTAACTGTGTTGACCTTGTGCTAGGAATTTCAACACAAATCATTACATTTATTCCTAATGACTCAGTGAGACGGGTGTTATGACCATTTTTCAGAACAGGAAACTGAGGCTCAGAGAGGTTAGATAATTTGCTGAAGTTACACAACGAGTAAATGCCTGAACTGTGGTAAGGACCCAGGTCTGTCTGATTCAGAGATTAGTACCCTCTTTGGTACATTAAGTCATCTGGTTAGGAGAAGGCAATTTACTGAGCCGTACAAAGATTCAACCACCAGACATATCTCTGTCCCTCAACAGTTTGGTGTCTGCATCCCCTTTGGAATTCTCCTATCATTCCCATTCTGCCAAATGAGATTATTTATCAAGCCCTTTCTATGTACCAGATTCTGGGCACAGTGATTTACACATTTTATCTAATTTATTCTCTATTTAAAATTTTGTGTTATGGTAACATATATACAACATAAAGTTCCCCATTTTTACCACTTTCAAGTATACATTTCAGCAGAATTTTATTCACAATGTTGTGCTACCATCCATACCCAAACTTTTCCATCACTCCAAAGAGAAACTCTGAACCCATTAAGTATTAACTCCCTACCCCATCCCTGGTAACCTTTCTGTCTCTATGAATTTGCATATTGCAGTTATTTTATATTGGTAGAATCACATGACATTTTTCCTTTTGTGTCTCATTTATTTTAATCAGCAAGATATCTTTGGGGTTCATCTATAATATAGCATGTATCAAAACTTCGTTCCTGTTCACGGCTGAATAATATTCTATCATACAGATATGCCACATTTTGTTTATCCGTTCATCTGTTGATGGTGGCTTGGGTTTCTTTCATCTTTTGGTTATTAGAGTAATGCTGCAATGGACATTGGTTTATCTAATTTAGTCTTTTTTACAAAGATCTTTCCAGGTAGCTATCATCCCCATTTACAGATAAAGAAATTGCATCTTTGAGAATTTATTTACCCAGTTCCTAAAATACTTGAATCCAGAGCTCCCTGATTCCAAAGCCTATCCTTTTAAACTCTATGCCTTATTGGACCTATTAAACATGGGCAGAGAACCGGGTCACTTTGACATACCGTCTCTACATAGTGGAAAACATTTGTAAGATATTTATTTCTAACAACATTCCAGTATGATTTAAAATTTTGGCAAAATGCTTAGATTTTATTCAATTCCAACTTGGAACTTTTGAGTCCAGTTTCTTAGAAAGTGATCCTAATTCAGTATTTTATTTTAGAAACTCAAAACTTTATTTGGCTTTGAATATCAAAATCAGAGCTTAACAAGAACTTCTGCTTTTAAAAGGGAGAAGTAGAGATGAAACTGCCCTTTATCTTTTCAGATAATACCCTTAAGCTACAATAAAATATGAAACAGAAGTGCAAAATCCACCTATATCCAGAAGACATCTCTGACTCTGGACCAAGAGAAGGTCTATCATAATGGAAAAAAAAGGTTCAGGACAATGCTCCCTAAAGTTGAACCTCTCAGAGGCACCAGGACGTCACACCTCTCCAAAGTAAGGTGCTTATACTGATGAGCAAAGCCAATGTTCCCTTGTTTGAATCAATAGAAATGGGCACGCAGTAAATGGAGGGAATATTTCTATACCACATTTGAAATTTAGGGGAAGTAGAGGAGGTGAGACAGAAGAGGCCTCACGCTTTTGCAAGAAGCTATCTATGTTTGGCCAGGGCAGAGGAGAGAAACTTCATGGTAAAGTATCCTTGCTGCCATTGGAGAGAAATAATATGCTGACTTCACATACATGCTCCCTCTATCTAAGAATTTCTGTTAATCTGACCACAAGCCTAGGATTGTCCATACTCCAACCTCCCACAAATAGCTTGTTTAGGATGGACTTAATTCATTCCAATTTCCATTAAAAGAGAAAAGATAGCTGTATTAGTTTGAAAGCTGCTGGAATGCAATATACCAGAAATGGAATGGCTTTTTATAAAGAGAATTTAATAAATTACAAGTTTATAGTTTTAAGCCTATAAAGATGTCCAAACTAAGGCATCCAAGGAAATTTACCTTAATTCAAGAAAAGCCAATGAGTCAGGAAAACCTCTGTCAACTGGGTAGTCACATGGCTGGCATCTGCTGATCTCTTGCTCCTGGGCTCCATTGCTTTCAGCCTCTATTCCTGTGGGGGTTCCTCACTTTGCTTCTTGTGGGGCTGGCTCTCATCTTTTGGCTTCCCTTGGCTCTCTCCAGGTTCTGGCTTGCTTAACATCTCATGGTGACATCCGCTGGGCTTCAAGCATCTCTAAACATGTGTGTCTCTCTTCTCCCAGTGTCAGCATCAAGTCAGCTCTGCTCTGAAGTTTCTGTCATTTCTCCAAAATGTTTCCTCTTTTAAAGGCTTCCAGTAAACTAATCAAGACCCACTTGGAGTGGGTAGAGTCACATCTCCAGCTAATCAAATTTCACACACACAATTGGGCACGCCACATGTCCATGGAGATAATCTAATCAAAACTTTCCAACCTACATAATTAAATTAGGATTAAAAGAAATGGCAGCCTCCACAAGATTAGATCAGGACTAAAACATGGCTTTTCTGGGGTACATATTACTTTCAAACTGGCATAGTAGCCAACACAGATCAATACGGAGTTATATGAGAGAAAAAAAGAAAGAAAGAAAATAGCATAAGAAAAATGTTGCAATGGAAGAGATAAATACTGGGACCAAATATATTGACATGAATTTTAAATATATAATGAAGCTATGGCCTCTATAAAACAAGAGCTCAAAGTAGAGATTCAAGGAAAGATATAATGAAAACTCAGAAGAGGGGAAACCTGAGCTGAAAGTGCTCAGCAAATTAATACAAAAGTGGATCATAGTGGAACTGTAGGGCCTTGTTGGTAGGAGTGTGAAATGGTACAGCCAGTGTCAAAATCAATATGGCCATTCCTCAAAAACTTAGATATAGAATTGCCCTATGACCTGGTGTTTTGGTTTACTAAAGCTACTGGAATGCAATTTACCAGAAATGGAACAGCTTTTAAAAAGACAATTTATTAATTTACAGCTTTACAGTTCTAAGGCCATAAAAATGTCCAAACTAAGGCATCCAGAGAAAGATACTTTGACTCAAGAAATCCGATATCTGTCATATAGGAAGGCATGTGGCTGGCGTCTGCTGGTCTTTGTTCCCGGTTCTGTTGCTTCAAGCTTCTGATACTAGTGATTTCCTCTCTAAATGTGTCTGGGGCTTCACTTAGCTCCCCTGGGATACAACTCTGGGTACTGGCTTGCTTAGTATCTCATGGGAAGGTACATGCTGGGCTCATGTTGGCTCTGAAGCAACTGTTCTCCAAGCATCTGTATCTCTGTCAGCTCTGAACTTTCTCCAAAATGTTTCCTCTATTAAAGGACTCCAGTAAACTAATAAAGACCCACCCTGAATGGGCAGAGTCACATCTCCATCTAATTCAAAGGTCACATCCACAACTTGGTGTGTCACATCTCCCTGGAAACAATCCAATCAAAGGGTTTTCACCCTACAGTATTGAATCAGGATTAAAAGAAACACACCTGCCACCATGAGATTGGATCAGGAAAAGGACATGGCTTTTCTGGGGTATACAATACTTACAAACCAGCACACCTGCCAATACCACTTCTGGGTATATATCCAAAAAACAGAAAACAGGGTCTCAAACAGATATTTGTACATAAGTGTTCATAGTGGCATTATTCACAATAGCCAAAAAGTGGAAACAACCCTAGTATCTGTCAACTGACGAATGGATAAACAAAATGGGGTAAATGCATACAATGGAATATTATTCAGCCAGAGGAAAGAATAAAGTTATGATATATGCAGCAACATGGAACATTGAATAACCTTGCAAACATTATGCTCATAGAAATAAGAAAGGCATACAAGGACTAAAATTAAATTGTATCACTTATAAGAGATGACTAGAAACAGCAAATTCACAGAGGTAGAAAGAAGATGAGAGGTTATTGGGGGAAGGAAAGAGGCAGGACAGAGAAGTGTTTATTTGGAGAAAAAAATAAAATTAAAAAATATTAAAAAGAAAAAAGAAGGGAAAACAGAAGAATGAGAGAAAGTAAAAAGAAGTGGGAAAGTAAGGGCAAAGCAGAGAAAAAAGTGACATGGTGGTTTGGAAAATTTGGATCCCATGAAAAGCTTGCTCATTTCTTTTTTTAGTACATACTACCTACTCCTCCAACTCCCCAGTCTCCAGGCTCCAGAATCTTTTACCCTGTCACTCTCTGCTCCTTCCTGATAGATTTAACTTTTGATCTAATAATTTTTTTAAAAAGCAACAAAATATTTAGGGACTACGAGGAGAGAGCTGAGGACTCATTGCCTCTGAGCTGCCTTTGGGAGGAGCAGTGGGCCTTTAAATTGCTTCTGGTCAGTTGCACTAGTTCTACTAAAATTCACTTTACTGCTATTGCCATTTTAAGGCAGTTGATGCACATTCCAACTTTCCAAGTTTTCATCATCACCTATAGTTGCTTATTCACACTGCGTGACTAAGCTCTGGGCTATATTCCCACAGAGAAGGAAATTGCAAATGGGCACAGGGTACACAAAGGGGACTGTGAGGTGGAAGAACCCCAAGATAACTCACCGGTACCTCAAGTGGTCTCTGCACTGGATATGCCATGCTACACAGGACATACACTGACACGCACCCCCACATTGTCCCCCTAGCAGCTATGAGCTGCCATTTCACGCCTTTATCTCTCAGGAGAATAGCAATGCACAGGTCAGTTGGAATGAAGGATAACTTTAGCTACTTTAATTTGTGAAACTGGTGAACTCTGTAGACCTTAGAAACTCATTCTCTGTCATTCTTCACAACTGGTAAAGGTCCACAGAGATGTCAGGACACCACAATTTCAGATCGTAAACTAGATGACCTTAAGATTCTTTTCACTTCTGCGACTCTACCTCTGATTTCCTTTGAAAGCACAGGAAACAGGAAGAGGGTTCAAAAGAGCCTTTTGGAACCCAGGAGAACAAGGCAGGTCAATCAGTGGCCAAGTCATCTGAAGCTGACCCCTTCAATATCATCTGCAGCCATCCTCCATGGGGGACAAAACAAAGGAGCCACTCTCATTGATGGGAAGAGTACTTTCTTTCCTGGACACCAAAATCTTGCTCTTTGGGTCCGTTTTCAGAAACTTTCCAAAGACAATCTTCCTTCTGTTAACCATTTTCTCTTTCAACAGGCTACCATAAACTTATCAAATTAAATTTTAAAAAATGCATTCATATTCCAGCTCTGCCTATATGTTATACACACATTATCTTCATTGAGCTTGTGTTTCCAGATTTCCCCAGACATTCATTAATAAGAATTTCTAATTTTACTTCTATGGGAGCTTATATTCCCCTGTTAATTTTTATTCCAAAAGGTAATTTATTTCCAAGCTTTACGGTTTTATGCACTAGCTACATGCATTGCATACTATTTAATATCTTGTATAAAAATATCTGATGGGCAGATACATAGATAGAATGATATGAGGGCAGGGATTGGTATGTCGGAGTTCTCTGGATGGGTTTTGTATTATTTTTGCACGTGTCCTGCAAGTTTGAGAGTATTTCAACATAAAAAAGCTTAAGAATGAAAAAACAAGTGATCACTAGAGACCATGCCTTCATCAGCTTCCAAAAGGTAATTTACTTTTACCTTTGAAAGAAGGAGCTTTGAAATGGCATGGGCCTTTGTGCAGCAGCACCCCTCCAAGACCAAGTCACCTGGGTGTGGCTTTAGAGATAACTCATGTGAATTGAACAAGGGAAGGGCTCCCCATCATAACAGTCCTCCAAACCTGTGCATAGGCCCCTTCACCAGGTGCTAGTGACAGGCCTTTGCTTTCTAGGTTGTTACCTTGATTTCATCTTTGCAGATGCAGCTTGGGTGATAGAGGCATTTCTGAATCAAGCTATATGAGCCATGAAAAGGAGAGATACCAGAGAGCTATGATTACTCACCACAGCTTTCTGAAAGAATCTGGGGGCAAGAGAGGTTAGCACGAAGGAGAGGTGGTGAATGGGTGAGCTGCACAATTTTTGTGGGGCTCAGTGCAAAATGAACTTCTTGTTCAAAAACTAAGAAAAGAGCTTTTCCTTTTTTTCCATGGTCTCTCTTAATCTGTTATGGTGGTTTTTAATTGATCTTTAATGTCCTGCTCCCTCAGGCATAGGGATATTTGCTGGGTGGATTCAGACCCTTATAGGCACCCCTGCCTTCCTCTGACTGGGCATGCACAGTGCTCGTGCCCAACCCTCACCCTCCTTACACCTGTGTCCACACCCTCTTCAGGGAAGAGAGAGGCAGCCATGGCTGGGTGGGGAGTCAGCCAGAGAAACACCCACTCAATAGCAAGCCTGTTGTGCACACTCCATTGTACCGCAAGACTTCCTTACAAAATGCACATTCAATGTTAAAATCATTAAGAATTTTAAGACGGTCACTGCAGAGCATGAAACCCCAAGCATGGGGCCTCTGTCCGACTGCACTGGACCTCTGTCTGATATTCCCTGGAAGCTGGCCCTGGGAGGGCACCAGGAGGAACGTAAGGGTAGTGAAAGGTGGAACAACATCTTAAGAATAAGTGTCAGGAGTGAGCAAAACAAGTGTGGAGAATAAAAAGTAGATTTATGTGGCTGGAGCAGAATCATATAGTGGGCTAAGGAGATCTAAGTTGGGATGAGAACAATGAGTCTGGAAAATAAAGAATCTGGGAGAAAATTTTCATGGGTTTTAGGGTGTTGTAATTTTAAGCAAATAAAAACAAAAAGTGGTTAGTGTAAAATGAATAAAAACATAAAGTAATTACCATGCCTGCTGTCTACAAGGTAGAATAGTGAATACAAATCCCTCAGGATCTCCGTCCTCAGGGTTCTGCTGATACCTGGGGATTCAAAAGGACAGTGATGCAATGGTCCTTCAAGGCAACTATTAACAGCAATCATAGAAAACTAAGGGACCTACCTGCTCTTTGCTTCCTGAGTATACCAGGTCCATATGCGTGGAAGGTTCTTTCATGCTCTGTTCAGCATTCGGCTCTGTTACTGGAGGACTGGATATTCAGAGAAATCCATAGCTAAATTGACCTTGGTAAGTGGGATTCACGTTCTTGAGTGCCTGTACAACCTCCAGCTCTGTGGCCAATGTGTTCATATGCTTTTCTTGCTGTATTTAGAGTAGTTGATGACAAAGGTTGGCTAATGACAACTGGTGGAGTCATTTTGTCTTCTTGGTTGTTTAATGCCTCTTCCATGGTGGTTGCTTTCTGGTGAGTATTAATGTATGATATAAAAATCTTCAGATTCATGTCCACTTCCATTAGTCCATTCACACGCCTCTACTTCAGAACTCTGTCTTCAAAACTCCAATCCTTTCCTTTCCAGGCCCCTGATCAGTCAGCAAGACCATTGACCACTGCCACGGAATCTATATATGTTCTCACCCAAGGCCACTTCTTCCATGTAAAATGGTTGACCGTGATGACTTGTCTCACTTTAAATGTATAATCACAAACTCAAGTGGACCATCTGTTTTTTTCTGGTGATCCTACTAAATTTCCATAGTAAATTCACTCTCCCACTATGATAAATTGTATTCATGCCCCAACATTCATTTCCCTTTCTCCTTAGAGGATATACATCCCGTCTGTCCACTGCTCTGTAAGTTGTAATGTCCCCTTAACTCCCTGTCCCGTTGTTGTCATGCTGAGTCAATGGAATATGATTTACTTTTCTTAGAAAAAGCTTTGAGAGTGATGGCATGTTTCTGCAAGCTCTCTTGTTCTACTTCTTTTGTCATAAGACTGGTATGTGCCGGAGAGGGGGCTGCCTTTCGAGCCTGGATTGGAGACTGAAGAAGGCCAAGGCTGAGCAGAGCTATAGCCCACCCTTAGCCTGGAGAAGAGTCACATCCTGGGACAGAACCATGGATGACCTTCAGTTGACATGTAGCGGGAGTGGAAAATAAACTGTTTTTCTTGTAAGCCACTGCAATATTGGATTTATTCATTACTGCAGCAAAACTAACTGATACTCACTTTCACCTTTCACATCTCAAATCTATTAGAAGGTAAATTTCATGAAAATCAGGGACATTATTTTGTTCACTGCTGTTCCTCTGATGCCCAAAATGGTGACTGGCACACAATAGTTGCTAAATAAAACCTGCTGAGTGAGCCCTCTAACAAACCTTGCCTTCCCCTGCTCTCTCCCAGGTGGTGTCATGGTTAGGGACAGGTGTCAACTTGGCCAAGTTGTGGTACCTGTTCATCTGATTGGGCAAGCGCTGGCCTGTCTGTTGCAATGAGGACATTTCATAGGATTAGGTCATGATCACGTCAGCTACATCCACAGCTGATTCCATTTGTAATCAGCCAAAGGGGAGTGTCTTCTGCAATTAGTGATGCTAAATCCAATCATGGGAAGCCTTTTAAGGAGGACTCAGAGGAGACAGGTTCCATTCCTGCTTTGACTGGTGAGCCTCTCCTGTGGAGTTCATCCAGGCCATCCATTGGAGTCGTCGGCTTCGCAGCCTGCCCTGTGCATTTTGGACTCTGCGTTCCTGCGGTCACGTGAGACACTTTCATAAATTTTATATTTGCAAGTGTTCCCTGTTGATTCTGTTTCTCTAGAGAACCCTAACTAATACAGGTGGTGACTTTGCTTCTTATTTCACAGAAAAGATTAAGCCTTCAGAAGAGACCTCAACTCCCACCACCACATTTACCAACAGGCTTGTCTCTGACTGATTACTTGCTGTTGCAGTGGAAGGACTGACCCTGTTAGTACCTGACATTTGTTCTTTCATCTCTGTACCAATTCCTCTGTCCTTTCTCTTATTCAAATACTTTGCACTTGCAATTATCCTCCCTCTCTTCAGCATTGCCATTAGCATAACACAAGCTGTAATAAGTCCCTTCTTAGAAAACAAAAAGTTTTTTAAAACTGCATAGTCCCAAGAAAAAGAAAGAAGAAATGGTTGAAATGGCAAAAACAAAAACAAAACAAATAACAAATGTCCTAGTCCCCTACAACTGTTTTTGGCAATTGCCCTATATTCTCAGCTCCCCTTCAGAGTACAGCTCCTTAGACGTGTTATTTATCCAAGTACCTAAACAACATCTCTTCTTAGATGCCAATTATCAGGACCAAACAAAACACTTGACCCCACCTCTCTCACAAAGTCCTAAATCAGTTTCCATTCTCTTTCCCACTTTCAGTAAATGGCAATGTTTTTCATGAGTACTCAGGCCAAAAATCTGAACCGTACTGGACCCTTCCATTTTCCTTACACTGCTCAGCCAATCAATCGAGCAAGTTCTGTAGGCTTTACTTTTAAAATAGAACCCCAAACTGGTCACTTCTCACCACCTCTGCAGCCATCATCCCAGTCCAAACCATTCTCTTTGCTTGGATAATTGCAAAACCTGACTGTTTTACTTCCCTGCTTTCAACCCTCCAGCAGCTTCCCATCACACTCAATAAAGTCCCATACTCCTTGTCTGGTCTACTGATCCTTGAATGATCTCCTCCCATTCCTCCCCCTGCTTTCCAGACCTGCCTCCCTTACCTCTGGCACCTGGCTTACTTCACTCATGCCCCGCTACGGTCAATCTTAGGATGCCAAGTGCATCCTACCACAGGTATGCTCTCCCACCAAATAGCCACCTGATCCCTCCCTCACTTCATTCAGTGTTCATTCAGCCCTGCTCTGCCCCCCCGCCCCACACCACCTCCTCTCAGGGGCTTTTCCTGACCTCTCAACCTAAAAGAGAATCCTCTCCAGTCCCCATCCTTGGAAGGCTTCACTTACTTTATTATTTTTCTTTGTAACCCTTCTCATTATGGTATTACATTATATATTTGTGCTGATTTGAAAGGATATATGTACCTTATGAAAATCCCATTTCATAAAGGTAGTATAATCCCTATTCAACACTGTATGTTTGAAACTGTAATCAGATCATCTCCCTGAAGATGTGATTTAATCAAGAGTGATAGTTAAACTGGATTAGGTGATGACATGTCTCCACCCATTTGGGTGGGTGTTGGTAAGTTTTTGGAGTCCGATAAAAGAGGAAACATTTTGGAGAATGAAAGAGATTCAGAGAGAACAAAGCAGAACAACATAGAAGCAGAGTCCACTAGCTCTGCTCCACAAGAAGCAGAGTCCACTAGCCAGCGACCTTTGGAGATGAAGAAGGAAAATGCCTCCCGGGGAGCTCATGAAACAGGAAGCCAGGAGAAGAAGCTAGCAGATGACACCGTGTTTGCCATGTGCCCTTCCAGCCAAGAGAGAAATTCTGTGTTCACCATGTGCCTTCTCACTTGAGAGAGAAACCTTGAACTTCACTGACTTTCTTGAACCAAGGTATCTTTCCCTGGATGAATACCTTTGACTGGACATGTCTATAGACTTGTTTTAATTGGGACATTTTCTCAGCCTTATAGCTGTAAGCTAGCAATTTATTAAATTTCCCTTTTTAAAAGCCATTCTGTTTCTGGTATATTGCATTCCGGCAGCTAGCAAACTAGAACAATATTCATCTGCTTATTTGCTTATCGTCTTTCTGCCTTGCCAGAACATAAGCTCTCAAGCATGGTGAGACTCCGCAAAGGCAAGGATTTTGTCTGTTTTGTTCTCACTTGCATATATTGGGTATCGATAAATGGTTGTTGTAATCAGAGCACCAAAGAACAAGGAATTCCCTTCTTTGTATAAAACAGATAAGTCCCAACAAGGGAAACATGGGTAGCAATATGAAATGCATGTGGCTTTTCGAAAAAGATAGGTTGGTAAGAAAATTTGAGACTAGCATTATCTCTACCACTGGATGAAATTAATCTAGAATTTTATCTGTTTATCTATCACAGAATGAACAAAATATTTCACAGCAGGCTGGAAAAGAAAGAAATGAAGTTACTCAAACAAAAAGTTTTGAACTTCTCAGAAAAAGATGAATTTCATCAATTCAAAGTATGTTACTACCCCATCTGGCCAAGACTGATGAAACTGATATTTGGATTCCATGAATTCAGCTACTTGCTAATGTCACTTCTGGGTTCTTCAGACCTTTTTATAGGTGGTTGACTCCTTTGTTCTATTCTAACCCTCCCAGCACCACGTGAAAAATATCTGCCTATTGTGAGGTAATCCTCTGGCCTCATTACTCAGGAAGTCCCTGTTTTTGTTTTGTTTTGTTTTTTCAAGTTCTGAAAGTAGAAGTTGCTGGAAATAATTGCAGAGAAGTTTTTAAGGAGGGGGGGGGGGGGCAAAGTTGCCCAGGACCTAAAATCAACAAAATGTTATACTCCCCACTCACCCCTTTCTACCGCCTTTCCTTGCCCTGTGCTACTCAGCTCAGTTCCTGGATTCTAACTGCTCCTAAGTAGAGGTGAGTTCCGAGTCAGAGAGAACAGACTCTGTTACTAAGAGAAAGGAATTTCCATCAGCAATCTAACCGCATCCAATTCTTTGGTAGTTTAGAGTACAGACCTTCCTGCCTATTGAAACTAAGGTGCAATTACAGCTGTTCCCTTTGTAATATGTTGCATACTTATAGGCACTAGAATCTAATACACCACTATCGAATGCTTTTTCCTCAAATCCAATTCCCTAACATAAAAACCTGATGAAAAACTGTTAAGGCTGATGGCATATTTGGCTTGTTTCCCAAAACCAGAACTCTTAAAGGATTCTCCACACAATCATTCATTCAACAAATAGGTATTAAGTACATATCATGGACAAGGTACTGCACTAGATGCTGACAATATGAAGGTGATGGAAGCATCTAACCTGCCTCTAAAGACCTTACAGTCCAATTGGAATGACAGACATGTCTCCAGAGATTTAAAAATTGGAATAGTGAGTGGCGTGTTCGCTCCAAAGGTTAGATAGACTTGGGAACCCAGACATGATTCCATTTAACTAAATTGTGTGAGTGCGATCAAGTGTCACAACCACAGTGACACTCAGTGTCTTTCTTTGTAAAATGGAAAGTATGAGAGAACACTACCTCATCAGATTGCTGTGAGAAGTCAATGGGATAAAGTATGTGAAATTCTCAGCATAGCAGCAGCTATGGAGCCAGCGCTTAATCAATGCTAGCGGTTATTATCAATATTCCTGGGATGCAAATAAGGTAATAGCTCAGAAGAGAGAGAACACTTCCAGGTGGAGGGATAAGGGGAGGGTTCCTTTAGGAGGTAGCATTTGAACCAGATCTTCCAGAAAGAAATAGATTTGGACTTGTGGATTTGGCACAGAGAACAAAGAAAAGTCAAGTGCATGCTGGGGGAATACAAATATCTGTTGGTTTTTCTTTTTGTTTGTTTGTTTGTTTTTCTGTGGCAAAGACAGTGTGAAGGAGAATAGTGGGGAATTAACGTTGAAAGGTAGGTTAGGGCAGATTATGGAGGGTCTTGAATGTCAGGTAAAGGAGCTTTGGCTTCAATCCAAAGATTCTAAGTTTTGGATAAGAAGAGGGACAAGATTACAGGCATTTTGGAAAGATTAAACTGGAAGCAAAGTGTAAGAATGATGGAGTGGGAGGAGAATCAGTTGAGTCAGGAAAGCCACTTGGAAAGCTATGTAGAAAGTCACCCAGGCATGTCTTCCCTCCTCTTCCAAACACCCACAGCCTATTGAGCTCAGATAGTACCGAAGAGTACACTCTTAGGCAGCCATTACTAATTGATCAGGGCTGGCTCGGGAGATGAACTATATTAACCATCCCCACATGAGAGCCACCCAGAAGAAGTGAGCGTGATTTTTGCTAATATTCACCCAGCAAACACATCCTGCCGTCAAATGTAAATGGGCTAAAGGAATGTGACTTTTTGACAACTTTGGTAGGATCCAACAGTAATGGTCATCATAAGCTGCTAAACAATGGCAGAGGTGATTTTCAATTGTTACTGAGGATTCTATTCGTGATTCATACAGATCAACCATTCTCCTCCTCTTCTCCCAAATGGCTATCTTTTAGGGGTATTTTAAGGACAAGATGATTCACAACAATCAAAAAGCTCCTTGGGAACTTGATGTTCAAGTAGGAGAGGAAGTTATTTGATTGATTGTGGAATTCAGTTTTCCACAGGACCCCCATACCTCATCGAATAAAATCAGGTGGAAATGAGAAACTGTAGAAATTTAACTAAGTGCCACAAAAACAGGATGCACCTGTAGATTTCGTAGAATTTGCAGCAGCGTCCTCTCAATACCAGTTTGAGAGAAATGAGACTGTTTGCCTAGCATCAAGTGGGGCAAAATTTAGTGTTCTTACAATGCTTGCAAATGATAGAAGGTGTCAGTTTCCGTCCATCTACTCACCCATCCATCCACTTAAAAAGCCAGTTTTGAAGGATGGAGTGCTCCAGGCTCTCCTGTTTTGGTTTGTTTGCCATTCTTAGGATTACCAACTTGAGGGATGTGTTTAAAGTTAGTGGGGAACATTTCTGTCCCCTATTTCCCATTATTAATGTGGACTGTCTGAGAGAAAGAACTCCTTGTTGTTTGCTTTTGCATTTTATATACCCTGAGTGAGCACCTTGTTTCTAAATCTTCAATAGGTATTCATTGAATTGAATAATACTAAAGGATGCACCAAGAGCATGTAAGCTATGTGAAAAGCAAGTTGGAGCACTCAGATGGAGATCTCTGGTTCATATCTAAAGGACAAAGGACAGAAAGGCCCGAGACAGCACAGGTCTGGGGAAACAAACTCTATTACTGAACCTAACAAGAACATCAAATATGTAAACAGCAACCATCCTTGATCATTATACTACCACCATCCAAGAACGCCAAGGGATCCCTTCTCTTTAGATTTTGACCTGAGACCACAGCTCAGCACATTGCTCTTCTAGAGAATTGAGACTGAGATGAAGGAGTGGGGCTGCTTTTATGTGGTGCCAGTTGGGTAGTGCAGGGCTGGCCTAATGGTTGAAAGGATCCCTGTAGAATTGATCAGTCGTTTCCCTTTTCAAGTACCCTTTTCCTTTTCTCTTGAGGAGATCTTGAGCATCCTTGAGCAAAGATCATGCCCTCACTTCTTGGATCTTCCCCCAGACATTAGTGGAATGACTTGTTTAATTGCAGGTATTCAGTCAGCATCTGTTGATGGATTACTTGGCAGAAGTGAAATTTTTTTGTCTGAGATTTATCTTTTCCTTTCCTTGGATATCCCTAGTGAGGATCCTAGTAAATAATGAAATGGTGAAGAGGACAACAGGAAAGAGAAGAGAAAAATCATGTGATTCACTGGCTCACAGAGAAATCTGTGCTCAGTATTATTATTATTTATTTTGTTTTTTTCATGGGCAGGCACCGGAAATCGAACCCTGGTCTCCAGCATGGCAGGTGAGAACTCTGCCAATGAGCCACCATCGCACCATCCTATGCTCAGCATTTTAACACATCCTCAAAATTAATTTCAAAATGCATGAACAAGAAATGGACATTTTGCTCAAGATTTTTGTGGGAGGTTGAGGAAAAAGGGTTACAGTTGCAAAGTAAATTTCAAATTATTATTTTCAAATGCTTTTTCTTTCTTTCTTTTTTTTTTTTTTTTAACATGGGCAGGTACCCGGAATCGAAGCTGGATCTCTAGCATGGCAGGTGAGAACTCTGCCATTGAGCTGCTGTGGCCCACCCTCTTCAAATACTTTTTAAAATCTCCTTTAAGCGCTCTATTATTTCCCCAAAGTTCCTCTTATCTTTTTACTCTACCCTAATCTCTTCTCTGCCTTTCTCCCTCAAGCCTACTAAGCCCACTATTCATTAATAGTATGAGGGAAGAGCCTGGGGAATGAAGATTTAGGGTTGAATGCAAAAGAAATGCCACATGTTCCTTTCTTGACCTTAATGTTATCTTGAGCACTTTCTTCCCTAAAATCACTTCTCTAGGAAAGCAATCTTTGAACTGGATTTATCAGAAATAACCTTCTTGCAACAGTTTTGAAACAAAATTTTGACATACGCTTACAGAGAATTTGGCTGAAATTGCTTTAAAACCAGTTATCTATATTTTATATATGTGCAAGTATCTAACTCCACCAACAGCGGTTGGACACACATATGTGTTAGGCACTGTGTTAGGGGACATGAGTTCAAAGACATATTGGCCTGTCCTGCAGAGGCTCACGGTCTGGCTCAGAGGTTGTTAACCTGACACTCTGCAACCTGCCTGCACAGTCAGGGGTTATATGCTGATGTGCATTTTTTTCCAAGAGAGAAAAACCCACGGATTCCATTAGATTCTCAAAAGGGTTCTTAATCCCTCAAAATATTAAGAACCACTAGACCAGAGGAAGAAAAAGTACTGTAAGTAGTGGATTACAATACAACAGGACAAGGGCTGTGATAGAGAGGGAGCACAAAGGATTAGAAAAGACCTCCTTTAGTAGAGGCTACTCAAGTGCCTTACCATTTCAGTTGTCAGCTCATTAAGGGTAGTGGCTTTGATATTTATAGCTTCATATGAGATTACGTGCAATTCACAATTCAAAGTGGATCTCCTCTCCACTTTTCCTCTCCCTTCTTGTTATGTCTCTGCTTAGTGAAGTCAGACATCAACTAGAAAGTTCAAGATCAGGAAACTATAATTGAGTATTTAGTTGCAGCGCAAACTGGAAATACCAACTAATTTAGTGTTTTGCATTAGTCCATCTTAGCACCAAGAGCTGGTCCTTTTATTTTGTCAGAAGAATTGTGGGAGAGATGTGGTACTTTAGAATTTTAAATTTTGAAATTAGAATCAATCAAATACCTAAAGGTATTTTTTCTGCCATTTGACTAGTGGATTTAGGTCTTATTTGGCTACTTGAACCTCAGTATCATCTTGGTTTAAATGTCAGGATATGTTTATGTGACTTAAAAAATGTATTAGCAAGAAACCCTTAGGATAATGTGTCATGGAAGATTGAATCACTTCGCTAGATTTATTGTTTAAAGCAAAATGGCAGAGCCCCCATATTTTGAAAAGGAAATTGAAACATGTTTTTTGTTAGAAGCTCACAGAATCCTATCTAGTTCCGCTTATGATGTGTCTGATTAAACTTGCCAACTCTATTATTATAGTTGCTCTTCTAATCTGAATTGAGACCTGTTGCACTACCCTAAGCATGCCTGCTATCTCATGGGAGACGACCTGATACAGGAACATATGGTGTTTGACTCGTCCACTGAGGCCAACTGTATTAGTCAGGTTAGGCTTAAGTGCTGCAACAAAAGGCCCAACAAAAATGTGCAGAACACTTTCTTTCTTATGTAACAGTTTGAGGCATGTGTTCCAGGCCACAGGTAGCTGTGCTCCCATCATTCAGGAACCTAGGTTGAGCACATGCTGCCATTTTCCAACATCGGCTACCAATATCACTCTGGTCAGGGCCATTTCAGTCAGCAGGAAAGAGGAAAAGCTGGAGATTACCAATTAAGCAAGTGAGGGGGAGGTGGTAAACATCACCTCTATTCACTGAACTTCATCACATAACCACACTTGATCAGGAGAGGCTAGGAAATGTATTCTGTTCTATTCATGTGGCCAAGAAGAAAGGAAGACCAGTTTTGATGGCCTGCTGGTGGTCTGCCCCGTGGCTGTTGTCTATGTATTGGTCCCTGATCTACGTTATGGAATAAATTTCAATTCCATCATGTGTTTATGATATTACTCAGTTTAATGAACATTTATACCATATAGTCATAGCTGAGTTGGCTCTGTGACTAAAAAGAAGAATTTTAAATCAAAAGCATTTTCATGGTTCTCCAACTGGGATTGACTAGAAGAAGCCACAAGTCCTAATATTTCAATGTGAAAATGAAAAGCCAACCTGCAATTCCGTAAAAGTTGAGAAGGAGCTTGCCAAGGTAAATCATCCAATAATATTTTTTTTGGAGTAGTACACAAATACCAGAAAATATGCAATTTCTATGTTCTTCCCTTTTCCCCTAACAAACCTGTGTAGATGAGGTGTAAGGTTTATCTAATGCAGGCTCTCATACTAAGTTCTAACTCAGCAACAGCAGTCATAAAAATAAGCAATTTGATTTAAAAGATACCGCTCTCCAACTACTCTGTTCATTTTAATGGATTATATGTAACATTTAATAATAAAAAATGAAATATACTTAACCTATTTTGATAATATTTTATTATTTTTATTAATAAAATAAAATAAAGTGGATTTAACTTAATTATTATGAGGAGGGATTGGAGAGACTCTGTTGTAAAGCCAAAAATAAATCATGATTCAAATTGCAATTATTTGTGTGTGTGTAGTCAGGAAATTATGATTATTTTAAATAGCAATGAAATAATCTGGGATTAATTTTTACTGTGTACTTTAATCCAAGTGTATCTTATATGTTCTGGTTGATATTTCTTTAATGCTCAAAACCTTTTAAATAAAAGTTGCTAATTTAAATTTTACTTAAATCTAATAGAAGAAAAAGAAACTGCTATAAAACCGTAGGTATTACTGAACTTCAGGTAATCATAGTTTTCCTACAAGAACTATTAATTCCAAAGACCCCCTACAATTAAAAAAAAATATGAAAAGCATTGAAAGCTTGGAGGTCATTATAGTTTTGTTCGCGTCTTCATTACAATGAACACATGTGCCGATCCTCTGAGTTGGTCTGGTTTTCAAATTTTGGCCTCATTTTCCTTTTGTTTTCTTATTCCTGAACAGTGGTAACCAGACTTCCCCTTCTTCCTTCCTTTCTGAATAATTCAGACCTAAAAGTCATTAGGTGGAGCAAAACAAGGGAGGTGTCTGTGGTGCTGTGCTTGGGGGTGGCACGGTTACCTAGGGAGGGTGTTGCAGCCCCCGTGGGGTGAGGAGGGCATCCCCGTGAGGAGACAGTCTAGACACAACCAGAGCGAAGGGGGTGTCCCTACCGGGGTGCCAAGTGTGGGAAGTCAGAGACGCATCAGAGGAAGAGGAGACCATACAGGCAGGCAGGCAGGCAAGAGGTGTCAGAGGCTGAGTGGGTGAGGAGAAAGCCCTTGCATGGGGAGACTGGCAGGGGACATCAGGACTCAAACATGTTGAGAAGGTCATCCACAAGAGCAATGGTCCAGTGTGAGGATTCAATATCAAGCAAGATCAGACTGATACCTCCATTGGGGTGGGCAACTCGCCTCACATGGGGTCATGTCAGAGCCTAATCAAGGCGAGAAGTCATTCACTCAAGATCTAGGGGTTGGGACAGAACAGAGGGTCGGAGCTGGAGCAGGAAGAAGGGGACATCTCTGGGGGGAAGCGGGTGGCGGCAGAGGTGAGAGAATGGCAGCCTACGGGGGTATTGATCAAATAAGTAAATATATTAGGGATAATGGAAGTCAAATTGCTCACTGTCAGGGAAGAGAGTTACAAATAGAGAAAAGGAAAGCACTAGAATCCAACCCTGTTGGATCTTGGCTTTTATTTATTTATTTATTTCTGTTTGTTTGTTTGTTTTATTTTGTTCATTTTTATGGATATTAGCTTTTAAAGACCATTTTCTTCTAAAGGAATAAACGCTGTTTGGGAAATGGCTGATTCCAAGGCTGGGACACAGAAAGTACAAGATGAGTCTGGAAAATCTTTTTTGTACTCCCAAAGCAAGGAAGTACTCGAAGAATAACGATAACATGTTAGAAGGACCCAGAAACCAGCTTGAATGGGCTCCCAGAAAACAATCTAAGCATTATAATTACAGTGATAGACTAAAATCTATTAAATAAAAATTTTTTTAAAATCATGAGTCCATACAAATACAAATAAGTAAATGAATACATTGATAGTTTGATGGATAATGGGATATTTACGTCATTTCACAAAATATTTATTACAAAGAAAAAAAGAGTAACTTTAAAGTGGAGTACCTGAAAGACACCACTTTAATCAAGTGATCAAAGTGAACAAGTGTAAGTAGCAGGATAAGTGGATATTGTGAAAGGATAAGAAGACAGCACCTTCTTCTGCTTTAAATCTGCTGAAGATGTAAAGCTTGAATCTAATCATGAGAAAACAACAAACAAATCCAAACTGAGGGATATTCTCTGAAACAACTGGCCTGTACCCTTCCAAAGTGTCAAGTCGTAAAAGTCAAGGAGAGACAGAGGAGCTGTTCTAGATGGAAGGAGGCTACAGACGTGTGACAATAAATGCAACAAGGGACCCTGAACTGGATTCTTTTGCTACCAAGGGCTTTGCTGAGAGAATTAGAGAAACTTGGGGACAGGACCAAATGGCAGAAATGCATGATTATTATTTCCTGATTCTGATGGTAACATTGTAGTGATGTAGGGGAAGGTGTTTTGTTTGTAAGAAGACACACTAAAATATTTGGAGGCCTTGGGACATGGGGTCGGTAACTTACTCCCAAATGGTTTAGGAGAACAAAAGATATTTTTCACACTTTCAATTTTTCTGTAAGTTTGCGATTGTTTCAAAATTATATGACTGGCAATGATAGTAAAGATCTTGGTTTAATAACTGGAACAGATCCTGGGGACAAAAGGAATTGCTGCAGAAGCATTCCCCACATAGTCTGAAGTGTTTCTAGCAATAAATGGTCTCTGCTCTGGAATCTCAAAAGATAATCTTGTCACATATTGATAAGGACAGCCCCGCCCCCCCCCCCCCCCAAAAAAAAGATCTGTTCTTTTTTTTGTCTGCAAGCCCTGATACTTTGGTTGGAGAGCACTCAGTTATTTTTAGGGCTCCAGGATTCTCTTTAGAGGCAGTTGCCTTTCTGAGAGAGTTAGGGGAAGGGACAATGCATGTTGGAACCATGAAATACTTTCGCTTGTCCTGATGGTTTTCCTTTTGTCCATATCTTTGCTTGCTTTCTAATATTTTAAAAACTCATTTTTACCGTAACTATGTGATTCCTAATGAGCACACGTTTCCAGATAGCAGAACTTAGACAACTGCTTCATGAAACTCAGAAGCTGGCTCTTTTAATCAATTAAATAGATAAACAAGATTTAACTTACCAAAAAATTCGAAGTTTAAAACGAAACCCCACTCTTAGTGTGATTCTGGAAGAGAAAGACAGATCTGGAGGCCAAAATGACAAATCACTTTCGGGACCCCAGAACACCATGGTGAGGTGATGACAAAAAGTACTAATTATAAATCTTAGGAGATTACTCATGAATTCTGAGCATCAACCACTCTGTCAGTTCTTTTCAATTATATGAATATAGGAGAGCCCCACCTTGCCACACACTATAATTCTTTTTTTGTGTGTGGTAATATATAAATGACAAAATTTCCCATTTTAACAATTTTTAAATATACTCTTCACGGGCATTAATTATTGTCACAGTGTTATCAAACCTTTTCCATCACCCCAAACAGAAACTCTGCACCCATGAAGCACTAACTCCCCGTCCCCCCTCTTCCCAGCCCCTGGTAACCTGTAATCTGCTTTCAGGCTCTATGGCTTTGCTTACTCGAGATATTTCACGTAAGTGGGGTCATACAGCATTTTTCCTTCTATGTCTGGCTTATATTTCTTAAAGGGATCCAGGGTCAGATAACTTTAGGAAATGCCTGTTCGTGGCCTCAGTTGTCCTTGCCTCACTCTGGGCACAGCCTTGTTCCTCCATCCTCTGGGTCACCTGCTGATTCCTCCGGCAGCTGCGAAGTCGGGGCAGGACCTCGGTTTCACGGTGACGTCAGTTCATGAAATGTCAGATGAGACAACTGCCAAGAAGTTGCTCCCTTTCCTTTTCTGGGTGAAGCTGAAAAGGGCTTAGAAAAGATACTCAATCCCTCCCAGCAACGCCAGCCCACACCTCCCAGCAATTGAACTTGAAAAAAACCCGGGCTTGAAAAATTACTATAAACTATATTGTCATCAAAAAACCACTTCCTTATCTGAGGCCAGAGAAGAGAGTTCGAGGGCACGATTTCCTGGCTGAACATACCATTCTAATACTTAAAGAGAACAACTGTCGCCTGTCAAAGCGACTGGCCGGACCAGCAAGGATGACAGGCCGAGTGGATTGATCCTTTCTTCCCCCACTCTTACATCGGGATGCAAAGAGGAAACTGAAGGGCTGACCCAGCATTCTGCGCACGAACGGCTTTTCTTCACTGCCCCCCAAGTGGGCAGCCCATCCCGGGAGCCAGAAAGATGGAGCTGAGCCCACTCGTGTGGCGAACACTCCCACTTCTCCTGGTGACTGGCTGCGTGGCAGGTAAGGGGCCACAGGAAGCCCTCAGAATCCTGGCAAGGCTGAGGGTTGCTACCCCCCAACCACAGCACAAGAGAGGGGGTCTAGGTGAGGAGCTCAGGGAAGGGGGTTGACGCTTAGGTTCTCCTCCTTGTCCATGACCCACTGGGGCCCCATTTTATGCCTCTGGGGACCCCAATTCATAGAGGGAGCTTGGATTGCTTATAGAGTCTCCTGTCACTCATTATCTTACACAGTTAATTCTGGGAAGACGGGAATGGTATTATATTTGAATGGTGACAGCATATGGATGGGCCAATTCCCCAAGAAATTCTCTTTCATTCTATAATGAATTCCTTTTCTCACTGCACCCACCGGCGGTAAGATAACACTGAAGAGCTCTCAGGGGTCTCTCTAAGCCCAAGTTAATGTGCCTGAGATGTCAGGGTCAACACCAGGATGATTCTCAGAAAATCTCAGCTTTTCTGTTTTTTGTTTTTACTGCCTCAGGAAATAATACCTAAGAAGCTACTTCCAAGTTTATAGACATTTTAGAAAATGTAAGGATAATCACTTTCAGTAAACCACGTTCCTATGTGTGTATGTATGCATATATGCAAATTTTGAATTTCATTCATCCTTTCAAATGTGTCTTCTCAAAGATTGTTCTGAAGAAATAAGAAACCACCAACTTTACCTCAAACCACCCTTCCTAACTGAGTATGAAATGTCTAACCGTTCCATTCCTTGCTTATTTGGGTAGACAGAGAAGACATGAAAGCCTACCATTTCATATCCTTGATTTCTAAAAATATGTTGCTAACTGGCTGCAGAAAAAATGTGTCAAGATGCAAAACATGATGATGCATATAAGGAGACTATTTGCTTGTTTGTGAGAAGTGACCAAGTTATGTTGGGCTAAGTCCTGGCCCAGGTAGGAACTTCTTCCTTGGGTGTTAAAACTGGGATGATTTCAGGAAGGCTTGTAAGGTGCTTTCTGCCTCAGCTGTTACAGAGTTCTTGCCAAGTGGGAGGTCAGTCAAAACCAGAACAACAAAATTTTTACAGTTACTCATGCCCTATCTCTGGGAAATGCATTTCAAATAAACTCATGCTATTAGTAGCCATCCCTAACTCTGAGGACTTAAATGGTTTCTGGTGTAACTGGAGCAGGTGGAGATAAGCAGATTCTTTCGTTTACTTCCATCCTTCAGAAATTTACCTGAAGCCTATTATGCCCTTTTCAACACTATAGGAAGTATAAAAATGAATGGGACATCGTCCTGACCCTTAAGAAGTTTATAACCACGTGAGGGGGAGAAAGGCATAGATGAAGTAACAGCACTAGACACAGGATGTGATGAGATCTGTGGGAATCCTGACGCTATCAGAGAAAGCTTATGTGAAGGCGGCATGTAAATACAGCCTTGGGGGACTGGTAAAAACGTCAGTAAATAGAGACTCCAGGTAAAGGGAACCATTTGAGCAAAAGACACAGGAAGACATTAGGGAACTGCACGTAGTCTGCTGGGCCACCACCACTGGACAGGTATGTGGGGATACTGGGAATTGAAGCTGGAAATATAAGGTGGGGTCAGGTGAATGATATGAGGTCTTGGATAGCAAGGTAAATATTTTTTAAAAAGTAAGTTTCTAATTTGAAATCGTTTCAAACTCACAGGACAGTTGCAAAAATAATGTAAACCTATTTATAAACATACCCCTCCCCAGATACCCAGATCCACCAACTTTTAATACTTCGCCACATTTGCCATATCTATCTATCCTCTAAACATCTGAGAGTAGATTGTATACATCATGCTCCTGAAAACGTAATGTTTCCATGTATAATTCCCGAGAACAAGGATATTCATAAGTTAAACATTGTTAACTTCATTTGGTAGGCAATAAGGAACTAGAAGGCCTTCTAGTTACCATTTATAGAGTACCTTCTGTGTGCCAGGCATATGTCTTATCTTAATCCTCATAACCACTTGCATTGCAAGTGTCACAAACCCCATTCAATAAAGAAGAAACCAAAACTCAGAAGTCACACAGGCAGAGACAGAGCCAAGATTCAAACTCAGGTCTCTCTGTTTGCTGAAAACAGGGGCAGAGCTTTATGGGGATGAGTCTGTAATAGAGAGGAGCCATTAGAATCCAATCAGCAGATAAACGGGTGGTAGAATTCACACCTGCCAAAATGGTCGAATTCTTGCCTGCTGTGCATGAGAGCCCGGTTGGATTCCCAGCCCATGCTGTCCCGCAGGCCTCCAAAAAGAGAGACAAATGGGAGCAGGACAACCAAAGAGAAGGAAATGGATGGAGCTTCTGGGCTCAATTTATGGCCTAGGTGCCACTCCAGGGTGAGAAATAATCCTGTCATAGACTTTCTCCTCCATGAGGAACCGGGTCTTAAAATAAACAAATCTTTTTCTTTTTATTTCTCAGGGATGAGAATTCTCTAATGAAATCAAACCAGCTATCAACAGACACAAATTTCTAGCTGATTCATAAGGCAGATTTTCACTTTGAAAGTTTCCAAAGCCACCATTTAAAATGGTGATGAGTATCAGGGGGCGTATTAGTGAACTTGGGTGTTTTTAGTCGCTATATTACTGGGCCCCGGTATGTGGTTAAAAAGAGAATTCTCCTGATATTGCCAACTTGGCACGTTATTAAAGATACCTTTCTCCGAATTGTGGAAATTCTGAGAGTTTATCTACACCTTGATCATCCTTCTTTCATTCTAGGAATTCTGTGATAAAAATCATCAGCTTCTAGGGTCAAAAAAAAGTACAGAAACCCATTAAGATGATATTTTTGTTTAATTATCCCTTCTTGTAAAGACTGCTGCCCACATTGGAATTTCCCACCTTCACATTTGTCATTAAAACACAAAATGTTTGACTCTCCATTTAATCATTCAACTTCTCGAGATCCCCAAGTATTTTGCCACTATTGCTACATTGTCTATCTTTGAGACACACCTTGGAGAGGTAGGGCTTTGGCAAGCAGAGGGAGTGCCTTCTAAAACAGTCCCTACCTTCTTTCAAACTGCCTGTCTTAAAAAGGCAGCGGTAGGGCGGTAATGGTGGCCCAATGGCAGGGTTCTCGCCTGCCATGCGGAGACCCAGGTTCGTTTCCCGGTGCCTGCCCATGAAAAAATATAAAAAGGCAGCGATATATGTCACCTGCACAAATGCTCCATTTCACATTTGAGGAAACCAAGACACAAAAAGAATTGACGTTACCAATGAGTCCCTTGGAGATGCTTTGAGGTAAAGGCGGGCCACAGTGGCTCAGCAGGGAGAGTTCTCACCTGCCGTGCCAGAGACCCGGGTTCGATTCCTGGTGCCTGCAAATAAAAAAATAAATAACCTGTTGATGTGCCCTGCAACTCCTGCCACTTGATCACACTCAGTTCAAAGAGAGGTATTCTTAGATACTTTAGCATCCTCCTGCTAAAGCCTTGGGGTCTCTGACTATTTCTGTGTAATTCCTCATTGAAGACATTCCTATAAATGTTATGGTCACCATGAAGTTGTGCTATCCCTAGCATCGTGGCCAATTGAGTTAATTTTCCTGCTCCACTCGTTGCTCATCAAGCAGCAGAAACTTTACAAATAAACAGGGTTTTTCTTATGAAGTGGAGCGTTGTCAGTGGTGCGTCTAACAAGGAGGCTGAAAGTGGGCCTAGTTGTCTCCTAATGAACACTGTTGGGGAACTAAAGGAAGCCACGGGAAGGCTGTGACCTTTGACAAACTGCTGTACCTCTCTAGGCCTCAGGTTCTCTTTTCAAATGAGGAGGCTGACCTGATGATCTTTAAAACCCCTTCCAGTTCTCTCTCTTTTTCGAGAATTCTGCCTGAAAAGGCATTTTCAAGCAGGGCGTACTTCTAAAAATATATATTTTTATTGAGATATCTTCCCACACATACAGGTATCCAAAGTATACAATGAATGGCTCACAATATCATCACATATTTGTGTATTCATCATCATGATCGTTTTTAGAACATTTGCATCACTCCAGAAAAAGATATAAAAAGACAAAAGAAAAAAACTGTATATCCCCAACCACTTACCCCTCCATCTCATTGACCACTAGTATTGCAATCTACTCAACTTTTTTAACCCTCTTTCCCTCTATTATTTATTTTTGTCCTTATTTTTTACTCATCTGTCCATAAAAGGAGAATCAGACACAAAATTTTCACAAGCTCACAGTCACATTGTAAAAGCTATGTAGTTATACAATAGTTTAAAAAATCAAGGCTACTGGAACACAGTTCAACAGTTTCGGGTACTTCCCTCTAGCCACTCCAATACACCACAACCTAAAAAAGGATATCTATAATTTATAAGAATAACCTCCAGGATAACCTCTTGACTCTGTTTGAAATCTCTCAGCCACTGAAACTTTATTTTGTCTCATTTTTCTCTTCCCTCTTTTGGTCAAGAAGGCTTTCTCAGTCCCATAATGATTCAGGGCCCCAGCTCACCTGGGAGTCCTGTCCCACATTGCCAGAGAGATTTATACCCCTGGGAGTCATGTCCCATGTAGAGGCAGAGGGCAGAGAGTTCACGTGCTGAATTGGCTTAAAGAGAGAGGCTATATCTGAGCAACAAAACAGGTTCTCTGGGGTGACTCTTAGACTTAATTTTAAGTTGGCTAGCTTCTTTGCAGGAATAAGTTTCATCGGGGCGAATCCCAAGATTGAGGGTTCAGCCTATTGAATTGGTTGTCCCCACTGCTTGTGAAAATATCAGAAATTCTCCGGATGGGGAAGTTGAATATCTACTCTTTTCTCCCCACTTCCCCAAGGGGATTTTGCAAATACTTTTTTATCCTCTGCAAGCTGGGGTATTTTGTATGAAAAAGTTTCTAAGCTGAAGATATACGAGGCAGGGTCTAGGTTCAGAGACCTTTGAGTGTCAGAGTGCCAACACCTGACACCTCACTGTCGGTTCTTTCCAACTCTCAAAGGGTACGGGGCTGTGCCCATGTAAGGGCCACTGCTTCCGTCACCACTGAACTGGAGTTGCCAAGGCAAAAACATCAACTGTTAAGTGAGGCCTTCTACTGTCTGTTGGCTTTGTTTAGGGAATTTTCACCTTCAGTCGATTTTCTTATTTCCCAAAGGAGAGGTCTGATAGGAATGGCGAACTCTCTCTCCTCTCTTTATCCCAGATCATTTCCTTGTGAGTAAAGAAAACAGAACCTCAATTCGACGGACTGCCTCAAAAAGACATAAACCCCTTAGGCCTGAAAGTGTTCAAATAGAGGTATATGGCCGCTTCTGGAGGATGCCACGGAGGGGCACTACTGCTGGCTGGGGAAAGGTCTAGATGGCTTTCTGGGCTCCTCCCAGACTATCCACGCGGCTTCCCCCCACCCCCACCCCCACCTTCTGGCCTCTATTTTCGATTTCCTTTACTAGATAATAAAATAAGGGATACATGATTTTCATACTTTTCAAATCCAAGGAGCACCAGAATCACATACGTGGATTCTTGGCCAAACAGTGCTTCAGCCGGGAAAGCATGATCCAGTCCACTCTGTCCCTTGTCCCACACTTTGGGGGACAGTGAGAACCTTACAAAGGAGGAGAGTTTGGCGGAGCGTAGTCGTTGAGTTTGGCTGAGTGGAAGCTACCGAAAACATAAAACTCAAACCAGGGGTTCATTTGCGCTTGGTGAGCTTCCAGTACCCATATGTTCAGAGTGTTTCCTTCTAGCCCTTTTCTCTCCCCAACTCATGGGCTTCCTTTCTCTGGAAGTGTTTAAGCAGAGCCTAGATGATTATTTTTCACAAATGCTGGAGAGATTCCCCTACACTGGGGAGGAGGCTGAAGTAATAGCCCCTATCCCTTCAGAACTAGAGTCTCCGACTCCCTCTCTCTCTCTGACAATGCGTACTGTCCTGGGATCCTGGGACCTTTTGAAGCTGCTGGGGGGAGTCTCCAGACCCTTCCTGAGACCCTTTCTAGTTTAACTCTTCATTTAGGCAAGTATCAGGCGGGGAAAGATTGGAGGCTTTTAAAGAGGTCCCTCTTTCCCTACCCTCTTCTTTGGTGACACTTTCTAATAATTTCTTTAGGAATTTCTGCTTATGAGGAGTCAGCTGCTGCCCAGCATTGAGAGGGCAAAAATGGCCATAGAACCTTCCTACATAAAGCCGGACCTCATTTTTCAGCCCTACACACATGGGCCAAAATTCTCAACAGGAAAGGCAACATGATAGCAGGAATCTATGTACCTTCTATTTTTTTTCTTTTAAGTTGTGGTGACCTACATATAACATAAAATATGCCATTTTTTAATGTACAATTCAGTGGCATTAATTACTTTGATGTTGTTGTACTATCATCACCACCATTTATTACTAAGACTTTTCTATCATCCAAAACAAAAACTCCCCACCATTTAAGTGAAAATTCCCTCCCCCCCAACCCCTGGTAACCATTATTCTATTATTTGTTTGAATGGATTTGCTTATTCTAGATATGTCATATAAGCGAAAGCATGCAATATTTATCCTTTTGTGTCTGGTTTATTTCACTTGGCATAAGGTTTCAAGTTTCACCCGTGTTGCAGCATGTATCCCAACTTCATTCTTTTTTATGGCTGAATACTATTCCATTGTATGGATATATGATACTTTGTTTATCTATTCACCCATTGATGGGCACTTGAGCTTCTTCCACCTTTTTGCTACTGTGAATAGTACTGCTATGAACATTGATTTTCAAATATTTGTTTGAGTTCCTGCTTTCAAATCTTTGGATTATATACCTAAGAGTGGAATTGCTTGGTCATACAGAAATCCTATATTTAACTTTCTGAGGAATTACGTAACTGTTTTCCATAGTGACTGCACTATTTTACATTCCCACCAGCAATGCATGAGGTTTCCAACTCTCCTACATCCTCAACAACACCTTGTTATACTCCTTTTTTTCAATAATAGCCATCCTAGTGGGGGTGAAGTGGTATCTTATGGTTTTGATTTGCATTTCCCTAATATTCCACCTAGCTTTATGGCTCTTCATTTTTTGGGGGGTGATGAACCCTTGAGAAAACTTGAGCAATCTATTAACTGTCTCTTCAGAAAAATGTATATTCACACACAATTGTACATATAATCCTTGGAGTCTTCCTGAAAACCAACGGTTCCCAGGTACCTTAGTTTCCCAGCTGCTAAGATAAATACTGTTGGCTTGACAACAGAAATTTATTGGTTCATGGTTCTAGAAGGTGCTCTTCCTCCCAGGTCTGTATCTTCTGGCAGGCCAGAAGTCCTTGGGGTTCATTGGCTTTTCCCCATCACATGGGGATGTCCTTTCCTTTCTCTTTAAAAAGCCTCAAGTAATAGGATTAAAGTTCAACTTCATTCAGTTGGGCCACAGTTTCACTAAAAATAACAACTTCAAAAGGTTCTATTTACAATGAGGTCACACCCACAGGAATGGGTTAAGATAGAGCATGTTTTTTGCTGAGGTACACGAATCCGCCACACAAAGCAAGACCTCTGATGATGTTCTTTAGTGACTTGAACACAAAAGTCATGAATCCACAGCCATGAACAGAGTCTAGACACTGAGGGGATGAAACACAGGAAGTTACCCTCCCTAGTAAAGGATTTGTACCTGGCTTGGTAAGAGCAACATAGAGGTCTGGGTGCCTAAGGAGGGTAGCAAGAAAAGGATACCAAGGGCAAGGCAAGGGCAGTGGCCAAGCAAGGGAAGTGACAGAACCAGGGTAAAACTACAGGTCTCTTAAATTCCACTCCAATATTTCCCGTACGTCTTCACATTAATTCTCAATGATATTTTCATTCATCCATCTATTCATGCATTTAGTTATTTATTATTTCCGCAAAAACATAAGCGCTTTTACTTTGTGTTGGGAACTTTCTTGTATATTAGGATTACAGAGATGAAAGCGGTTCCAGTCCATGCATTTGAATTGCTCATGATTAATAATGAGGATGCAAACATCTGAGCAGTTCTTATCCTGAGGGCAGTCAAAGGAGGGCTGACAGTGTTTGCCAATGACTCAACAATCCAACACTGAATCCCCTACTTTCAAATAAGTCACCTGTTTAGGGGAAAACATTAATATAATTGTCTCTAGTAATTTTAAGTATTTTCCATTGAAAATTACTCAGACATTTTTTTACATGACTGATTTTAAGGTTACTCTGGAATTTGCATCCATCAAGAAGAAAACACAAGTCCCACTGGGAAATGCGTTTAAGAGTGGTAGTCCCCAACAAACAATTTTCTACATTGACTATGTGCATCTGGGTTGCTTTTAAAAAAAAAAAAAGGTGCCCAAGCCCCACCTAAGACCAACTAAATCAGAATCTCTGGGAATGAGAACCAGACTTTGTTATTTTTTTTAAAAATTTCTCAAATGCTTCCAAATGCAGTTAGGCTTGAAATCTACCTCTTTGGAGAGACACAATAATAATTGCCATGGTTGGTCTTGTCTCATTTCATTTCTATTCACTAAGAACGGCTGCCCTTGCATGCACTTCTCTAACTTTAATGCGTTTATAAATCGCCTGGGGATCTTGTTACAGTGCAGAGTCTGAGTCAAGATGTCTGAAGTTGAGATTCTGGTTCCAAGAGGCTCCTGCATGAGCTCGATGCTGTGTTGTGTGTACCATATTTTAAGTAACAAGACAATGATGTGAGAGAAGAAGTACACATCGCTTTTGCCCACACAGAATTTGAATTAAAATGGGAAATCAATCTGGGGAAGACGAAAGGTTAAATACTGCAAAGCAGTACATGGAAAGGCTGACGAATGCCAGAGGTGGTCAGAACAGGCAGAGCCATGGAGAGTTAAGAAGGCATCTTAGTGAAGATGGTCCTGGAACATGCTGGCTCTGAATGATGCTTCTGAACACCATGTGATGGGCAGAGGGCAGTATTTCCTACAGACTTCGCTAAAATTATATACATGAACCATTTTTCATGAGTAGATCATTCTGAAAACTGAGGTGCTTACAATGGGAATTAAATAAATGACCCATATTTCATATATATGTTATACGAATATTATGTATATACACACACACACATATATGTGTGTATATATACATAACCTTTTTTATTGTGTGCTGAGTGAAATGAGACTCACATGGCTAATGAGCTCTGATAATTGGTACTATTTTTGCACAGACGAAAAGAATTAAGTGTGCCTCATCTTGCCTCAATCCTCCAGTGTCTACAGATGTCATTTTTCTCTGATAGATTTCCTTGACATGATGTGCCTTGTATCAGCATCACCATAAGAACACCTGTGGATAACAATTAAGTCCTGGGCCTTATTTTCCCACGTTCAATTTTTGTACCTATCTCTAGCTAAACACATGTGGAAGCCCTAAGGCTTCCATGTGGCGGCTCTCTTCTCTCCCACACTCACCCAATTTGTGAGGCTGTTGATCAGCAGTTCTGATTGAGGCTGTTAACCCAGTAACATGTATCCTGAATACTGGAGCATTTCAGGCAGCAGAAAACTCGAAGGCACCAGGCTGTGGTTGGTTTGGGGCGTGGGAGTTGACCAGAAGGTCGCCATATTAGGGGGAAGATGAGTGGGGGGAGGAGAAGGAGCCAGAAACGTCAAGTCCTGTGCCTTTGGGTGGGCCTGCCCCATGGATGGAGATATGGATTGGATTGATCAGATGAGCTTTCTGGGCTGCTTTACCCCTCTTTTCCAGGCTCTCTTCTCGTGCCATATGTTAAGTAAAAGCTCCTATCGCAAGATTAGAAGCCATTGATTAGGTTTTCCCAAAGGAAGAAGAAAGAGCAGCATTTTTTTTAACAATAAAAAGGAAGTTATAAAGGTGCACAATGGTTTGGTGGCAGAATGTTCACCTTCCATGCAAGAGACCCAGGTTCAATTCCAGACCATGCACCCCCTCAAAAAAACAATAATAATAAAATAAGGAAGTTATAAGTAGGTCATTGGTTGCCTTACTGTGAAGAGCAGGGAAAATAGACTAAGTTCCAATTGGCCCTCATCTCCTGTAAATGAGAGAGAAAGCTGAGCAGATTTGTGAACTGTAAAAATGGATGAGTGGTTAAGGCAAGCCCATGAACTAACCTAACAGGGACGCTAATCCCTATTTTATACTTTGAATCTTATTTCAAGAAATATTTTGAACAGCAATGATACTAAGAGCTTGTATTTATTGCATATATACTATCTTCCAGGTACTAAAGTACCTTACAAGTACTATTTTATTAAATACCCAAAATAAATAGGTCATGTTATCCCCATTTTAACACTGAAAACTGAGACTCACAGAGGTTAAATAAATTCCTCTATGCAACACAACCAGGAAGGAGCTAGGATTTGAGCCCATGCAGTCTACTGCCAGAACCTACATTCTTTACTATGCTTCTAAACTGCTCCTACAGGTCAAAGATATATGTGCTGGGTTAGTAAAGAAGGTTATTTTTACTCCTTAAAAAGTTCCAGTAAGTATACTCTGAGGAATGCCCCGCTGTTCTGTGGCTGTGCATAAATTAGTTCCCCTGCCTATAGGACTCTGATGCCACAGCACTGCTCCGTCATCTACCCGGGCCATTGATTTCTTGTAGAATCTCTTTGAGCTGCATGTAGCCCTCGGAATCTGGGTTCTCTGAATCCTGCTGCTTCCCCTAACCTTCCTTCTGGTCTCAAAGAGCAGCTTTGGGTATCTTTCCTGCATTTGACTGTGCTTCAAAGAAAGCCCTGCAGTCAAGTCCAGTCTGCCCCAGCAGCCACAAAACAGAGGAAATTCTGAACACCTCTGGCATGAGTCACCATACCGTGTTCAGGAATTGCCAACTCTGCCCACAGAATCACCCACTCTTTTCTATTTGGGACCAAAATAGATGCCTCCTTCAGAAGTCTCGCTGCTCTCCAGACTCTCAGCAATAAATTCAAAAACAAAGGCGAGGAGAGGTGCGTGCCTCTATGGGTGGGAGTTTTCTCTCCTGTGGAGTTTTCAGAGTGAAAACGTTGCCGTGCCAGTGGTATCAAGAGCTAGGGTGGGTGTGACAGGTGGAATGGGAAATAAGCAAGTGATTGGGAACAAGCTCTTGCTTGTGGCAGGACTTTCAAGTCAACGGTGCACTCTTTTGTTTATTCATTCACTCAGCAAACATTTATCAAGCAACTACTATGTGTCAGATATCAGGTTAGAGATAAGATGAATAAGACATAGTCCTTGCTCTCCAGAGATTCACCATCTAGTCGGAGAGAGATACATTGTCCAGACAATGATAACACAACTTAGAAAGTTGAAGACAGGGATGATGGATCGTTCATTTCACTGCAAGAATCAATGTGCCTTGAGTCAGTCACTGTCACAGGTTGACACTAACCTTTGGGATGGAGAGGACTACATTGATTTTTCACTACTATTACTAAAATTATAAAAATCAGACACCACTAATTTTCTCCCTTTTTTTAAGAATGCATTTTCATTTATTTATTTATTTTTGCTTAGGCATATAGACATGTATACAATATAATGGAGATCATAGTGGATATTATTTTATAAAGTTTACAAGATGACATTGATTACTTTTTATGATATATTAGGTGTTTGAAATTATATTTTGAATGGTTGCTTAATATTCTGTTATATGGATAAGAACTTTAACCATTTTCTAATTTTTTTGATAGGAAGTCAAATTTCTTCTATTAAAAGTAAAAGTATAGTGAAGATTTTTATTCATAAATCTTTGACTGCAATTCCAATTATATTTTTTTTCAGTTTGTCATTTTTTTTAACTTTTTCTTATTGTAAAGTATAACATATATACAAAGCAAAAAAAAAAAAAAAAGCAGTAGCCTTCAAAGCACTCTTCAACAAATGTTTACAGGATAGATCCCAGAGTTTGTCATGGGCTACCATTCTCATATTTTTCCTTCTAGCTGCTCCAGAATATAGGAGGCTAGAAGGCTTAAATATTTTTTTATCATCACAATAGACCTTTCTTCCTTCTTTTTTTTGTGAAAAATAACATATGTACAATAAATTATAAATTTCAAAGCACAGCACCACAATTAGTTGTAGAACATATTTCATACTTTGGCATGGGTTACAATTTCACAATTTTCAGTTTTTACTTCTAGCTGCTCTAAAATACTGGAGACTAAAAGAGATATCAATTTAATGATTCAGCATTCATATTCATTTGTTTAATCCTGTCTTATATGTATAACTCCACCATCACCTTTGATCTTTCCATATCTCTCTTTGGAGTTGTTTGGGCTATGGCAATTCTAAATTGATATGGGGCAGGGAGATGGATCTATCTGATGTTCTGGAGAGGCTGGGCTAGGTTTTAGGACTTACCTGGACCAGGGACTGGAGGTTGTAGGTTTCTGGAAAGTTACTCTAGTGCCTGGAACCCTTGTGGAATCTTACATATTGCCCTAGGTGTTCTTTAGAATTGGCTGGAATGGTCCTGGTTGGGGGTTGGCAGGTTATGATAGGTAGCAAGGTCTAAGTGAAGCTTGCGTAAGAGCAACCTCCAGTGTAGTGTTCAATTGAGAATACTATAGACAGAGGATGTGTAGAAGTTTTCTTTTTGCTTACGAAACCCCTTTCCAGAGAAAATGGAAACATTCGAGGTGGGAGTATTTACACTCCTTTAAGAAGAAACTGACTGTTTCTATATCCTCTATGTATTTTAGGAAAACCATTCCCAGGCAGTACTAATGAACCACCACATGCCTAACTCTGTGGGAACCATTCGCCAATCTTAGATGTCCAGGAGCTCTCCAAGGACTGAATGAGTGAAACTCACCTCATTAGCCCAGCTTAAATTATTGTGCATTTAAAAAAAAGTAAAGCAACAGTGTTTCTTAAATAGACACATAGTTTCTTGAAACGAGCCCTGTCTTAGTTTGACGGGTCTGCTGTGACAAATATTACATAAAGGGTAGGCTTAAACAATAGAAATTTAGTCTCGTGGTTTTGGAGGCTAGAACTCCAACATCAAAGTTTGGGTTGGAAATATTTCCTCTGAAGTGTAGAGCATTCTGAGGCTGACTTGCCAGTAGTCCCCAGTGTTCCTTGGCTTTTTTCTCTGCCTCCACCATATGGTGATCTGCCTCATTTTCTGGCTAGTTTCTTACTGCTGCTTCTACTCAGTTGTCTGTGTCTCTTCTAGATTTCCTCTACTTATTGGGACTCTGGCCAGGGGGCAAGAGTCCACTCCAATTCAATCCGGCCTCACCTAAATACGAATCTTGGAAGATCCTATTCACAAATGGTTCACACCCATAGGACTAGGGGTTGTGACCTGAACACGTCTTTTGTGGGGGATGTGAGTCAATCTCCAGTAAGCCCCCTGCAGTGAAGTGGCCCTTCCCTCAGGGAAAGAAGAGTTTATAATGTTTCCTAGTATGGGGGACTGACTCATGCATCCCAGTTTGGACAGGCACTTAGTCCTGGTTGGGGGTTGGCAGGTTATGATAGGTAGCAAGGTCTAAGTGAAGCTTGCGTAAGAGCAACCTACAGTGTAATGTTCAATTGAGAATAATATAGACAGAGGATGTGTAGAAGTTTTCTTTTTGCTTACGAAACCCCTTTCCAGAGAAAATGGAAACATTCGCGGTGGGAGTATTTACACTCCTTTAAGAAGAAACTGAGTGTTTCCATGTCCTCTAAGTATTTTAGGAAAACCATTCCCTGTGATCTGGTGGGTATGGACCCACTGTAAATAAGATCTCTATAAGACATTACTTCAGGTTAAGTGTGGTCCCCATTGAATCCAGTGGGCTTTAATCTGGATCACTGGAGTCCTTTAAATGCAGAGTGAAAGTCAGACAGAGAGAGAAGCACAAGTTGCAGCCAGAAGCTGGAAGTCAATAGAGCATGGAAGAGAAAGATGCTGCCATGTGACAGAAAAGCTAAGGATCCCCCAAGATTGCCGGCAGTCAGAAGATAGTGACCCCAGGAAGCAGCCAGCCTTCTGTCTCCAAAACTGTGAACAAATACATTCCTGAGCTTAAGCCAGCCTTGTGGGGTATTTGCTTTAGCAGCCAGGAAACTAAAATACCTGATAAAGGGCAAGGAATCATTTCTGAAAGTTGAGTTTGAAGTCCCTAAATCTATGTATGTCAGCTTCTTCCCATCCAGGAGCTCTGTAAGTTTCCTGGGAGTTTCGGGGGATGGTGACTTCACACAAAAGCCACCTATCTGACACCTTTCCTGGGTTGGGGCTGGGCTTTCGGGCGGCTTCCCCTTCTGACGAAACGGGGCAAAGCCTTCCAACCCAGCTGAGCACCGATGTGGTAACCATTTCCGGCTCATGTGGTAGTGACACCTCTGTTAAGAGCCTGATTTAGATTAAAAGGATCTTTGTAAAGAGAAAACTCCTTATTGTCAATGGAAAGCAAAAATAATCAGCAACAAAAGTAAACTTCTTAAAATAAAAGGGTGGTTTCCTCAGTCATCCTGCTAACTGCAGGAGTTCACGGAGACCGCAGAAGGTTAATAAATACATAAGTGCTTGATGTTCAGTCATGTTGGCATTCATTTCAGTTTTGGCTTTCACTGCCTTTCACTCACCATCACTTTCACTTTCCCTCTCCCTGAGTCTCTTGAGCTTCACTTCCCTGGCCTGAGTTTTCAAGGGTTGGTGCAGAGGAGTTGCCAGTCAGACTGAGTGAACATCGCCAAGTCATCTTGCCTTCTCCACCATCGTGTAACAGTAATTGCAGCTACTAAGTGCTTATCAAGGGCCAGCTGGAAACCACAGACAGTACTCTCCATCTATGATCTCATGGGATCCTCACCCCAATCTTTCAAGATGGGTGCCATTATTATCATCATGTCATTTTATAGATAAGGAAATTGAGGTTGCCTAAGAGAGTGACGGAGCTGGTCTATTTGACCAGAATCCATGTTCTCAGCCCTGTACACACAGTGCCTCGTCCCCCTTGGCACCCTGGAAGCAAGCTGAAAATAGGTGTCCCAGTTCCCGTGGGCCTCTTGGGCAAGCTTCTGCCTCTCTCTCTTTTTTTTTTTTTTTCTATTGATTTGTTTGTAGTAAGATAGAACACCACAATCCATTCAATGTTGGGCCGGACACTGCAGTGATTAAGAGGGCAGGGAATGGCACGGCAAGGCGTCTGAGCTCTGTTATGAATGTCCAGGGCAGAACCCTCTGGAAGACTCTGCCCTTACCCCACTGGGCAAAAATAAAAGTTACATGATCACCGTTGATTCAGGTGAGATGGGACAGTGAGCCGGGGCCTCAGCAGGAGACCAACATCAGCACAGAGGATCGGATCGGTCAGTGCAACAAAGCCCCGAGCCTGCTGACCATCAATACAGGGCAGGTAGACGGCCGACCAGAGCAGGAGACAGGTTTTTCCTGGCGGGGGCCTCACTTTCCTTCTGAGGACCCCTTTTTCCACTGCTGGGCTGGAGGAGGCCGAGTGCTGGCCCTAGCACTAAGAGCCCCAGCCATAAGGACCCTATTCACCGAGGCTGCACCTGCCCCTGTCGTTCCTTCTCACTTTCTGCTCTAGGCTGGTGCGCACAGCACTGCCAGGACACTCCCTGATGACCTTGGGGCCACGGGGCCACCCTGGGAGTGAACTCTGCCCCCCACAAGGCAGAGAGGCAGGAAGGATGTCTGGGGGACAAGGGTGGAAGATGCAGGAAGCACATGGTGGATGCGTACAGCATGCTGCAAGATTGTTTTCCAGCACTGACCCAGCCTCTCCCATCACTGCCCCGAGCCCCACCTCAAAGGCCAGGCAGCCGCCGTGTCACAGCCCGCCACCTCCTTTCTGCATCTGGCCGGACTCAGAGCTGTGGCTCACAGAAGGACGTGGGAGGCTGCAGAGGGCTAGGCCAGCCTTGAGAACCTGCCTGGTACTTCAGCGGAATGGCACCGCCTGTGATCCAACGAGCTATTGAGAACCCTCCAGGACGGAAAGCAGCAGGAGGAGAGTGCTGGAGGAATTGGCTTTCCAGCCGAGGAGCAGGGAACCACCCCTGTTTCTGATCCCTTATTCTGGAGAGCTGAGCCCCAGAGCGCTGTGCTGGGGTGAAGAGCCTCCCCCAAACTATGCCTCCACCTGCCAGCCCTCCGTGGAGGAGCAGGGGCTGTCAGCCTGACTCCAGGCTTCTGGGCTGGCATTTCTGTTATCTCCTCTCATGTTGTCTAAGGTCGTGCATCTTTAGTTCAGGTCTGTCTCTAACAACCAGGTTCCTGCCTCCCAGCAAAAAGTTCATGCTAGCTTTGGAAGGAGCTGCAAGGAACGGGCAGAAAGGGGAAGAGCCCAGGTGAGCAGAGTGGGCGTAAAGCCGCTACCTTGCCCCTTTGCTCCTAGGGTGGGGGAAGAAAGGGACCACAGTGGATGCAGCCACACCCTAGCTGGCCCATGGGTCAGGCCAGAAGGGACACCTCCATGCGAGGTGGGACCAGGGCACCACGGCAGGGGCTGAGGTTTCTAGGAGTAGAAAGACTGAAAGAGCGTGTTAGACACCAGGGGTGCTCCGTGCCCGCAGCCTCACATGGACCAGCCGTACTCAATGTCACCCTTGGCAGGGATACTTGGCCTTGACAAGAAGCTGCAGAGCAGGCTGTGGGCCTGGAGGTAGATCCTCTGTGGGATGGAGCAGGGGCTCAGGTGGACTAACGTCAAGGCCAGGTGCTGGATGCAGTCCAGGATGGTGGCTGCCCTCGAGGTAGAGGACATAAGTGAAGCCATCTTTGAGGACAGATGCTGTAGGGGATGCAGTGATGCTGCTTCAAGTCTCTGTTCTTGTAGAAGTTGATGGCAATGCTGTGGGTGAGGACCTGCAAGTAAATGACTTTGCAGTGGCCCTGAATGGTTGTTGATATGTGATCCTTTAAGGTTTTGAATAAAAGGAACACATGCCATGCTTTCGGAATTCTTTCACTACCCCCAGGTTTAAGATGTACGCAATTCAGGTGTCAACAGAGAAGCTGGAGGTGAAAATGTCTCTATCCTCTTTACGTATCTTGGTCCTATTTTTTTTTTTTAATTCCAGCTACTATCATTCCCATGATGGCACCTTTGTAAGTTGCAGCAAGGGAGAAATTGTTGGATGTGATATCACGATACCATGAGTCTGGGCACGTGATGGGGGACCAGTGGCGGGAGAGCTGCCTTACAGTGTGTGTCATCGTGGCTGAGAAGGTGCAGGCTGACCTTGCTGAGGGCGCTGGAGGGCTCCACCTCTGTCATTCATACCATGGGAGGGAGTCCGTGACAGCTGATGGCTTTGTGGGGCTCAGAGCATCCCCGGGTCTGCAGGCAGCCAGGAAGTGGGGCCAAGTGGAGCTTACATCGAATTATGTAACCAATAGGGGCCGCAACCGGGATGGAGGCAGCGGCCGTCTGCCTCTTGTTTTAAATTATTCTTTGACCCATGCCCAAATTAATGTACCTTGAAAGTAACTTTGATCCTTTCTCCTGTTCAAAGAGCTCCAATCATTCCACATTATAGGACACATGGCAGTTTTCTCTGCCTGATATTCAGTCTTCTTTCTCATCTGGACCATCCATACGTACAATCTGTACAGCAGATGCACCCCGGCTCCATGCATCACAGCCTGCAGGTCTCCTCCTGTCCTTCAAATGCAACTTCCTCACCTGCAACCTCAAAGCTTGGCTCCTACAGGCACCCTCCCCCATACACTGAAATAATCGTCCACATCTCACCTGCCTACTGGAATTCATCCCAACTGGAAAGAAGCCTGGGATGGTGGGAAGGGCTCATGAATTTGGGCATCTGACAGGCTAGAATTTGAATCCTAGCTGGGACCTGTAAAATTCAACTTCTCTTTAAGAAGGTCGTAGAGTGCTATTCTGTGCAAGCCCTGGCAAGGTGACGGGGACCCAGGGGATTTGTACAGTAAGGACTGCCTAAAGAAATGGCAGGCTGCTGGGGAAGTGCAAGGAACACCACAAAACCAAGGCTGGAGAAGGTCCCTGGAAGCTTTCTAGAGGATGACAGCTAAGGAGAGACCAGTGGGACAAGCAGGAGTTAGGAAGGTGGAAAGTAGACAGTAAGCAAGGTGCAAGCAAGGCCACAGTCATGTTGAGCTCCAGGATCTGCACCTGGTTACCAGGGCCCAAGGGCTGTGAGGTGGGAAGTGGAGGTTTCCCAGACTGAACCTTTGGACTCCATCACGGAGGCCTGTCATGAGAAGAGAGGAGTGGAATACCACAGGGTGGGTCTAGACAAGGGAATGACAAGATAGATTTATGTGTTATAGAGACAGTAGTGGTTTCAGTGTGAGTAATGATTGAAGGCAAAGACTGGAGGCTTTAGGAGAGGCAAGGGTAAAAGTCTATGCAGTGATCTAGGTGACAGCTGATGATGGGCAGGTTTTTTTTTTTAGAATTTTAACTTTTTTTATTGTATCGTATAACATATATACAAAGCAAAGAAATAAAAAAAAGCAATAGTTTCAAAGCACTCTTCGGCAAGGGGTTACAGGACAGATCCCAGAGCTTGTCATGGGCTACCATTCGATCCTCTCATATTTTTCCTTCTAGCTGCTCCAGAATACAGGAGGCTAGAGGGCTTAAATATTTTTTATCATCACCACCGACTTTTTTCCTTCTTCTTTTTTGAAAAATAGCATATATACAAAAAAAAGCTATAAATTTCAAAGCACAGCACCACAATTAGTTGTAGAACATATTTGACTTTGACATGGGTTACAATTTCACAATTTTAGGTTTTTACTTTTAGCTGTTCTAAAATGCTGGAGAATAAAAGAGGTATCAATTTAATGATTCAGCATTCATATTCATTTGTTAAATCCTATTTTCTCTGTAAAACTCCACCATCACCTTTGATCTTTCCATACCTGTCTTTAGGGTTGTTTGGGCTATGGGCATTCTAAATTTTTGATATTGGAAGGGTCTGTCACTAATATGGGGTAGGAAGATGGAACCATCTGATGTTCTGGAGAGGATGGGCTAGGTTTCAGGGCTTATCTGGATCAGGGACCCATCTGGAGGTTGTAGGTTTCTGGAAAGTTACTCTAGTGCCTGGAACCCTTGTGGAATCTTATCTATTGCCCTAGGTGTTCTTTAGGATTGGCTGGAATGGTCCTGGTTGGGGGTTGGCAGGTTATGATAGGTAGCAAGGTCTACCTGAAGTTTGCATAAGAGCAACCTCCAGAGTAGCCTTGCGACTCTATTTGAACTCTCTCTGGCACTGATACCTTCTTAATTACACTGCTTTTCCCTCTTTTGGTCAGGATGGAATTGTTGATCCCATGGTGCCAGGTCTGAATTCATCCCTGGGAATCAATTCCCACGGTCGCCAGGGAGACTTTTAAATCCTAGATGTCTTGTCCCATGTAGGGGGGAGGGCAATGATTACACTTGCAGAGTTGGGCTTGGAGAGACTGAGGCCACATCTGAGCAACAACAGAGGTCCTCCAGAAGTAACTCTTAGGCATGCCTATAGGTAGTCTAACCTTCTCCGCTACCTACATAAGCTTCACAAGAGTAAGCATCATGATCGAGGGCATGGCCTATTAATTTGGGTGTCCCTAAAGTTCGACACAGTATCAGGATTCCCTGATGGTAAGGTTTAGTAGTTCCATAGTCTTTCTCCCATCCCTCAGGGGACTTTACCAATACTTTTTGATTATCTGCTTAATACAGTCTAGGATGTTTCCAGGCACTACAATAACCTATACAGGATTAAAGAACCTCTTTCTTATTCTGTGCTCCCTGTGTTTCAATGTCCAAATGAGCTATACAGATAGGTTGAATTAGATTTTTCACTGCAGAAAATTTCAGTTCCAGAGTAAATAAACCTTTCTTCCATGGTCTCAAAGAGTATGTGTGGTTCCAAAATATAGACACTGTCTTCCTTATCTCTATGTTCTGAATTACTAACCCCAACCTGTTCGTCTTTGTTCTTATCTCGAAATATCAGATTATATATACAAAACAGCCTCTCAAAATCCAGAAATAATAATCAACACTCCAGACTTACTGTGTCTAAAAGCTTACAATCTAGACCCCTGTTTTCTTACAAGCATTTTCTAAAGGAGACCATACCTTTGTTGTTCTTTTGTTTCTGGCTTATTTCGTCTCACCAAATGTCCCACATGTTCATTCACATAGTTGCATCTTTCACAACTTTGTTCCTTTTGTAGCATCAAAACCTTCATTCATCAGTATATACCATCATTCGCCAGTGTATTTCTCTGTCAGTGCATCCTTCAGCCATGTGCATTCATCAGCCATCATGTAGAAGGCCGAAAGTCCACAGTCCATTAACATTCTTTATGCTGGTCATAAAAGTGGAATGATACAGTGTTCTAGTTTGCTAGCTGCTGGAATGCAATATACCAGAAACAGAATGGCTTCTAAAAAGGGGAATTTAACAAGTTGCTAGTTTACAATTCTAAGGCTGAGAAAATGTCCCAATTAAAACAAGTCTAGAGAAATGTCCAATCAAAGGCATCCATCCAGGAAAAGATAACTTGGTTCAAGAAGGCCAATGAAGTTCAGGGTTTCTCTCTCAAGGGAGAAGGCACATGGCGAATACAGTCAGGGCTTCTCTCTCAGCTGAAAGGGCACATGGCAAACATGGTGTCATCTGCTAGCTTTCTCTCCTGGCTTCCAGTTTCATGAAGCCCCCCCAGGAGGTGTTTTCCTTCTTCATCTCCAAAGGTCACTGGCTCGCGGACTCTGCTTCGTGGTGCTGCAGCATTCTCTGCTCTCTCTGAATCTCCTTTCTCCAAAATGTTTCCTCTTTTATAGGACTCCAGAAACTAATCAACGCCCACCCGAATGGGTGGAGACACGCCTCCAGCTAATCCAGTTTAACAACCACTCTTGATTAAATCACATCTCTGGGGAGATGATCTAATTACAGTTTCAAACATACAATATTAAATAGGGATTATTCTGCCTTTACAAAATGGGATTTTGATTAAAACATGGCTTTTCTAGGGGACACATCCTTTCAAACTATCACATACAGTGTCTATCCTTTTATGTCTGGCTAATTTCGCTCAGCATTATGTCCTCAAGGCTCATCCATCTTGTCGTGTACTTCAGGACATCATTTTGTCTTACTGCTGTATAATATTCCATTGTATGTATATACCACATTTTATTGATCCACTCATCTGTTAATGGGCATTTGATTTGTTTCCATCTTTTGGCAATTGTGAATAATGCTCCTATGTACAACGGTGTGCAAATGTCTGTTTGTGTCATTGCTTTCAGCTCTTCTGGGTATATACCAAGTAGTGCTATTGCTGGGTCATAGGGCAACTCGATATATAGTTTCCTACGGAACTGCCAAACAATCTTGCATAGTGACTGCACCATTATACATTCCCACCAGCGATGCATAAGTGTCCCAGTTTCTCCATATCCTCTCCAACATTTATAGTTTCCTGTTCGTTTAATAGCAGCTCTTCTTGTAGGTGTGAGGTGATATCTCATTGTAGTCTTGATCTGCATTTCCCATATCGCCAATGAAAATGAACATCTCTTCATGTGCTTTTGAGTCATCTGTATTTGTTCTTCAGAAAACTGTTTATTCATATCTTTAGCCGATTTTATAATTGGGTTGTTTGTTCTTCTGCTGTTGAGTTGTACGTTTTCTTTGTATATACAGGAAATCAAACCATTGTCCAATATGCAATTTCCAAATATTTTCTCCCATTGAGTTGGCTGCCTCTTCACCTTTTTGGCAAAGTCTTTTGAGGTGCAAAAGCATTTGATTTTGAGGAGTTCCCATTTATTTATTTTTTCTTTTGTTGCTTGTGCTTTGGATGTAAAGTTTTGGAAGCTACCTCCTATTACTAGGTCTTGAAGATGTTTCCTTACATTTGCTTCTAGAAGCTTTATGGTGCTAGTTCTTATATTTAGGTGTTTGATCTACTTTGAGTTAATTTTTGTGTAGGGTGTAAGATTCTCTTGGCTATTGATATCCAGTTCTTCCATGCACATTATTTAAAAGATTATTTTGTCACAATTCAGAGGATTTGGGGGCCTTGTCAAAAAATCAGCTGACCATAGATTTGGTGGTCTATTTCTGCACTCTCACTTCGATTCCATTGGTCAATGCCTCTGTCTTTGTGCAAGTACCATGCTGTTTTGACCACAGTGGCTTCACAATAGGTTTTAAAGTCAGAGAATGCTAATCCTCCCACTTCGTTCTTTTTTAGGATGCTTTTAACTATTCGGGGTCTCTTTCCCTTCCAGATGAATTTGGCAGTTAGCTTTTCCAAATCTTCAAAGTAGGTTGTGAAATTATGATTGGTACTGTGTCGAATCTGTGGATCAATTTGGGGAGAATTGATATCTTAACTATGTTTAGCCTTCCTATGCATAAGCAGGGAATGTTTTTCCACTTATTTAGATCTCCTTTGATTTCTTTTAGCAGTGTTATGTAGGTTTCTGTGTACAAGTCCTTTAAGTCCCTTGTTATATTATTCCTAAGTATTTGATTCTTTTAGTTGCTATTTTGAATGGAATTTTTTCCTTAACTGACTCCTCAGCTAGGTCATTGTTGTGTATAGAAATGTTACCAAGTTTTGCACATTAATTTTATATCCCACCTTGCTGAATTTATTAGCTCAAGTAACTTTGCTGTAGATTTCTAAGGATCATCCAAGTATAATATCATATCATCTGCAAATAATGAGAGTTTTACTTCTTCCTTTCTAATTAGGATGCCTTTTATTTTTTTGTTCTGCCTGATTGCTCTAGCTAGAACTTCTAGCACAATGTTGAATAATAGTGGTGACAGTGGGCATCCTTGTCTTGAACCTGATCTTAGGATAAAACTCTTCATTGAGTACAATGCTGGCTATCAGTTTTTCATATATTCCCTTTATCATATTGAGGTAGTTAACTTTGATTCCTATCTTTTGGAGTGTTTTTAATCAGAAAAGGATGCTGAATTTTGTCTAACGCTTTTTCAGCATCAGTAGAGATGATCATGTGATTTTTTTCCCTTTCTATTTGTTAATGTGCTGATTTACATTAATTGATTTTCTTGTGTTGAACCATCCTTGCATTCTTGGTATAAACCCCGCTTGGTTATGTTGTATAATTCTTTTGATGTCCTGTTGGATTCAGTTTGCTAATATTTTATTGAGATTTTTTGCATCAATGTTCATTAGGGAGATTGGCTTGTAGTTTTCTTTTCTTATATCATCTTTACCCAGTTTTGGTATTAAAATATTAGTTTCACAAAATGAGTTAGGTAGACTTCCTTTTTCCTCAATTTTTGGAAAAGTGTAAGCAGGTTTGGTATTAGTCTTTATGGAATGTTTGATAAAATTCCCTCATAAAGTCATCTGGCCCTGGGCTTTTCTTTGTAGGAAGATTTTTGATGGCTGATTGAATCTCTTTACTTGTGATTGGTTTGTTGAGATCTTCTATTTCTTCCTGAGTCAGTGGAGCTTGTTTGTGAGTCTCCAGGAATTCATTTCATCTAAGTTGTCTAATTTGTTGGCATATAGCTGCTCATAGTATCCTCTTATAATTTCTTTTATTTCTTCAGGGTCTGTGGTAACACATTCCTTCTTATTTCTGATTTGTTTATTTGCATCCTCTCTCTTTTTTTCTTTTTCAGTCTTGCTAGTGGCCCATCAATTTTACTGATTTTCTCAAAGAACCAACTTTTAGTTTTAATGATTCTTTCTATTGTATTTTGTTCTCTCATTCATTTATCTCTGTTTTAATCTTTGTTACTTCTCTTCTATTTGCTTTGGGGTTAGTTTGCTGTTCTTTCTCGAGTTCCTCTGGGTGTTCTGTTAAGTCCTCGATTTTGGCTCTTTATTGTTTTTTAAATGTAGGCATTTAGGGCAATGAATTTTCCTCTCAGCACAGCCTTTGCTGCATCCCATAAGTTCTGATAAATTGTATTCTCATTTTCATTCATCTCCAGGTAGCTACTGATTTCCCTAGCAATTTCTTCATTGACCCACTGATTGTTTAAGAGTGTGTTATTTAATGTCCATATGTTTGTGAAAGTTCTCATTGTTTGGTGGTTATTGAGATCTGGCTTCATCCCATTTTGATCAGAGAAAGTGGTTTGAATAATTTCAATGTTTTAAATTTACAAAGACCTTTTTTGTGCCCCAGCATATGATCTATCCTAGAGAATGTTCCATGAACATTAGAGAAGAATGTATAACCTTGTGCTTTGGGGTGCAATGACCTATACATGTCTGTTAGGTCTAATTCATTTATCAAGTCATTTAATTTCTCTATTTCCTAGTTGATCTTCTGTCTGGTTCTTCTCTATAGAGTAGAGTGGTGTACTGAAGTCTCCTACTATTTTTGTTGAAACATCTAATGCTCCCTTCAGTTTTGCCAATGTTTGGCCCATGTACTTTGGAGCTCCTTGATTGGGAGCATAAACATTTATGATTGTTATATCTTCTTGGTGAATTGACCCTTTAATTAGTATATAGTGTCTTTTTTTGTCTCTTAGGATGTCCTTACATTTAAAGTCTATTTTGTCTGATATTAGTATAGCCACTCCTACTTTCTTTTGGTGACAACTTGCATGGAAAATATTTTCCATCCTTTCACTTACAATCTATTTGTATCCTTGTGTCTAAGATAGGTCTCTTGTAAGCAGCATATAATTGGATTATGTTTCTTAATCCATTCTGCCAATCTGGTATCTTTTAATTGGTAAACTTAATCTGTTAGCATTCAAAATTATTACTGAAAAAGTGTTTCTTGATTCCACTATCTTATCTTTTTTATTTTATTTGTCCCTCTTTTTCTTTTTATCCTTTAAATTATCCTTGCTGGTACTCTTCAATTCTGTGCCCTCCTCCAGACCTCCCTCTTCTGTCTTTCTTTTTTCAGCCAGCAGAACTCCTTTTAGTATTTCTCATAGGGCCAGGCTCTTGTTGACAAATCCTTTCAGGACTTCTTTGTCTGTGAAAACTTTAATCTCCCACAATTTTGAAGGACAAGTTGGCTGGGTACAGAATTCTTGGCTGGAAGTCTTTCTCTTTCAGGATCTTGTACATATCATACCATTGTCTTCTAGCCTCCAGGGTGCTAGTTCAGTAGTCTGAACTCAGTGTTATATGATTTCCCTTGTATGTAGTAGATCGTTTTTCTCTTGCTGCTTTCAGGATTTTCTGCTTCTCTTCAACATTTGACAGACTGATTCACATGTACCTTGGGGAAGGCCTATTTGGATTTATTCTGTTTGGAGTTCATTGGACTTCTTTGACTTGCATATTTATGTCCTTTATGAGGGTTGGGAAATTTTCCGCTATTGTATCCTCAACTACTCTTCCTAGCCCTTTACTCCTCTCTTCTCCTTCTGGGACACCAATGATTCTTATATTTGTGCACCTTGTTTTGTCTATCATTTCCCTAAATTCCATTCAATTTTCTCCATCATTTTTGCCACTTGCTGTTTTGTTATCCTGTCCTCTATATTATTTATTCTTTCTTCCGTCTCTTCAAATCTGGTGTTTGTGCTCTATTATATTTTTTATTTGGTCTACAGAGTCTTTAATCTGTAGTCTTTAGTCTCTGTAATATCTGCTATTTTTCTATTTATTCTTTCAAATTTCTCTTTATGTTCTCTTGATCTCCTTTATGTCATTTGCTGTCCCACTTAATTTATTAAGTAGAGTTTCGTGAACATCTTTGCTTAGTTATTCCAACATCTGTGTCTCCTCTGGCATTTTAATTTGGTCATTAGGCAGGGCCATATCTGTCTGCATTGTGATATGCTTAGTGATCTTCTGCTGTCTTTGTCACTTATAAATATCTTTATTGATTTATTTTGGGATTTGATTTCTTTCAGTAGTCTAAGGCCTTGTGTTTGCGGGATGGTTGTACAGCAGGGAGCAGGGCATAGGGTGGGGTACTCAGTGTGGTGGTTTGTTTCAGGGCAGGTATAGGCACAGGTTGGGAATGTTATACTGATGCTTGTGAATGTGGGTGCCCAGCAGCCAGGGAGGATGTAGCTGTGTGGATGCACTGGTCTGGGTAGCATAACCCTGGTGGCACAGGGCCCTTTGTATGCATGCATAGAGAGCTGTGGCAGCAAGTCGGCATTATACCTTCTTGGATTTGGGGCAGATATGACCCTGCCGCACAGGTCAGGACTTTCTCAGAGCTGGGAAATGTGGCTGAAGGCTGTGCACATGCATGATTCTAGGACTGCTTTAAAGTGCGGTTCCCAGAGCTGAATGACGTGATTGGAGGCCATGCACATGCCTGGGCCTGGAAGTGCCATAAAGGGATGCGCAGAGCTCAGGCAGAGCTGAGTGAGGCTGTGCAACACTATGGACAGGGGCCAGGGTATTCCGGGATATGGAGGTTAGTGTCTGCAGGCTTTATGTACTGGCAACAGCCTGCAGGGAACAGGGAGAGGGAGGTAGTGCTTGGGAGGGGTGCAGGAGAGATGGGTTGGGCGGCACCTGGGGTGGGGGGTGGGGGGCAGGTACGCGAACTGGGGGCTGGTGGGGTGGGGTGTCTGGAGCACAAGGAATGGGAGTGGTTGATGGGGTTTGGGTGTGTGGAATGTAGGGTGAGTTGCTGGTCATGGGGCTGCGCAGGTGAGGATAGAGCACCCAAGGAATGCGGCCTGGCTTACTTCCTAGTCCTGGTTCCTGTCCATGCACTCCCGCGGGCTCTGTGGCTCCGCACCAGCTCCAGCTTTCTGCCTCTCAGTTCCTCAGCCCCTGCAACAGGGCTGACCCATGTGGTGCCGGAGGCTCTCCCAGGTCAGCTGCACTCCCAAATTGCCATCTCAATCACTCTCCTGTCCCTTCTTTAACTTTTCCTTGGAGCAGGGCTAATCTTGAGCTACTCTGTTCAGCCTTCTTCTCAGAAGTCTCATTGGGCAGGTTCTTACAACATCTAGGGGCTTCGGTTTCAGTTATTATAAAATGGGACTGATAGCACCTACCCCGCGGGTTTGCTGTAAGGTTAAAGAGATCACCTTTCTAAAGGAATCAGGAGATAGCAGGTGCTCAACAAACATTACTTGTTGGACATCCAGTCCACACAGCTGAGGACCAGTGGACCTTTCCGCTTGGACATCTTGCAGGTTCTCAAGCTCTGAACAGGCGAAATGGTCCCCTTGGGCCTCCTCTTCCTCCTGTATTTCCTATCTCAATGAATGGCTGGAACCACCATCCACCCAGTTCCCCAGGAAACCAGGGCACTGTCCTCGTTTCTTCCTGTTCTCACATGCCCAATCAACCCCAATTCCTGGATATTCCAGCCTTCAAAATTGCTTAGAGTTAGCAACTGCTCTGTGTGCTCACTATCATTGTCTTAATGCATGTGCCTTAGTGCATGCTCCGGATCCTATGGCAGCTTTCCTGTGGTTCATGAACAGGTGTGTAAGGAGGGTGATAGAAGGTCAGAGGCTGCCATCACCACGGAGATAGGAGGCAGCCAGCCCACAGAGGGAGGGGACGTGTGAGCAGGAAGCCTGGTGTAAGCTGCCTGGGTCCACAGCCTGGCTTCACCACCCACTGCCATGTGACTTTGGGAAAGTCGATGGACCTTCATCTACAAAACGAGGGGGATCCTAACGGTACCTACCACATACAGTGGCTGTGAAGATCCGAGGCGTTATAATGTGTGACACGACTAGAACTGCGGCTGGCTGGCAGACAGTGTTCTGTGCAAGCTGATCTTAGTGTGATGGCTGGTGACCCAGGGAGGGGCCTGTGGAGGTTTGTACCTGTATGTACCCCCCAAAACATGTTCTTAAATTTAATCCATTCCTGCAGGACCTTTTGATGAGGATATTCAGTTAAGGTATGGCCCACCTCATTCAGGATGGGTATTAATCCTATTACTAGAGTCCTTTATAAGAGAATGAAATTCAGGGAGAGAGAGAGAGAGAAGCCACAGAGGGGGAAATCAAAACCTGAAATCAGCTGAACCTGAAAGAGAATGGAGACCAGGAGATGCTCGCCACGTGCCAGAGGAGCTAAGGATTGCCGACCCTGCGTCACCTACTCCACCCACGCCCCTCCCTATACCTGGTGTAGCACCTGCCAACACGTAGACTTGAGGGAAACCTTTGTGGTGCTGTCTGTCTCTACTGAACCCTTCTTAAGCAAAGTCCTAGTAGATGAGCAGGTTATCTGTTCAGGGCTGTGTCCAGAGCATGAAAATTCCTGGAAACTAAATCAGTTCCTCCCCCCTCAGATAATTTCTGGTCTGTGTTTCCTTTCCATGCTTGGATTGCATCACCATTTCACGTTAAAGGATTTGATTCCTGTCAGAGATACAAAGTTCATACAAATCATGTGCCATTCAAAACTGAGTGTGCATTCTCCAGAACAGGCGTAAAAATGCTGGGGATTGCTGGTGCCAGCGAGGGCGGGGCACAAAGAGGCGATCGGGGGGGATGGGTGTGGAGAGCAGCAGAGAGGGAAACTTGGCTGCTGGTAACAAGGTATCCAGGGGTATCCAGGCTCTGAGCACAAGCACCTGGTGTGTCTGACACAATTAAGGCCTCTGATTGGCCCTTGCCCCACGTTCGGTTTGGGCCACAGTTCTGAGGAGAACTTCCCATCGTTGACCCTCAATGCATTTGGTTATAGTGCCACCAAGATGGCAGCTGTTCAGTAGGCCTTTGCTTTTTCCTTCTTGTATTTCCCTTCTGGTCTCAATTTTCTACCTGGCATTATATGTACCTATCTGGGCTTTCTTCAGAATCGCAAGGGAATTTCCATTGCTATCCAGCTGAAAATCTCCTCAGCTGTATGATGCAATTTCTCAGAAGACTCGCTCTCCTCGCAGAAGACTGTGGGTGAGAGTCACCGATTTAGCATATTTCTACTAAAAAGAGTACTGTCCAAAGAAATAGGTTTCAGTAGTCTTGAGGGGAAAACTGCTTTTAGATTTCAGAGAATGAACTACAGTAGATTTCTGTCCCCTTGTATTTTTTTTTATCTGATAACCCTTTAATTTTAATCAGGCTGACGTTCTGCGGTAAACTTGTGGCTAATTCTTCCATGTAGAGAAGCTTGTTTAGAAACCACTAACAACTGTGAAGAACCCCAGAGAGACAAAACAACCAGCCCCAACATCTCAAGTGCGAAAAGGTTTGAGACCCCAAAACATGAGAGCTTTTATTTAAAGACAGCTATTTGAAGCTTTATTCTTGGTTCTCTGCCTCCGTATTTTTCTTTCAAGGTAAAAAGAAAAATAACTGATCTTTTTCATTTAATTTCATTTTACAAGTGTTGACTCAGGGATAAGCAATTCTCCCACAGAGTCTCAGCCCATGAATCACTCATTCTTGGGTTGTGGACTGGAAGGCAGGAAATCCTGACCACTTGGCCCAGCTGGGGGTATCCTAGGCTCAGAAACTAGTCAGATAACACAAACAACTGAGACCTTGACTCAGAACGATTGATGCTATTTACTACAGAAATGCATCAATTGTGCTGAGTTCTCTCTCAGTCACACAGCCCTCCTTCTCCCAGGGCCAGCAAATATCTTTGCTTTAATGTCACTAGCATCCTTTAACTTGCCCCCCACCTCGTGAATCCCCATTCTGGTTCTGCCACATATGGCTCAGCATTTATGCTTCCTGAGCAAAAGAACAAGATGGGTATTTGTTTGAATGAATAAATGAATGGACAACATCACCAATATCAGTTTACCCAAGCTTTTATGGAGTATCTACTGCAGTCCTTGTTCAGTGGGAGCTACAAAGCAAGCCAGGCATATTTTCTGCTCTCAGATGCAGATCCAGGCAAAAATAGTGGATGGGGGGTAAGTGGGAGGTGGGTAGGAGGGTGAGGTCTCCATACAACCATTTATATTTTGCACCATCCCTTTTTCTTTGTTCTTGTCCATACACACATGTACAATTTTACACATGTAGTCAAGTCATTTTTAAAAGTCCTTATCTCTTCCTCTAGGAAGATGCTATAGCTTTAATCACTTTACTGAATTCAGCAACAGGATTGAGAAAGGGGATGGAGACAGTTGATTTGAGAAATAAAATTGGTCATCAGCAGTTTCTACTTCCCTTTGTGGCTGAGTGGCCCGAGAGTCAGGAGATGGAGCTTTCTTCCCCTGATGAATTTCCGTAAGCATAAATGGAAGAGGAAGTCTCTAAGCTTGTCACTTCCTTCAGAATAAGCTTTAAAAAGAATTAGTGATCTGAGAAGTTGCGTGTTTGGTAAGAAAAACACAGCAGTTCAACAAATGTTTTAAATTGTTAAAATTTCAAACAATACAGAAAAGTACAAAGGGTAATATCGCAAATAATCATGTGCTTGCTCTCAGGGTTCAAGAAATGTTTACAGCATACCTTGTGCACTTCAGGTCCTTTTTATTTGTTTTTAATAAATATTATATAGTGGTGTTCCCATATTTCTAACCCAATTCCATTCTTTCCCCCCAGTTGATTGTTCTCTAATCTAATACAATATATGCTGCTGTTTTTGTGTGTGTGTTTTAAAATATACATAAATAACAAAGTAGTCTTCTTCTGGCAATTTGCTTTTTTCACTCAATGATGGACTTCGATAATTTGTTCTTAATGATACATGCTTATTCTTTTTGACTCCTATATAAAATTTTATTGTATGATTATATACCAGAGCTTATTAATTCAATCCCCTACTGACGGACAGTTAGATTGCTTCTCTTTTTTCCTAATTAAAAGCAGTGCTCTGACAAATAGCATTGAATACATGCACATGTGAAAGAGGTTTCTAGGGGCTATAGAAGTGGCATTGCTGTGTCATGGGACATATACAACTTCAATTTTACTATGAGGTTTTTCAAATTTCTCTTTGACGTGATTGTGCTCATTTAAACTCCTTATCAGCAATTTATGAGCTTTCCTTCATATTCCTCACCATCACTCAGCATTGAAAAACCTTAAAACGTCTGCCAATCTGATAGAACGAAATGAAGTCTCATTACTATTTTAAGTTTCATTGATTTTAGTGATCTCGAGATGCTTGGCACATTTACAGCTGTTTGGGATTCCTCCTTTGTGGCCTGCCTGTTCACATCCTTTGTCCCTTTTTCTATGGGATTGTTTTCTTTTTCTTTTTATAAATATTGCAGTTTAAGCCACTGAGTAGGAATTTATTAAACAGTTCAAAATTGAGTGAAGCTTGTTTTTTTTTTGAAACAGACCCCAAAATATAATGCCCTCCATACACCCACTCCAAAATATAAATAGAAAACAAAACAAAAAGACCCCCCCATGCCATGTTTATACATTGATAAAAGCGTAAACAAAGTTAAGGCAAAGTTAACAATACTATTACACTATTTTTCACAATAAAACAGATTTAGTCACGTGGGCCCGTATTTAGATAGTCAAAATAATTTATAGATAGTGAAAATGTACAATTTCTACAGGTTTTTCTTCTATTTGTTAAACCAACTTTATCACAGCTGACTTTGGCAATACCAAGAGTAGAATCCATTATCTAAAATAATTTCTTATTCCATTTCTTATTATCAGGCACTGTCACAAGGGCCTGAGTGGCGTGAAATAAACCTACAGTGGCAGAGCTCCACATTAACTCAGCAGTATCTTCTACCATTCCTGTATATTTATATTACAAGTTGAGTATAAGTGGTCCGATTTGATTTTAGATTCCGTAATATCAACTTGTGATACAGTGAACTCTTCTGAACACATAATACCATTAAACATGCTGAATTGGTAAATCTTCAAAAATACAAAATTAGGCATCTTATCAGGACACCAGGTACACAATCCTTGATAAATAGGGTAACTTTAAGTTTAAAATTTGACTTAACAATGAAATGTTACTTTTTAAGTACTTTTAAATGTTCAGTAGAAAAGTTTAACAAATCAAAGACTGGTAAAAATTTCAGGATAAAATTTCCAGTGGACTTATCAAGAAAAGTTAATGTCTACTTCTAAAACTAAAATCAAAATTTAAGAAACGATTTTTCTACTAAGAACACAAATTGTTTATAAAACATTATACATTTGAATTTTGAAATTTAATTTTATAATCTAAGAAAGTGTCAACTTTTAAACTGCTAAATATAAATCCTTTCATTTAGAGATCTTTTTTTTCCCTTTTGAAATCTTAATACATTTCACTTTGGGGGGCAAAATCCTGTTAAAATTAAAAAAAGAAAACTTACCAATCCATTTTTTTCTAAACCAAAAGCAGGAGCCAATACCATTTCCTTTATTAAGCACTATGTTTTTAAAAATTTGGATCTCTAGTCACTTCCTGTCATTCTCTAGTGAAGTTCCCAGATTTGAAAAGAACCAAGAACTTCCTGTATATGAACTATTTGATAAAGTAAATATTATAATGACATATTATACCTGTTTTAATAAAAGTGGTAGCATTGTGTTCTTGAGCACCCAAAGTATAGGAAAACAAGATGTGAAGCTTAAGAAGGAATATAAGCAATCATTCAAAATTTCTCACAAAGTTCTATCAATGGAAAAAGCTAAAACATTCATTCAAAATTTCTGCATTTTGAATTTTACATCCTGAAAAATAAAAACAAAGGGCTCAGTCAACATATTCTTTTCTGCAGAATCTTGACTTAACGGTTTCCGTTATCTTAATATTTTTAACCATTATGAAAAACAAAGTAGGCTCTAAGTTTATTTTGTTTTAGCAGGGCGGGTCCTGTGTGGATGTTTACAGAGATCTAATGTCATAAGAATTGGATTATTAACTGAAATAAATTTTTTCAAGACCTTGCTTCCAAAGTATTTTTTAAAAAGGCTTCTCTAGCCCAGAGTTTGTCAACCTTGGCAGTGTTAATATGTCAGGCTGGATAATGCTTTGTTGGGGGGACTGTCCTGTGCATTGTAATATGTTCAGCAGCATCCTGTGGGTCAACCCACTAACCACCCGTAGCACCCACCAGTCATGACAATCAAAGATGTCTTCAGACATTGCCAAATGTTCCCAGGGGAACAAAGTCACCCTTGGTTGAGAACCACTGCTGTAAACTAGAAAACACACCATGATAAATAGGTAATGGTGCCCACAAGTGGAATATCATTAAATACTATTTAAGGTTAATATTTCTATATTGATTTAACATTTTATAGTTAACACTAACTACATAAATGGTGTGAACTAATTAGCAAATTATGAAAGACTCTGATTAGAGACTACGCAGTTTGACTAGAAACACTATAAACATTCTAAATATGGGTCTATGTTTAACGAATCTGATTGATATTAGTGTTTCTTTTAAAAAAAACAACTTTCGCATGTGTTCTATCACTGTGGAATTCACAATAAAAGAATCTCTCACCTTTTCAAACCATGAATCAATTGCTAAAGAAGGATACCTATTACATGCGTACTTTAACGGTGGAAACGATGGTGGAGGAAAAAAATCTAACATAGAAAATCCAAAGTAGCTGTTACACTATTCTACTTCTCCTCTTCTTTCTTTTTCTTTTCTGTTGTAAATTCTCCAGGTCAATCATTACATTCAAAGTCTTACATACCCACATAATCACAATGATTATGGCACTGAAGAGCAGTAGACAGAAACATTCCTCTTGAATCAAAATACTGGTGTTTTGAAAATAACCTCCAGTTCATTGCAACTACTTCATTGATATAGTCAGCACAATAGACTAAAATTACGGGGCATAGAAAACGCCCAATCTGTGGTTTATAACTTTGGAATGAGAAGCAAGTGAGCAACAGGCAGAGGACATGGAAGACGGCAAGCCCTATCAGCCATGGCTCAGTCCAGTCTGTCTGCCTGATCACGGACAAAATGCTGACCGGGAAGGCCTGTTTGCTTTTTATCTATTGTATGATTTGCAAACAGTTTAATTTCTTATTCAGTCCTTAGTTCTTTTATTTCTTTTGCTTGTGCCATTCATTGGCTAGGATGACTAATATCAGTATTGAATAAAAGTAGGGAATGTATATTTTCTGCTATTCTTCTGATATTAAATAGAAAGCTTTTAAGGTTTCATGTTAATAATAGTTGGCTGTTAAGTTTCAGAGTATTCCTTTCATTACTAAAGGAAGTTCCCTTCTATTTTGACTATGTTAAAATTACTTTTTTTCTTTTAATCATGAATGAATGCTGAGCTTTATTAAATGCTCTTTTCCCTATATTGAAATCGTATATATTTTTTCTACTTCTAGACAGTAAAAGTAGTAAATTACATCAGGAGATTCTTTAATGTTAAGCCATCCTTGTACTGCTGGGATAAATTCTAATTATTTAGAATATTACTTTTCTTAATAGATTGCTAAAATCAGGTACAAATATTTTATTTAGCATTTTTAAATAAATCTTAAATTGTTAAATCCTATTTTTGTAAAAGCCCTTTTGTGCAGTCCTATTCATGTCCAACAGAAAAGTTAATCTAAACTCATAAAATGAATCAAGGAGCCTTATCTCTTTTCTTTTCTTTTTTAATTCTCTGAAACATTTGTATAAAACAGATGGTATTCCATATATTTTTGTTTGTTTAAGGGTTGATTTTATTACTGATTTTGCTAAATTTCTGTATTGGTTAAAGTTCTATCCTATTTCTCAAATTAATTTCTTCATCACTGCTCATTTAATCTGTTTTCAAATGTATTGGCATAAAATTTTCCCAGAAGTATCTTAGGTTCTTTTTCTTTGAGATTAAAATCCATTCATTTATTTGTCACGTATTTATTGAGCACTTATTATTAAAAGCTGAGGATAGATTAGAGAACAAAAGAGAAATCTCTTTCTTGCATGGAGTTTGCATCCACCCCCTCCACACACACCCCTTTTTTAATGCAATTTTATTGAAAAATATTCACACACCATACAAACCATCCAAAGTATACAATGGATGGTTTGCAGTACCATCACATAGTTGTGCATTCATCACCATGATCAATTTTAGAACACTTTTTTTACTCCAGAAAAAGAAACAAAGAGGAAAAAGAAAACCCAAAACAGCCCATACCCCCTTATCCCACCCTATCATGAATCATAGTATTACTGTGGTCCATTTTAGTTGATAAAAGACTATTAAGATACTGTTTGCAATAGGTATATTTCCCCCATATACCCTGTAATAGTCAGGTTCTCTAGGAAACAGAATCACTAGGAGATATCTATAACTATGAGATTTTGTAATGGTATCTCATGTAAATGTTGCACGAGTCCAAATTCCATAGGGCAGGCTGTGAGCTGACAGCTCTGATGAAGGTCTTCAATGACTTCCCCAGGAGAGGCTGGCTGGCTGAAGTGGAGAGAGGGATTATCTCTTCTGTCTTCTCCTTTAAAGCCTTCAACTGATTAGATTAAACCTCACTAATTGCAGAAGACACTCCCTTTGGCCTACTGCAGATGTAATCAGCCATGGATGCAATCAACGTGCTGATGATTTAATAAACCAGCCTTCTGACTCATTAACCAGCCATGAAATGTCCTTGTAGCAATGGTCAGGCTAGTGTTTGCCCAACCAGACAACTGAGCACCATCACCTGGCCAAGTTGACACATGAACCCAACCATAACATATCTCTCTATTTTTGACTCCATGTAATAGTATTGTCCATTTGTTCCAGTTCATGGAAGAACTCTTTAATATTTGCATAGTTAATCACAGTCATTGTCCACCACAAGATTCACTGTGTTATACATTCCCATGTTTTCACCTCCAACTTTCCTTTTGGTGACATATGGACTGTAAACATCCCCTTCCCACAACATTCACCCACAAATTCAGCACTATTAGTTATTTTCACAATAACGTGATACCATCATGTCTGTCATTTCCAGACATTTAATTTTTTTTAACTTTTTTTGAAGAACTTTTATTTTTATGCACAGAAAAGTCAACTGTATATACTTAACCCAGTTTAGTGACAAGTTCTTTAGCTTTTGCCTTCTCCAGCTTGTCAATGTCAGCCATGGATTTTGGACCCAAGACATTGCCTCCCCAGTAGCAGTGGATCTCATCATATTTGTCACTGTAATTGGTCCTAATAGCTTCCACCAGCTTAGCTAGTACTTCTTTGTCTTCTGAGTTGACCTGTGTGAAGGTGACAGCAGTGCAGGTCTTCCTTCGGATGAGGCATCCCAGCCTGGCTTTCCCCTTGATGATGCAGTAGGTGACCTCCATTTTGTGACACAAGGGCGGCAGAAAAACAATTGGTTCGATGGGTTCCATATCATGTGCAATCACCACCAGCGGGCCCTTCTTTTCTTCTGCCAACTTGGTGACAGTGTTTACCCCTGCTCAAAGCACAGGTGGCTTCTTAGTGGGGACATCCCCTTTGCCAGCAGCTTTCTTCTCAGCCCGGGCCAGCAGCATCTGCATCTTCTCTTTCTTTCTCTCTGGTTTGTACTTGTGGACCAGCTTAAGCAGTTGAGTAGCTGTTTGGCTGCCCAAGGCTTGGGTGAACTGCCTGATGGCAGGGAACACTTTCAGCCATTATAGAGCATGGCCCTTTCCTACTGCAGCCAGAGGTAGCAGGACCACTTGACAAAGTGGGTGAGGTCCCTCTTGGGCTGGATGTCCTGCCAAAAATTTGGGGGCCTTTTCTCAAACAGGGGATTTATCACCTTCTTGGCCTCCTGCTTTTTCACAACAGCAGCATCTGAAGCTACCTTTTTCCCCTTTGCCTTCTTTCCTTTTGGCATCTTGGGCGGCAAGCTGAAAGAGAAAGGAAAGGGCATTGTGGGTAATATGTATGTGACTGCCAAACGTTTAATTTTAACCTAGTTAAACATTCTGCATGTAATTAAGCAATTCCTCCCCATTTTCTAGCCTCATTCTATATCCTGGTAAACTTTATTCTATATTATATGTCTGTGAGTTTAAATATTATATTGCTTGGTATCAGTGAGATCCTACAATATTTATCTTTCTGCATCTGATTTATTTCACTTAATATAATATCTTCAATGTTCATCCGTATTGTTGCATGCTTCAGGACTTCATTTCTTCTTACTGCTGAATAATATTCCACCATATATACATATATATACCACATTTTACTTATCCATTCATCTGCTTATAGACACTTGGATTATTTTCCATCTTTTGGCAATTGTGATAATACCACTATGAACCCTGATTGGCAAATGTCTGTCAAGTTCCCACTTTCAGTTCTTCTGGGTATATCCCGAGTGGCAGGATTGTCAGGTCAGATTGTCAGGTTGTAAGGCAACTCTATACTTAGTATCCTGAAGAACCACCAAACCATCCTCCACAATGGCCGTACCATTTTACATTCCCACCAGCAGTGACTAAGTATTCCCATTTCTCCACATCCTCTCCAACACCTGTAGTTTCCTGTTTGCTTATTAGTGGCCATTTTCATAGGTATGGCATGATATCTCATTGTGGTTTTGATTTGCATTTCCCCTAATAGTTAATTAGGGAAAAGCTGAGGATCTTTTCATGTGCTTTTTAGCCATTTGTATTTCCTCTTTGGAAAAATGTCTATTCAGTCTTTTGTCCATTTCTTAATTGGGTTGTTCATCTTTTTATTATTGAACTGTAGGATTTCTTCATATATTCTGGTTATCAAACCCTTATCATACATGTGGTTTCTAAATATCTTCTCCCATTGAGTTAGCTGCCTTTTCACACTTTTGACACAGTCCTCTGAAGCATAGAAGTATGCATTTTTGAGGAGGACCAATGTATCAATTTTTTCTTTCATTGGTTACACTTTTGGTGTAAAGTCTAGGACCACTTCCTAAGACAAGGTCTGAAGATGCTTTCTTATGTTTTCTTTTAGGAGTTTTGTAGTTTGGGCCTTATATTTAGGTATTTGATACATTTTGACTTACTTTTTTTATATGGTGGGAGGTAGGGGGTCCACCTTCATTATTTTGTATATAGCTATCCAATTCTCCTAGCGTCATTTGTTGAAGAGGCTATTCTTTCCCCCTGAGTGGAGTTGACACCCTAGTCAAAAATCAATAGGCCAAGGTGTAAGGATTTATTTCTGCATAATCAATTCAATTCCATTGGTCCATATGTCTGTCTTTGTGCCAGTGCCATGCTGTTTTGACTACTGTAGCTTTGTAATAGTTTTTAATATCAGGAATGTGAATCTTCCAACTATGTTCTTTTTCAAGATGACTTTGGTTATTCAGAATTGCTTACTCTTCCACGTGAATTTAATGATTGGCTTTTCCATTTCTGCAAAGAAGGCTATTGGAATTTTTATTGGGATTGCATTGAGTCTGTCAATTGCTTGATATCTTACCAATATTTAGTCTTCCAATCCATGAACACAGAATATCCTTCCATTTTCTTAGGTCTTTAGTTTCTTTCAGCAATGCTTTGTAGTTTTCCGTGTATTTTTAAGTCCCTTACATATACTTGGTTAAATTTCTTCCTAGATCTTTGATTACTTAGTTGCTACTGTAAGTGAATTTTTTCTTAATTTCCTCTTAGATTGTCCATTAGTCATGTACAGAAATACAACTGATTTTTGCATGTTGATCTTTGTACCCGCCACAGTGCTGAATTTGTTTATTAACTCTAGTTGTTTTGTTGTGTATCTTTCAGGATTCCTAATGGTTAGGGTTATGTCATCTGCAAATAGGAAGAGTTTTACTGCTTCCTTTCCTATTTGTAAGCCTTCTGTTTCTTTTTCTTGCCTAATTGTTTTGCCTAAGGCTTCCAGCACAATGTTGAATAAGAGTGGTGACAGTCGGCATCTGCCCTAGGTTTAATTTTTGCTGACTTGTACAAGTTTTTGTATTTATTGCTTTCACTGTCATTAGGCTCAGAATTTCATTGAGTTCTTCTTTGATTTGCAGAATGATTTAGAAGGTTTCAAGATTTCTTATAACTATATGTTGTTACTTTTTGTTCTCAATTTCTATTTTCATCAATGGTACTTAGGGAATTTATCTATATAATAATTATTCTTTGATTTTTTTCAAGACTTCCTTTGTGGTTTAAAAAGAGGTCAGTTTTTATAAATGTTCCATGTATGCTTAAAAAGGATGTAGTTTTTTCTCTTTTTTAGAAGATATACCCACAAATATCCATTCGATCAAGCTTGCCCGTTGGTATTAAACAAGATCTGCCTGTCTGTCAGGCCGTGGGGAGAGATGTGTTAACATTTCCCACTTTGACTGGGGAATTGTCAATTTCTCTTTCTTATTGTTTCAGTTTTTAAAAATGTATGTTGTTGAGGGTATAAAGATTCAAGATAATCATAACTTCCTGAACAACCTCTTTTTTGTAAATATCTAAAAATGCTTTTTTGTGTAGTTTGTTTTAGGTTAATAAGACAGCTTTCTTTTGGTAAATATTTGAATATGTTTTCTATCCCTTTAGTTCAATCTTTTCACGTCATCATATTTTAAGGATGTTTCTTATAAATAACAAAAAACTGGGCTTTGGTGGATTTGGGGGGATTTCTTTTTCCAATCTGAGTATCTCTTTCACAGCAGCTTTAATCCATTTACATTTATTTTGATACATCTGGGCTCTTACTTTGGGATACTTATTATCCATTAATTCCCTTTTATCATCGTATTTATCCTTTCTTGTCTTGTTTGAGTTTCTTGATTGTGTTTTCTTTATCTTCTCTTGGTTTGCAAGCTGCATATTTAAGTTTGCCAGGGTTTCTATGACAAATACCACTCATTGGTTGGCCTTAAACAACAGAAATTTATTGTCTCCTGGTTTTGGAGGCTAGAATTACAAACTCAAGAGATTGGCAGGGCTTGCCTTCTCCCAGACAGTTTGTAGCATTTCAGTCCTCCTCTGTCACATGGTGATCTCTCTCCTAGCATCTGCTCCTCTGACTTCTGCTGACTTCTGGCTTCTTCTGTGTCTGAATACCCTTTGCTTATAAAGACTCCAGTGGTATGGTTAGGCCCACACTCATTCAATTTGGCCTCATCTAAGCGGAATCTTAAAAGATCCTACTCAGAAAAGAGTCCACACCTTAACTAATAGTATCTTCAGAAGATCGTATTTCCAAATGTGGTCACACCCACAGGAATATAGAGTAAGCCTTGCCCATGTCTTTATGGGAAATATGATTCTGTCCCCAAATTGCATATTTAAATTCTGTTTTTAGGATTGTTACCCCTAAAGGTCTAAAAAATATTCTTGACTTTTAAAGTTCAAAGTTAACATATCTCCTGGCTTGAGGATCCTCTGTTCAGAGCCCAGCACATTTCTGCAAACTAGGAATTGATGGCTGTTCTGCAATGCTATCATTTTCCATTATATTTTCTGATTGGCTATTGCTAAAATATAGATAGGCGATGGTGCCTATAAATGTTTTTTTTTAATCTGGCCACCTTATTGAACTCTTAATAGTTCTAATAGATTAACTTATCTTAATAAATTACCCACATAAAATGATTATTTTGCTTTCTCTTTTCTAATAGCTAAACATCTTAGCAGTCATACTCATTTATTCCCTGTTATACTCCTCCTTCTCTTTAAATAACATATATAAATAAAAGCAATATATTTCAAAGTACGTCACAACAATTAGTTGTAGAACAGATTTTAGAGTTCGGTATGGGTTACAAGTCCATGATTTTAGGTTTTTATTTCTAGCTGCTCTAAGATACTTTGAGGTAAAAGAAATATCAGTATAATGATTCAGCGCTCGTATTCACTTGTTAAACTCTACCTTCTCTGTACAACTCCACCATCACCTTTGATCTTTCCCCCACTCTTTAGGTGTATTTGGGCTATAGCCATTCTAACTTTTTCATGTTGGAAGGGGCTGTCAATAATATGGGATAGGGGATGGAACTAGTTGATGTTCTGGAAGGACTGGCCCCTCTGCATTTCAGGACCTATCTGGCCCAGGGACTCATATGGAAGTTGTAGTTTTGGAGAGTTACCCTAATGGATGGAACCCTTATAGAATCCTATATAATGCCCTAGGTGTTCTTTAGGATTGGCAGAAATGGTTTTGGTTGGGGTTTGGCAAGTTATCATAGGTAATAAAGTCTAACTGAAGCATGCCTAAGAGTGACCTCCAGTGTAGCCTCTGGACTCTATTTGAACTCTCGCAGTCACTGATACCTTATTTGTTACAATTCTTCCCCCCATTTTGGTCATGAAACATTGCATATTTCATTATTTGGTCCTAACAATGATACAGTCAGAGAGACTGTCAAATGTCTTAGGGGAGGAGGTTAGAGACTGGGCCCTGGATGTGACCCCACTGGTGAATTTGGGATTGTGAGGGGCAAAATGTTCTCTGTGCCTGCTCCCCTCTGACCTGCCACACACGCCATTTGACACACCACCACCCTCATCTTTGGACAACCTCTCTGAGTAAAGGGTACTGCTCTTCTCCTAGAGCTGTCTCTCTCCAGGGCAATCGCCTAGGCTTGGAGGCAAAGAGCAGAGCTGCAGAAGAAAATGTCCAGGAGCCAGCTATTCCCCAGCCTCTGTGAATATCACCCTTTCCACCCACCATGCTTCCAGTTGTCTAGGGTAAGGTTACTGCCTCCTACTGCTGCTGAGCTGGTGCTGCTAATTTTCTGCCTTGCAGTAGTGACAGAAGGCAGTGTGAGAGAGAGGTCAGGACACAATGAAAAACTCTGCCTCCCGGCCTTACACCTCCTAACACTCACACTCACACCCCCACATAGACATTCAAAGAGGGAGAGAGAGACGAAACCACCTTCTATCAAACTTAGTTTGTTTCTCAGATCTTGCAACTGCCCTCTTTTCTTCTGACACTCCAGAGCTGGGATTACAGGAATGAGCCAGGACCTAATTTGTTACCTTGTCAGGAAGCATAGATCTTAGCTCATTAAAAGGGCCAGTGTTGTATTTGTACAAAATCCATATTAATTTTAGAAAAGTTAGCCAAACCAAATATAGCAGAACAGAACAGAAGATTTTTTACAGACTACCATATGTGAATCTTGGAACTAGCTCTAGTTCTTTGCCATTTCCAGCAAATGCAGAAGCATAGACTATTCTAGAAGCTGAGAAATATGGCTAATATTCATTTGGCATATCTAGGATGGTGGTTCTCAAAGTATAGTCTGTAGGCATTTCTTAAAAATGAATAGTGAGACTGACACTTCAGGGAAAATCACTGACAGTATTTACTGCCAATGATAAAATTTGAGCTCTCCAAAAAAATAAGGTTGGAAAACTTGTATCGCCACTGTGAACTTGACAGCTTCCCAATACTTAAAGATTTTTTTCTGGCAAAATTAGAGGTGATAGTAGCATATGTGATATGAACAAATATGTTACATTTGGAAGATCTGTTTAACTCAGTGAACTATTCTTTTCCAGATGGTTGATGCATGATGTTACAAAATCAAGCATTAGTGAAAGGTCCATTTAAAGTGCAAGATAGACTAATGGATCTTTAAAAAAAACAACACCAAAATCTTTTTATCATAATTATAACATATATACAAAGCAAAGAAAGAAAAAAGTAATAATTTTCAAAGCACACTTCGAGAAGTCTTTATAGAACAGATCCCAGAGTTTATTACGGGCTACCATTGCATTATCTTGGATTTTTCCTTCTAGCTGCTCCAAAACACTGGAGGCTAGAAGGAATATTAATATAGTGATTCAGCAGTCATACTCATTTGTTAAATCTCCTTTTCACTATTATATCTCCTCCTTCTCATGATCTATAGGGATCTTTGGGCAATGCCTATTCTTAACATTTTCATGTTAAGAAGAAGTGTCCACACTAAATTCAGTTCATAATCCTGGAGAGGCTGGTCCCTCTGAGTTTCAGGATTTACCTTACCTAGGAATCCTCCAGGAGTTGTATGTTCCGGGAAGGCAAACCTAGTGAGACTAATGGGTCTTAATGTAACAAAATATGAAAAGTTTTGTTAGTTTTGCAACTAACAATCAAGAAAGTGCTACCTGTCAAAGTTTTGACGTAGTACCAAAGACTTCCTACAATTATATAAGAAGGTCATTAAAATGCTTTATCCTTTTCCAATGATAGGAGGCTGGATTTTCTTCATATACCTCAATCAAAACAGCAATAGATTGATGCAAGAACAAATGTGACAATACAACTGTTTTCTATCAAATCAGATATTGAAGAAGTTTGCAAAACTGCAAAACAATGCCACCCTTCTCTTTTTTCTTTGGTGTGGAAATGTAGTTAACATAATAGGTATAATAGGTTATTACTGTTCTTTTGAAATGAATTAAGAAATTAATACTTGAACAATTCTGTTTCGATTTCCAATACAGCTAACAGTGATGGATATAGCCTATAAAACAAAGGCGTTTGGAGGAACTTCAATAATTTTTAAGTGTGTAAACAGGTCCTGAGACCTACAATTTTTAGAACTGCAGCCATAGACATACTGGCTTTTTAAATAGTTGAAATATTTCCAACTATTTTTGATATTTGAGTTGGTAAATATCAGCACCTTTAAGCCTCCCAAGAGAACCCACCCCTCCTACATTCATTGCCGTGGCCCTTCCCACAGGAGTCTGTGGACCTCCCTCCCACACAAGCTACTAGAGAGGGAATACCTGGCACAAGGGCAGCTCCAGGACCCCCTGCCCTGTCCTTCACTGCTATCTGTTCTGATTGATCCATGATTCTGCCATGTCTCTGGTTATGTACTTGGAATCTCACTCCTGCAGAGAAACCAATTGCATCACCCTCTAAACTTCTGTGACCACATTTCTTTCCTCTTCATCTTTGCTTCCTCATGATGTATTTAAGTTTGCTTTTTGAAAGAATTTCTTGAAAATAAAAATGAGATTTAATAAAAGACAGAAATGAGGGTGGCCGCAGTAGGCTTTCATGTGACTCCTGCCCCACCACCTTGGGCTGTGCAGTTTTGGGGCTCCTTAATCTCTCTGAACCTCAGTCTCCTGCTGTATAAAATGGCGAGGACAATGTCTAGCGGGATTGCAGTGAGCGTCAAGGGTGAGATAGCCGAAGGAGCAGCACATAAACCAGGCTCAGGCGTCAGAGATTATTATATAAATAGTCCCAGCTGGAGGACTTGAGATGACTGACTTCTTCAAAGTTAATGATCTCAATTAAACCACAGCATTTCACAAACACATTCCATAACCCAGATAGTTTAGATAAAGTTCTACCTCTCGGTGAGAGATAACCTTCAACAGATGGGTGAAAGGCACTCCATGGAAGGTTATGATTCTATCTGATGGAAAAGCATGGGACTGGAAATCAGGTAACCTGGCTCAAATTCCACGTTAGCCACTCCACCACTGAGTGACCAGAGCAATGTGGAGGTTCCGCAAAATCTCTCCAGCTCTAGGATCCTCTTAAGAGGAACACAGAACATGTTCTATGTTTTATTGTGCACCATAGCGACTCACTGTCCATAAGGCCCGTAACGCTGGTTTGGGTTTCCCACGAAAGTGGGGGACGATCTTCAACATTATGTACATCTTTTGGATTCTTATTGGATCTGATATAGAAGGTAGAGTGCTTTAGAGGAAGAACTAGATAATTTCTTACTGGCTGACCTAAGCTTCTGATGTATACCTGTGTTTCTTGTGTTAGACATCATTATCCTCTAGATGTTTTGGGACCTAGCAAATTATTCCAATGTTCAACTCCTAGCCCTGTTGTTCAGATGGAAGAAAGCAGAGAGGCATAAACATGCAGCTTTTTACTCTGTGCTGCCTGGGCTATGCTGAGCATAGCTTGGCCCCAATTCACTGGCAGAGCAAAGAATCTTATCTCAGACTTACTCTACTTCCTTTTGAAACCCAATCCTTTTCTGTATCTTTCATGTTGCTCATGGGACCACAGGGCCAGATAAGCTACCTCTCATTTTGAACAACATCAGAGAAAAACAAAACAAAGTAACAAAAAAAAAAATCACCCAGCCCACAAACGTTTTTCAGCCACCCACCTTTCCTCCAGCCGAGAAAGTTTTACCACACTCCACTAGCTGCCAAGCAGAGCCTCTTAGAGGTTCAGAGCTCTCTGTAAGCAGATTCAGCCATGACCATGGGCCCCTACTTTCTGTACACAGGAAGGCATGTGAATCCTTAGGAAGGGACAGAGAGGGAGGAAAGATGGGTTAGTCAGGGCTATGGTCACTGCAAACCCAACATGTGGACTAGGGAGCTTGTTAGAAATACAGTCTCAGGCCCCACACCAGCCCTGTTGAATCCGTGTGTGCATTTTTACAAGGTCCCCAGGTAATTTGCATGCACATTAAGATTGGAGAAGCACTGCTGCAAGCAACCCAAGCATCCATCCCGCCGCTTGTAGAGAGTCCAACTTAGATGTCATTCTCACAGCAGTAGAGCTGGCCACGTGATCAAATCACCAACTGTCCTCCCCACATTTGCTTTGTCACACTCTGGTGGGATTTCTGGTTAGTTCAAAGGACTCAAATGTATTTCAGAACAAAATTGGTTGTGGTTCTATTCCCCTTCTAAAAATGAGGGGGTAAAAAAATAAAGGCTTTATATTGGGGAAGTGGAGTTGAGGGTGTCTGGCAAAACTACATAAAGGGCTGTCACAATCCCCAATCCAATTAAAAACCATTAGTCTGAATATATTGTTCCTTACCTTTCTTCTCAGGAAACCACCTCGTTTCACCAAGTTCCTCTTCTTTTATTTGAAATCCAAGAAGTAGAAGCTGCACATTTGCCCTTCTGGCATTGTGCCAGATGCTTAATAGCATGTTTGGTACTAAGCAGGGAGCAGATGCCTGGAAGTCAGAAACAGTGACCTGAATTCCTGAATCTGCCACAGTTCATCCTTGGATAAGTCATTCCTGTTGTCTGTGAAATGAGGAACACATGCAAATGCCTGCTCTTTCCCTCCCTAGCATGGGTAAGATGATACCAAGGTGTTGAGCGTCCAGCAATCCCTCGGAGGTAAAGAAACAGTGAAAGGGAAAGAGCACTGTCAGGTCCTCACCTGCCCACCCTGCTCCCCAGACCTGTCCTGTGTCACAGTCCTAGGAAGGTGGCTCTCAGGTACGGTCACTGTTATTTGGCCAGGTGTCAGCTGAAGTAGCCATAGGTCCCCAAGGTGTTGCACTTCAGTTGAATAAGAATCTCCTGGAGACGAGGAACTCACACATACCTGTTTCAATGTTTCAGGCCCAGTGATGGAGGTGGGGGCCTGGGAAGGAAATGGCAAGATAAATGTCTTACTTCATGGGCATCTTACCTATGTCTTTCAAAAGACCGTTCATGGCAGAAATCTGAAGATGTGAAACTACTTTCAACCTCAGAAGAGCTTAGTTTAACTCTCTGAGTACACATCCCAGGCCTAAGCCCTTGGGATTTTCAAGGTTAATCATACCTGCCTTCTGTCTCTTTTTACCTCTGCCCGCATAAAAGGGACAAAAAAGCTAAAAGACAAGGCCACATCAATTACCTCTGAGCCTGTGGCAGCTCTCTTCCTAGGAGCCCCATCTCCCAAGCTGAAGCATGTACCCGGATCTCCCAATACCAAATTAGTAATCTGTTTTCCATCAACCCCACAAACAGCAGGCATTTTAAATACTCTCAGCAGAGGAAAAACAAATGGCATCTACCTCTAGAATTATGCCTATACTTAAAAATTACAGGGAGAAAGTACCTTCCATCTTCAAAAGAAAATTCTGTGTCTGCCTGCTGAGCATCCAGGGTCATTGTGGTGAGAAGTGGGGTAATGGGTGAAGGTGAGACTGGATAGGCTGGGAGCATAGAGTTACTCATGTTAAAAAGTCAGGCCACAGGTCTCAAAGGCAACTTGTCTCTTTTCAGATTTAGAAACTTTTGCTTACAGTTTAGATAGATTCCAAATGCATTTGGAGGTCAAGCCTTGATTATTTGCGCTTATGGGTTATATATTCTTCTTAACTTTTTTATTGAGATAAAATTACCTACAGCGAAATGTCCCCTCTTAAGTGTACAAGTTGATGAGTTTGACAAATGTATACACCCGTAATTGCAACATTCCCATAATCTCACTTTTCCTTTCCAGTCAACCCCCAATCACCGCAAACAGCCCCCATTCTGTTTTCTCTCTGTATGTATGTTTTGTCTTTTCTTGAACTTCATATGAAGGGAATCATACAGTAAGTACTATTTTGTGTTTAGTTTCTTTTGTTCAACATCATATTTTTGAGATTTATCAATGTTGTCTATATCACTAGTAATTCCTTTCATTGTTGAGTAGTGTTCTATGATATGACTACATCATAAAATATTTGGTTATTCTCCCAATGATGAATATTTGGATTGTTTCCCCTTTCTTATTTTTATTAATAAAACTATTGTAAATATTTTGTGCAAGCCTTTTTGTCAACATATGCTTTCACTTCTCTTAGATAAATACCCAAGAGTGGAATTGCTGGGCCAGCGGGTAGCAAGGAGTATGTTTAACTTTATCAAAAACTTTTCAAACAATTTTCCAAAGTAATTATATTATTTTATACTCCCACCAATAATGGAAGAGAGTTCCAGTAGCTCGACATTCTTTGCAACATGTAATGCTGTCTGTGTTGTCCATTTTACCTGTTTCAACGAGCTATTTCATGGTAATTTTCAGTTTGTGTTTTCTTGATCTCTAATGATGTTGAGCTTCCTTTCAAGTGTTCATTGACAATCATATATCTTCTTTGGAGAAGGGATTGTTCAAAGTTTACCCATTTATGTATTGAATTCTTTGCTTTTTAGCATGGATTTGCAGTTATTTATATATTCTGGTCACATGTCTTTTGTCAGATATATGTCTCACAAATATTTTCTCCCAGTCTGTGGCTTTTTTTTCCATTCATTTTCTTTCTGTCTTTTGATGAGCAGAAGCTTTCCAATCTTTTTCTTTAATAGTTTACTGTTTGTTGTGTTCTTTTTAAAAAATCTGTGCGTACCCTCGGCCTGCGAAACTATTTGCCTTTATTTTCTTTTAGGAGGGGACATTATGACACATTCTACTTGTATCGAGTATGACATGGAATAATTTATCTCTTGATTAGACCAGCACCTTTTTCCCCTTAATAGTTGTATGCCTGCTGCCCACTTCTGGTTTCATCAATGTCCATTCTTTTTGGAGGGTATGGTCTTCAAATCATGAGTAGGAATTTGGTAAGGTCAGAGGGAGGGTAAGGGAGAAACAATCATCTACTATGTGCCAGATGTTGAGTGAAGCACGTTGCAGATGTTTCTTTTAAAAATGCTGCAGAAACTTTAGTTGTTGGAAAATCTGACAATACTTATTTCCTGAAAATTATCTCTCACAGACACATTTTGTCCTCAACTACACGTGCATGGCTTTTTCTGCTCCTTTCCTCATATGCCTTGGTCCCCTTCAGTCTTTCTATACAAGTTACATGTGAGGCGTACTCAAGATAAAGCCTCATGGATTTCTACTCCTTTTGTCTGAAATATATTGAAGTTTGGAGAGGAACTTATTGAAAGTCAACTTTTGAACCTGTCTGTGACACAAAGCTTTCTAAAGAACAACAGTAGCAGCTTTAGTTTCTTCCTAGGAAATGCGGGTCTATATAAATATTTTTTTAAATGATGAAAAATATGTGATTAAACAATTACATGATTAAATACATGAGAGCTTGACTGGAACCTCCTGAACTCCTAACACCCTTTTTTTTTTCTTTGCAGAGCTTTGTGATGGTGACCCACCCACGATCAGAAATGCCCTGTTCAAAGCCCACACCTATGAGAGCGGCACCATTTTAAACTGTGAATGCAAGAAAGGCTTCCGCAGAAGCAGTCACGGGTCGCCCTATATGCTTTGCGTGGGAAACTCTAGCCACTCTTCCTGGGAAAACACATGTCAGTGCATTTGTAAGTGATTCCTTTTGTAACTGCCATGGGAAAGAGAAGTACACCTTCAGCTTTTGCTCACTCAACCCTATAGACGAAAAATCAGCTGGGCCACTCTCCCTCTGAAAAATTAACACCATACCCTTTATGCAGGGGACACCCAGTTTTAGAGGCTCCTGGAACATTCATTCATTAAACATTATTTAATAAGTGTCTGTTAGTTCCAAGGACTATTCTAGGTGCTGGGGATATAGTAGACATGGCCCTCAAGATGCTTTCAGTGTACGTGTGGAGGGGAATAGCCATTACACTAATAATTACAAAGCAATCACAAATAATTATAGTGGGGGATATCTGTCTACCTGAAAAACTGAATTAATTCTTTTATTTTTCAGTTCCCTAAGTTCCCACATTATACCATTCATATCCTGAGCAATGAAATATATTTATCCTAGCTCTATCCCAAATAACGTGACAGTGTGAATACTTAGGAATTTCCCACCCGCCTCCTAAACCCCCTACCCCATCCCCATTTCCAGCCCTATGGAATAAGTTCTGGGTAGAAAAACAGAGGCATTGGGAAAGGCCTCTGTTGAGAGAAAAAAGGGAGTAGAAACTTACATTACTGACTTATAGGGTCTTATCTATTACCATATATTTTCTACTCCGGGTTCCACGGGTACTTTGGGGGATTTCTTTGGGGGAGAAATGCATTGTCGAGAGGAAATGTCTGCTAAGGTCAGGCCAGTGCCTTCCTTAGCCCTGGGTCAGGAACTAATACTGCAGAGCTGAGGAATATCCCCCCAAAGACCCCACATCCCCCCCCCCCACCTCCAGAAGGCTGATGCTTCTTGTCCCAGTCCTGTTAGAGCCCTTCAAGTGCAGGGCTGGGGACAGTGAGGTGCGAGCCAGCAGGCCAAACATGAGAATAACAGGCCCCTGGTAGATCTGACTGTCAAGCAAAGAAGGTTGTTCACTTTGAGTTTCTTTATTTCTGGACACCAAACATGGCTTGAGAGCCTTAGACCTCTGGCCCTCAGTGCTGGATGGGACTGGAATCACTAGTGGAGGTGTTTGAGAGTACACCTGTCCACAAATTACTCGTGACCTAAAGACCTGGACTCTCTCAGGGTAGGACACAGGTAGTATGTCTGTTTCAGATGGTCTTCCCTAAGCCAACAACAGGCACTGAGCACCTCCTATGTTTCTAGCTCAATACCCAGCACTACAGCAAATAAAAAATCTGAGGCCCCTGCCTTGATGCCTGCCCCCAAGGAATTTGCACCTTAGAAGAGAAAAGAGGACTGGCACATATGAAAGACCTTAAAAACAACTGAGTGTTCACTAAGTGCCACAGGCCTTGTTGCTGCTGGGGAAGGCAAGCAGGGATGACAGGGTCAATTGCTGGAGTATTATAGTTGCATTCTACCCCTGCAGTGGGATTTGGAGTGAATTAGCCCCTAGACTCTTTCTAAATCTAAGTTTATCCAATACCATGATTTTGCTGTTGAACTCTATTCCTTTAATCCTGAAAGCTCCCTGCTGCAAGCTCCATTTCCCTACTCGGTCTTGTCTTTACAGGGTGATATCTTTGAGTGACCGCATACATGAACAGTGTTTTTTATTTTAACATTTGAGAAGCTATTTGCTTCATTCCACACATATTCTTTAGCCCCTAGGAGCAACGGAAACCAAGTTACACCCAAATCTGAAGAACAGAAGGAAAGAAAAGCCACAGAAGTGCAAAATCAAATGCAACCCATGGACCAAGTAAACCTTGTAGGTAAGAGATGAGTCTGGAACAATTGTCTTCTCCCTGAACCCGAGGAGCTGACCTTTCTACAGCAAGTATCTGGTGTGCTCCCCCATGGAGGAAAGTTTGCCCCAGTGTCCATGAGCACATGCATTTCATTGCCCTCTTGTGGACAAGAATTATTCTGTGGCATTTGTGGACTGATTTCTCAGCATCTCAAACCTCACTCACAGCAACTAACCTGGGCTCTAGGCTTCATTTCCCTGGAAGTAATACATCCTTCACTTATTTGGGAGCTGGCCAAATAAAATCTAACTCAACTCAATCCAAAAAGCCTGAGCTGGGACTAACAGTGTGCCAGGCACTGCAGATGGAAGCTTTAATGCCTGCCCTCAAGGAAATGCATGGACTTTTCTTTTAAGTCTAAGAGAAGTAATTTAGTTCAACAGGTCATGATTGTAAAATGTATCACTCTGGTGATTCCTAAAGCCTACAGACAAACATATCCTAACTAATGAGCTCAGGTGTGTGGTTTTACTACCCCGTGGCCTACCCACCCTTTTCTAAAATGATTTCTTCCAATGTCACAGCATCAGGAAGAAATAAGAAAATCTGTTAGGAAAACTTGAGCATCTGGGCAGCCAGCTAACTTTATGAGACCCTGTGGTCCAATGCTACCTTTATAACCTTACAAAGAACATTATCATATCGTGTACTGTCATTTGAGTAAAATTCCCCTTGTGGATGAGGAAATTGAGACATTAGATGTTGAAAGACTTGGCTAAGCTCACACAACAGATTGGAATGAGACCTCAGGTCCCCTAAATTAGATTGGGGCTCTTTCTACTGATTATTTATTTTAAACTAGTTTGGATTTTCTTGCAGTTTTCATTATTTACAAAAAAAAATAAAAGAAGTAATCCAGGAACATTGTTGCAAGAGTAACCTAGGGACATTGCTGCAATTTGATGTTTTTATCCCTCTACTTCACCAATTGAGTACTGAAACAGTGTTCCAAACAACACATTTAATTGCCTGTTTTGCTCTATTTTGCCCCTATTACCCTCTACAATTAGTGAAAGTTTTCTTAAGAGATCAATGTTTTCTGTCCTTACTCAAGAGATAAACAGCTGGTTCTGGCTAAGGATAGTTTCACAGATTGTCTTAGTTTGGATGTTTTCATTTGAAAGAAGCAAACTCAATTCAAACAGTCATGAATTTCATTGACTATAAAAGAAAATTTCATTGACTATAAAAGAAAAATGATTGAACAGAAGTTCAATCATTATTTTCAAAGTGCTGTACTACAGGAGAATGCTTGGGACAGGGCCACTCAGCTCTCTGCTGGGGCAGAGGGGTTCATGCAGAGTGTTGGGGTACTTGGGGTTGGGGAAGGGTGGAGGGTCAGAGGTTAGACGGTACACGCAGTATCATGTGTCCAAATTGGTAGGAAAGGGTGGGGACTGCAAGGACTGAGAGAATTTTGATATTAAATCACAGCAGGACATGATCTCTGGCACGAAAGGTCAGTAAGGCTTGGGTTTTAGTTAGGAAAGTGTGTGGGAAGTTACTGGGCATGGAGAACTTTCAGAACCTGTGATAGGGCTCCTATGGGTTGAGCTTCAGGCACAGCTTGGTCAGAGATCAGGCTCCATTCCTCTGAGATCATCTTGGCTATTCCCTCGTCAGGGCTTAAGCTTTGTCCCCAGTCCTTCTCCTGTGGTCCCAGGACAGCCACCAGCCATAACCAGACAATATCCTTCCTCACAGAGGAAATTCCAGTCTCTCTTCATGCTTCACATTGGCTTCGACCTGGCCTTATCCCTCAGCTTAGCCCTGTCCACCTATCAAGCCCCTCATTTTCTTTCAAGAGCTAGCCCAGATGCTTCCTCTAGCACCAATCAGAATTAGTCACTCACCCCTCTGTGTTCCCATAGCAAGAATCTGTGTCTCACGTATGAAACCCACCACATTCCTCCTTCATATGTTGTTCTTTCCCAGCTGACTGCTGGCTCCTTATAAGAATGGCTGGGTCTTTGTCGCCTCATAGTGCCTAGCAAAGTTCCTGCCACATAGACGTTCTTAGGACATATTTATTAAATGAAAGAGTGAATGAACGGCATTCATGAATAAATGAACAAACAAACAAAAGAATAAGAGCCAAAGTCCAGACTTCAGGAAAAGGAAAGTTGGATTCACTCACAATGCTTTCTCCAATGGCCTTCAGAATTTCCTCTTTCTCTCAGGTCCCTGCAGAGAACCTCCGCCTTGGGAACATGAAGCTATGGAGAGAATCTATCATTTCACGGTGGGGCAGACAGTTTACTACGAGTGCCTCAAGGGGTACCGGGCCCTACAGAATGGCTCTGCCAAGAGCATCTGCAAAATGAACCGTGGGAAAACATGGTGGACGCGGCCCCAGCTCACGTGCACAAATGAAGAGGAGAATGGTCTACTTCCAGGTACTGGGGCCCCTCCTTGGGCCCAACACACTGCTTTTCTGCATCAGGCTGACCAAGATAGAATTCCTGACTTTACCAGCTACGTGACCTTGCTCAGGCCACTAACTTTTCCTGGGCTACAGTTTTTTCTCATTGTAAAAAATGGAGCGAATGAACTCTAAAGTCCCTTCCTATCCTAATGGAGGATAAATAGCAAGAGACCAAAGAGGAAGAAAGCATTTTCAAGTGTTCCAAAGCACTCCCTGACATTACCTCTGTGGGGATAATACTGCTACTAATTGTGCAATTCCACTTCCTTCTCAAAGCCACCAAGACTTCCACTAGTCCAAAAGGGAAAGGCCAGCCTATACACAGTTGTTCCTACCTCCTACCCATATAGAATGCAAATACATCATTTTTGTAGTGCTCTATTGTTAGCATGTTCCTCCTTGTATGATTTCCCACACCTGGCCTTGCATAAAAGCACAGATGGACAGAGGGAGGGCAGGAGCAGAAAGGTCTGGCTACAGCCGCAGTATAGATAACCAAGAGTAAACCATGGTCAGCTGTTGATTGCCCAGCACCCTTTCTGAGGAGAATGGTCATTCACTCACCCATTCATTCATCAGGACCAAAGAGAGTCACTGAGTATCCGCTAGGTGCCAGCGAATGTCCCAGGTGCTGGGTATAGGACGGTGGTCTCTCCCTTTCTCGTATGTGTATGTGTGGTGTGTGTACATGCATGAGGTATGTGTGTAGATGTATGATGTATGTGTTCGTGAGTGTAAGTACATGGTTTGTGTGTATATGATGTGTATGAATAGAGCCAGGGTCTTTGTCACAGTGACATTCCGTCTAGTTATGGAGAATGAAAATAAACCAGTAAATAAATAAATAAATCTTAAAATACAAATATGATAAGTGCTTTGAAAGAAAAATAGAAGGTACTTGGGTGGCTGGGTTGTGAAGGAGGCTAGGTCTGCTTTGAGTCTACTCCATATCTTCCAGTTTTTCTGTTATTTCTAGGATTTTGATGGGGGCAGGGAGAAGCAAATATCTTTTAGTCTTCAAACTTTATCCAATACATAGACTTGCTTTTTTTTTTCCAGTTTATGGCAATACCTTTTCTTTTTTAACTTTTTTTTATTAATTAAAAAAAATTAACAAACAAAACATTAAGATATCATTCCATTCTTCATATAAATCAGTAATTCTTAATATCATCACATAGTTGCATATTCATCATTGCTTAGAACATTTGCATCAATTTAGAAAAAGAAATAAAAAGACAACAGAAAAAGAAATAAAACGATAATAGAGAAAAAAAAAGATTATACATACCATACCCCTTACCCCTCGCTTTCATTTACCACTAGCATTTCAAACTAAATTTATTTTAACATTTGTTCCCCCCTATTATTTATTTTTATTACATATGTTCTACTCTTCTGTTGATATAGTAGCTAAAAGGAGCATCAGACACAAGGTTTTCACATTCACAGAGTCTCATTGTGAAAGCTATATCATTGTTCAATCATCATCAAGAAACATGGCTACTGGAACACAGCTCTACATTTTCAGGCAGTTCCCTACAGCCTCTCCACTACATCTTGAACAACAAGGTGATATCTACTTAATGCATAAGAATAACCTCCAGGATAACCTCTAGACTCTGTTTGGAATCTCTCAGCAATTGACACTTAGTCTCATTTCACTCTTCCCCCTTTGGTCGAGAAGGTTCTCTCAATCCCTTGATGTTAATTCTCAGCTCATTCTAGGGTTTTTCTCAGTCCCTTGATGCTGAGTCTCAGCTCATTCCAGGATCTCTGTCCCACGTTGCCAGGAAGGTCCACACTCCTGGGAGTCATGTCCCACGCAGAGATGGGGAGGGTGGTGAGACTGCTCGTCATGTTGGCTGGAGAGAGAGGCCACATCTGAGCAACAGAAGAGGCTCTCTTGGGGGTGACTCTTAGGCCTAAATTTTAAGTAGACTTGACCTATCCTTTGTGGGGTTAAGTTTCATATGAACAAACCCCAAGACTGGGGGCTCAGCCTATAGCTTTGGTTATCCACATTGCTTGTGAGAGTATCAAGAATTCAACTTGGGGAAGTTGAATTTCTCCCCGCTCTCACCATTCCCCGAAGGGGGCTTGCAAATACTTTTCCAGTCACTGATCAAATCACTCTGGGATTCATCAGAGCATCACTCTGGACAAACCAACGAAATCTCATGTGCTACCTGAGATTCCAAGTACTTATGACATTCAATCAAACTATCTACATTTGGAAATGCTCTAGTCAAAATCTAAATTTTGTAACAAATAAACATTTTTTGCTTTAGTCTCACACATAAGGTGACATTTTAAAGTATTAATTATCATCTATTTTCAGCACCCTGCAATAATGACATTCCTTTGTTCTTCCTCATGCAATACCTTTTTAAAAAATATATATTTTTACTGAGAAATATCCACACACATAAAGTGCAACCATATTATATAATCAGTGGCTCACAATATCATCACACAGTTGTGTATTCTTCACTATGATCATTTTTAGAACATTTGTATCACTCCGAAGAAAATAAATTAAAAGAAGAAAAAAGAACTCATACATCCTCTATCCCTTACCCCCTTTCTCCATTGACCCACAGTATTTCAATCAACCCAATTTTTACCCTGTATTTCCCCCTATTATTTATTTATTTATTTGTCCTTGTTTTTTTACTCATCTGTCCATACCCTGGATAAAAGGAACATCAGACACAAGGTTTTCACAATCATACAGTCACACTGTAAGAACTATATAGTTATACAGTCTTCTTCAAGAATCAAGGCCACTGGAACACAGCTCAATAGCTCAAGGTACTTCCTTCCAGCCACTCCAATACACCATAAACTAAAAAGGGATATTTATATAATGCATAAGAATAACCTCCAGGATAACCTCTCAACTCTGTTTGAAATCTCTCAGCCACTAAGCTTTTATTTTGTCTCATTTCTCTCTTTCCCCTTTTGGTCAAGAAGGCTTTCTCAATCCCTTGATGCCAGGTCCCGGCTCATCCCTGGGAGTTAGGTTCCTCATTGCCAGGGAGATTTACACCCCTGGGAGTCATGTCCTATGTAGGGGGGAGGACAGTGAGTTCACCTGCCAGCTTGGCTTAGAAAGAGACCTAGCCTTCCTTTTTAAAAGGGATAGGATGAACTTAAAATGTTAATATTGAGTCTTACTCTTCCAATCATAACATGCTCCCGCCAGAACAAAATACCAATACAGTTTTGGGTGGTCCTTCTAAACAAAAGTAATAAAAAGAAAACTGTCTACATCCCAAATCTATAGTCTTCCTTCAGGGCTTTCAACCAGACCAGAAGCATCCCATCCCCATTCCTGCCACAAAATGTTCTGACAGGCTCCCCAAGGTGGATCAGTTAAAACATACCTTGCAGATATTAATGTCCAGTCCTGACAAGACTGAGCCAACCTTCTGTGCATTTCTACTTCATCTGATGGTTCACTCATTGTTCTATTATTATAACCATTTCCCATGTCGTGGATGAAAACCAGGACTGAGGAAGCAGAGTAGCGAGGAGACTGTCCCAGTTTCATGGAAGGCTGGGGTCAGGGTTGGAGTGCCCCTTCACCCTGCTTTGCTTGAGGCCACTTAGCCTGCTGTAGGACCGCATGACGTGGCAACCCTAGCAGATGTGCCCAGAACAAGGTTCCCACCTCTGCTAGCGTGTCTGGAGCCGGTGGATTGGGGGCAGCTGCAGGTGTGCGCTCCCTCACCCTGTTTCCCAGGCTGCCACCTACTTTCTCCCTCAGGTGAAGAAGAGCCAGAATCAAGCACGGATGTTCTTCCCGAGAGCACAACGTCTGGTCTCTTAACAACAACAGGTATGCTTGGAGTGTCTGGGAAGATAAAACATTGGTCACTGAGCCCCGAGGCCAGAAGGGGAAGACAATCTGCCTGAAGTAGGTGAGCACAGCTGAGGCCAGCACAGCAGATGGGTCAGGATGGAGCTGTAGGTGTTCCAAATGATACCTCCTTCGGCCTCCTGATCCCCAAACGTGGAGGGGTCAGGGAGAAGAGAAGCCAGCCACAACAGCCTCTGTCCCCTCGGGAACAGGGCCTGGCTCTTAAGCAACCTTCATGCCTCAGAGCCAGCTTTGGAGGAAAGGAAAACACAATGAATTCCTTGCCCCACTTGCTCCACTTGCCCCCCGCCCCTTGATTTTACAGACCTTTCCATCTCCTGAGTTTCCAATTCATCGAGGAGCCCTGACTGTCGCAGGCCTGATGCCTTCCTATAATTAGCAAAACCTGAGCTCCTTCTCTTTCTCTTTTTCACAGATTTTCAGCAACCTACAGAATTGGTTACAACCATGGAGACGTTCATATTTAGTACAGAGTATCAGATAGCAGGTGAGTCAGGAGGTTCCTCTAGTGACAAACTGTATTCCAGATGGAGACTGTAGAACATGGTGGTAGGTTGGTTAGTTATTTGGCTGGGGAGGTGGGTGGTTAATTGCTTGGTTGGGTGTGTGGGTGGGTGACCCACTCCTTACACTACATAATGTTTATAGGAGTAAAGAACTGATCTAGATATTAATGTACCACAAAATCATAAAAATTAGTTATGCCAAGATATGAGTCAACTCTCAGATCAGCCCCAACCAGTTCTGCCAGAATGTACCCAAGGTTAAAGGACAATTACCCCATGCCAGTGTGTTGTGAGGGGTGACGCAAGGGAGGAAGGGTGCAGTATAAAAAGGAAAGAGAACATTGTATAAATACTACAATTGTTTCCTGGTTGGGGAAAGGTGGGGGACAGCTTTTGAGGCTACATCTGACAAAAAAAAAAAAAATTGAGAGCTGACTCCAGTACCTCAGGAAGGCAGCATTTGGGAGAGATGGACACTTTCAAGAGCTGTTAATATGTTTATCGTTTATTTTTGGTTCACTACTTTAACGGACCGGGCCTCCTTAAATGAGCCTGGTCTCTGAGCTTTCTGAAGAGCTTGTGCATCAGCTGGCTCTCCTGGCAAGAACAGAACCACAGAACGGTGGCTCTCAAGGAGAAGAATCCTCTCCTTTTCCTGCGACAAAGACCACCTCTCCCCACCCCACCCTATCCTAGTCCTATTCCTCCAGCCCCCTAGGAAATCCTGTGGGGAGACCTGCACTCTGAGAAAGGAAAGCAGAACCTGCAGAGCCTCTTCTGGAAGCCCTTGCTCATCTGGAGGATCCTCTCCCCTGCTCTGTGGACCACGCTGCCTGTCACTCCCAATGCCAAGCCCATGGCACCCCCTTGCTGAGCTACCTCTCTCTCTGTTGACAGTGGCCGGCTGCATTTTCCTGCTCATCAGTACCCTCCTTCTGAGTGGGCTCACCTGGCAGTGGAAATGGTGAGTCTAATGCTCTCAAGGAAGCCGCTGTCCAAACTAGTGAATGTAGCACGTCGTCAAAGGACAGAGCAGGAAAAGCACTTGCAAGAAGGAGAGCCCCCCTAACCCCACCCCACCCCGCCCCACCCTTCCCTTACTAACCACTTGCAGTTTGGGAAGCAATAGATGGTGCCAAAGAGTGGATCAAAGGGAATGAAAACACAGGAAAATGAGAAATCAAAGAAATTAACATTTGTTGAGTGTCTGGTATATGCCACACTGAATGCTTTTCTTATGGACATTATTACAATTTATCTGCCCAAAAACCTTTGGAATAGCTATAGCTTTGAGAAATTAAGTGACTGAACGAGATTGCACAACAGAGGCTGAGACCTCAAACTGACACTAGAACCCTGTATTGGTTTGTTAAAGCTGCTGGAATGTAATATACCAGAAATGGGTTGGCTCTTTTAAAGGGAATTTATTAACTTACAAGACCATAGTTCTAAGGCCATAAAAATGTCCAAACTAAGACACCCAGGGAAAGACACCTTTATTCAAGAAAGGCTGGTGGGTCCAAAACACCTCTGGCAGTTGGGAAGGCATGTGGCTGGCAGCTGCTGGTCGTTTGGCTTCTGGTTTCAAACAGCTCTGCCAGGGGCGTTTTCTTTCTGCATCTCCAAATGTCTGGGTCTCGTGTTGGCACTGAGCTTTCTCAAAAATGTTTCCCTGTTTAAAGGACTCCAGTAAACTAATCAAGGACCACCTTGAGTGGGCGGAGTCACATCTCCATCTAATGAAAGGCCACACCTACACTTTAGTAGGTTAGTCTCCATGGAAACAATCTAATCAAAGGTTTCCATCCTAAACAGTAGGAAGATTGGATTGGTATTAAAACATGGCTTTTCTTGGGTAGAGAATAGTTTCAAACTGGCACAGCCCCAAATCTTGCTACCCTACCCCATGGTTGAAGGAAACCAAGGGCAGCATCTCCACTGAGCCTCCCTACCCACCTCCTGCAGACACTGCAACCAAGTCCCAAAGACCAGGAACATAACCCACGGGCAGCCTTGTTTGCATTGAATTAGTTTCTCAACCCCAGCTACATATTAAAGCAACCAAGGGTTTTCTTTAAGTACCAATTCTTGAGTCCCCATCAGAATCTCTGGGAGTGGGCCCTGGACCTCAATAATTAAAAAAAATTAAGCTAAAATTTACATAGCATTAAAGTCATCATTTTAAAGATTACAATACAGTGGTTTTTAGCATTTTCACAATGTTATGCAACCATCGGCACTCTCTAGTTCCAGAACATTTCCATCACCCCTCCAAAAGAAACCCTGCACCTCCCAAACCCCACCTTCCCCCACCCCCACCCCATAACCTGGCAACTAACCTACTTTTGGTCTTTGTCTATGGATTTGCCTATTCTGGACATTTCATATAAATAGAATCACGAGATATGTGATTCCAAAGACCACAGTCTTTTGTGCTGGAGATATCAGTACTTTTTAAAAGTACTAACAAGGCCAGGTTTGACAATCCTACACTAGGCTAGTGATTATGAAACTTGAGCCTGCAGCGGTATCATGTGAGAAGGGGGGTGTCCCCACCCCTGCCAGAGTGCACTCTGGCCAAAGTAAATGTAATCCTCCTCCACCCAGTAAGACCCCGAGAAGACGCTGATCAGCTTCCCCAAACCCAAAGTTCTTCGATCCTATAGCCAGCCCAGCCAGAGAGAAAAATAAGTCAGATGTCTTCTGTTCTCATATTAATCATTAGGCCTGAGATATGCTCCCAATTTTCCTCACGTAAATTAAAGAGTCCAAATTACTACAGGGTGAATGGTAAGCCTTCGAGGGTTATTGTATTAGACAGTAGTCATAGAGACGGCTGTCTACCATTTCCCTGAGATGTTATTTTAGATTCACTTGAGATTAAGTATGCAAAGTGCCTGAAACATTGTAGGAACCTAATCCTTGTTAGATCCCCTCCTGCCCTCCAGGACACACCCTCGTACCTATCACAGATTTTCCCATTTGGGAGCTTGAAGACCAAAGGCCTTCAGATACAAGGGGACAAAACTATTTGGGGGTGTTAATGGTTTGGAGTTCATGTGGTGAAACAAAGAACCGCCTGGAACTACACGAGCTCCCTCAAGATCTCTCAGAACTAAAGTTTTCAGGAGACTCAAACCTAAATTTCAAAATGACCACTGTAGTCAAGGAATTTGGGTCCAGAATCCATACTTAACAAACCAGTACAAGGTTCTAGTGTCAGTATATAATTTCATCTGATGGTGCCCTCTGGTGGCCAGACAAAAATCCTGCATTTGAATTACTCAATGATCACCTACCCTAGCCAGGGGGACTTTCTGGAACAATTACTAGGAACCAGTAATATGCCAAAACAAGCTCACACTGGCTTGTAGGATCCAGTTGTTAAATTTTCAGGAATTTTGCAAACTGGGTGGTAAGTGCAGGCAGGATTAAAAATTAAGTTATATAAACTTACAATTAAATCAATTATATTAAAAACAATGGTCATAATACTCAAAAAACCATGACTTCCTAAATCTTTTATTGCATTTAACTATTATCTATGTTCTTGGGGTTATTTCCATCTGTCACATCTGCATGGTAGAAATACTATATAACGGTGGGTTGCTGCGCATCTCTTCCCGACTCCACATTCAGTGATGTCGCATTGGTAGGTTGAAATTGGTCATGGTGAGAGTACACCATGGAAAGAAGCAAACTTTTTCAGAAAGTCAGTTGTTAAACATTTACCAGTACACCACTGCTTGGAGCTCTTTCTTATGAGATGTGGCCAGGTATTTCTGTCGACTAAAATAAGCTAGGACAGCACTGTCCAGTATGGTGGCCATTGCTCACATGTAGCTTTTTAAATTTGAACTTAAATTAAGTGCAATAAAAATTTGGTTCCTTGCTTGCACTAGCTACCTGTTAAGTGTTCAATGGCCACATGTGAGGGTGGGCTACCTTACTGGACAACACAGGTATAAAGAATTTCCATCATCATGGAAAGTTTTAGAGGATAGTGCTCGCTAGGAACTGGGAGTTTTCCATCACGGAAGCCACTTAGCACACTTAGTTGCCATTAGTATTCCTGTGGTGCAGCTATTGTCCTCCATAGAGATCAAATACAATAGAGATCAGTATAATAGAGATCAATATAATGTGTTAAGGCTAATATATGAGGTGTTGTAGGAGCAGAGAAAAGGCACTTAACCCTACATGGTGATTCAAAGAAAGCTTTTAGAGGAGATGGCACCTGAAATAACTAAGGCAAGAAATGGCTTCTGGGCAGAGGGAGCAAGGGAGCAGGTAAGGAGGAGTGAAACAGCATGATGCTATATTGGGATAAGTCAAGCTGCTCTGAACACTTGGGTGCAAATTGTATAAGGGCAGTGATGACAATAAAGTTGTGAGTAGACAGTGGCCAGATCTTGGAGGGCTGGGCTGGGCTTAGGAGATTGGACTTTTTCTGGATGGCAACAGAGAACCACAGAGTGCTTTACTCAGGAGGCAAATGGTGGCATTGGCCATTTGGATGGTCTGGCTGCAATGCAGAGGCTAGATGTAAGATGGGTAACAGTGGGGGCAGCAGCTTGATTACATTACCATGGAATAAGTCCACACATGATTCGTTGAGAGCTTGAACTAGGTCAGGGGCTACAAATTTAAAAGGAGGGAAAGAATTAGGCAATACATAAGGAGATAAGATTAGCAGGGATTGGTGGCTGATTGAAAGAGGTCAAGCCAGAATGATTCCCAGGTCTAGTGAATGTGAGAGTGGGTCCCTGTGGAAAATATATCCTAGAATGGAATTTAAAGCAAGTATCTCAAACTATATACCCTTGGGGATTAGCCACAAAGTAAAGCCCATCCTATATTTCATTCCTTAAACCCACTCAGTTTCCACATCTATAACCGTCCAGTCCTGAGTCTGACAGGGAAACAGGGGGGCTTTCCCGGGCTCTTTCTCTAATCTACTCATTGCACAGTGAACTGACTGATCACCCAGTGGGAAACCCAGAACAAAGGCTAAAATTGAACAGTTCGTGGTAAAGTAAGATGTCAGGTTGTGAGAGAATAACACTATTTTGGAAGAGACGGGGGAAATGAAAGTTAGCAGGTTACATGAGGCTAAAGTGGAATGCTTTAGGGGGGCTATACTTTTCTTGGTGTAATATTACACATATGGCTATGATTTGTTTATATCACCACAGGAGGAAGAGTAGAAGGACAATCTAGAAAACCAAGAATGGTCAGACGCAAGAACAGCCAACAGAACTCATGGAGCACAAGGCAAAATCAAAAAAGTTAAACCCTCATTCAAGAGGCATCACTTGTGATCCCTTGGATTTTGGAATGCTCCGGGTTCACATCAAACAACACCAGGTTGCTGGTTGCTGCAACCCCATCTCCAAACCTATGAGTGAGAGCAACCTGCTCCTAAGCATCAATTTCAAGGCCACTAAAAGAAAAGGAAGTAGAACTTTCTTTGTATCATGTATATGTTTTTATTAAAGCTTAAATGGTATGGAACCCTCTATCCACCATATATTGTATAAAGAAAAGTAGCTTTATATCAATTTCATCTCAACTTCCCAGTTTATAATACCTCAAGAAAAACCCTAGCACTAACATAAACACACACGCAGTCTCCACCCTATGTAATTGGAGCTTGTCCCTGGATCCACATGAAGCATTTCCCAGCCTCTGGCTGACCAGCTGGTTCCCTGATCACCTTCCTCATGGAAGTCCTTTAAGAACATGGGACTGGTGACCATGGATCATTTTGTCCTAAGCGCAAGCCTCTCAACTAGCCCCCTTCTCCTAACTCTCCCATTTTTAATTTCCAAAGAACAGAAGCCATGGCAGAGTGACTTACATGCAGGACCTACTGCTGGGCAGTCAAGGACTTGGAATTAGGTGAAAGGCTTTTCCCAGTGTTAATGTTGGGAACAGGATAGACAAGGTCTCAGGTAATGAATTATACTTATCAAAAGGACACTAATAGGTCTCTTTGAGAGTTAGTTTCTTTAGCAAACTGAGTAGATTGAAATACTAGTGATCAATGAGAGGGAGTGTAAGGAGTATAGGAAAAAAATAGGGGGAACAAAGGTTAAAATATATTGGGTAGATGGAAATACTAGTGGTCAATGAGTGGGAGGGGTAAGGGGTATGTTATGTATTAATTTTTTCTTTTTATTTCTTTTTCTGGAGTGATGCGAATGTTCTAAAAAATGATCATGGTGATGAGTGTATTATTATGCGATGATATTGCAAGCCATTGACTGTATACCATGTATGGAATGTTTGTAGATTAGGAATGTCCATGTTTGTATGTTGTTTTGGTGTGTCAGTTAAAAAAATTTTTTTAAAAACCCAAATAAATAATAGGGGAAGATAAAGGGTAAAAATTGGATAGATTGAAATACTGTGGATCAATGAGAAAGAGGGGTAAGGGGTATGGGATGTATGAGTCCTTTTTTTATCTTTTTATTTCTTTTTCTGAAGTGATACAAATGTTCTAAAAATGATCATGGTGAAGAATACACAACTATGTGATGATATTGTATAATATGCTTGAATTGTGTGGGGATATTTCTCAATAAAATTCTTTTTTTAAAAAAAGAATTATTTATTCTGTAAATAATACTTCGTCGAAAAAGCACTGAAAAGGAACCAACGTATGCAGTGTTTATAGAAGGAAAGAAAGAAGGAAGAAGGATTTCACACCGACAGAAAGTAACTATGGAAAAGGCCACATGGGTGGTCTTCAAACTTTAACAAAATGAGCAAATCAGAATCACGGGGAAGGCTTGGTAAAATACAGATTGCTGGCCCCACCCCCAGGGATTCTGGGTCGGTGGTTCTGAGGTGGAGCCTGAGAGTCTACATTTCTAGCAAGTTCCCAGGTGATGCTGACCACTAGGTATGCCTTCTCTCCCCCATCCCCAACGCCCACAGAGAACCTCGGCTTCAAGAGCTGAGTTTTCAGTTTCTTGCATAAGATGGCTCTTCCCAACTCGGCTGCCTGAAATATTCTAATTTCACCAAATCACACGATTAAGGAGGTTCATGAAAACGCCAAACCAGCAACCAATTTCTGTTTCTGAAATGGCAGGAAAATGTTGTTGAAAATAGCAGGCAACTTTCAGCAGGGTCCAGCTCCAGATTAGAGAACCATCAACTGTCCTTTCCACGGCCAGCCAAATACCACCCACGCCCTCTTTTTTCCATATTGCCCCCACACTGCCCTCATTGTTTTCTGGGGGAAATTTGACAGGAATCTTGGACCAGAACAATTTTTTTTTTAAATAAATCTCACTTGAATAAAATTGAATTGAATTATCATCACTGCTTTTGGGGAAGGGAGTCTGTGAGATCAAAATTATTAGTTATGGGCGGGCCACAGTGGCTCAGCAGGCAGAATTCTCGCCTGCCATGCCAGAGCCCCGGGTTAGATTCCGGTGCCTGCCCAGGCAAAAAAAAAAAAAAAAAAGAAAAATTATTAATCATAATATTACTCAGCTGTCATTTACTCTTTTCATTCTCATTCTCTCATGGGTGTGCAATGGATTCCAGAACAATGTCATTGCTATCATATTAGCATGTAATGAGTTTCTTATTGTTATTTTTTAAAGAATTAATAAATAATATTTTTTTAAATGTTTCTTCTTTAATTTTGAAATATGGTAAAGCAAATATAACCCAGATAAACAGAAGTTCTTTGGGCACCTCAATAATTGTTTAATAATGTAAAGAGGTCCTGAGGCCAAAATGTTTGCGCACCACTGGTCTCATGATTTTCAAAGAAGGGTCAGCCCACTGTGGATGACCAGCAGGGTCTTCCTCAAGTTTTAAGGTGGCTTACTTTTATTCGTATATGTTTTAGTTCCTTTGGCTACTCAAGCAAACGCCATGGAATGGGCTGGCTTAAAGAGTGGAAAGTTAATGGCTCACGGTTTTCAGATTAGGAAACTGTCCAAATCAAGGCATCGTCAAGGTGATGCTTTCTCCCTGAAGACCGTGGCATTCCAGGGCTGGCTGCCAGTGGTCCTTGGTCCTGGGCACCTCTGTCACATGCAAGGCACACGGTAGCCTCTCCTGGCCTCTCCCTTCTCTTACGGATTCCACTGATGCTCAGCTTCTGGCTGCTCCCTTTGTGACTTTCTCTTTCTGTGTCTGAATTTCATTCTGTTTACAAAGGACTCCCTCATGATTAAGACTCATCTGGATTGAGGTGGGCCATACCTTAACCGAAGTAAACTCATCAAAACTTTATACTTACAATGGTTCACATCCAGAGAAATGGGTTAAGTTTAAGAACATGTTTTTCTGGGGTATATACAACCCCAGACCATCACAGTATTCTATGGAGTTGCTTTTTTTTTTTCAAAAATGAAAATTACTGTATTATTTACAGATTCTAACTCTAATTCAGCATCTTACTGAAACCTTTGCACAGTTCCTCATAAAATTTGTACAGCTTCCCAGAAGAATACTGCTATCGATGCATTACCGGGGTTGTTTTCAACTGGTTTTGGTAGGGTTTGTGTTTGTTGGCTCTCCAACATGCCTTCATTATAATTAATTTAATTTATTGTAGGTTTTCTGATGTGCGTATAGTGTGCAATGATACATCATTGCATCAACCATGTTGTTGGCTTATAATTTTCAAATAACTAGGTTTGAAAGCATGACTATGCCATTGCTTGAAAATAAATAAATCCCTGTGACAAGGATTGTTACATCCCTCTAAATCTGTTCTTCCCTACTTTTGTTGATAACAGAAGTCTTAAGTTCTAGCAGAAACTCATCCCTCCCCCAGCTAAATATAACTTTTTCTAGCCTCCCTTGCAGCCAAGTGTGGCTAAAGGACGAAGTTCTGACCAGAGCAGAAGCGACGCATGCAGTTTTCAGGATAGCCCTTAAAAGGCATGGGCACCCCCTTTCCCATCATCTCTCCTCACTGACTAGCATGTGGATTAGGTGGTGGGAGCTGGAACCACCCGTGGGAAGGAAGCTGGATGTCTGACATCATAGAGGTGACACACCACAACTGTACCAGGCCATCCAACCACACTTGGACTGTCTTATCTGACAGACTGATTTTTGCCCTTGTTAGAACAGCTGAACCAGTTTCCTAACTATAACAATCACCCATACCCCTACTGATATCAGATATATGTACACACATCCCTTCTCAAATTTTTTCTTACACAGTCATATTAGTATCAAAATCTCTTCCAGTGGAAAACAGAATCAGGAACATTCAACATTGAACTGACTTTCAAATAAATACATGTTTAGCTGTCCCCTAAAAAATTACCTCCAGGAGGAAAATGAGTACATTGGGTAAAAGACATTGACTCTCTTTACTGATTTGACTACTCCCTTGGTCAGCATCTGAGAATGACTGCAGTCAATAATGGCTGTAATGGCTTTCCAAAAATGTTGGCTCACACAGAGCTGCTCCTATCAGATGGGGTTTTCTGGCTGAGGCAGCAGAAAGGGAGAACTGCTGAGATTTTTAAAGCCAACTCCTGCTATTATCATTCTTCCTTTTACAGAGTGCAGTGCAAAACACAGGTCTTCTTTAATATTTAGAAACATACCTTTGGCCCCTTCCTACTGAGATGAGAGTGGAGATGAGAAGAAAATTTTGATCACTAGACAATAGAGTGGTCAAGCACTGAATGAGCATATGTATCACTTAGGACTCTAAGTAACAAATAACAGAAAATCCAGTCAAATTGCTTCACTAACTGAGTAGCCTTCAGTGGAAGTTTCACTCACGGCTCAACAACTTTGTCAAGAACATGTTTTTTTGTTTTTTTTTTTTTGGTTTTTCTCTCTCTTCTCTGTGTGTAGTGACATCAGATTTATCCATAAACCAGTTTCCCTCATGGTGGCAAATAGGTTGCTGCAAATACTCCAGAATTTTTTTCCCATGAATACATGTAAAAAGCTCCTTCTCTCCCAGGAGCTTCTAGCAAATATCTTCTACAGTCTTACTGGCTCAAATTACATCTTTGCTACTCCTGCCCTGAGGCCCAGAGTGGCTCCAGAACCAAGAGTGGAATCAGTTTCCCTCATTGGAGGGGGTGGGCGGAGTGGTCAAACTCAAATGAAAATTTAGTAGGTTATCAAGAGAAGGGAGGATGGCTGTAGGGGGAGCAACTATACTTTTCTTTACATCCTATACACTAGCATTATTTCATGAGAAACAATCTAAATTTTCACATCAATCATACTTCTATAAAGCTTAGAAGGAGGTAGAGATAGGTCAAATACAGGTTCAGTCCTATCTACATGAATAGGATAGAATAAGTGACCGCAGTAAAATGGTTAAGATTGGCATATGGGAATTTGTAAGGTTGGGAAAAGACTTCTTTTGGTGTCCTTCCATGGATAGTGTCCTAGTCTATGCAAGGGAACCTGGGACTTTGTATCTGAGATGCAGCATTAAGAACTGGCAATGAAATTGGAGTGGGAGTGTTGAGTTGGGCAGAAAAAGAGAGGGTGGACTCAGAAGCACTTGGATCTTGAGATTAAAGAGCAACCGCCAGAAGACTGTAGAGATTGGAGATGGGGAATAGGGAGGGAAGGGGGATGAAATGGGCTAAGGAAATGGCTTCTCTTAATTAATTGATGTGCACACTGCATCACATCAATGTGAACTGCTCCTTTCAGAAAGCCCTGTGATTAAATCTGTGCCCCTAAAATCTCTCTATGTTCTGTGATTCTATATCAGTGCTATCTTCCCTTCCTCTACCCCGTCAGTTCCTTGCTCAGACTGTTCAAAGACACAATCAGCTACAATATAAAGATCATTTATATTGCCATATAAAACTTTCCATAATATGGACACTACCCAGCCCTGCTCCCATATTTCTACATCTTATCTACTCACATTCTCTACTCTGACCAGACTGGGGTAGAGACTAACACTACTGGCTTGGTTTGTGCCGTTTCTTTTATTCCACTTTTGTCCATCTATTAAAGAAGATTTCAAGTCCCACTGCCAGACCACCCTGGCATGTGCTGATCACAGGCTCTTCCTTATAAGACTCAGAAAACATTCATTGGGTCACTGCCACTTATTTAACAATTAGGGCAGTTAGTTTTTTTGTATCTTGTTTTTCTTCTCTCCCAAGAACATGTTAAACTTGTTGCACTTCTTGTATTCCACACTGTATGTCATAACTACTATTCACATAGATGTTTGTGGCAAGGATGGCCCCTTGCTTCATTAGATCTGAGGTTTATTATCTATTGATTAAGCACCTGGGTGGAAAAGTGTACGTACCCTGAGCTTTTCCCCCAGAGCTCTAGATCTGTCACCTGGTCCTTGTTACTGGCCACTGATACTTCTTTTCTCTTATATTCTCTGCATGTGGTATTTAGGAAATTTCTTTGTGGAAGGCATATAAGTGGCTATAAAGGCCAAGGTTCTGAAATTTGCCTTTACACCAAATTGGCAGATAATGATTCTACCTATATTAATCCAGTTCAGTATTTACACGTGTGGCCAGGGTCACAGTTCTTTAAGGTCAGCAAATGCTGTCTTCTATCTGTCCTTGATATAAGGATCAAATAACAAAATGAAATTAAAAACACTACGAGAATTATTCATGCTAAAAAAGAAATAGATTGACTAATAACTACCTTCAAGCAATCAGGCAAAGAAATTGGTTAGGTGATTTCTGTTTCTAATTAGACCTCAAGAAAAACTTTGATTTAGGTTCTCTAGATTAGCTTGACAGAATAGCTAAGTATTTGAAATCTTCAGCTTTTTAAATGGAGTAAGTACTTTAGGGCAAAAATGATTAATTGTGAAAGCAGCACCACTTCTCAGCAAAGGATTAAAGGATGCAACAGCTGATGTACTAATGCATTCCTTCCCTCCGCGCCCTGTTCTCTAAGGTTGGGGTCAGACTCTCTTGCTCTTGCTTCTGACTAAGTTTAGCCAATGGGAAGTATTAAAAGAAGTTTGGAAAGTAGATGGAGAAGAGAAGCTATAGCCCTTTCTTGTTATGGGCATCTGGGAGCATCGTATCAGCAAGATATGGCTACATGTTCCAATAGCCTTTGGAAGCTCCAGTTGAGTACCAGTCAGTGGATGTCTGCCTTTGGCTGCTGAGAGTTATAGGCTCAAAACATATTGGCAGAACCAGCAGCAGTGGTCTCCATCAGTACCAATCTCTACCAGTAACATCAGTAAATATGCTCCTGGAATCATGTAACACTACCTCCTCCGTTTTTCCCCTCTGATAGCAGCTTCCTGCAATAACAGATCTCTGAATTATCTCACCTTCTCCATTTTGCCCCATCAGCCTTTCAAACACTTTTGTAACCAGTTCCCTGTATTAGATAAGCACTGTTCAGACTTCCATTTCTGGACAAGATGGGGTAACAAGGACCGAATTTACCTTCATACCTGAAGCCGCTTAAAAAATGGGAAAAATAGTTCAGTGGTAGAATGCTCACCCTGCATGCTAAAGACCTGGGTTTGATTCCCAGACCATGCACTCCCCACCAAAAAATGGACAAAATATATGAAACCACAGTTTTCAAGACACTGAACATGAGGCAAAGAAGGATAATGATCCCTGACAGATAAAAGACTAAAAAGTTAAGCCCTTGATTGTTTCAGCTTATTACCTAGAGGGAATGTTTAAGCCATGGTAAAAGGAGGAGGAATTCAAGTGGAGACCAGCAGTCATTCTGATTGAAGAACTGGAGCTTGGAGTCTGGGGGAGGAACCCACGTGGAGAGGCGATGGAGCTGGGAGTCTGAGGAAGCCAAGGCTGCTGAACATTAAAAGCGGGGAGAGCAGCCCAGAGAGAGAATGTCAGAGAACTGGAAGTTGTGGAAAGACTGCTTGGTGTTCATTAGTTCAGCAGAGTTCAGAGACTGATCATCAAATGTGTGTGAAGACCATTGGCGGCAGCTGTTTCCAGGTAGTGAAATGAGGGTAGGTGGGGGAAAAGGGCTCTTGCTTGTCATTTTACACACTTGTAGACAATGCACTGGTATGACTTTTCAATTAAAAGTAACTGATTATAAATTTTTTTAAAAATGTGTGTGAGGAAACTAATCCTAAAGGATTAGAGGAAACAATGCTCTGCGTTCACACAGGCTTGAGAAAAATACCTGTTCCTACCAGCCAAACTGTAAAACCTCACAATTCAGAAGTGTTGACTCAGAAGGACCAGGCCTCAGTAATGGGAAATTAGTCCTAGATTAAATGCTGCTCTAATCATGCCTAATATATTCTAAAAGCAAGACCCAAAAAGACCAAACTATTTCCAAGAACCTTAACTACATCTCAGAACAAACCTTTATAAGAATGCGAAAACATAGGAATGCAACCAACCAGGTAAAATTCACAACATGTGGCATCCAGTCAAGAACTTCCAGGCATGATAATAGGCAGTAAAATATGACCTATAATGAGTAAAACAGTCAATCAATCAAAACCAAAACAGAGAGGAGCTCAGGATACAGCTAGGAGTCCAGCTGGGCAAAACGAATTTGGGGTAGGTACCAAGTGGACACTCACATAGTGAAACAAAACAAAAAAACAGAAACAAAGATAGGATTGACCAAATGGTGGCATAGGATGCTTCAGGGTGTTGTTCTCCATAGAATCTTTGAACAACTAACAAACACTGTCAGCGTCATCTTTCACAAAACTCTGTAAAACAATTACAGGGTTGCAGTAATTGGGTGAGGGCCAGATCATGAATAGGCAGTTTCAAAATGGGTAGGAGATGTGGACTTCTGGTCAACAAAGATAGTGTAAGATGCTCCAGGGTGCCATCCCCAACAGTAACTTTGAACAATGCCTACTGTTCAAACTCTTCCAAAAAGAGGAAAGTCTTAACTCATTCTGAGGCCAAAATCACCCTCATACCAAAACCAGATAAGATATCACAAGAAAATAAAATTAGGGACTAATATCCATTATGAATATAGATGCAAAAATACTCAGCAAAATACTTGCAAGCCAAATTCAATAGCACATTAAAAGAATTACATGTCATGATCAAGTGGGATTTATCCCAGGTAGGCAATGGAGGGCTCAACATGAGAAAATAAATTAAAGTAATGCATCACATTAATGGAATAACAACAACAAAAAAGCATGATCATCTTAATTGATACAAAAAAGGCATTTGACAAAATCAAGCACCCTTTCTTTCACCTCCATTTGTTCATTTTTTTTATTTTTTAATTTTTCTTTATTAGAAGGAGTAGCGAGTTTGTCTGCAAAGCTATAACTTCTATAACAAAAAAATGACCTGAAAGTAATAAAAAGCAAACAAATATTCTTGAGAAAAAATTAAATTAAAAAAAGAAGTAAACTCTCATATGAATGGTCAATTGATGTTTTTTATTAGCACAGCTGTAGACTGACAGAAACATCCTGCAGAAAGTACAGAGTTCCTATATACCCTCCATTCACATGTAGGTTTTTCTTATTATTAAAATGTTGCGTTAGTGTAGTACCTTTGTTACAATTCATTGGGAACAATATTAGTTCAATTATGCTATTAACTTTAGCCCATTGTTTGTATTACGGTTCACTCTCTGTGTTGTACAGTACTATGGTTTTGTGTGTGTGTGTGTGTGTGTGTGTGTGCGTGTAGTAACTTCTATACAGACTCTGCTGGTCTGAAAGTATTATGCACTCCAGAAAAGCCATGTTTTAATCCTGATCTAATCTTGTGAGAACAACCATTGCTTTTAATCCTGATTCAATAATGTAGGTTGGAAACTTTTGATTAGATTATACCATGGAGATGTGACATGCCCAACTGTGGGTGTGAACTTTTGATTAGATGGAGATGTGACTGCACCCACTCCAGATGAGTTTTGATTAGTTTACTAGAAGTCTTTCAAAGAGAAAACACTTTGGAGAGAGTCAGAAATGACAGAAACAACAGCGCCAACAAAAACTTCACAGCAGAGCTGAAACAGATGCAAACACATGGAGAAAAGAGATGTTTGGAGATGCTTGGAGCCCAGCAGATGTTGAGCAAGCCAGGACCTGGACAGAGCCAAGGGAAACCAAAAGATGGAAGCCAGCCCTGGAAAAGTAAAGTGAGGGACCCCTACAGAAACAGAGGCTGAAAAAAATGGAGCCCAGGAGCAAGGGAACAGCAGATGCCAGCCACATGACTTCCTAGCTGAAAGAGGTGTTTCTTGACTGAAGGCAACCTCTGGTTGGCACTACAATTTGGACACTTTTAATTCCTTAGAACTATAAACTTGTAACTTATTAAACTCCCCATTTTAAAAGCCATTGCGGTGCTGGTATATTGCATTCTGGCAGTTTGCAAATTAACACAATTTTGGTATTAACAGTGGGATGTTGGGGCAGCTTGCAAATACCAAACATGTTGGAATTTTTTTTTTTTTATGAATATGAGGAATATTTTGGAAGAACTGTGAGGAGCTTGACAGAGAAAGCCTAGAGTGCTTTGAAGAGACTGATGGTTTAAACAGAACCACTGCCAGTCTGGTCAAAAAGGGGCAGAAAAGGGACAAATTGAAGTTTTCAGAGTGAGAACCTTGGAAGATAAGGTCTGAAGTCAAGAAAACTTGGGCCATAAATGTGGAGAGGGTAAGTTTGCCCCAGGAGCAGAGGGTGAGCCTTCCACTTCATTGCTCAGGAAGAGTTGTATCACCCTAGACATTGGAGAAGGTGGAGCTCATAAACTGGGAGTTATGGAGGAGTCTGGTTGCCACCACATTGTTCTGGAGGGGTTGAGTGTGTGTCCTGGAGATGACAGAGACCCCAGGTGCTTCCCCAAAGCTTGGAGAGGGGGGAGTCAAGAAAAAGTGGTCTCCCTGATGCCCCCAAGATTGCAACCACTCCAACGTTTGCAGAAAGCAAAGCAACTGCATTACCCCCTTGGAAAGTGTGGGACTGCTGCTTTCTAAAGCCTTGAGGATAGATGACTCTCAGACTTTGAAATCCAATAAAATTTGTCCTGAATTTGTCCAGAACTGTTTGCGTCCAGTGACTGCTGAGTTTCTTTTGATTTCTCCCTATGATAATGACAACATGTATCCTATAACTGCCCCTCCTTTGTATATTGGCAGCAGATAACTTCTTCTGCGTTTGACAGGTCCACAGCCAGAGGACAGTTTGCCTTAGGACAGACCATGCCTGTAACAAACTTTGATGAGATTGTGTGTTTGTGTGTGTGTAACAAGTATACAGCATAATTTATTTAAATATTCATGTTTTATAGCAATTATCAGCTTTGTTTTATTTTTATTTTATTTTTTTACATGGGCAGGCACTGGGAAAGAAACATCAGCTTTGTTTTAAAGAAATGGAACTAAAGCCATAAGATACAACAGAGATAATAATTAGCCTAATTAGAGTTTTTTGGACATAGTTTATATTTATTTGTTTTTCTTAACTTTTTTATTATATAATATAACATACATACAAAGCAAAGATAGAAAAAAGCAACAGTTTTCAAAGCACTCTTCAATAAGTAGTTACAGGGCAGATCCCTGTTTCTCATGGGCCACCATACCATCCTCTCAGATTGTTCCTTCTAGCTGCTCCAGAACATTGGTGGCTAGAAGGAATATATGTGTATATATATACATATTTTGAGGGGGTATGCATGGTCCGGGAATTGAATCTGGGTCTCCTGCATGGAGGGCAAGCATTCTACTACTGAACCACCTGTGCACCCAATTTTATCGTCACTTTTTTTTTCTTTTTTGTGAAAAATAACATATATACGAAAAAACAATAAATTTCAAAGCACAGCACAACAATTAGTTGTAGAACAGGTTTCAGAGTTTGGATGGGTTACAATTCCACAATTTTAGGTTTTTACTCCTAACTACTCTGAGATACTGGAGACTAAAGAAAATATCAATACAATGATCCAACAATCATATTCGTTTGTTAAACCCTACCTTCTCTGTATAACTTCCTCATCAACTTTGATCTTTCTCTCACTCTTGAGGAGTATTTGGGCTATATCCATTCTACCTTTTTTCATTTTGGAAAGCCTTTCAAAAATAAAGGGTCAGGGGAGAGAACTAGCTGATGTTCTGGCAAGACTGACTCCTCTAGATTTCAGGACTTATCTGGTATAGGGACCCATCTGGAGGTTGTGTGCTTCTGAAAAGTTACCCTAGTGCATGGATCCTTTGTAGAATTTTATATATCATCCTAAGTATTCTGTAGGATTGGCTGGAATGGCTTTGGTTGGGGATTGGCAAGTTATGATAGGTAGCAATGTCTAACTGAAGCTTGTGTAAGAGCAACCTCCAGAGGTTCTCGACTCTTTTTGAAATCTCTCAGCCATTGATAACCTTATTTGTTACACTTCTTTCCCCACTTTGGTCAGGATGACATTGTTGAGCCTACGGTGTCAGGGCCAGACTCATCCCTGGGAGTCATCTCCCACACTGCCAGGGAGAATTTCACCCCATGGATACCATGTCCTACATAGAGGGGAGGGCAATGATTTCACTTGCAGAGTTGGGCTTATAAAGAGTGAGGCCACAGACTTTGATGAGATTTTGTATTGGTTTTAATTTTGTATTGTATTTGTATTTTACTGAAATGTTTTAAAATTTTATAATATTGTAATGAAGCGAATGATATTTTGCATATGGAAAAACATGTCTTTTGAGGGGTCCAGAGGGTGGAATGTGCCAGTTTTCCTCTTTTATCCATTTTTGAATATGCAGTTCAGTAGTATTAATTGCATATGCGAAGTTGGGCCTCCATCCCCAGTGGTCAATTGATGTGTGACAGGGCGTCAAGTCTGTTCAATTAGAAAAGAATAGTCTCTTCAGCAAACAGTGCTGGAAGAATTGGATATCTACAAGCAAAACAATAAAGGTGGACCCTTTCCTCACACACTATATAGAAATTAACTCAAAATGGATCAAAAACTAAATATAAGAGCCAAAACTATAAAACTCCTAGGAGAAAACATAGAAAAACATCTTTAAGACCTTGTATTAGGTAATAATTTCTTAGACTTTACACCAAAAACATGAGCAACAAAATAAAAAGTAGATAGAAGGAACTTCATCAAATAAAAAACTTTGTAAAAAGACAACGTATAGAATGAAAGAAAAGATTTGGAAAGACATATTCATTAAGGGTTTAATACACAGGATTTATAATGAAATCATATGACATAGCAACAAAAAGACAAACAACCCAATTAAAAGTGGGCAAAGGACTTGAATAGACATTTCTTTAAAGATATACAAAAGGCCAACAAGTACATGCGAAGATACTAAACGTCATTAACCATCAGGTAAATGTAAATAACAAATGCAATAAGATATCATTTCACACCTACTAGAATGGTTACTAATTAGGAAAATAAGATTAGAGAGGTTGTGGCAAAATAAGAACACTCATTCATTGTTGGTGAGAATGTAAAATAGTGCAGCCACTGTGGGAAACAGTTTGGTGGTTCTTCAGAAGGTTAAGTATGACCAGGACTCTCACTTCTAGTTTATATACCCAAAAGAACTGGAAGGAGGGATTCAGACTTTTGTACACTGATGTTCACAGCAGCCTTATTCAGAATTGCCAAAAGATGGAAGCAATCCAAGTGTGTATCAACAAATGAATGGATAAATAAAATGGATATACATACAAATGAATATTTTTCCACCACAAAAGGGAATAAAGTTCTGATACATTTAACAATATGGATGAACCTTGAAGACATCAAGTTTAAGTGAAATAAGTCATACACAAAGGACAAATATTGTCTGAGCTCACTGATACAGAATAATTAGAATAAACAAATTCACAGACTGAGAAACTAGAACACAGGTTTCAAGGGATGGGAGTAAGGAATGGGGGTGTTAATTCCTAATTGGTATAGAGTTTCTGTTTGGGTAGATGCAAAAGTTTTGGTAATGGATGGTGATGATGATAGCTCAACATTGTGAATGTAATTAATACCACTGAATTAGATATTTGGATGTGGTTAATGGGAAATTTTAGATCATATTTATGTTACTAGATTAAAATTTAAAAAAAGAACATCAGTCTGTACAATACAAACAGCGGACCCTGATGTAAACTATGGGCTATAGCCAATGGTATAATTATAATAATATTGTTTCATAAATAGTAACAAAATGCTATGCTAATGCAAAGCGTTAATTAGGAAAAGTGAAGTGTGTATGTGGGGGTGAGAAGGGAACTCTGCATGACTTCTGTAAACCTATAACTTTTCTGATAAAAAATAAGTTTTAAAAAATGTAAGGGGGAAATTAATGTCTTAGAATTAATGATATTTGTTACTTTAGTCCTTTCTTTGCATTTTTCCTGTAGTACCCCTAAATCTCATCTTTTCACTACCCCCAAAATAGATGGATGCCCCAAGCCAACAAAATTGAAGACTGTAATCTAAGAGTTAACTATGCATATATCAACCACTCCAGGCAAGATTTGTTTCCAAAGGATTCCTATGAGTAAAGATCAAGAAGATCAAAGCTCTGGTGAAAACATACTGGGTGACTCTAATGGATACTGCCTTGTTAATTCACTCCCCAAAAATAGGAAACAGCCAAAGCATATAGACTTCTCCTTCCAAAGCAAAAGCAAAATGTATATATACACTGAGGATAGGATGAGAAAGAAAATTTAATCATTGATGGATACCTATGAAATATTGAGATTGCATGAAGTCTTGGAAAACTTTTCTCCTTGCCATTTTTGATGAGAGGTCCAGTGATCCATGCAAGGAAGAGTGACCCTGGCTTCTGTATTAGATGAAACAATAGAGAAGATCTATCCTTCATTTCAAACCTGAGAAAATAGAGAGAGCAAGATTCAGATGACAGAAGAAAAATATATTCAGCCAGGCACGTTCTTTTCTGATTAATTCTCAGTTGCGACATCTCCAAATCAATCTATGAAAACATAGATGTTGTTTCCACAAACATCTGGAAGAGCTAACTAGAGATACTTTTCTCTTTTCTTACTCTTAGTTTCCAAATTAAATGTAGAAAACTCAATACAAGTTGCAAGAATAGGAATCAAAATAATCATTAGATGGTAATGTCATCAGCATGGTGGCATAAGACATCCCCTGGAATAACTTATAAAAGGACAAATAGCACTTGCTTACAACTCTGGAGGACGATACAGATTGGAAAAGGACTCTACCAACACTGAATTGAAGAAAAATAAAAATAATCTCCAAGATCAGGAAAGAGATTTTCTTCCCATACACACCAGTCTGGACCCTTCACCCTTGCTTGGTCCCGCACAGCTTGTGAGCCACCAGAGGAAGCAGAGACCAGGTCCCGCCAGCCGTGGATGAAGACCACATCAAAGTCACGCACAGCAGTGATTAGAACTCCACACACATCCAGGCACAGAACCTGAGTCTGCAGACACCCAAAGCAGAGCACAAGCTGCTGAAGAGTGCCACATACAAAAGGGTCTCCAGGGGAAAGTAAAAAAGGGGGGAAAAAAATGAGAGAGAGAGAGAGGGAGACCACAGCAGAACTGTTAGCAAGAGGTGTGTTCACTCAATTCAGTCTCTGCTCACTGGAATACCTAAATGAAAATGGACCTCTCAGGATGAACCCATCTTTCTGAATTGACCACATCTGGCTTTCTGAGGCAGGATACTTTAATGGGGAAGAAACCAGAGCCATAAAAGCCTCACAGACAAAAAAGAAGATGGGACGACTGAGCTGCTATACGATAAGATGGGCCCCATGACTGAAAAGTTTAAGGAAAGGCTTAGAGAGATAATTTAAACAAATTATAGGAGCTGGGGAGAAAATTCTGCACAAAAATACACAGAACAGATCAAGATTCTGGAGAAGGAACAAAAGAAAGGAAGCTTTCTCCTGGAGGTGAAACAATTGTACAAAAAGTGTAATCTTAAAAATTGTACTGCAAATCCAGGGAAAGAAAAAGATAAGAAAAACTGAGAAAATCTGATCATCTAAACATGGGATACTCTAAAAGTCCACAATAAATTGGACTAAACCTCAAAGAAGAGACTTAACACAAAGTCAATCAACAATAAAACCATAAAGAAGAGAAACTGACCTTCAGAGTTAACATATCAAAATAATCAGATTCTTGGAATCAGCAAAAAATTACAAGTCACACTAATATGTTTCAGTCAAGGGAATAGATTAAAACTTCAAAAACACAAAATTTGGAGCAACCAATAAAAGAAGTTCAAACAAATCTTCTAAATGAATTCAACAAGATGAAGGAGAATATGGGTACAGAATTAAAGCATCTTAAGAAGACAATATGTGAGCATAAAGAAGAATTTGAAAGTTTAAATGTAGTGGATATAGGAAAGAAACATATTGGGGATGAGAAGACTAATGTCATTAAGATGTCAAATCTACCCAAATTGATCTACAGATTCACTGCAATACCAATCAAAATTCCAACAACCTACTTTGCAGATTTGGAAAAGCTAGATATCAAATTTATTTGGAAAAGGGCAGTGCAACGGTGGCTCAGTGGCAGAATTTTCACCTGCCATGCCAGAGACTCGGGTTCAATTCCCCATGCCTGCCCATGAGAAAAAGAAAAGAAAAGAAAAGAAAATTATTTGGAAGAGAAAGGAGGCTGAATAGTCAGAAGCATCTTAAAAAAAAAAAGAAGAAGAACGAAGTGGGAAGACTAATACTTCCTGATTTCAAAGCTTATTATTAAGCCAAAATGGTCAAAACATCATGGTATTACCACTATGATAGACATATTGATCAATGTAATTGAATTGAGAGTTCAGAAATAGATCCTGAGATCTGTAGTCAACTGATTTTTGACAAACCCCCCAAATCCATGGAACTGGGACAGAAGAGTTTCTTCAATAATCGGAGCTGGGAGAACTGGATATCCATATCCAAAGGAATGAAAGAAGACTCCTACTTCACACCCTATACAAAAATTAATTCAGAGTGGATTAAAGACCTAAATATAAGAGCCAGAACTATAAAATTCTTGGAAGAAAACATAAGGAAGCGTCTTCAAGACCTAGTAATAGGAGGTAACTTCTTAGACCTTGAACCCAAAGCACAAGCAACTAAAGAAAAAATAGATTAATGGAAACTCCTCAAGACTGAACATTTCTATGCTTCAAAAGACTCAGTCAAAAAGGCGAGGAGGCAGCCAGCTCAATAGAGAATATTTGGAAACAATTTATCTAATAAGGGTTTGGTATCCAGTATAAATATAGAAATCCTATAACTCAAAAAAAAAAAAAAAAGAAAAGAAAGAAATCCTATAACTCACCAATAAAAGGACAAATAACCTAATTATAAAATGAATGAAAGATATGAACAGACATTTTTCCAGAGAGAAAATAAAATGGCTAAGAAAAAAAAATAATGAACAGTTGTTCCTCTTCATTAGCTATTAAGGAAATGCAAATCAAAACCACAAAGAGATATCATCTCACACCTATAAGAATGTCTGCTATTAAACAAACAGGAAGCTACAAGCGTTGGGGAGGATATGGAGAAATAGGAATACTTATTCACTGCTGGTGGGAATGTAAAATTGTGCACCTACTAGGAAGATAGTTTGGTGTTTCCTCCAAAAACTAAATATTGAGTTACCTAAGACCTGGCAATTCTGCTACTTCATATATACCCAGAGGAGCTGAAAGCAGTGATGTGCTGGTTTGAAATGACATATGTACCCTAGAAAAGCCATGTTTTAATCCTAATCCCCTTTGGTAAAGGCAGCTCTCTCTTCTAATCCCTATTCAGTACTGTATGTTGGAAACTGTAATTAGATCATCTCCCTGGTGTGCTTTAATCAAGAGTGGCTGTTAAACTGGATTAAGTGGAGTCATGTCTCCACCTATTTGGGTGGGTCTTGATTAGTTTACTGGAATCCTATAAAAAATGAAACATTTTGGAGAAAGAGAGATTCAGAGAGAGCAGAGCAGAACGACATAGCCATGAGAAGCAGAGTCCACCAGCCAGCGACCTTTGGAGTTGAAGAAGGAAAACGCCTCCCAGGAAGCTTCGTGAAACGGGAAGCCAGGAGAAGAAGCTAGCAGATGACACTGTGTTTGCCATGTGCCCTTCCACTTGAGAGAGAAACCCTGAACTTCATCAGCCTTCTTGAACCAAGGTATTTTTCTCTGGATGGCTTAGATTGGACATTTCTACAGACTTGTTTTAATTGGGACATTTTCTCAGCCTTAGAACTGTAAACTAGCAACTTATTAAATTCCCTTTTTTAAAAGTTGTTCTGTTTCTGGTATATTCTATTCTGGCAACTAGCAAACTAGAACAAGTGACATGAACAGACATTTGTACACTGATGTCCATAGCAGCATTATTCACAATTGCCGAAAGATGGAAATAACCCAAGTGTCTATCAACAGATGAATGGATAAGTAAAATGTGGTATATATACATATGACAGAATATTACTCAGCAGTAAGATGGAACAAAGTCCTGAAGCACACAACATGGATGAAACTTGAAGAAATTATGTTAAGTAAACTAAGTGAGACACAAAAAGACACCTATTAGATGACCTCACTGATATGTACTAATTATAATATGTAAACTCATAGACATAAAATATAAAATATAGATTATCCAAATGTAGAAAATAGTTAAAGAATGGGTAATGATTGATTACTAGGTCACAATGTTTAACTAGTTGAACTTAAATGTTTGGAAATGGACAGAGGTGATGTAGCACGTTATTGTAAGACTAACTAACAGTGCTGAATGGAGTGAGAGTGTGGTGGAAAGGGGTAATTTACAGTTATGTATGTCACCAGAAGGAAAGTTGGAGGTTAACACATGGGAATATTGGAGGGTAACACAGTGAATCTCGTGGCAAATGCCTTTGATTAAATGTAAAAATATATTTAAAAGTTCTTCCATGAACAAGAGCAACACTATTACATGGAGTTGATAACAGAGAGGCATATGTGAACAAAGGTACCTATTGCAAACTATGGACCACAGTTAACAGTAATATTTTAATACTCTCTCAGTAACAGTACCAAATGTACCACTCCAATACTATGGATCAATATGGGGGTGGGGATGTGGTTTAAAGAGTATGGGAGGAAAATATTTATGCCTTGTAACCTCCTATATTCTGGAGCAGCTAGAAGGAACAATCTGAGAGAATTGTATGGTAGTCCATGACAAACTCTGAGATCTGTCTTATAACTACTTGTTGAAGAGTGCTTTGAAAACTATTGTTTTTTTATTTCTTTGCTTTGCATATATGTTATATTATACAATAAAAAAGTGAAAAAATAAGGAAAATTGAAGAAAAAATATTACCAATATTAATGTAATTCTAAAAAAAGAGTATGGGAGGCTTGGAGTTTTCTTTTAATTTTTATTTCTTTATTTCTGGAATAATGAGAATGTTCTAGATTTGATCATGGAGATGTACAAACAACTGTGTAATGATACTGTGAGCCAGTGATTATTTACTTTGGATGGTTTATAGGATATGTGAATATATCTCAATAAAATAGCATTAAAAGTATCAATAAACTTTAAAAATTAAAATTAAACAAAGCATCTTTTATGACAATATGAAATGAAGCTGTGTTCTAGTTAAAAGGGGAATTTAATAAATTGCAAGTTTACAGTTCTAAGGCTGTGAAAATGTTCAAATTAAAGCAAGGCTACAGAAATGTCCAATCTAAGGCATCCAGGGAAAGATAACTTGGTTCAAGAAGGTCGATGATGTCAGGGTTTCTCTCTCAAATGGAAAAGCACATGGCAAACACGGGGACATCTTCTAGCTTCCTTTCTGGGCTTCTTGTTTCATGAAGCTCCCCTGGGGATGTTTTCCTTCTCCGTCTCCAAAGGTCTCTGGCTGCGTTGTCTGTTGGGGCTAAAGCTCATTCCAAAACGGTTCCCTCTTAAAGGGCTCCAGTAAGCAACCCCACCTTGAATGGGTGGAGACACATCTCCATGGAAACCATCTTATCAAATTGTTAATTTCTTTTTTTCTTTAATTAATAAAAAAAAAAAGTTATCACCCACAATTGGGTGGATCATATCTCCATGGAAACAATCAAAATGTTCCCACACAGCAATATTGAATGAGGATTAAAGAACTTGGCTTTTCTGGGGTTCACAAAGATTCAAATCAGCACAAACTAGATATCAGTAACAGTTATAGAACTGGAAAGTCCAAAATATATGGAAGTTAAATAGCACAATTTTAAAAATCAGTGGCTCAAAGAAGAAATTGTAAGGTAAATCAGTAAATATCTTGAGAAGTATGAAAACAAGAACACAATGTATCAAAATTATGGGATGCAGTGAAGACAGTGCTGAGAAGGAAATTTATAGCTCTAAATGCTTACATTAAGAAAGAATAAAGAGCTAAAATCAAAGACTTAACTGCACGTGTGAAGGAACTAGAAAAGGAATAGCAAATAATAATCACACACCATGTTTTATCCCAAGTATACAAAGGCGGTTCAACAAAAGAACATGAATTGATATAATACACCACATTAACAAATCAAAGGGGAAAAGCCCCCATGATCATCTCCAATGATGCAGAAAAGGCATTTGACAAAATCCAGCATTCTTTCTTGATAAAAAACACTTAGAAAAACAGGAACAGAAGGAAATTTCCTCAACATGATAAAGTAGATATATGAAAAAAAACATAGCTAACATCATACTCGATGGTAAAAACTGAAAGCTTTCCCTCTATGATCAAGAATGAGGCAATGATGCCCACTGTTACCACCGTTATTCAACATGGCCGGAGGGTCTAGCTCAAGAACTAGCAGGCAAGAAAAAGAAGTAAAAGACATCAAATTGGAAAAGAAGTAACACTTTCCCTATTTGCAGATGAAATGATTGCATATAGAGAAAGTCCCAAAATATGACAACAAAGCGAACTAGAGCTAATACTCTAATTCAGCCAAGTGGTGGTAAGATCAATATGCAAATAACAGTAATGTTTCTTTAGTGTTGAGTAATCTGAGGAGAAAAATCAAGGAAAAAAAATCCATTTACCACACTAACTGAAAAAATCAAATATCTAGGAAGAAATTTAACCAAGTAAGTAAAAGACTTGCACAGGGAAAACAGCAAAACTTTACTAAAAGAAATGAAAGATCTAAATAAATGGAAGGATATTCCATGCTTACGAATTGGAAGACTAAATATTGTTAAGATGTCAATTCTACCCAAAATGATTTCCATATTCAATGCAATCGCAATCAAAATTCCAACAGCCTACTTTGCAGAAATGGAAAAGCCAATTATCAAAATTATTTGGAAAGGTAAGGGGTCCCAAATAGCTAAAACTGTCTTGAAAAAGAAGTAAGGAGAGGGACATATCATGCTTCCTGACTTTAAAGAATATTATAAAGCCACAGTGGTCAAAACACCATCGTATAGGCATAAAGATAAGCATATTAATCAACAGAATTGAATTCAGAGGTCAAAAATTGTCTCTTACATCTATGGTCAATTGATTTTTGACAAGGCTGCCAAGTCCATACAGTGAGGAAAGAATTGTCTCTTCCATAGATGATGCTGGAAGAACTGGATATCCATGTGTAAAAGTGTGAAAGAGGACCCCTATCTCACATGATATACATTAATTAACTCAAAATCAATCAAATACCAAGACTATAAGGCTCCTACAAGATTTGTAGTGAAGCATCTTCAAGACCGTGTTTTAAGCAATGGTTTCTTAGACTTTACAACAAAAGCACAAATAACAAAAGAGAAAAGAGATCATTGGAACCTCATCACAAGTAAAAACTTTTGTGCATCAGAGGACTTTATCACAAAAGTAAAAAGACAACCTACTCATCGGGAGAAAATATTTGGAAACCACATATCAGATAATATCCAGAATATATAAGGAAATACTACAACACAATAATAAAAAGACCAATAACCCAATTTTTAAAATGGACAAAAGACCTGAGTTCACATTTCCCCAAAGAGGATATATAAATGGCTTAAAAAGCACATGAAAAAAATGCTCAACACCATTTGCTATCAGGAAAATACAAATGAAAACCACAATGAGATACCATTTCACATCCACTAGTAGAAAATTACAAGTTTTGGGGAGGGTGTGGAGAAGCAGGAACACTCATTCATTGCTGGTGTGAATGTAAGGTTCTGCAATTGCTGTGGAAGACAGCTTGGCAGTTACTAAAGAAGCTAAGTATAGAATTACCATATAACCCGGCAATCTGTCTAGTAGGTGTATACCCAAAATTATTGAAAGCAGGGAGTAGAATGGGGATTTGTACACTGATGTTCATACCAGCATTATTCACAATTGATGGAAGCAACCCAAGTGTCCATCAATTAATGAATAAACAAAATGTTATATATACCTGCAGTGGAATATTATTCAGCAGTGAAAAGGAATGAAGTTCTGATACATGCGACAACACAGATGAACCTTGAAGACATCCTATTGAATGAAATAAGCCAGACATTAATGGGACAAATAATGTATGATCTTGCTGATATGAAATAATTAGAATAAGCAAATTCATAGAATTAGAATGTAGAATCTAGTTAACAGAGGTTGGTTTGGGGGTAGGGAATGCGTAGTTAATGCTTAAATTGTACAGATTTCTAATTGGGTTGATTGTGAAGTTTTAAAAATGGATGGTGGTAATGGCAGCATGACATTGTGAGTATAATTAACAGCACTGAATTATATGTTGAATGTGACTAAAAGGGGAAATTTCAGGTTGTGTATATGTTACTAGAATAAAAATTAAAATCTCAGACATAGAAATATACAACACAGTGAATCCTATCTAAAAAAGCAGACTATTGTTAATAGTACACTTACAAAAATGTTTTTAAATGAATTATAACAAATGTACCACACTACTTCAAGGTGTTAATCATAGGGTGGTATGTGGAAAAAATATGCCCTAATGGACTAATAGCACAATTATTAATAACAAAGGATCAAATGGACGCAAAGTGTTAATAATAGGGAAAACTATGCGGGCGCACTTTTTTTAAAACAATTATTAGAGAAATTATGGGTTTACAGAAAAATCAGTCATAAAATATAGGATTCCCATATACCACCCTATTATTAACACTTTGCATTGGTGTGATGCATTTGTTACAATTGGTGAAAATACATTTTAAAAATTGAAATATTAACCATAGTCCATGGTTTAACTTAGTGTTCACTGTACGGTGCAGGTTCATAGGTTTTTTTTTTTATTTCGTCCTATTACCATATATACAATATAGCATTTCCCTTTTTAACCACATTCAGATATATATTTGAATGTATACATATTTCAGTGCTCTTAATTATGTGCACAGTGTCATGCTACCATGACCACCATCCATTACCAAAACATTTCCTTCATTCCAAATAGGAGCACTTGAATTTTTTTTTAAAGAAAAAAAAAGAGTACCCACAATATCCCATACTCCCCATAGCCTCTATTATTTATTTATTTATTTGTTTGTCTTTTTTTTTCTTACTTATCTGTCCTTATACTGGATAAAGAGAGTGTCTATCACAAGGGTTTCACAATCACACGGAGACTTTAAAAGCTCTGTAATTATTCAAGCATCTTCAGTAATCAACATTGAGACAAAATAAAGTGTCAGTGGCTGAGAGATTTCAAACAGTCAAGAGGTCACTGTGGAGGTTACTCTTATGCATTATATAGATATCCTTTCTTTACAGTGTATTAGAGTGACTGGAGGGAAGTACCTTTTATCCAGGATATGGACAGATGAGTTTAAAAATATGGATAAAAAATAACTGCATAATAGGTAGTATAAGGGGTAAAATAAGTTGGGTAACCCGATGGAAGTACTAATGATCAGTGAGAGGGAGGAGTAAGGGGTATGGAATGTATGAGTCTTTTCTTTTTATTTCTTTTTCTGGAGTGATGTAAATATTCTTTAAAAATGATCATGGTGATAAATACACAACTATGGGATGATATCATGAGCCACTGATTATACATCATGAATGGACTATATGTGTGTGAAGACTTGTCAATGAAAATATTTAAAAAAAAAAAAAAAGAATCAAGTCTATTGTGGGAAAGATAAATCCTAAAACCCAAAGGTGTCAGCCTTTCCAAAGCATCAACTAGTTCCATCCCCCTATCCCATATTATTGACAGCCCTTTGTAACATGTTTTAGTTTGCAAGCTACCAGAATGCAATATACCAAAACTAGAATGGCTTTTAAAAAGGACAGTTTAATAAGTTATAACTTTACAGTTCTAAGCCTATAAAATTGTCCAAACTAAGGCATCCAGGGAAAGATACCTTAATTCCAGGAAGACCGATGGCTCAGGGACACCTTGTAGGAGCAAGGGTTAAAACAAGCACTGCGGAATTTGTTGAGAACAGCTGGTGTCAGAGTGGCAGCAGCAATAAACTGTGGAGACTGTTATCTGCATAATGGAGAACAGTCTGGGAGGAAGAGAATGTTTGTTTTTTCTTAACCCCAAGTTCCTTATGGTTATCTTAAGTATGTAGGGAGTAAACACTGAAAAATAAGCACTCTGTTTCCTCACGAAATGCATGCGTGCTTTTTGTCACTACACCCTACGGTATATAAACAGGAACTGATTAAGAATAAAGTTGTCTGTTGTCACTAATCTTCAGAACCCCTGATCCCATCTCTCTCTCGTCATTCCTTAATATCCTTCGAGCTCTGGTCCTTTGGAAGCAACAACGCCTCCGTCAGCTGAGTAGTCACGTGGCTGGCATCTGCTGATCTCTTGCTCCTGGAACCCATTGCTTTCAGACTGTGTTCCTGTGGGGGTTCGTCACTTTGCTTCTCCAGGGCTGGCTTTCATCCCTTGGCTTCTCTTGGCTCTCTCCAGGTTCTGGCTTGCTTAACATCTCATGGTGTCATCTCATGGTGACATCTAATGGACTCCAAGCATCTCCAAACATCTGTGTCTCTGTTCTCTAAGTGTTGGCATCTTCAGACCTCTGCTCTGAAGTTTCTTTTGGCTCTGTCATTTCTGGCTCTATCCAAAATGTTTCCTCTTTTAAACGCTTCCAGTAAACTGATCAAGATCCACCTGGAATGGGTGAGATCACATCTCCATCTAATCAAAAGGTCACACCCACAGCTGGGTGTGCCACATCTCTATGAAGATAATTTAATAGAAAGTTTCCAACCTACATTATTGATTTAGGATTGAAAGAAACAGCTGCCTCCCCAAGATTGGATCAGGATTAAAAGATGGCTTTTCTGGGGTACATAATACTTTCAAACCGGCACACAACATGTAAAAGTTAGAATAGGCATAGCACAAATACCACTAAAAGACTGAGAGAAAGGTCAAAGGAAAAGGTGGAGTTATAACAGCAAAGATAAGATTTAACAAATGAGCATAACTGCTGAATCATTATATTGATATTTCTTTTAGGCTCCAGTGTCTTGGAGCAGCTAGAAGGAAAAATTTTAAATTGTGGAACTGTAACCCATACCAAACTCTGAAATCTTTTCTACAACTAATTGTTGTGGTGTGCTTTGAAATTAATTGCTTTTTATGTTATTCTTCACAATAAAAAAAAAAAGAAAACAGAAAAAAAAAACCCATCTGGGCTGAAGGAAAAATAAATAAATCAAGGCTATTGGATTACAGTTCAACAATTTCAGGTATTTCCCTCTAGTTACTCCAAAACACCAAAAACTGAAAAGGGATATCTATATATTGCAAAAGAATAACTTGCAGAATGACCTCTTGACTCTATTTTAAATCTTTAAGTCACCAAAACTGTGTTTCATTTATCTTCCTCCTTTTGGTCAAGAAGGCTTTCTACTGCCAGTTGCCAGGGCCAGCCTCGTACCTGGGAGTCCTGTCCAATGTTGCCAGGGGAGATTTACACCTTTGGGGGTCATGTCTCATGTAGTGGGGAGGGCAGTGAGTTCACCTACAGAATTGGCTTTGAGAGAGAGGCCACATTTGAGCAACAAAAGAGGGTCTTTGGGGGTGACTTTTAGGCATAATCATAACTAGGCTTAGCTTCTCCTCTGCAGGAACGTATTTCATAAGGGCCAGCCGCAAGATTGAGGACCTGGCCCATCAAATTGGCGAATTTCAATGCTTGCGAGAATATCAGGTCTTCCGCAGGTGGGGGAGATTAATTTTTCCACCTTTTCCCCCAGACCCCCAGGAAACTTTGTAAACTCTTTTTAATCTCTTGCCTAGATTACTCTGGGAGGTATCAGGGCATCACACCATCTGTACAAACCGATAAGATTTCACTCTGTACTTAATGTTCCATGTAATTATGGTGTTCAAATAAGCTAACCATATACATTAAATTAGATAGTGTGCTATTAAAAGTATAAAGTTTGCATCAAATAAACATCTCTTCCTTTGCTATCCCACAGAAAATGAAGTTTTAAAATATGGTCAATATTATCCTTTACCCTTTAGTCTGATTTAGACTACCCTTAGTCCTACCTAGATCCACTTCATTCATATTGCTACTTGAAGTCTGATCACATTTTCAGTGTTTGTAACAGTTGCTGTTTGAGGTAATGCTGGTTTTCATAGCTGCAGAACTCTGGGTCTGAGTCACAGGTGTCACACAAATACCTGAAGTTCCAGGGAATGACCAGGTTATACATGAAGAACTTAGCATCTCAGAATTTAGAAATAACAGTTACAACTCCGGAATGGATGTGAATGCTGTAAGAGCTTACAGTCTAGGAACCTTTACAGTAGGTCCCAACCTAATAACCTATGCTTCCAAATTCAATTCTCAGAATTCATACGCTACAGTTGTCCATATTTAGTGAGGTGTTATATTTGTCTTTTCACTTCTGACTTGTTTCACTTGACATACTGTTCTCAAAGTTCATTCACCTTGTTGCATGCTTCACAACCTCATTCCTTCCTACAGTTGCTCAGTAGCCCACTGTATGTATACACCACACAGGAATGCTTATTTACACGATTTTTCTGTAACTCTACAACTTCTCTAATTAAAAAACTTTTTTTAAAAATCATTGAGCCTCTAAGGTAACACTCATGTTAGTGAGTGTCCTGGACTCAGTGTTATGGCTCTACCAGGGAGTTCAGCAGGAAGAGCTGGGTGAAATATTGCTATGCCAATACTGCCACACTGGTCTGAGCTGACAATGAGTCCCCTGGGCCTGGAGTCAGATTGTCTGCATTTGGATTTTCCTAACAACTGATGAGCTACAATATATCCTCTCTCTGCTTCCACTATCTCATCTGTAAGGTGGGACAAAAGTGGGGCCTGCATCATGGGGTTGTTGTGAGATGAAATGAGGCAATTTATGAGGGGTCCTTGGCTGATACCTGACCTCTCTTGGGGTTCGCTATTATTACTATTAGTCATTGTTAAGTACTACTAGTAATAATAGCAATTATTAGTTGGCATTTTAATGAACTATAGTTTTCCTGGTTTTTCACAGGCAGGGTTTATAAATAGGACATTTTCTTTGTCCAGTTAGGGTTCATGCTTGCTTCTTTAATTTTAATCTATAGTAACATGACTTTAGCCTGTTATTTCTTTGGGCCTGGACTTAATCTGGAAGGGTTCAGAGTTGTCATGGTCAGGTTCATGTGTCAACTTGGCCAGGTGGTGGTACCTGTTTGGTTGGGTAAGTGCTAGCCTGTCTTTTGCTATGAGGACATTTCATAGAATTAAGTCATGAACATGTTGGCTACATCCACAGCTGATTTCATTTGTAATCAGCCAAGGGGAGTGTCTTCTTTAATGAGTGATGCTTAATCTAATCACTGGAAGCCTTTTAAGGAGGTTTCAGAAGAGACAGGCTCTCTTTCTGCTTTGGCGGGTGAGCCTCTCCTGTGGAGTTCATCCAGACCCTCCATCAGAATCGTCAGCTTCACAGCCTACCCTACAGATTTTGGACTCCATGTTCCCATGGTTATGTGAGACACTTTTATAAATTTTATATTTATGAATATTTTCTGTTGATTCTGTTTCCGTAAAGAACCCTAACTAATACAACTTGGTACCAGGAGTGGTTCTTAAGAAATAGAATCTTAAAAATGGGTTTTTATGAATGGTTTTCTACTCTGACTGGACTCAAAGGCACTAAGGACTCTGATTCCCATGATCAGAATGACACTCCCAATCCATGAAGTGAGTTGGTAAAAGATAGTCAAAATATCACCATTCGATTCTACTAATGCTTTGCTTGTATGAAGCCAGGCTCTGGGCGATAATGTTTTTGCCACCTTTACAGAGCTATGTGGAAATAGGAGGTCTAGAGATGTTGGTTGGTTGTTGCTAGATACACTGTATACATTAATGAATGAAAGGGATGGGCTTAAGGCTTCAAACGAGAAGCTTAAGTGCCATCTGACAGATGTAGATATTTCTGTGAGTGTCCTGAAGGAAAATCTCATTTCCTGTAGCTGTAAACTTGAGATCTCTGAAAATCAGATTCAGGATCTTATTGTTAGAGTAGCAACTTTACAACATAAATTGAAATCTCAATCTTGGTGTCTGCCATTAAAGTGAGGGCTTTGGTTGGAAAGGAGTGGGACCTTGAAAAATAGGATGCCGACATATGGATGAATAATGATGTTGGTAGGGAGGTTGAAACCCTAGGTCATGCTGAGTCTTCTCTAGATAATCCTGTAATAGTCTGACCTGAGGACATACATAGTGCCCTACCTCCAGCCTGCCTTGAGGAGTTTGGGTAGCCTTGAGACCACCCAAATGCCACCTGAAGGGATTAGCCCTAGAGTGATTAAACTTGTTTCACCAGATGAAACTGCAAATGAATGCCCTGAGGCAAATGGCTTGGAAGAGACTTTTTATTCTTTTTATGACCCACCCTTACCACCCCTCATTTCTTCCAGAACTATAACTAGGACAAATTTTGGTACCAGAGAGTGGGGTGCTGCTGAGGTTTGCAAATAAAAAGCATGTTGGAATGGTTTTTTAATGGATAAGGGGAAAGTTTTGGAGGAGTTGTGAAAAGCTTGATAGAGAAGGTCTAAAATGCTTTGAAGAGACTTTTGGTAGAAATGTGGACTCTAAAGATACCTCTGACGAGGCCTTAGAAAACAATGAGGCATGTGTCATTGCAAACTGGAAGGAAGGCGATCGTTGTTTAAAAATAGCAGATAATCAGACAAAATTGACTAGTGGCTTTGGCTGGAAGGCAGATTTTAAAAGCCATGAACTTGGATATTTAGCATAAGAGATCCCCCAATTAAATGTGTAAAGTGCAGCCTGGTTTCTCCTCATAGCTTATAGTGAAATGCGACAGGAAAGAGATAAGCTGAGAACTGAACTCTTGGGTACAAAGAAACTAGAAATTGATATTCTGGAAAATTCTGGGCTTCCAGGAAGGGAGACCCCACAGAATAGTGCCCCACATGAGGTCTTGGCCAAATATGGAACCATTCAGCCATTTCAGAGAAAGCCAGGATTGGACATGGAGTTATCCAGGAAGGACTTGTGGAAACTCCTTATGTCTGATGGACACAATCCAAGGTTACTGCATAGAAAACCAATGAGAATGTTGTGAGATCTGTATAAAGAGAACCACTGCCAGTCAGGACTGAGAGGGACAGAGAAGGGGCACATTGGTGGAAAAGTAACTTCAGAGGCAAAACCATTGAGGCTGAAGTCAAGAAGCCTCAGGCCAGAAAAGCAGACCCCCCAAGCATGTGGGGAGGGTGAGTTTGCCCCAAAGGTAGAGGATGTGCCTTCCACCATATTGCAGTGGAAGAGTCATGCCACCTCAGGCCTTGGAGAGAGTGAAGCACATTCCTTGGGGTTTGGGGAGACCCTGGAGGGGTTGAGCATGTGCCCCAGAGATGACAGAGAGCCCAGGTGCTGTCCCGATCCTTGGAGAGGGTGGAGCCAAGAAAAAGGTGGTCTCCCCATTATACCCCAAGGTTGCATCTGGAGAGAGGCAGGCCTCAGTGTAGGACCATGGAAAAGGTGGGACTGTCGGTTTCTAAAGTACTGAGGATAAATGACTCTCAGACTTTGAAATCTAATGGACTTTGCCCTGTGGGTTTTTGACACCATATAGCTCCAGTGACCCCTGTGTTCCTTCCTCCCTATGGAAATGGGTATATGTATCCTATGAATGTTCCTCTTTTATATGTTGGCAGTAAATAACATGTTCTGAGTTTTACAGGTCCAGAGCCAGGGGAGAATTGATAAATTGATAAACACACACCTGGTCACATCACAGTGAAACTACTGGACATCAGTGATGGGGGAAATCTTTTAGACAGCCAAAAAAATTGAAACATTCCATAAGGAGGACATTACATTCAGGATGCTGCTCATCAGATACTCTGCAAGGTAAAAAAAAAAAATGGAGTGACATTTTTAATATAATGATTTTAATATAGTAAAAGAAAAAAACTTGTCAACCTAGAATTTTACACTTAGTGAAAATATCTTTCACAAATGAAAGCAAAAATAAAGATTTTTCAGGCAAATAGAAGCTAAGAGAATTTATCACCAACAGACCTGCGCTACAGTAAATGCTAAATTCTTCAAGCAGAGGGAATATGAGATCAGGAAGAAATTTGGACCTACAAAAATAATGAGTGATGGAAATGGTAAAAAGTGGGTAAATATGAAAAATGTTTCTTATCTTTAATCTCTTCTTTTTAAAAGGAAATTGACCATCTACAGCAAAACCATCTTTAAAAGATAACTGAATATTGACAGAAAAATACTGACAAAGTATTGTGAGGTTTATAACATAAGTATTAGTAAAATTTATTTCAACAATAGCTCAAACCATGGGAGGAAGGAAATAGAAATATACCGCTGAAAGATAATTGCACTTTATATGAAGTACTAGACTATTAATTGAAGATAAACTGTGACAACTTAAAGATGTATCTTATAAGCCCTAGAGCAACCATGAAAAAATGTATCAATAGTGGGAATAAAATGGAATCATAAAAATACTCAATCCAAAAGAAGGCAGAAAATCACAAAAAGGAACAAGGGAGAAAAGAGAATTTTCACTGCTTCTTCAGCCAGTGACCCACTCATGTGGAGTTCATTGAGACCCTTCATCAGAGTAGCCAGCCTCACAGCCTGGTCTATGGATTTTGGACTTTTGCATTCCCACAATTAGATGAGACACCTTTATAAATCTCATATTTACAGTTAACTCCTGTTGGTTCTGTTTCTCTAGAGAATTGTGACTAATGCATATGGTTTGCTGTCTTTCATTCATTTTGGAAAAATCTCAGCTACTATTTAAAATTTTTTGTTATAATAGTATATTATAATAAAATTTCCCATTTTAGCCATTTCCAAAATGTATGGAACTCTTCACAGATTTGTGTGTCATCCTTGTTCAGCGGCCGTACTAATCTTCTCTATGTCATTCCAATTTTAGTGTGTGTGCTGCCACAGCAAGCGATCAGCTATTATTTTCTCTTATGTCCTCATCTCTCTCTGGGATACAATTACATGTATGTTAGACAATTTAATACCATCTCATAGCTAGTGAATGCTTTTTTCTGTATTATTCTCTCTTTTTACTCTTTATGTTTCAGTTTGGCTAATTTATATTGCCTTATCTTTAAGGTCACTGGTTCTTCTACTGTGTCTGTTCTGTTAATATTATTGAGTGAATTCTTCATATCTGATATCCCTTTTTTCATTTCTAGTATCACCATTTAGCAGTTTTTTAGAGTTTCCATCTCTTTGATGAAATTCCCTATCATGCATGTTGTCCACGTTTTTCACTTGGATGTTTTAACATATTAATCATAGTTATTTTAAAGTCATGGACAGTTTCAACATTTGTGCCGTCTCTGTCTCTGCCCACTGTTTTATCTCATTTTATCCTGCTGTTTTTGGATCTCTTGTCAACTGGAGTGAATGCTGAACTTTGTACATAAAAGAGCAGTAGAGACTGAGGTAAATAATAGGCGTGCATCTCCTATCAGGCCTTTGCGTAAGGGTTGATTCAATTTAGAGTCAACCTGGAGCTGTCTTCATGGCATGTGATCAGGGCTATCACACAAAGCCTCATGCTTAGACTATCCCTGAACTTAGTTTAATGATCTGCTGTCACTACCTTAAAATTCTTAATAACTTTGAACAAGAGAGCCCATTTTCTTCCTGCAAATTATGTAGCCAGTCCTGCTCATGAGTTTGTCCCTGATAGAGAGAATGAGGAGATGAGGAAAACTCTACAGGAAGAATCTAGATGGAAATATCAGAAGGACTTTAAGTATCAATGTACTTGAGTTACAGAGTACAGACAGTTGGGGGGACAGATATACTCAGGCAGCAAGACAGTGGCCTCCAAAAGCCTTGAGGATCTGATCTAGAAACCAAATATTATAGACCACTCATAGAACCTGATGTTGTCTCAAACACCTCGATTATAAAAAATGATCAACTGGGTAGGCAGATAACATGATTATCCAGAATGCCCCCCTAAAATCAATCACCAAGTTAATGAAGAAATAACCAATACATGTTTCTAAAGATAGAATAATTAGAATAATCTTATATACCTTATAACCTCACAAATATTCTTTCTATTGTATTATAAACGTGATCTTTGATTAGGTTTATTTTTTTTGTAACAGGAATCGTTTAAAAATACAAACCTAATTTTATGTTCCATATAAATTAAGTATACTATAATTTGTTTTAAATCACTGAAATTTAATGAAGATACTGGAATATGCTTCCTCATATGTTAAAGTTGATGAAAATAAAGAACATACTATATAGTGTTCCAACAGGTAAATGAAAACACCATGGTTAATAAAAACAAAATCTGTAAGGTTCAAAAAGCCTATTTGAAATATAGTTGTAGTTTTTATTTTCAGGTGTATTGCTAGGATAAAATCTAGCTATGAGTAAGAGAAAAACCAATAATAACAATGACAATCAAGACACATGCCTCCTTCTTTCTTGCCTTCAAGAGGTACAAATAGAGTCCGTCTCTGCTCATTTGGAGCTCCTGTTGTCACTGACCTAGGCTCCTTCTATTCCATTTCTACTGTATGAGTGGCTTGTGGCTTCTATTTTCCAGACTCTTCGTGGTCCAGTGTTAACTGCAACCATCGTGCCTGTGTTTGAGCCAGCAAGGAGGAAGGGGTGAGAAAAGATGTATCTTCTCCTTTTAAGGACATTTAAATTAAATCAAGATAAAAAGCGTTATCTCTGTTGTTTTGAAATTTGTCCTGCAGTTTTTTCAGTAAACAGAAATTGTCTTCTGGTTTTGGGAGTGCATGTAAAGAGAGTGTCTGGAATTTATGAGCTATTTCTTAGGTATGCAACACTATTGTCTGAGTCTCTCCAGTCTACCAGAAAGCCAGATTTAAAATCTGTTATTAGTTACTTATTTTGGAAACCTTTTCATCTTAGAAGTTTGTTTACTTTAAATATCTTGTTTAAAACAATTACCACAAACTGGAAGGAGCCCTAATAAAATGGCAAAAGTAAGCCTTCCTTGAGGGATATAACTGGAAAAACATATCAGAACTATTGGCTTGTCCTATTTCAGTAAATATTACTTAAACTTATAAACTAAAATTCTGTTCAAAAATCAGATGTTTAATTCCATGAGAATTCTTTTAACTTTTAAAATAGAGAATATAAGGATGTTTGAAAAGTAAGAAAAAATGAAAAAAAAAAAGTATACAGGAAAACAACTCTCTCAGTTCCCCATCTCTCATCTAGCCAGTCACCAAACCCAAAGGTAAACACATTTACTGCTTACTCATGTGCTTTTTCAGTGTTGCTGAATATGTGCAGATGCAAGAAAATATACAGGTATTCTTACTTTAACATAAGAGGCAGCCTACTATACACAGCTTTGCATATTATGTTTATTTGTTTTGTTAACAACACATCTTGGTGATCTTTGCATATTAGTACAAAAAAGCTATTTAATTTAACTGTATTGTACTCTTTTTCTATGGACTGAATCATGAAACCCAGAAGGACATGTACATTCAAGTCCTAACACCTTGTCCTGTCAATGTAAATTCATTTGTAAATAGGGTCTTTGAAGATGTTATTAAGATGAAGCGTAACTGGGTTAGGTGAGCCTTAATCCAATACAACTGATATCCTCAAAAGCAGGGGAAATTTAGACACAGTAAGGAGGAAACATGGAGAGAGAGACAGCCATGTGACAGAAGCAGAGCCTGAGTTATAGATTGCTGGCAATCACCATCAGAACACCATGAACTTCTGAAAAAGTATGATCCCGGTGACATCCTGACTTAGAACTTCCAAAATTATGAGACAATAAATTCTGCTGTTTAGGCCAACCAGTTTGCGGTACTTTGCTATGGCAGCTCTGGCAAACTAAGGCAATGGACATTTGATTTATTTCCAAAGTAAGATGCTTTGACATTCTGCTTCTCACGTAACTGGAGAACCACCTGGGGGAAAAAAAAGAAAGAGAAATTATTCTAACCACATCCTAATCTCACAGAAGTAAGTAAAAAATAATTTTAAGTTCATAATTAGCTATGTTTCAACTCAGAAATCTGTTGATTCTTACGGCTAAGAAATTACAATATCTATAAATCATTACACTTTGTAGACAGTTTACTCTTAGCATTGTAGGTGGTCAAGGACTCTTGAAAAAAATCTGACAAACACTATGGGTCCTCTCTGCAGAATACTGCCCATATGCAAAAACTTTTTTGCAAGATATTTTAAGAGGACATGGGGCCACCCATTGTATGGCTGGACACAGACCTAAGATTTAAAAATTCATGAACCAAACTCACTCCAGTACAATAATAGTTCTGATTTCTAACATGGTGGGGGAATGAGGTACTTATAAAATAGTTTTCTGGATGAAAAAAATGACTATATATTAGATGTTACAAAGCCTATGCATTGGGTTTGTTTGGCCTGAACGGTTTTTAATTTTTTTTTCCTGAAACAATACCCACTATTTGGAAACTGGGAAATTTCACGTGAAGACCTATGCCTCCAAAGGTTCTTCAAAAATAAAAAATCTAGCCACTCTGCACACACAGTATACCCTGACACTACACAAAGTCTTCAACCCCCTAACCTCTCGCTTTATACCTAACACCTCCTTACTACAGCTGTCTGGCCCTAGAAGCATCTGAGCTTGAGATTTCTGGAGAAATTTAGATTGCATTTTTAAGACTTTAAGGTTCTGTCACTATCTTCCTTAGTTTTGTCCTGAAATTATTTAAGAATGAACTTTATAAAAAATAAGGGTGAAGGGCAGTATGTTGGTAGTTCAGTGGCAGAATTCTCACCTGCCATTGCTGAGACCCGGGTTCGAGTCCCGGTGCCTGCCCATGCAAAAAAAAACAAGGGTGAAAACAGGAGGTTCTTTCAAGAGTTTCCTCCTCTCCCAAGTTCCCCTTACCAGGAGCTAAGATGAGGAAGGTAAAGAAGGGGTTGGGGTGGAAAAAAGGGCACCCAATCTTCGTGATGGTGAGGGAAGAGCCCCCAGTTGACAGGCCAAGTTGAGCAATTACGTAGATGAGAGCAGGAGGGGCTGTTCGCTGTGAAATTCAACATGGGAGAGCTGTGGGAGCGCCTGCATCTTGGGGTGGTTTGCTTCACGACTTTACCTTCTCTAGCTAAGGTGGAGTCTCGCTGAAGGAATGACAGTGAGAGGCCTGGGATGTTAGTCCCAGCTGCTGGACCTACCCAGGGTGGATTTTTTATCCTCACCACCTGCTCCTAGGGCCTTCCCACCGTGTTCTCTGTTCTTGGGCACTCTGCCTTGACAGATGGCTCTTTCTCAGTCACAAATAATGCTTCGCTGGTACCTTCTCAGCCCCCAACTTGCACTTCACACTTTTAGCTAATAATCTTCTCTACAATCATTTAGGTAGTTTACAAAGGACAGCACAATGAATATTATACATTATATTTTATATATTATATTAACAAAAGTTTATTATATATCAGGTATTGTTCAAAAATGCTTTCATTAACTAATTTAATCCTTGCAACCACCCATAAGGGTAGATCCTGTGATTCCCACTTTCCAGATGAGGAAATCAAGGCACAGAGAACTAAATAATTTGCCCAATGGAATCTACTTGGTAGTTTGTATATATACATATATATATATATAAGCACAAATACTTTTCTACTTCATAATTCTCAACCATAATACTCCATACTCAAAAGCAGATTTCCACAGCACTTCTGTACAAGATACAGAACTAAATATTACAGATAATAGGTGGGAAAATAGGGCTTCTGACAAATGAGTGTTTATATAATTCTGTTTTTCTTGAAGATTCCAAAGAAAATTAGGAATTGTGAAAGACTGTTGCTTTAGCCATGTGAGCTCAGTTGGTTGCTGCCCTCTCAGCATGCACAAGGGCTAGCAATGGAGTCTTGTGGACAAGAAAACACAGAACTGGAGAATATGTTGTTTCCAAGTCAATCAAAAAATAAAATTCCCAAACCACTCCCTGAATTAAAAAACAGAGATGCTTTAAATAGTTGTTAAACTCATTCTAAAGTTTAACACTCACTCTAAAACTTGGAAATATTTAAAATCCAGAATCTATTTCACAGCTTAATTTCTTCAACTGCAAAAGTGATTAAATGATGGTTATGGGCCTCCAATTTAATATAATTGGGTGGGTTATCAAGAAATGATTTGGTTGCTTGAGGGGTTTCACTACCAAAGACTCATCAAGGGGGGAAAAGTGAGGGGCGACTTTCCCCAAGAGCAGCAAGCTTTTGTGTTCTAGACTTTGGGGCTCTCTCACCCCAGGGATGCAGCTGACAGAGGGTTCACTTGTTTGGGATGTCAGATGGCAGAGTCTCAGGGAAGCCGGACGAAAAGGCCTTTAGAGACCTAGGCCAGTATCACTTAGACGGTGAGGATAAGGGGGGTGAAAAAGTGTTTTGAAGGGACAGTGGGTGAACTACCCAGGAGGGAATCAGTGGGTTTGCTAAGACCAAAGGACGGCAGGTGGGTCTGGACAAACAGTATCTCAATAGTGACCAAGAAAACACAGACTGCAGTCCTCTCCCTGTTTTTCCTGGGTCTTGGCATAACCGAAGGGAAGGGAAAACCACTCACTACAGGGGAGAAGAAAAATGAATGATGCCAGTTTTTCATTGATCTTGGCAAGTGGAAATTTGGAGCCAGACATGAAATGATTTAGAAAAGCAAGGAAATGTGATGTTTTTTGAACTTGGAGTTTTGAGAAGAAATTATTTTGTCTTACAGCCAACCTTTTTTGGGGGAAAGAAGACCTGTTCTGTGAGTGGACTAGTTTTCTTTCATGCCCACATATCATTTTCACTGCCTTGGTTTTCCCAGGTTAGCTGCAGCAGCTAGATCCCTTTAAACTGGCTGTATCTGGCCTTAGTTCCTAAATTAGTATCTCCCAAAGTATACTATCATGTGGGGAGGATTAGAAATGCATCACCCTCCAGACTAAGAAACCATCTGTGTCTGGCTCCCTGAGTCTTCTTGCTTATCCTTCAAGAATCTCAGAGCTACAATATGATTCAGCAAATCCATACCCAAGAGGAATGAAAACACATTCACACAAAAACTTGTGCAAGAGTGTTTATAGCAGCATTATTCGTAATAGCCCAAAGAGGGAACAACCTAAATGACCATCAGTTGCTGAATGAATAAACAATATGTGGTCCATCCATGAATGGAATATTGCTCAGACATAAAAAGGAATGAAGTCCTGACATGCTACAACAAGGATGAACCTTGAAGACATTATGCTGAATAAAAAAGTCAGACAGAAAAGTCCACATATTGTATGATTCCCTTTAGATGAAATATTAAGAATAGGTAAATCTGTAGAGACAAAGTATATTAGTGGTTGCCAGGGGTGAGAAGTACAGGTAGGGGGAATTGGGAATGATTGCTAATAGGTATGGAGTTTCTTTTTAGGGTGATGGAAATATGCTGAAATCAGATAGTGGTGATGGTTGTACAATATTGGAAATATACTAAAAACCACTGAATTGTATAATTTAAAATAGTGAATTTTATGTTATGTGAATTTTATCTCAATTTTTTAAAAAATTTGTATTTTAAATGTTTTAGTTTGCTAGCTGCCAGAATGCAATATACCAGAAACAGAATGGTTTTTTTAAAGGGAATTTAATATGTAGGTAGTTTACAGTTCTAAGGCCGAGAAAATGTCCCAATTAAAACAAGTCTATAGAAATGTCCAATCTAAGGCATCCAGGGAAAGATACCTTGGTTCAGGAAGGCCAATGAAGTTCAGGGTTTCACTCTCAAGTGAGAAGGCACATGGCAAACACAGTCAGGGTTTCTCTCTCGGCTGGAAGGGCACATGGTGAACACAGCATCATCTGCTAGCTTCTTCTCCTGGCTTCCTGTTTCATGAAGCTCCCCGGGAGGCGTTTTCCTTCTTCATCTCCAAAGGTCGCTGACTAGTGGACTGTGCTTCTCGTGGCTATGCCGTTCTGCTCTGCTCTCTCTGAATCTCTCATTCTACAAAACGTTTCTTCTTTTATAGGACTCCAATAAACCAATCAAGACCCACCCAAATGGGTGGAGACATGTCGTCACCTAATCTAGTTTAAGAACCACTCTTGACTAAATCACATCATCCAGGGATATGATCTGATTACAGTTTCAAACATACAGTATTGAATAGGGATTATTCTACCTTTATGAACTGGGATTTTGATTAAAACATGGCTTTTCTAGGGGGCATACTTCCTTTCAAACCAGCACATAAAGGAAGGAAACAAAAAAAGATTGGTAGGGTGTATGAACTTGCTCCTCCAAGGAGCTGCCTTAGCCATGCCATCCTTGATCAGAAAAGTGATCAGCACTGCAAAAGCCCCAGGAGCCATAGGTCCTTATAGCCAAGCCGTGCTAGTAGATAGGACCATTTATATTTCAGGACAGCTAGGCATGGAGACTTCAAGCAGACAGTTTGTGTCAGGAGGGGTGATGGAAGAAGTTAAATAAGCTCTTAAAAACATGGGTGAAATTCTGAAAGCTGAGGGCTGTGACATTGCTAATGTGGTAAAAACAGCTGTCTTGCTGGTTGACATTAATGATTTCAGTGTTGTCAATCTACAAACAGTATTTCAAGAGTAATGTTCCTGCTAGAGCTGCTTCCCAGGTTGCTGCTCTGCACAAAGTGTTGAGATTGAAGCAGTAGCTGTTCAGGGACCTCTCACCAGCATCACTATAAATGGGCCCAGTGCTGTTTAGCCTGGAACTTTCATAATACTTTTAAATTAACATCTTAATTTTTATAATTGATGTTGGACAGTGTAAGTTTGACTAAAATATCTGAAGTTTGTCATGTAAGTGCCATATAATAGGGGGACCTGAACATGAACTTGAGATTAGACGATGACTCCAATTATGGATGTTATAAATTACATTTGTGCACACTGATATTACTGAATGTGAAAGAAAGTACATTTATTGCATAGTTACTCAGACAAATAAAAGTAAAAGGAAACAACATGTAAGAAAGATGAATTACTGTATCTGAGAAATAAAAAAGCACACCTGATTTAATTAAATAATGTGAAATGTATTTAGTTCTCATGTCAGATATATGATTCTGCTTTTATTTGAGTAAAATTAAACTTCGAGTTTGAATGGTAGGGATAAAGGAAAAGTGGACCAAAATTTTATACACATAATATTTGTCCAATGGAAACAAAATAGGCATGTAGATTAAAAACAAACAAACAAAAAATATTTGTGGCCTAATCTGACATCTTACCCTCTGCTTAATCCCCTTCCTCAGGTCTAAAGGTCCCTTGTCTAAACCCTGCTAAAGAACAGGCTGAAGGCTCTGCTACGAGGTCTAGTCTTCCCCAAATCAACAGCCTTGCCCTCAACTCCAGCTCTGTTCTGTGTGATGGCTGCTGACTCAGTTCCCCATTCCTGAGTGTGTCCCCTGATTTCAAGGTCCAGGACAAACTTTCAACTGAATCATTCCTGAAGTGGACAGTGTGCCCCAGGAATCCAGTTCTGAAGCCAGGTTATTTCTTCTGACCTGAGAAAATGGATCTTGGACTTCGTTCTCAAAATGCAAGATGCCAAATAAAGGCACAGGGCAGTTAGAGTTGTAGGTAGCAGAGATCCATACATGTAAAAAGATATCATCAGTACTCCAGCAATAAAAAAGGAACAAACTAGTGATCACATGACAACTTGAATAGATCTCAAGGGAATGATACTGAACAGAAAAAGCCCACCTCTAAAGGTTTCCTGCTGTATGATTCCATTTATATAACATTCTTGAAGTGACAACATTAAAGAGAAGAAGAGGTCAGCAGTTGCTAGGGAGTGGGAGAGGGAGGAGGTAGCTTATAAAAGGGTAGCACAAGTGGTGTTGTAAAACTGGTGAAACCTGAATAAGGTAGATGGATTGTATCACTGCCAATTTCCTGGTTGTGCTATTGTACTCTAGGTATGAAAGTATTACCACTGGAGGAAATTTAAGTATACAGATCTCTCTGTATTATTTCTTATAACTGCATGTGAATCAACAATTATCTCAAAATAAAAAGTTAAAAAAAAAAAGACACCATCATACTGCTGTAATTTAATTCAAGAGCGCTCCAATGGAGAATCAAAAACAATGGATAATGTTTCTATTTCCTGGCCTGCTTAGGCAAATACTATGAAGTGGATTGGATTAAATAATGGGAATTTATTAGCGTACAGGTTTGGGAAAACATCCAAATCAAGGTGTGCTGGTTTGAAATTGTTATGTACCCCAGAAAAGCCATGTTCTGTTAATTCTAATCCAATCTTGTTGGGGCAGATCTATTATTTGGGTGGGACCTTTGGGTATGGTTGTTTCCACGGAGATGTGACCCACCCAATTGTGGGTGGGGCCTTTTGATTAGAATATTTCCATGAAGATGTGACCCCACCCATTCAAGGTGGGTCTTACTTAGTTTACCCGACTCCTTAAAAGAGCTCACAGAGGACATCACATCCAGGGGTGAAAGTCTCCCTGACAATGTGGGACATGACTTCCAGTGATGAGCCTGGCACTAGTACTGCGGGATCAACAGTGCCTCCTTGACCCAAAGGGGGAAAAGAAGTGTAACAAAATAAGGTATCAGTGGCTAAGAGAGTTCAAATAGAGGTAGAGACTATTCTGGAGGATACTCTTATGTGAGCTTCAGCTAGATATTGCTAATTCCCACAGTTAGCCAACCCCCAACCAAAACCATTCCTGTTAACCCTAAAGAACACCTAGGACTCTATCTGAGATACTACAAAAGTTTCACGCACTAAGATTACTATCCAGAAACCGACAACCTCCAGATGGTTCCTAGGCCAGATTAGTCCTGAAACCCATAAGGGCCAGACTGCCCAAGAACATCAACTAGTTCCAGCCCCCATCACATATTATCAACAGCCCTTCCCAACATGAAAAAATGCCTCTAAAGACTGAGAGAAGGATAAAAAGAGAAGGAGGAGTTAGAACAGAGAAGATACAATTTAACAAGTGAATATGACTGCTGAATCATTATATTGATATTTCTTTTAGTCTCCAGTGTTTTGGAGCAGCTAGAAGGAAAAACCTGAAATTGTGGAACTGTAACCCATCCCAAATTCTGAAATCTGCTCTAAACTACTTGTTACAATATACTTTGAAATTTATTGCTTTTTTGTATATGTAGATTTCACAATAAAAAATGTTTAAAAATAAAAAGAGCTCACAGAGAAAGAGAGAACTCAGAACCAAAACAGAGAGCAGAGAAAAGAAACCAAGACACAGATGTTTGGAAATGCTAAGCTAAGAGATGAAATTCAGAGTTTGCCCTGGAGAAGTTAAGTGAGGGCCCACAGATGCTTAGAGTGAAAGCCACTAGAATTAGAAGCTGCAACCACCTGGGAGCAGTGACCAGCCAACACCAGCCATGTGCCTTCCCAGCTGACAGGGATCATTGTGCTTCCTTCCAAAAAGGTATCCTCTTGTTAGTGTTTTAAATTGTATATTTTCATGGTTTTAGAACTGTAATCTTATAACTTAATAAATCCCCTTGATAAAAGCCAATCCATTTCTGGTATATTGCATTTCTGCAGAACTAGCAAACCGAAACACCAGGCATCATGAAAGCAATACTTTCCTCCCAAAGACTAGCTGCTGGTTATCCTTGGTTGCTCTATCACATGGCAAGGTACATGGCAGTGTCTGCTGGTCTCTCCCTTCTCTTCCAAATTTTGTTGATTTCAGCTCCTTGCTTCCATCACTTTCTCTCTGAATGTGACTCAATTTCATTTTCTTATAAAGGCCTCTAGTAATAAGATTAAAATGGATCTTGATTAAGGTGGGACATGTCTTAACTGAAGTAACCTCATCAAAGGGTCCTACTTACAATGGGTTTATACCCACAGGAATGGATTAGATTTAAGAGCATATTTTTCTGGGATACATACTGCTTCAAACCACCACAGAGAGTCTCCACTGAATATGAGTGAAATTGAATGCAATTTCCATTTAAATACAATTTGTGGTATTGGGTTTTTTTCTAAGGAAGTGAAAATTCTAAAATTCATCTGGATGAGCAATCTAGCAAGAATGGTGAAAAAGCTTTGGAAAATGAAAACAGAGAGAGATGGGCCAGGCTTACAACATTTGAAAACATCATAACATTACCATAACTAAAACATTAAAATACTGGCAAAAGAAGAGAACAAAAACAATGGAAGAGAATAAAAGCCAAGCAGAATAATTACTAGAATAAAATCATTTCTCAATTATCTTAGAGGAAATAACTTAAGGTCAAAGCATTAAAAAGAAAAGTCAATAAGAATCATTGAGAACAAGATGGCATCCTAAATCAATAATTTACCTCACTCCTTTCCAAAGTTTCCCACTAAAACCATTCAAATAATATAAGGGAAAAATGTATAACAGCACTGGAAACTAGAAATCCACACAAAAAGCAGTGTGTACAAGAGTTAGAGTTAATGTCCTAGAGCCACATGTATCAAAAAGATCAAACTCAACAATATAAAACAGGAGAAAAAGCATGTTTGGAATGACATTGTAGTATGGTATCATTTGTATAAATTTTTCAAAACCAAAAATCATACTGGGCAGGCCACAGTGGCTCAGTAGAGTTCTCGCCTGCCATGCTGAAGACCCGGGTTCGTTTCCCAGTGCCTGCCCAGGCCAAAAAAAAAAAAATCACACTATATATTGTATTATACTATATATTATGTTTTATATCTATATATAATTTATAGATACTTCATATCTTGATCTGCAATGTTTTCTTTCCTTCAAAAAATCTCTGAAGCAAATACATTAAAGTTGACAAGTCTGGGTGGTAGATACATGGATAGTGTTTATATTCATTTCAATATTTTTTAGTACTTTTGAAATATTTCAAAATACATTTATCTGTGATGAAAAAAGTTCTTTTTAATGTATCAAATTAACAAACATTTAAAAATTTAATTCTGGACAGTTTGCAGTAAAATGAGTACTGTAACTCAGTGGTGGTAAGATGGTATATCAGTACATAACTTTTGAAAGGCAAGCTGGCAACATTTATAATAAAAGAAGTCTTTAAAAATATTCCCATTTGGGATAATGATAAAGTTCTGGAAAGGGATGGTGTTGACGGTAGCACAATAATGTAAATGTAATTACTGCCACACTTAAAGATCCTTAAAATGGAAAGTTTTATATATATACACACACACACATTACCACAATTTCTAAAAACAAATGACCCAAGTTAGATTTACCAGTAAAAAGATAAGACACAAATTCCAATATCAGAAATGGGAAAGGGGATATCATTACAGAGTCTAAAGACAGTAGGATAATAATGGAAAAACGAGCAACTTTATGCCAAGAAATACAACAATTTAATGAAAGAGATAAATTGTTTGAAAAACTACCTAGTTGACATGACCTGAGGCTTTGGAAATTAGTTTGAAGCCTCAGTTAGAAGGTAGTTTATAATCCACACATCTATAACTTTCCCACTTTTTCAAAACTTTTCAAATTAGAACATTCACAAATTTACAAAGTCACGTAACTTAAAAAAAAGCAAAGCACTCTGAATCAGGATTAAAAATATATTAAATATTATATTGATATATAATTAATATAATATATTATATTACATTATATTAAATATATATACATATATATTCCTTAACCTTTGACTCAGTAATTCCGTTGCTGGAAATCTATTCTAATTAATTCATAACATAGTTTAAACAGAAGAATATTTATAGCGGTGTTTCTTAAATAATGAAATAATAGGGGGGATATTGCACTATAGCAAACTGCTGTCATTAACAATGTTTAGTCTCCAATAACAGGGATGTCCCAACTTTATAAAGCTTCATAGAAAAAAGAAAGATGAAATCTTTTATACACTCAGCACGGTGACTATGCATTTTTAAAAGTTTGAAAATATTTGATACCATTGTTAATTTTTTATTTGACCTTATCACTTAGAGATATGTACTTAAATACTTAGGAATAGAAACGAAATGATATCTGGTATTTTCTCAGTATGCGTGAAATTTTTATCTAAGAAGAAACAGAATGAAGCCCAGGGACATCTCTTGCCTAACCCGGGAATTTCTGACTTCCGGTTCAGAGCGTTCCCAGGACAGACTCGATTCGTTTAACTTGAAATCCCAAGAAAAAGAAACTCACTCGCAAGAGCAGAGAATGGTAGAATAAAACTTGTCTAACCAAATGCAAGGAAATAAGGCAAGGAAGTCTTGGTGGCAATAGCCGTTAGTTCCTCACCTCATCCCCCTCCCCTTCAAATATTCGAAACTTTCGGCGGGAAGAAAGACACAGCTGGTGTGAGATAAACGGGCAGTGCCAGGAGCCGGTGAACCAGGAGCCCTGGGCTGCGCTCGCGCTGGCAGGTCTGGGTGCACCTGCGTAGCGCGACCGCGGCGCGAGTATCGCTGCCCCTACCCGCGCGACCCGCAGCCGCACCTCTGCTCCACCCACCTACCCACCTCCCGGCAGGGACAGTGCTTTCTCCACCCGCCACAGCCCAGCAAAAGGCTGTTGCCTCGCCTAACCCACAGTCCCCGAGTTAAGGGCATCCTGGAAAAGTGCCCTTTGAGCTCCTGGAAAAGACAAGCAAGGGGAGGTGGACCAAGTCGAGCAGAAGTCAGGTGAAAATACCGACCAGATGGGTTTACTCCAGAGAGTTTGGTTTCCGACATCCTATTTACTCACTTTGCAGCAGGGACACCAGGCTGAAAGGATCTGTGGGGTAACCGGGGGAGAGGAGATGAGAGGGACTGTTCGCCAGCCCCAGCTGGCCGCTTCCCGGCTCCTCGAGGCTTCGGCCCTCCGGGGCCAGGGGGTCACGGCAGCAACTGGAACTTTTTAGAGGCGAGGAGATGGGGACGCTGAGTCATGGACTTGTCACTTTACCTCTCCCCAGCCCTCGGGGGCTAAAGCAAAAGCGAAAGCGAAGGTTCCCGGCGGGCCAGCCCGGGACTTGCACTTGCAATCTTCGCGCAGGGCCTCAGGCTGCGGCTGCGGTGGGGGTGCGGTAAGCCGGGACACGTCCTATCTCCTTCCATGACTCTGCCGCGGCTCCCGAGAGGCCGAGTAGACGCCCGCGCAGCGCTGCTGCTCCTGCTGCTGCTCCGGCCGCTGGCAATGCAAGGTAGTAGGAGGAGGCAGGCGCCAGGGCGGAGCCGCGGGAGGGCGCCGGGCACCGCGGGTGGGGAAGCCGAAGGGACCGGCAGACTGACCGCCCAACCTATCCCGCGTTCACCCGGTTGTGCCGTCTTGGCGGGGCGTCGATTCCCTGAGGAGAGGGGGTGGGCTGGAGCCAGAGCGGGAGGAGGCGCGGGAATGCACGAGGGGTCCCCGGAGCGGGGCCAGGTTGGTGCTCCGGACTGACCCGAAGGGCACGTGGAGGGAGCCGCCGGTGGCAGTCAGCGCGGACTGCTGCGCCCACCTCGCGCTCGCCCTAGTCTAGGCTGCCCTGGTCTCCCAGCCTTTTCATTACGTGGTCCCAATTTCCAAGGCAGAGGGACGATTTCGGAGTTGCGGGCTTTTGCAGACTTGGCATTTTAGAGCAATTTAGAGAAATGTATGGATGCGATTCTCCGAAGCCCACCGGGGAAAGCTGTGCTGATGTGGCCCGGCAGGTGGTCACCGAAGGGATCTGGGGCAAAAGACCGGGTCTCTGCTTTCAGACAAAAGTCAATAATGTGCGTGAACAGCTGGTAGGATAGAATAGGACCTGCGTCCCTGGGGAAGGAAAAAAAAAAAAAAAAAGAAGGAGAGAGAAAGAAATGCGTCGGGCAAGTTGCACACAGGAGAAACGCCTCCAAACTCTTCAGCTATGGGAAACCGTGAGAAGGCTCCGAGGTGCTGGGGCAGCCTGGCTTGTGCGCTCTGGGGGAAAGTTGGCGAGCGCTGGGTGTGTTCGGGAAGGACGTAGGTGGCGTCGTCTCATCTCAGCAGGAAGAATCGTAAGAGTGACTGATAGGTTTCTGTCCCAGCTAGGGAGGAGGGAGAAGGGAGGAGAAAAGATAGATGGGGCTGCTTCAATCCACGTAGGCTCTTATCAATCTTTTAGAGCTCTTGGTGAGTCAGAGGAAATTTAGGAACGCTCTCTCCGGAAGAATGCGAGAATGCGCCTACTTACACAATTTGCATACAATTTGGGAGTCCTGGGCCCTTTGAGGGTAATCCATGAACTCTCAGGAGTTGGTAACCCCATGATGTGTAGGGGTGTGTGCTAGGCAAGAAACCCACGATGATTTATATCCGGTCGAACCAGACTGCCCTGTGCTCGGCCAGAGCCAACCGTCTACTGAATCCCATAGCTATGAGGGGTTTCATGAAGTTTTAGTTTCGTGAGTGTGTTGACAAGATTTCCCCACCCCCGCCCCACATCTGAGAAGCTGCGTTATGTTGACCCCATGACTGGTTAGTTCCTCTCCATGGATGGTGTCACACATGACCACTGAGGAGATAGATTGGGGCAACTCTGTTTTACGATGTGGAAGCGAAATGCAGCTTTGGTTAGAACCCAGCAAAAATGAAATGTCTGCTTTAAAGTGGATATAGGAACACTGCAAGGGAGATCTTTTAACACTTAACTACAGCATTGCCCTTTGACCCTACACAGGTGTTGCTTGTCAGGTCTCAGAAAATAAAACTTAACATGGGAAATGGATTTTGTGGCATGGGCGGGGCCCTTCAGTTTTTCTCCCTCAGCCGCTTCACTGGCAGGAGCTGGTGTGCTGCAAGATAGAGGAGCACAAAGATGCCAAGGCCTCACCCGCCAGAGGCCAAACCAGATAACCATGAGCATGAAGTCATGATCTGCACCAGCCTGATATCTCCTAGTGATGCCTGTGGCCACATATCACCCACCCCCACCCCCACCCCCACCACCACTCTTGGGCGTTTTTTCTTTTCAAACCACAATCTGACAGAAAGAGAGTTGAAGTCACTTTTCCTTTCGCTTGCGGGTTTCACTGACTCCCACCTACCTGCTCTCTCCCCTTCCTCTCACTCTGTCACTTTTCTGTTCTCACTGTGTCACTTTCCTTCTCTGTAGCAATAAACCCCTTAAACTTTACCTCAATGTCTTGCGTGGAGTCCTTTAACGACCCCATGCCTAACAGTGCTGCCATATGGTAACTCCTGATTTTAACAGTTTTACTGAGGTATAATGGACAGACAACAAACTGTACATATTTAAATTGTACAGTTTGATAAGGTTAGAGGTAAATGTTTACATTCATGAAGCCATCACCACAATCAAGAAAGTAAATAGATCTATCCTGAGGAAAGTTTCCTCATGTCCTGGGGTAATCCTTATCTCTCCTCAAGCCCCTGTACCCCATTGGTCTGTTCCTTTTTTTGTTTGTTTGTTTGTTTTGTTTTTTTATTTTTTTATTAACGGAAAGAAAAAAAAAAGAAATTAACACAACATTTAGAAATCATACCATTCTACATATGCACTCAGTAATTCTTAACATCATCACATAGATGCACGATCTTTGTTTCTTAGTACATTTGCATCGGTTTAGAGGAACTAGCAACACAACAGAAAAAGATATAAAATGTTAATATAAAGAAAAGAAATAAAAGTAGTAATAATAGTAAAAAACAACAACAACAAACAAACCAACAAGCAAACAAAAACAAAAAAAACCCCTATAGCTCAGATGCAGCTTCATTCAGTATTTTAACATGATTACTTTACAATTAGGTATTATTGTGCTGTCCATTTTTGAGTTTTTGTATCTAGTCCTGTTACACAGTCTGTATCCCTTCAGCTTCAATTACCCATTGTCTTACCCTGTTTCTAACTCCTGCTGAACTCTGTTACCAATGACATATTTCAAGTTTATTCTCGAATGTCCGTTCACATCAGTGGGACCATACAGTATTTGTCCTTTAGTTTTTGGCTGGATTCACTCAGCATAATATTCTCTAGATCCATCCATGTTATTACATGGTTCATAAGTTTATCTTGTCTTAAAGCTGCATAATATTCCATCGTATGTATATACCACAGTTTGTTTAGCCACTCTTCTGTTGATGGAGATTTTGGCTGTTTCCATCTCTTTGCAATTGTAAATAACGCTGCTATAAACATTGTTGTGCAAATGTCCGTTTGAGTTTTTGCCCTTATTTCCTTTGAGTAGATTCCCAGCAATGGTATTGCTGGGTCGTATGGCAATTCTATATTCAGCTTTTTGAGGAACCGCCAAACTGCCTTCCACAGTGGTTGCACCCTTTGACATTCCCACCAACAGTGGATAAGTGTGCCTCTTTCTCCGCATCCTCTCCAGCACTTGTCATTTTCTGTTTTGTTGATAATGGCCATTCTGGTGGGTGTGAGATGATATCTCATTGTGGTTTTGATTTGCATTTCTCTAATGGCCAGGGACATTGAGCATCTCTTCATGTGCCTCTTGGCCATCCGTATTTCTTCTTCTGGTAGGTGTCTGTTTAAGTCTTTTTCCCATTTTGTAATTGGGTTGGCTGTCTTTTTGTTGTTGAGATGAACAATCTCTTTATAAATTCTGGATACTAGACCTTTATCTGATATGTCGTTTCCAAATATTGTTTCCCATTGTGTAGCCTGTCTTTCTACTTTCTTGATGAAGTTCTTTGATGCACAAAAGTGTTTAATTTTGAGGAGCTCCCATTTATTTATTTCCTTCTTCAGTGTTCTTGCTTTAGGTTTAAGGTCCATAAAACCACCTCCAGTTGTAAGATCCATAAGATATCTCCCAACATTTTCCTCTAACTGTTTTATGGTCTTAGACCTAATGTTTAGATCTTTGATCCATTTTGAGTTAACTTTTGTATAGGGTGTGAGAGATGGGTCTTCTTTCATTCTTTTGCATATGGATATCCAGTTCTCTAGGCACCATTTATTGAAGAGACTGTTCTGTCCCAGGTGAGTTGGCTTGACTGCCTTATCAAAGATCAAATGTCCATAGATGAGAGGGTCTATATCTGAGCACTCTATTCGATTCCATTGGTCGATATATCTATCTTTATGCCAATACCATGCTGTTTTGACCACTGTGGCTTCATAATATGCCTTAAAGTCAGGCAGCGCGAGACCTCCAGCTTCGTTTTTTTTCCTCAAGATGTTTTTAGCAATTCGGGGCACCCTGCCCTTCCAGATAAATTTGCTTATTGGTTTTTCTATTTCTGAAAAATAAGTTGTTGGGATTTTGATTGGTATTGCATTGAATCTGTAAATCAATTTAGGTAGGATTGACATCTTGACTATATTTAGTCTTCCAATCCATGAACACGGTATGCCCTTCCATCTATTTAGGTCTTCTGTGATTTCTTTCAACAGTTTTTTGTAGTTTTCTTTATATAGGTTTTTTGTCTCTTTGGTTAAATTTATTCCTAGGTATTTTATTCTTTTAGTTGCGATTGTAAATGGGATTCGTTTCTTGATTTCCGCCTCAGCTTGTTCATTACTAGTGTATAGAAAAGCTACAGATTTTTGAATGTTGATCTTGTAGCCTGCTACTTTGCTGTACTCATTTATTAGCTCTAGTAATTTTGTTGTGAATTTTTCTGGGTTTTCTACATATAGTATCATATCGTCTGCAAACAGTGATAGTTTTACTTCTTCCTTTCCAATTTTGATGCCTTGTATTTCTTTTTCTTGCCTAATTGCTGTGGCTAGAACTTCCAACACAATGTTGAATAATAGTGGTGATAGTGGACATCCTTGTCTTGTTCCTGATCTTAGGGGGAAAGTTTTCAATTTTTGCCCATTGAGGATGATATTAGCTGTGGGTTTTTCATATATTCCCTCTATCATTTTAAGGAAGTTCCCTTGTATTCCTATCTTTTGAAGTGTTTTCAGCAGGAAAGGATGTTGAATCTTGTCAAATGCCTTCTCTGCATCAATTGAGATGATCATGTGATTTTTCTGCTTTGATTTGTTGATATGGTGTATTACATTAATTGATTTTCTTATGTTGAACCATCCTTGCATACCTGGGATGAATCCTACTTGGTCATGATGTATAATTCTTTTAATGTGTTGTTGGATACGATTTGATAGAATTTTATTGAGAATTTTTGCATCTGTATTCATTAGAGAGATTGGTCTGTAGTTTTCTTTTTTTGTAATATCTTTGCCTGGTTTTGGTATGAGGGTGATGTTGGCTTCATAGAATGAATTAGGTAGTTTTCCCTCCACTTCGATTATGTTGAACAGTTTGAGGAGAGTAGGTACTAATTCTTTCTGGAATATTTGATAGAATTCACATGTGAAGCCGTCTGGTCCTGGACTTTTCTTTTTAGGGAGCTTTTGTATAACTAATTCAATCTCTTTACTTGTGATTGGTTTGTTGAGGTCATCTATTTCTTCTTGAGTCAAAGTTGGTTGTTCATGTCTTTCCAGGAACCTGTCCATTTCTTCTAAATTGTTGTATTTATTAGCGTAAAGTTGTTCATAGTATCCTGTTATTACCTCCTTTATTTCTGTGAGGTCAGTAGTTATGTCTCCTCTTTCATTTCTAATCTTATTTATTTGCATCCTCTCTCTTCTTCTTTTTGTCAATCTTGCTAAGGGCCCATCAATCTTGTTGATTTTCTCATAGAACCAACTTCTGGTCTTATTGATTTTCTCTATTGTTTTCATGTTTTCAATTTCATTTATTTCTGCTCTAATCTTTGTTATTTCTTTCCTTTTGCTTGCTTTGGGATTAGTTTGCTGTTCTTTCTCCAGTTCTTCCAAGCGGACAGTTAATTCCTGCATTTTTGCCTTTTCTTCTTTTCTGATAAAGGCATTTAGGGCAATAAATTTCCCTCTTAGCACTGCCTTTGCTGTGTCCCATAAGTTTTGATGTGTTGTGTCTTCATTTTCATTTGCCTCTAGGTATTTACTAATTTCTCTTGCAATTTCTTCTTTGACCCACTTGTTGTTTAAGAGTGTGTTGTTGAGCCTCCATGTATTTATGAATTTTCTGGCACTCCGCCTATTATTGATTTCCAACTTCATTCCTTTATGATCCAAGAAAGTGTTGTGTATGATTTCAATCTTTTTAAATTTGTTAAGACTTGCTTTGTGACCCAGCATATGGTCTATCTTTGAGAATGATCCATGAGCACTTGAAAAAAAGGTGTATCCTGCTGTTGTGGGATGTAATGCCCTATAAATGTCTGTTAAGTCAAGCTCATTTATAGTAATATTCAGGTTCTCTATTTCTTTATTGATCCTCTGTGTAGATGTTCTGTCCATTGATGAGAGTGGTGAATTGAAGTCTCCAACTATTATGGTATATGTGTCTATTTCCCTTTTCAGTGTTTGCAGTGTATTCCTCACGTATTTTGGGGCATTCTGGTTCGGTGCGTAAATATTTATGATTGTTATGTCTTCTTGCTTAATTGTTCCTTTTAACAGTATATAGTGTCCTTCTTTGTCTCTTTTAACTGTTTTACATTTGAAGTCTAATTTGTTGGATATTAGTATAGCCACTCCTGCTCTTTTCTGGTTGTTATTTGCATGAAATATCTTTTCCCAACCTTTCACTTTCAACCTATATTTATCTTTGGGTCTAAGATGTGTTTCCTGTAGACAGCATATAGAAGGATCCTGTTTTTTAATCCATTCTGCCAGTCTATGTCTTTTAATTGGGGAATTCAGTCCATTGACATTTAGAGTTATTACTGTTTGGATAATATTTTCCTCTACCATTTTGCCTTTTGTATTAAATATATCATATCTGACTTTCCTTCTTTCTACACTTTTCTCCATGTCTCTCTCTTCTGTCTTTTTGTATCTGACTCTAGTGCTTCCTTTAGTATTTCTTGCAGAGCTGGTCTCTTGGTCACAAATTCTCTTAGTGACTTTTTGTCTGAGAATGTTTTAATTTCTCCCTCATTTTTGAAGGACAATTTTGCTGGATATAGGAGTCTTGGCTGGCAGTTTTTCTCTTTTAGTAACTTAAATATATCATCCCACTGTCTTCTAGCTTCCATGGTTTCTGCTGAGAAATCTACACATAGTCTTATTGGGTTTCCCTTGTATGTGACGGATTGTTTTTCTCTCGCTGCTTTCAAGATCCTCTCTTTCTCTTTGACCTCTGACATTCTAACTAGTAAGTGTCTTGGGGAACGCCTATTTGTGTCTAATCTCTTTGGGGTGCGCTGCACTTCTTGGATCTGTAATTTTAGATCTTTCATAAGAGATGGGAAATTTTCAGTGATAATTTCTTCCATTAGTTTTTCTCCTCCTTTTCCCTTCTCTTCTCCTTCTGGGATACCCACTACACGTATATTTGTACGGTTCACATTGTCCTTGAGTTCCCTGATACCTTGTTCAAATTTTTCCATTCTTTTCCGGATAGTTTCTGTTTCTTTTTGGAATTCAGATGTTTCATCCTCCAAATCACTAATTCTATCTTCTGTTTCTTTAAATCTGTCGTTGTAGGTATCCATTGTTTTTTCCATCTTTTCTACTTTATCTTTCACTTCCATAAGTTCTGTGATTTGTTTTTTCAGTTTTTCTATTTCTTCTTTATGTTCAGCCCATGTCTTCTTCATGTCCTCCCTCAATTTATCGATTTCGTTTTTGAAGAGGTTTTCCATTTCTGTTCGTATATTCAGCATTAGTTGTTTCAGCTCCTGTATCTCATTTGAACTATTGGTTTCTTCGTTTGACTGGGCCATATGTTCAATTTTCTGAGCGTGATCCGTTATCTTCTGCTGGCGTCTGGGCATTTAGTCAGATTTCCCTGGGTGTTCGACCCCACAGGTTGAAAGATTTTTCTGTGCAATCTCTGGGTTCTGTTTTTCTTATCCTGCCCAGTAGGTGGCGCTCATGGCACACGTTTGTCTACGGGTTCCACCAGTGAAAGTTGCTGTAGGTCCTTTAACTCTGGAAAATTCTCGCCGTAGGGGAGGTTCGGCAGCCGAAGCATCTTGGAAGAATGCCAGCCGGCCTGGGGTTCCGAATGCGGGGAGGGTCGCCGGCTGCCGCAGCACGGGAGAACGTCCGGCCGAATTAGCTAGTTGGCCCGGGGCACCAAGCGTGGCGGGAGGGCGCCAGCTGTCGCAGCCCAGGAGAGTGCACTATTCCCAGCCGACGGGGGAGTCACGTGTTTGGAAGGGATCCCCCGGTCACTGTTCTCCGCAGTCTGGGGATTTCCGACCCAACTATCTCAGTTGTTCCGGGGGGCCTCATGTGGTGGGGGCACCAGCTGCCACGGCCTAAGAGGACCGCCTGTCCAATTCTACCAGTTGGCCTGGGAAGGTGGAAGGGAGGGACTCCGGTCGCTTGCCATCCCACCCAGGAAAGCCCGTGCCCCTTGGTGATCTCACCGGAGCTGGTTCTCCCAGATAGTCAGCCGTTCCAGGATGGGGTACGCTGTCCCAGCCGTTCCAGGATGGGGTACGCCATCCCTTTGATCTCCCTCGTGACTCCGGGAGCTGCTCTGTATTATCTCCACTCCCCCAGTAGCTGTTCTGGAGGAGGAAAGGTGAGGGCGGCAAGGCTGTAGAGGCTGGTGGTGGAGGAGCCAGTGAAGGCGGGGGAAGAGGACACCGTGGTGGTTGGAGAGCGGCCGGAGCAGGAGGGGGTGGAGAGGGGAGAAGGAGGGAGGGCGGGTCGGCTGCTGCGGGGCATGGGCGCCGCGCGGCGGGCCGGCGGAGAAAGAGAGGGGAGAAGGAGGGCGGGCGGGTCGGCTGCTGCGGGGCGTGGGCGCCGTGCGGCGGGCCAGCGGAGAAAGAGAGGGGAGAAGGAGGGCGGGCGGGTCGGCTGCTGCGGGGCATGGGCGCCACGCGGCGGGCCGGCAGAGAAAGACTGGTCTGTTTCTTGACATTACTGACTTGTTGCATTTTCTAGAATTTTACATAAATGGAATGCTAGAGTAGGTACTCTTTCTTGTGTGATATTTCACTCATGGTACTTTTATTAAAATTTTAAGTATTTATTACCTTTTTTCAATACACTGCTTTTAGTTGCTGTTGCTTATAGTAGTGTATTCATGGTGACCAAAAATGGGTAGCAACCAAGATGTCTTTCAAAGCACTCTTCAGCAAGTAATTACAGAACAGATCTCAGAGTTTCTCATGGTTCATGGTACTTATTTTGATAATTCATCAATGTTGTAACTTGAATCAATAGCTCTTTCTTTTTATTGTTGAGTAGTGTTCCATTGTATGAATATAGTGCAGTTGTTATCCATTCACTTGTTCGTGGACATTTGGGTTGTTTCAAATTTGTGGCTATCATATACATACAAAGCTGCTATGAATATTCATAGATAGGGTTTTGTGTGGAGATATGTTTTCATTTCTCTTGGGTCCAGAAAATGGCTAGGAATGGCTGGATCATGTGGTATGTGCATGTTTACTATTTAAGAAACTGCAAAATGGTTCTCCAAAATTGTTATAAAAGTTCCCAATCCTACCAGCAGCATATGAGAGTTTCACTTTTTCCACATCCTGTCAACACTTGGTATGGTCAGTCTTTTAATTTTACCCATTCTAATAGGTGCATAGTGGTATCTTACAGTTGTAAGTTTCATTTCTCTAATAACTAATTATATTGATCTTTCCATATGCTTATTTGCCATCAGTGTATCGTCTTTGGTGAAGTGTCTGTTCAAATCTTTTGCTCTTTTAAAAACTGAATTTTATTATTACTGAATTTTTGGAGTTCTTTATATATTCCGGACATAAGTCCTTTATCAGATATGGGTATACCTTGGAGATGTCACAGGTTTGGTTCCAAACCACTGCAGTAATCAAATATTGACATAAAACAAGTCATATGAACCAAACAAGTTTAGTTTTCCGGCACATATAAAAGTTATGTTTACACTCTACTGTAGTTACTAAGTGTGCAATAGCATTATGTCTAAAATAACAATGCATATCCCTTAATTTAAAAATACTTTATTGCTAAAAAATACTAACATCTGAGCCTTTAATGAGTTATAACCATTTTGCTGGTGGAGGGTCTTGCCTCCACATCGATGACTACTGACCGATCAGGGTGGTAGTTACTGACAGTTGGGGTGGCTGTGACAATTTCTTAAAATATGACAACAATGTAGTTAGCTACATTGATCGACAATTCCTTTCACAAAATCAGAGAAATCTGTAGCATATGAAGCTGTTTGATAGCATTTTACCCATGGAACTTCTTTCAAAATTGGAGTCAATCCTCTCAAACCCTGTCACTGCTTTATTAACAAGGTTAATGTAACATTCTAAATCTTTTGTTGTCATTTCAACAAGGTTTGCAGCATCTCCATCAGAAATAGATTGCATCTCAAGAAATCACTTTTCTTTTCTCTTCCATAGAAAGCAACCCATCATACATTCACATTTTATCATGAGATTTCAGCAGTTCAGTCACATCTTCTGCTCCACTTCTAATTCTGTTCTCTTACTATTTCCACCACATCTGCAGTTACTTCCTACTTTGAAGTCTTGAACTCACAGTCATCCACAAAAGTTGGAATCAACTTTTTCCACACTGATATTCTGACTTCCTCCTATGAATCATGAATGTTTTCAGTGGCATCCAGAATGCTGAATCCTTTCCAGAAGGTTTTCAATTGACTTTGCTCAGATCCATCAGAGGAATCACAATCTATGCAGCTATAGCCTTACAAAATGTATTTCTTAAGTAATAGGACTTGAATAGGTTACCAAGGGATGAGGTGGGGATACAAAATGGGTAGTTAATTCTTACATGTACAGTTTCTATTTGGGTTGATAATAAAGTTTTGCTAATAGATGGTGGTAATGGTAGTATAAGATTGTGAATGTAATTAATAGCACTGAATTATTTATTTGAATGCAATTAAAAATGGAAATTTTAGATTGTTAGAATGAAAATTAAAAAATACGTAAGACTGTACAATACAGTGAACCCTTTTGGAAACAACAATAGAAGAATGATGGAAGATGTAATAACATCTACCTGTCAACATAGGATTATTTGATGAGCTATCATTTAAGAGTAATAGTAAAGTAAAAATATTTTCAAACAAAAATAATGAGTAACGGCATTGAAGCACTTCCGAAGTATGTATTCATAACAAGAAGGGTATTGATTGACTTTATATTGTATTATTAAGTATGCATGTTAAAATGGCTAGTATAGGCAATAAATAAAAAGACATAGATGATACAGTTTCTAAGTAAGTAGAGGAAAGTTTCTTCACCAGAAACTGCTAATTCAAATGCAGTCTCAAAATATATAAGGAAAAAAATGGGCAGGACTACAAGGAAAATTTGGCAAATCTACAATTATACTAGAAATGTTTAACTCAGATTTTGACTCATCAAATAAAAAATCAGTCAGAATATACTTTAACAAGCTTGATCCATTGAACGAATACAGAATAGTTTGTCTAACAATTGAAGAACGTGTATTCTTTTCAAACAAATATAGAACCTTTATGAAAACTGATTGTCTGCCAGACCATAAAATCAGCCTCAATATATTTCAAAAGACCGATGTCATACAGACCACCTTCTCTGATCACAAGGAATTTAAGTCAAAAAATGATTGCAGAAAGTTAACTAGAATTTTTTTTAAAAATCTTATTTTGGAAACTTAGAGCCTTGTGTATTTACACTAGAAAATAGAAAGGGTTAAAATTATGAGCTAAGCATCCAACTTCAAAGTTAAAAAAAAAAGCAGAATAGGCCCAAAGAAAGTAGAAGGAAGAAAATAATTAAAACAAAAACAAGAATAAACGAAATAGAAGACAGGTATACACTAGAGAAGTGCAGAAATCCAAACGTTTGTTCTTTGAAATGTCTAAAAAATAAACTTCTAGCAGAATTAAGAACAAATGAGAAGTCTTAAACAACACAATGCATGAAAAAGAGGACGTAATATATAAGATGACATTAAACGTAACTTCATGCAAATAGATTTTAAAATGTAGATGATAAATTCCTACTGACCACAGAAAAGTTAGAGAAGGGACAGGAGGGCAACTGAGGCAGCAATTCGGGAGTGCAGCTGACCTGGGAGAGGTTTCTGCACCACATGCAGCAGCCCTGGTTGCAGAGGCCGAGGAACCAAGAGGCAGAAAGCTGGAGCCTGGAGTGGAGGTACAGAGAGACAAAGCCCGCGCGAGTGCGTGGAGGGGAGACCAGGACTAGGAAGTAAGCCAGGCCACATTCCTTGGGTGCACTACCCTCACCAGTGCAGCCCCTTGACTGGTGACTCACCCCACAATCCACACACCTGAACCCCGTCACCCACTTCCATTCCCCAGGCTCCAGGTGCCCCCACCCCACCATCCCCCATATACCTGCCCCACACCCACACCCCAAGTGCAGCCTAACCCACCTTTCCTATACCCCTCCTGAGCACTACCTCCCCCTCCCTGTTCCCTGCAGGTTGTTGCCAGCGCATAACGGTTTCAGGCACTAACCTCCATACCTAGGCTACCCACGCTCCTCTGCCCATAATGTCACACAGCCTCCTCCCATCCTCCCTGAGCTTATCACATCCATTTAGGGCACTCCCAGGCCCACACATGTGCATGGGCCCCAATCATGTCATTCAGCTTTGGAAACCATGCTTTATAGTAGTCCTAGAACCATGCATGTGCACAGCCCTCAAACTCACTTCTCAGCTCTGAGAAAATGCCAGCCTGCACAGCTAAGTCACATCTGCCCCCAGTCCATGAAGGCATAATGCTGACCTGCTGTCACAGCTCTACTCATGCACATAAAGAGCCCCATGCCTTAGACCAGTGCACACTAGGGTTACACCCCCCAGACTGGTGCACCCGCACAGCTACATTCTCCCTGGCTACTGGGCACCCGTTTTCACAAGCATCAGCATAACATCCCCAACCTACACCCATACTTGCCCTGAAACAAAGCACCATACTGAGTGTTCACCCCATGCCCTGCTCCCTGCTGTACATCCCACAAACACAAGTGATATAGAGGACAGGATAATTAACTTCGAAGATTCAAAATAGCAAATGGCAAAAAAGATGGAAGAAATTGGATGGGAACTCAGGAAAATAATAGACAAAACAAAGCACTCAAATATAAGAATCACTGGTGACCCTGAAGGAGAAGAGAGGAGTACAGGGCTAGGAAGAGTAGTTGAGGATATATAATGGGGGAAATTTTCCCAATCCTCATAAAGGGAATAAATATACAAGTCAAAGAAGCCCAATGAACTCCAAACAGAATAAATCCAAATAGGCCTTCCCCAAGGTATGTATTAATCAGTCTGTCAAATGTTGAAGAGAAGCAGAAAATCCTGAAAGCAGCAAGAGAAAAATAATCTACTACATACAAAGAAAATAAAATAAGACTGAAATCAGACTCCTCAACTAGCACCCTGGAAGTGAGAAGGCAGTGGTGTGAGATATTGAAATCCTGAAAGAGAAAGACTTCCAGCCAAGAATTCTATACCCAGCCAAATTGTCCTTCAAAATTGAGGGAGGGAGAGATTAAAGTTTTCACAGACAAAGAAGTCCTGAAAGAATATGTCAACAAGAAACCAGCCCTACAAGAAATATTAAAAGGAGTTCTGCCAGCTGAAAAAAAAAGACAGGAGAGGGAGGTCTGGAAGAGGGCACAGAATTGAAGAGTACTAGTAAGGGGAATTTAAAGGATTAAAAGGAAAAGAGGGAAAAGAATATATAGATCTGACAAATAAAAAAAGATAAGATGGTGGAATCAAGAAATGCTTTTTCAGTAATAACTTTGAATGTTAATGGACTAAACTTACCCATTAAAAAATACAGATTGACAAAATGGATTAAGAAACAATCTAGCTATATGCTGCTTACAAGAGACTCATCTTAGACACAAGGATACAAATAGATTGAAGGTGAAAGGATGGAAAAAGATTTGTCATGCAAGTTGTAACCAAAAGAAAGCAGGAGTACCTATACTAATATTGGACAAAATAGATTTTAAATGTAAAGACATCTTAAGAGACAAAGAAGGACACTATGTACTAATTAAATGCTAAATTCACCAAGAAGATATAACAATCATAAATATTTATGCTCCCAATCAAGGAGCTCCAAAGTACATGAGACAGACATTGGCAAAACTGAAGGGAGCAATAGATGTTTCGACAGTAATAGTAGGAGACGTCAATACACCACTCTACTCTATAGAGAGAACAACCAGACAGAATATCAACAAGGAAAAAGAGAAGTTAAATAACTTGATAAATGAATCAGACCTAACAGACATATATAGGTCACTGCACCACAAAGCACAAGGATATACTTTCTTCTCTAGTGCTCATGGAACATTCTCCAGGATAGATCATATGCTGGGACACAAAACAGGTCTTTATAAATTTAAAAATATTGAAATTATGCAAAGTACTTTGTCTGATCACAATGGGATGAAGCTGGATCCCAAGAACCACCAAAGAATGAGAACATTCACAAATATATGGAGATTAAACAATACACTCTTAAACAACCAATGAGTCAAAGAAGAAATTGCTAGGGAAATCAGTAGCTATCTGAAGATGAGTAAAAATGAGAATACAGCTTATCAGAACTAATGGGATGCAGCAAAGGCTATGCTGAGAGGGAAATTTATTGCCCTAAATGCCTGTATTAAAAAACAAGAAAGAGGAAAAATCGAGGACTTAACAGCAAACCTGGAGGAACTTGAGAAAGAATAGCAAACTGACCCCACAGCAAATAGGAGAAGAGAAATAACAAAGATTAAAGAAGAGAAAAAAGGAATGGGAGAACAAATGAACAATAGAAAAAATCAATAAAACAAAAGTTGGTTCTTTGAGAAAACCGATAAAATTGATGGGCCACTAGTAAGACTGACAAAGGGAAAAGAGAGAGGATGCAAATAAACAAAATCAGAAATGAGAAGGGGTGCATAACCACAGACCCTGAAGAAATAAAAGAATCATAAGAGGATACTATGAACAGCTATATGCCAACAAACTAGACAACTTAGATGAAATGGACAAATTCCTGGACACACACAAACAAGCTACACTGACTCAGAAAGAAATAGAAGATCTCAACAAGCCCATCAAAAGTAAAGAGACTCATTACGTCATCAAAAATCTCCCTACAAAGAAAAGCCCAGGGCCAGATGGCTGCACAGGGGAATTTTATCAAACATTCCAGGAAGAACTAACACCAATCCTGCTCAAACTTTTCCAAAAAACTTGAGGAAAAAGGAACTCTACATAACTTATTTTATGAAGCTAATATCATTTAAATACCAAAACCAGGTAAAGATGCTATAAGAAAGGAAAACTACAGGCCAATCTCCCTAATGAACATAGATGCAAAAATTCTCAATAAAATATTAGCAAATCAGATCCAACAGCACAATGAAAGAATTATACACCATGACCAAGTGGGGTGTATACCAGGAATGCAAGGGTGATTCAACACAAGAAAATCAATTAATGTAATACAGCACATTAACAAATCAAAAGGGAAAAACCACATGATCATCTCAATTGATGCTGAAAAAGCATTTTGCAAAATTAATCATCCTTTTCTGATTAAAAAGCACTCCAAAAATAGGAATCAAAGGTAACTATCTCAATATGATAAAGGACATATATGAAAAACCAATAGTCAGCATCGTACTCAATGGAGAGAGACTGAAAACCTTCCCCCTAAGATCAGGAACAAGACAAGGATGCCCTCTGTCACCACTATTATTCAACACTGTGCTAGAAGTTCTAGCTAGAGCAATCAGGCAGGATAAAGAAATACAAAGCATCCAAATTGAAAAGGAAGAAGTAAAATTCTCATTATTTGCAGATGATATGATACTATACTTGGAAGATCCTGAGAAATCTACAGCAAAGTTACTTGAGCTAATAAAGTCAGCAAGGTGGTGGGATATAAAATTAATGTGTAAAAATCAGTAACATTTCTATACACAAACAATGACCTAGCTGAGGAGTCAGTTAAGGAAAAAATTCCATTCAAAATAGCAACTAAAAGAATGAAATACTTAGGAATGAACGAAATACTTAGGGATGTAAAGGACTTTTACACAGAAACCTACATAACATTGCTAAAAGAAATCAAAGGAGATCTAAACAGGTGGAAAGACATTCCCTGCTCATGGATAGGAGGTTAAACATAGTTAAGATGTCAAGTCTCCCCAAATTGATCTACAGATTCAACACAATATCAATCAAAATTCCAACAATCTACTTTGAGGACTTGGAGAAGCTAGTCACCAAATTCATCTGGAAAGTAAAGAGACCCCGAATAGCTAAAAGCATCCTAAGAAAGCAGAACGAAGTGGGATGATTAACACTCCCTGACTTTAAAACCTATTATAAATTATAAAATTTTATTTAAAAAAACCATAGTGATCCAAACAGCATGTTACTAGCACAAAGATAGAAGCATTGACGAATGTAATCGAATTGAGAGTGTAGAAATAAACCAGGAAATCTATGGTCAACTGATTTTTGACAAGGCCCCCAAATCCTCTGAACTGGGATAAAATAGTCTTTTCAATAAATGGGCATGGAAAAACTGGATATCATAGCCAAGAGAATGAAAGAGGTCCCCTATCTTATACCCTGTACACAAAAATTAATTCAAAGCTGATCAAACACCTAAATATAAGAACTAGCACCATACAGCTTCTAGAAGAAAATGTAGGGAAACATCTTCAAGACCTAGTAATAGGAGGTAGCTTCCTAAACTTTATACCCAAAGCAAAAGCAACAAAAGAAAAAAATAGATAAATGGGAACTCCTCAAAACCAAATGCTTCTGCACCTCAAAAGACTTTGTCAAAAGGGTGAAGAGGCAGTCAACTGAATGGGAGAAAAATATTTGGAAACCACATATCAGACAAAGGTTTGATTTCCTGCATATACAAAGAAATCATGCAACTCAACAAATGAACAAACAATCCAATTATAAAACGGGCTAAAGTTATGAATAGGCATTTTTGTGATGAGCAATTACAGATGGCTCAAAAGCACCTAAGAGACACTCATTTTCACTGGCTATAAGGGAAATACAGATCAAGACTACAGTGAGATACCACCTCACACCTATAAGAATGGCTGCTATTAAACAGGAAACTATAAATGTTGGAGAAGTGTGGAGAAACTGGGACACTTATGCACTGCTGGTGGGAATGTATAATGGTGCAGCCACTATGGAAGACTGTTTTGTGGTTCCTGAGGAAACTAAATATCAAGTTGCCCTATGACCCAGCAATAGCACTACCTGGTATATACCCAGAAGAGCTGAAAGGAACAGCACAAACAGACATTAGCACACCAACGTTCATAGCAGCATTATTCACAATCACCAAAAGATGTAAACAAACCAAATGCCCATCAACAGACAAGTGGATCAACAAAATGTAGTATAAACATACAATGGAATATTATGCAGCAGTAAGACAAAATGATGATCTGAAGCTCATGACAGGATGTTTGAGGCTTGAGGACATTATGCTGAGCGAAATTAGCCAGACAGAAAAGGACAGATACTGTATGATTCCACTTTTATGACCAGCCTAAAGGTATAATCAGAGGCTTATAATACAGAATATAGGGGACTTAGAGATACATAGAAGCTAGAGATGGGTGAACCATAAGCTAATGAGGTTGAACTCCAGTGTAAGGAAATAGATAGGAGTGAAGTCATTCACAGAAATGTGAATGAACATGTGGGACATTTGGTGAGACAAATAAGCCAGAAACAAAAAACAACAATGATATGGTCACCTTTAGAAAACACTTATAAGAAAACAGAGAACTAGATTGTAAGCTTTAGAGCAGACACATTCTCTAGTGGGTCTATAAGTAATATTCCCATATTGAAGATGAACAAAGTTGAAAGGGGTTGTATAGACCTATGTATCCCACTGATTCACACTAGAAATGTGGATGAGTTCTCATAAGAATTACTTCAAAGATATGATTCTTGTACAAAGAGTGTTTAAGTACAGGGTCCTGGGGGGAAACTGCTATTACATGCTATGAGCTATGTTCAGAAAGAAACCATCAGCACTACTACAGCAACAGCAGAGGTAAATAATGGGATGAGGGACAAGAGTTAAGAGGAGGTTTAGATTTCCTATCTGGTGACAGTGTGTTTATTGGTTTTCTGTCTCTTGGGAACAAAGAAATTATCTAAAATTGAGAATGCTGATAGACTTTGGGCCCTCTACATATGCCCGATGAATGCAGGTGGCTGAAGGATGCATTGATGGAGGAGATTGGCGAATGATGGTGTATACTTTTGAACGAAGGTTGTGCTGCTACAAAAATGAACAATGTCGTGAGGCATACAACGGTGTGAATGAACATGTGGGACATTTGGTGAGACAAAATAAGCCAGAAACAAAAAACAACAACAATGGTATGGTCACCTTTAGAAAATGCTTATAAGGACACAGGGGCCTAGATTGTAAACTTTAGAGCAGACACATAAAGTCTGGAGTGGTGATTATTATTTATGGATTTTGAGAGGCTGTTTTCTATATATAACCTGATATTTAGAGATAAGAACAAAGCCGAACAGGTTGGGGTTAAAGTAATTAAGAATATAGGGGTAAGGAAGACAGTGTCCATATTTTAGAATCACACATACTCTTTGAGACCAATGGAAGAAAGGTTTATTTGATCTGGAACTGAAATTTTTTCTAGTGCATAATCTAATTTAACCTATCTGTAGAGCTCATTTGAATAATTGAAACACAGGAAGCACAGAATAGGAAAGAGGTCCTTTGATCCTGTATAGATTGTTGGAATGCCTGGAAACATCCTAGAGTGTAATAAGCTGATAATTAAAAAGTATTAGCAAAGTTCCCTGAGGGAGGGGAGAAAGACTATGGAACTTAAACCTTACCATAAGGGAGTCCCCTGATACTGTGTCAAACTTTAGGGACACCCAAATAAATAGGCCATTGTGCTGGTTTGAAAGGATATATGTACCCTTGAAAAGCCATGTTTTAATCAAAATCCCATTTCATAAAGGCAGAATAATCCTTATTCAATACTGTATGTAATTAGATCATCTCCCTGGAGATGTAACCCAATCAAGAGTGGTTGTTAAACTGGATTAGGGGAGGTGTGTCTCCACCCACTTGGGTGTGTCTTGATTGATTTACTGGAGCCCTATAAAAGAGGGAACATTTTGGAGAATGGGAGATTCAGAGATAGCAAAGCAGAATGACATAGTCACAAGAAGCAGAGTCCACCAGCCAGTGACCTTTGGAGATGAAGAAGGAAAATGCCTCCTGGGGAGCTTTATGAAACAGGAAGCCAGGAGAAGAAGCTAGCAGATGATGCCGTGTTCACCATGTGCTCTTCCAGATGAAAGAGGAACCCTGACCATGTTCACCGTATGCTTTTCCAGATGAGAGAGAAACTCTTTGTCCACCATGTGCCTTTCCACTTGATAGAGAAACCCTGAACTTCACAGGCCTTCTTGAACCAAGGTGTCTTTCCTTGGATGCCTTAGATTGGACATATCTATAGACTTGTTTTAATTGGGGTATTTTCTAGGCATTTGAACTGTAAAATAGCAACTCATTAAATTCCCCTTTTTAAAAGCCATTCTGTTTGTGGTATATTGCATTCTGGAAGCTAGCAAACTAGAACAGCCATGCCCTCAATCATGAGGCTTACTCTTGTGAAGCTTATGTAGGCAGTGGAAAAACTTAGACTACCTATAGCCATGCCTAAGACTTATTTCTGGAGGACCTCTGCTTTTGCTCAGATGTAGCCTCAGTCTCTCCAAGTCCAACTCTGCAAGTGAAATCATTGCCCTCCTCCCTATGTGGGACATGACATCCAGGGGTGAAAGTCTCCTTGTTGATGTGGGAGAGGACTCCCAGGGATGAATCCAGACCCGGCACCATGGGATCAACAATTCTATCCTGACCAAAAGGGGGAAAAGAAGTGTAATTAATAATGTATCAGAGGCAGAGAGAGTTCAAATAGAGTTGAGAGGCAGCTCTGGCAGTTGCTCTTACTCAAACTTCAGGTAGACTTTGCTACCTATCATAACCTGCCAACCCCCAACCAAGACCATTCCAGCCAATCCTAAAGAACACCCAGGGCAATATATAAGATTCCACAAGGGTTACATGTACTAGAGTAACTTTCCAGAAACCTACGACCTCCAGATAGGTCCCTGGGCCAGATAAGTCCTGAAACTTAGCCCAGCCTCTCTAGAACATCAGATAGTTCCATTTCCCTACCCCATATTAGTGATAGAACCTTCCAAAATGAAAAATTTAGAATTGCCATAGGCCAAACACCCCTAAAGAGAGGGATGGAACTATCAAAGGTGATGGTGGAGTTATACGTCTAATCAAAAGGCCACACCCACAATTGGGAGTACCAATCTCTGTGGAGATAATCTAATAAAATCTTCTACATACAGTATTACATCATGATTAAAAGCAATGGGTGTTCTCACAAGATTGGATCAGATTTAAAACCTGACTTTTCTCCTAAATTCTGGAGTAGCTAGAAGGAAAAATCTGAAATGATAGTATGGTAGCCCATGACAAACTCTGGGATCTGTCCTGTAACTACTTGTTGAAGACTGCTTTGAAAACTATTGCTTTTTTCTTTCTTTGCTTTGTTATATGTTATACTATACAATAAAAAAAATAAAACTTTCAGGGCCTTGGTTTTCCCATATTTACTAAAGCAGGGATAATAATAGTACCTGCCTGGTGGGACCATTTTGAGTCATACGTTTAACATGTTAAGAACAGTGGTGGAATATAGTAAGTGCATTTAAAATGTTAGCTTTATTGTTATTATTATCACCATGGATTTTAAAAATAGGCTTCTTTCCTGCTTATTCCCATTTTCTCTTCTCTACTATTTTCAAAATTCAGTGCTTATTTTTATATATTTGGGTGTGGGTGGTGGGATGGAGGGAGGGAGGGCAGAATGAGCTTTTGGATAATTCGTACTTTGTATTAAAGACATGTCGCATAAAAAAAACATGACTCTTCTGGGATACATAATACTTTCAAACTGGCACACCATGTATAGACTTCTGTGTGTGAAGATTTGTCAATAAAGACATTTTAAAAAAAGAGATTCCAGTCCAATAATAATTTACCTTTGTGTTTTGTAAAATTAAATTTGCATCTTTCCTAACACCATACACAAAAATCAATCACATGATGATTTAAGACTTAAATTTGAAAGGAAAAATTTTAAAACTCCTAGAAGACAACATAGCAGAATTTCTTTATACATTTGAGTCAGGGAAAGATCTCTTATATAAGACACAAAAGGTCTCATCCTAAATAAAAATAAATAAATTGATTGATTAAAAAAAGGAACAATTGATAAATTTGACTACGTTAAAATGAAAATTACTGTTCATCTAAATACACCAAAAAGGAAATGAAAAGAAAAGCCACAACTTGGGAGAAGGTATTTGTAACTTATCTAACCAACAAATAATTAGTACCAAGAATACTTAAAGAAGGCTTAACCAATCAAAAGGCAAAAGACAACTGTGCCCGTTTGAAGCTGTTATGTACCCTAGAAAAGCCATGTCCTTTTCCTAATTCAATATTGTGGGGCCAGATCTATTGTTTAGGGCACAGCCTTTGATTAGATTGTTTCCATGGAGATTGACCCACTCAATTGCAGGTGTGACTCCACCCATCAAAGTGGGTTTTGATTAGTTTACTAGAGTCCTTTAAAAGCAGAAACATTCTGGAAAAACTTTAGATGCAGATGCAGACATGGATGTTGGAGATGCAGAGCCCAGCAGTCTTCACCATATGCTTTTCCATGAGATGCTAAACAAACCAGAACCCAGAGTTGTGTCCCAGAGGAGCTAAGTGAAGTCCCACTGACACTTAGAGAGGAAACTACTGGCATCAGAAACTGGAAGCAATGGAACCGGGAACAAAGACCAGCAGATGCCAGTCATGTGCCTTCCCATGTGACAGACATTGGCCTTTCTTGAGTCAAGGTATCTCTTTCTGGATGCCTTAGTTTGGACATTTTTATGGCCTTATGACCGTAAACTTGTAACGTAATAAATTCCCTTTGTGAAAGCTGTTCCATTTCTGGTGTATTATATTCTGGCAGCTGTAGCAAACCAAAACAATAACCTAATAGAAAAGCTGGCAAAAAAAATAAATGGGAATTGTATTTGATTAGGAAATATAAATGGTCCATAAATATTTGCAAATCTGCTCCGCTTCATTAATAATTGGGAAATGCAAATTAAATCCAGTGAGTTACCATAGCACATCCACCAACCAGGCAAAACTTAAGACAGACAGTATGAATATACGTGAGGCTGTGGAACAGGAACTCACCTACTGCTCGTGAGGACATAAACTGGTGCAGACTCCTTGGGAAATAGTTTGATATTATCTAGTAAAGTTGATGATGTGCATTGCCATGTCTCAGGAATTCCACTCCTAAGAAAATGCCCTAAAGAAACTCTTCTCAGTATATATCAAGAGACATTGTGTTAGTTAGATTCAGTTGTCAACTTGGCCAGGTGAGCATACCTAGTCTTGTTGCTGCGGACATAAGCCAATGGTACGTGAACCTCATCTGTTGCTAATTGCATCTGCAGTCAGCTAGGAGGTGTGTCTGCTGCAATGAGTGACGTTTGACTTAATTGGCTGGTGCTTAAATGAGAAATCGCAACGTAGCACAGCTAAGCAGCTCGGCATTCCTCATCTCAGCACTGGCAGTTCAGCCCAGGCCTTTGGAGATGCAGAAAGAAGTCACCCCGGGGAAAGTTGTTAGAACCCAGGGGCCTGGAAAGAAGACCAGCAGAGACCATCCTGTGTCTTCCACGTAAGAAAGAACCTCAGTGGAAAGTTAGCTGCCTTTTCTCTGAAGAACTAACAAAATAAATCCCCTTTTATGAAAAGCCAATCCATCTCTGGTGTGTTGCATTCTGGCAGCTAGCAAACTAGAACAGACATACACAAGAATATTGATAGTATTACTATTTCTAGTAGCAAAAAAATTGAAACAATTCAACTGTCTATCCTGGTATTATGATTAAATTGTGGTATATCCATTTTATAGACTAATAGCAAAAGTGGATAAATTACAGCTACATGCGTCAATACAAGTGAAAAACAACATTGCATAGGAGAAAATAATTGATTTGAAGTATAAAAATTCAAAAACATAAAAACAATAATATATTAATTGGGAATACTTATTTAAATGTAAATCATAAATAAAAACAAAGAAATGATTATTACAAACTTCAGGATATGTTTGTCTCTTGGAGAGATGAAAGAGGCTGCTGCTGGGAAGGGGCACTCCAGTGGCCTCTAAGTTATCGCTAATGTTCAGTTTCTTAAACTGGTTGGTATGTACATGCCTCTTCATTTTATCATTAATCATTAAGCTGTACACAAACATTTTAACATACTTTTGCATGTGTTATTTTCATATCAAACTGTTTAAAAATGTATAGAACAGAAGGATGGTACTAGCAGGCAGCTACCCTGCCTCAAATAGAAACTTTGTGACTGACTGTTGAAACTACATTGGCAAGTACTTGTCCTCAATAAACAGATAAAATCCACGGTGAATAATCAACATTCAAACACACATTATAAGTTACACAATACATTATACCCAGCTAAAGAGAAATTAGTGAACTAGAAGATAAGTCTGAAGAAATTCTCAGCACAGAAAAACAAGAGAGATGGAGATTATGAGAGACTAAAAGACATAAAGGATAGGATAAGAACCAAATGATCAGAGTTCCAGAAGGTACTAGGGAATGTGAAAGAGAGATGATATTCAAGAAGACAATGGCTGAGCATTTTCCAGAGCTGATCAAAGACATGGATGCAAGACAAACAAGAAGAGACTGAAGCCAAGAACCATTGTAGTGAATCTACAGACCACCAAAGGCAAAGAGATCTTGAAAGCCAGATCTGACAGGAAAGATTACTGACAAAGGAAAATGACTTACACTCACAGTGGGTTTTCCAACAGCCACAGCAGCAGTGAAAACCAGAACCCTTCGGTGTGCGGGAGGGAAAGCTAGCTGCTAGAATTGTATGCTCACGGAAACATTTGACCTAGAAAGGAGGTAATATAATGGCATTTTTAGTCAAAACAAAAACTGTTTAGCACCAATGGACCTTATTAAGGAAATTCTGAAGAAGGTATCATAAGAAAGAAGGAAAATGATTGACAGAAGAAACCTCTGAACTCCAAGGAGAATGGTGAAGGATGAAAAAAGGAAAATGATGTGTATGATTTTAAATATGACTTGACTGAGGGTGGTGCAACAGTGGAGCTGTGGCAGAATTCTTGCCTGCTGTGCTGGAGACCCCGGTTCGATTCCTGGAGATGTGGATTCGATTCCTGGAGCCTGCCCATGCCAAATAAAAAGAAAGAATTGACTGAATAAAACAATAATAATTTATTTAATTGACACATATTTACTTATTTGATAATGTTGCTATTTTATATAAGTTGGTCAAGGAGAGCCTCTCTGGGAAATGACATTAAAGAAAGACCTAAAACAATCAACATGTGGCTATGTGGGGTGCCTCAAGGAGAAATAACAGAAAGAGCAGAGGCCCTGAGTAGAGATGGTTCTTGAAGTGTTGTAGAAACAGCACAGATACCAATGTAGCTAGACCTGTATAAGGAGGAGGGTGAGTGGGAAGTAATTGTTGTGGTTTGAAGCTATATGTTACCCAGAAAACATGTTCTCTAGTTTGCAGAATTTGAATTAGGATTAAATATAAGGAGAGACTTCCTCTTAAATGTGTAAATGAATAATTAAAAACAGGGTTTGGAAAACTATGACGTGTGGGCCAAACCTGCAGCCAGGTTTGGAAAATAAAGTTTTGGGGGGAACCTATTTGCAACCACATATTGTCTGTGGTTGCTTTCTTGCTACAAGGGCAGAGTTGAGTAGTTGCAACAGAACCCATATAGCCCACAAATATATACTATCTCATCCTTTATGGAAAAAGTTTATTGAGGGAGTTGGAAACTTTTAATGATTTTTTTTTAATTGTGGACATTCTCTTGAGAATAGGATTAAAGGATTATGAATTCAGAGTATAGGGAATATTTTTGTAGCTTGAGTAGATTCTACATTTAATCTAATACTGAACTTGTGCTGAAAGCAAAAATGAATTGAACGTGTTTAGTGATCTGAAACAAAAGATTAATTCAGTAAGTGAAAAGAATCAAAGCTATAACAATGTGTCTTGATAGTATTTGGGTTGACTATAACTATATTCTCAGTAGGATGCAACTAGCCAGAACAAATATTTCACCTCTTACTGCCTTCAGACTCTGCATAATTATGACAGACGGATGGAAGATTTAAGTTAGCGTATAAGAAACAAAAAAGAGAGAAACAGTGCAGTGTTTTTCTTAATACTGCCTTTATTTTCCCCCTTCAGTATATCAGTTATCTTTTCCTACGTAACAAGCCAGCCCAAAGCTTAGTGACTTAAACCACTTTAGTTCATGACTCTGTGAGCTGGCTCAGCTGGATGATTCTTCTACTGCTTTCCTCGGGCTCATACTTCTGTAGTCAATGGTCAAATTAGCTTAAAGGGACCCTCAGCTGTGATGGCTCCTTTCTGTGCAACTTGCTTTCTCATTCTTCAGCTGGCTAACCTGAGCTTGTTTAAAAGGTTCCAGAGGCCACACGAGATACACTTTCAAATCTTTGCTTGTGTCACACGTGCTGTTGTCACTTTCTCTTGGGACCTCAGGAATTCTTCTACCACCTTCAGTTTCTAAAGTGGCCAATGAATGGTAATAATCATCATCATTATTATTATTAACATTTGTGTCATAGTCCACACAGTGCATTTTACAGTCTTTAAAGCATTTGAACCTCCTAGCAACCAATTAAAGTGAGTGCTATTATGCTTATTGTGGTAGTTAGAGTCAGTCAACTCGGTCAGGTGAAGGCACCTAGTTCAGTTGCTGCGGACATGAGCCAATGAACCTCATCTGTTGCTGATTATATCTGCAGTTGGCTAGGAGGCGTGCCTGCTACAATGAATGATGTTTGACTTAATCGGCTGGTGATTAAAAGAGAGAGCACAACGTAGCACAGCCCAAGCAGCTCAGCATACCTCCTCTCAGCACTCGCTGAGAGGTATGTTGCATTCTGGCTGCTAGCAAACTAGAACACTTACTTTATAAGTAATGAAACTGAAATCCAGTGAAGTTAAGAGACTTGCGCAGTCACTCAACTTCTGCCTCTAAGCTCCGTACTTTTTCTCCTAACTCCCCCTATCTTCCATTCACTCATTCTTTCACTCTTTTATCCAAAACTAAAAGGAATGTATTGGTTTTGAACATGGACTAAGTACTTCTCAGTCCCATGTTCTTTGCTTCTGAGTATTTATGGAGCACAACTAAATGTGTGGAATCTGTCTGACCACTGGGCCCCACTCTTGGACCTTCTCGTTAATTCATCTATTTTACCATTTAATTGGATGGAGGGATGGAGATCCAGGGAGATGTTTGCCTCTTCAGGACTTTATTCTTATAGTTAGCATTGCTGAGCTCACTATTTGTTCTAGTTAGCTAGCTGCCGGAATGCAACACACCAGAGACGGATTGACTTTTCATAAAAGGGGATTTATTTTGTTGGTTCTTCAGAGGAAAGGCAGCTAACTTTCCACTGAGGTTCTTTCTTACGTGGAAGGCACAAGATGGTCTCTGCTGGTCTTCTCTCCAGGCCCCTGGGTTCCAACAACTTCCCCGGGGTGACTTCTTTCTGCATCTCCAAAGGCCTGGGCTGAGCTGCAAGTGCTGAGATGAGGAATGCCGAGCTGCTTAGCACTGCTACGTTGCAATCTCTCATTTAAGCACCAGCCAATTAAGTCAAATGTCACTCATTGCATCAGACATGCCTCCTAGCTGACTGCAGATGCAATTGGCAACAGATGAGATTCACGTACCGTTGGCTTATGTCCTCAGCAACAAGACTAGGTATGCTCACCTGGCCAAGTTGACAACTGAATCTAACTAACACATGTCCACCCCTTGTCAACTTGGCAACTTCAAGCATCACCTTAAACAGATGTAAAAAATTCTCTTGCTGTGGACCTGTGAATCTCAAAACAAGTTGCCTGGTGCCAAATTGCAAAGGAGGATATTCACAGGATATAGATTGTCATTTCCATAGGGAGAAACTGGAACACAGGTGTAAAACCTGCAGGGCAAGTGCCATGGGATCTCAAAGTCTGAAAGTCATTTATCCATCGACTTTAGAAAGTGGCAGTCCCACCCCTTCCAAGGGCCTATGCAGTGGCCGGCCTCTTTCCAAATTAACCTCGGGGAACATCAAGGAGACCACCTCTGGGCTCCACTCTCTCCAGGCATCAGGGCCACCCCTGGGCTCTCTGCCATTTCTGGGGCACACGCTCAACCCCTCCACATGGTGGCAGCCAGGCTCTCCCAGTCCCCCAAGGAGCGTGCTCTGCCTTCTCCAAGGCCTGAGGCTGCACAACTCTTCCACTGCAATGAGAGGGGAGACTCATCCTCGCCCTTCAGGGTAAACTCACCCTCTCCACGCATACAGGTGGATCCACTCTCCTGGCCAAGGTTTCTTGGCTTCAGACCCGAACTTCCATGGTTCTCACTCTGCAAACTCCAATCTCTCCCTTTTGTGTCCTCCTTTGTCAAGATTGGTAGTAGTTCCATTTACACCAACAGTCTCTTCAAGCCCTCCAGGACTTCTCCATCAATCTCTTCACGGTTCCTCCAAAGTCTTCCCTTTAGCCATCCAAAAACTGTTCCAACAGGTCTGGTATTTGCAAACTGCAGCAGTACCCCACTCCTGGTACCAAATCTGTTCTAGTTAGCTAGCTGCCGGAATGCAACACACCAGAGACAGATTGGCTTTTAATAAAAGGGGATTTATTTTGTTGGTTCTTCAGAGGAAAGGCAGCTAACTTTCCACTGAGGTTCTTTCTTATGTGGAAGGCACAAGATGGTCTCTGCTGGTCTTCTCTCCAGGCCCCTGGGTTCCAACAACTTTCCCCGGGGTGACTTCTTTCTGCATCTCCAAAGGCCTGGGCTGAGCTGCAAGTGCTGAGATGAGGAATGCCGAGCTGCTTAGCACTGCTACGTTGCAATCTCTCATTTAAGCACCAGCCAATTAAGTCAAATGTCACTCATTGCATCAGACACGCCTCCTAGCTGACTGCAGATGTAATTGGCAACAGATGAGATTCACGTACCATTGGCTTATGTCCTCAGCAACAAGACTAGGTATGCTCACCTGGCCAAGTTGACAACTGAATCTAGCTAACACACTATTTCACAGTAGTGGTAAGAAAAGAGCAGGCACAAAGGGTAGGACCAAAAAGTAGGTAAGTGGATTGGGTCTTTGTGTAGATTTTATAGTCTGTGGCCTCTAACTCCCTCCATGAAGCATCTTCTTGCCTCAGAGCCCGGGCTGAAGGTATTCCTTCTCCCTGGAATGCTCTCTCTCTCCTTCTTCTTTGCCTGGCTAACAATTTTCAGTAGCATATATCAGCCATCATCCTTATGTAATAGCCACTCACCCACCATCTCCTATACTGAACACAGAAGCAGAAAGCACTCAATGAACGTACAATGAATGATCAACCAGAGCTTAAAGCAACTTCAGCTTTGTCCAAGGAGTCTTTACAAGAACAAAGAAATAGGTGGTCTAGTAAGTAACTGTGTGTGTGGTATTTGGGGTGAGGTGGGGGTTTTTATAACCTCTCTCCTGCCTAAGGTTCTGAATAGCCCATGCAGGGCCCATCCGTGCTCCAGAGGCAGACAGCCAGACCGTGTAAGCTCATAAGATTCCTCTAACTTCAAGATAATATGCCAGCAATTCCAAAGAGCAAACCTGGGGTCAGGAAGAAAAGGGGTAGGTGAGGAAAATCCAGTCAGATAAACTCCTTCCAACAAGAATCCTGTATTTGTCTAGCTTTTCCCCTGGGGGCTTCACCTCTCTTGTCCTCTGGAGTCATTAGTCCTTGGCTGGATGGTGGCTGTCTGGTCCTAGATTACGTAAAGCCCAAAGGTCCAAGTGTGATTCAGGCTCTCTCCGAAGGAAGGGAACCATCCATTATGGTTTACCATCACATGTTTCTAGAGGTGATTTCTCTCCATCCCTGAGTGCTTTCCCAGCTGTGTTAACATATAGCAAAGCACACTAAAGATGCATGTTCTAGTTTGCTAGCTGCTGGAATGCAATATACCAGAATTGGAACAGCTTTTAAAAGGGGGAATTTAACAAGTTTACAATTCTGAGGCCAAGAAAATGTCCCAATTAAAGCAAGTCTATAGAAATGTCCAATCCAAGGCATCCAGGTACAGACACCTTGATTCAAGAAGGCCGATGAAGTTCAAGATTTCTCTCTCAAGTGAAAGGCACATGGTGAACATGGTCAGCATTTCTCTCTCATCTGGAATGGCACATGGCAAACACGGTCAGGGTTTCTCTCTTGGCTGGAAGAGCACATGGCAAACACGGCGTCATCTGCTAGCTTCCTCTCCAGCTCCCTGGGAGGCATTTTCCTTCTTCAGTGCCCAAAGTGGACTCTGTGCTTCTTAGTTCTGCAACATGCTTTGTTGTGGCTTTCTTGTGGCTCTGTCATTCTCTGCTCTCTCCAAATCTCCCGCTTTCTCCGAAATGTTTCCTCTTTTATAGGATTCCAGTAAACTAATCAAGACTCACCTAGGATGGATAGAGACATGTCTCCACCTAATCCAGTTTAACTACCACTCTTGATTGAGTCACATCTCCAGGGAAATTATCTAATTAAAGTTTCCAACATACAGGACTGAATAGGGATTAGAAGAAACGGTGGTCTTTATGAAATGGGATTAGGATTAAAACATGGCTTTTCTAGGGTACATACATCCTTTCAAACTGGCACAATGCAGATTTAAGATTTTGGTAGCATGGAGCTAAACCCCTGGCACTGCCATGGAGAGTTAACCTTGATGCAAAATTATTATCAACTATTCAGTTCATATTCAAATGTTGTTGATTGTCCCAGCTATGTCCATTCTAACAATCCCCTCCCACCCCTTAATTCTAGAGCCAGTCCAGGCTGGCATGTTGCATTCGGTTATCATAGCCCTTTAGCCTCCTTCAATCATAGTTCTTCAGCCTTTTTCCTTTCTTGATCTTAAATACAGACCAACTGTTTTTCAGAATGACTCTCAGTTTGGGTTCATCTGGTGTTTCCTCATGATTAGATCCAGGTTATGCATTTTTGGCAGGAAAGCCACAGATGTGATGTGGTACCTGTCTCAGTGAATCCTAGCAGGAGGTACATGATATTGGTTTGTCCCAATATTGGGGATGCTAACTTCAGTTACTTGGTTAAGGTGGTACTTACCAGGTTTCCCCAATAATAAAGTTACAATTTTTCCCATTTTAAATTAGTAACTAATTTTTAGGAAGAGACTATATATCAGTCAGGATTCTGATGAGAATCTAAGAAAAGAAGATCTAAAAGAAGCAGAACCACTAGCAGAATCACTTTTACATGTCCACATATGTATGTATATGTGCATGTGTATTTATGCATATGCATATAAACAAGTGTATATATGCCTATGTGTATGTGCACGTGTGTGCATATGGATATGTATATACAAGGATTTATTGCATGGATTTGGCCTTGTGTAATTGTGGGAGCTGGTTACAGTCTGTTTGAGGCTGTGGTATTTGTGTCTGTGCTGCAGCCTGAGGTCCAGAGAGCAGCGTTCAGGAAAGGAATCAAAGGCCAAGCTGGAACAACCTGTGAAGCTGAAATGGAGCCCACAAGGACCAACTGGCACCCCTGTCGGCTCTTCATCATGGTCAAGACTTGAACTTCAGTGGTGAAGGTGGACTGCAGGAGAAGGTGTGCTTCATCATGGAGCTAAATATGCACCTGGCCCAAGAATGAGAGGAACTGAAGGGAAGTCAGAGGCTGGAGTCGCTGTCAGGCTTCCATGTCACCCAAGTGAGCTGACAGCTAAGCAGCGGCTGTGTGTGAGCTGCAGTAGCGCCTTCCACCTGCAGCAGCCTCCCAAGGGTAAGGGAATATGGCCACTCCTTCACTTCACCTTCCAGAGCTCACATAATGTGTTTCTTGGGTCGCACACTCACTTGGCAGCCCACAAAGAAGGACTTTCAGGGAGATGTGATTCCAGCTTAGCTAAACTGGCACAAATTTATTAAACTTATTAAATTTATTAAAATTAAACTTGCACCAAAACAAATCCACCACACTATATAAATATCCTGTTCTACTGAAGACTTTAACCCTCTGGTTTTAGCATCCACTATTTCTTTTTTTATTCCATTATGCTTTCTATATTTACTAGGTGGCATTATACTATAAGGAAGGCTTTCTCTTCTCCCCTTTTTACTTATTTGTTCCTTTATTTAGGAACAAATACAGATTTGTACAGATTTATGAGGGCTTATTCTATTTTATTCTATTAGCTGTAATCTATTGCTATCTATATTTCTTTTGATGCTCAAATTGGCCAGTAAGAGTCCATTTAACCTGGCTCCCATATCCTTTTGACATCCTTTGAAAACTTCCTTACTTTCCAATACATCAAGATATACCAGGCTCATCTTACATTGTCCTAGTCCTTTTATGACATCCTTTGAGCACTTCCTTACTTTCCAATACATCAGGATATTCCAGGCTTATGTATTTTCCTGGTCCTAGCCCAGGAATCAGCATTTTCTCCAAGAAGCCTTGGTTCCTTTTAGTGGAGAATGGTATTTATAAATGAAGATCTGGGCACGGATGTGCTTGCTGCTAATACATCATTGCTTCTAGGCACTGTCAGAGGACAGTGCTAGGAAACACACACACAGGTGTGTGCATGTGCACATAGCTATGATTACACACTGATACCTCCAACCCCAATTCTGCTGCAGTATCACAGGGTACATTCTCCTCCTTCTTTCCATTGTGACTTTTTCTTCCAATAGCATGAAAACTGGACTTTTTAAAATCCATTGATGACAACGAGTTCCTAGAGATTACAAAGAAGAAAGGAGAGATAACAGTGACTTTAGACCTTGACTTGCAGACTCAGCAGCAGAAAAAGGTTTGGGAGGAAAATCTGCAGGAGCTAAGAATAATCACTGTTTTTTCAGGATCTGGCTAAGCTTACTTTTCATTTTAAAACAGTGGTTCTCAACCTAATCCATTTCTCTCTTGAGACTAGGGAAGCCAAAGGTAAAGCCTAAAGTAGCCAACCCTCTGAGCTATCACAGCTCAGGTGAGCTCAGGTGTGAAGCATGCTGGAACCCTGGCAAGAGAACCTGAAGCATGGAGGTGAGGACTTCTTGAAGTCTGAGGGAAGACACACCATTTGGCTGGCCACTCCGAAGACTACCAGGCCCTTTGCAATAGCTTGTTCTAACAGTGTTCTGAAATCAGACACAGCTCACTCTGATTCTGAAGTCTAGAGAGGTCCAACCTGAGACTGGTGGGGCATGCACAGGCGGTGGTACCTGGCATCAGGGGAACAAGGGTCAGGATGTTTCTGGCATGGTCCTTGCATACCCAAACCTTATCCAGCAGCAGGGGCGTGTTTAAATCAGGCAGTTGCTCTGTGGGAGAGATGATGGACAAAGTCCAAGCAGGGTTTCTTGATAGAGAAAGACCAGTTACCAAGGAGCAGGTGTGTTCTTATTTGTTGGCTGCTGGAATGTAACACACCAGAGATGGATTGGTTTTTAATAAAAGGGGATTTATTTAGTTAAAGTATAATTCTTCAGAGGAAAGGCAGCTAACTTTCAACTGAGGTTCTTCCTTACATGGGAAGGCACAGGGTGATCTCTGCTGGCCTTCTCTCCAGGCTTCTGGGTTCCAACAACTTTCCCCAGGGGTGATTCCTTTCTGCATCTCCAAAGGCCTGGGCTGAGCTGCGAGTGCTAAGATGAGGTAAAGGCCAAGCTGAGCTGCTTGGGCTGTCTGTGTTGACCTCTCTCATTTAAGCTTCTAGCCAATTAAATCAAACATCATTCACTGCAGCAGTCATGCCTCCTAGCTGACTGCAGATGTAATCAGCAACAGATGAGGTTCACATGCCATTGGCTCATGTCCACAGCAACAAAACTAGGCACCTTTCCCTGGTCAAGTTGACATCTTAACCTAACTACCACAAGGTGATAAGGAAGGAGAAAGCTGCTATTTGGGGGCCCCAGTACTAGTTAAAGCTGATCTCAGACACTGCATAGCCAAAAGAAAGTTCAGATGCTATTGGGGTAAATCAAACAAGTCCAGCTTATTTGAATGAAACAGAAGGAAATCAGTGCCTCCAGGATATCCAGCTAAAAGTACAGCAATGTTTTCCGGGACTGATGGAGATTCAAATTCCTAGATTCCAAAATCCTTACCAGCCTATGCAGAACTGTGGGTGACAGTCAGATTGTCCAGAATCTGTCCCCCTCCAAACCTATCACCCAGCCTGATCTGGAAAGGTTCCAGAACTTACCTCATCCACTTGGGAGTTGTTCACCGTATTTTAAAGTATAAACATCCTCAGACTCTCAGGCTGGGACTACCTGATCCCAGCACACTCCTAAACTCAGATATGAGAAGTGAAAACGGATTCATTCATTCCCCAGCTGTTGTAAGTGTCATGCTAATAAGCCATTAGACCAGCTGGAGGGTTTAGTTTCAGCCTAAAGATTATACTGAGCATCTGCATAGAGGTGCCACAGAAATGAAACAAATGTATCTGGTTGGGCAAGGCTCTAGACCCTGGGTTTTAGCCATTAAGTTCTATCTCTAAGAAAATCTTTGGTTCAAAATCTTTGCCCAGATCTTTCAACTTTTAATTAGAAGGAGGAGTGGATTTTTAAAAACTTTTCTATTGTATAGTATAGCATATATACAAAGCAAAGAAATGAAAAAGCAATAGTTTTCAAAGTACTCTTCAATAAGTAGTTACAGGACAGATCCCAGAATTTGTCATGGGCTACCATATGATCCTCTCAGATTTTTCCTTCTAGCTGCTCCAGAATATAGGAGGCTAGAAGGCTTAAATATTTTTTATCATCACAATCAAATTTTTTCTTTCTTTTTTTGTGTGTGAAAAATAACATAAATACAAAAAAAGCAATAAATTTCAAAGTACAGCATCACAATTAGTTGTAGAACAGATTTCAGAGTTTGACATGGGTTACAATTCTACAATTTTAGATTTTCACTACTAGCTGCTCTAAGATACTGGAGACTGTTCTAGTTTGCCAGCTGCCGGAATGTAATATACCAGAAACAAAACGGCTTTTAAAAGGGGAATTTAATAAGTTGCTAGTTTACAGTTCTAAGGTAGAGAAAATGTCCCAATTAAAACAAGTCTATAGAAAATGTCCAATCTAAGGCATCCAGGGAAAGATACCTTGGTTCAAGAAGACCAATGAAGTTCACGGTTTCTCTCTTAAGTGGAAGGGCACATGACAAACACAGAGTTTCTCTCTCATCTGAAAAGGCACACGGTGAACATGGCATCATCTGCTAGCTTCTTCTCCTGGCTTCCTGTTTCATGAAGCTCCCTGGGAGGCATTTTCCTTCTTCATCTCCAAAGGTCACTGGCTGGCGGACTCTGCTTCTCATGGCTATGTCACTCTGCTCTTCTCTCTCTTTTTTTTTTTTATTAATTAACAGAAAAAAAGAAATTAACCCAACATTTAGAAATGATACCATTCTACATATGCAATCAGTAATTCTTAACACCATCACATAGATGCATGATCATCATTTCTTAGTACATTTGCATTGGTTTAGAAGAACTAGCAACACAACAGAAAAAGATATAGAATATTAATATAGAGAAAAAAAATAAAAGTAATAATAATAGTAAAAAAAAAAACCTATAGCTCAGATGCAGCTTCAATCAGTGTTTTAACATGATTACTTTACAATTAGGTATTATTGTGCTGTCCATTTTTGAGTTTTTGTATCTAGTCCTGTTGCACAGTCTGTATCCCTTCAGCTCCAATTACCCATTATCTTACCCTGTTTCTAACTCCTGCTGGACTCTGTTACCAATGACATATTCCAAGTTTATTCTCGAATGTTGGTTCACATCAGTGGGACCATACAGTATTTGTCCTTTAGTTTTTGGCTAGACTCACTCAGCATAATGTTCTCTAGGTCCATCCATGTTATTACATGCTTCATAAGTTTATCCTGTCTTAAAGCTGCATAATATTCCATCGTATGTATATACCACAGTTTGTTTAGCCACTCTTCTGTTGATGGACATTTTGGCTGTTTCCACCTCTTTGCAATTGTAAATAATGCTGCTATAAACATTGGTGTGCAAATGTCCGTTTGTGTCTTTGCCCTTAATTCCTTTGAGTAGATTCCCAGCAATGGTATTGCTGGGTCATATGGCAATTCTATATTCAGCTTTTTGAGGAACTGCCAAACTGCCTTCCACAGTGGTTGCACAATTTGACATTCCCACCAACAGTGGATAAGTGTGCCTCTTTCTTCGCATCCTCTCCAGCACTTGTTGATAATGGCCATTCTGGTGGGTGTGAGATGATATCTCATTGTGGTTTTGATTTGCATTTCTCTAATGGCCAGGGACATTGAGCATCTCTTCATGTGTCTTTTGGCCATTTGTATTTCCTCCTCTGAGAGGTGTCTATTCAAGTCTTTTTCCCATTTTGTAATTGGGTTGGCTGCCTTTTTGTTGTTGAGTTGAACAATCTCTTTATAAATTCTGGATACTAGACCTTTATCTGATATGTCGTTTCCAAATATTGTTTCCCATTGTGTAGGCTGTTTTTCTACTTTCTTGATGAAGTTCTTTGATGCACAAAAGTGTTTAATTTTGAGGAGCTCCCATTTATTTATTTCCTTCTTCAGTGCTCTTGCTTTAGGTTTAAGGTCCATAAAACCGCCTCCAATTGTAAGTTTCATAAGATATATCCCAACATTTTCCTCTAACTGTTTTATGGTCTTAGACCTAAAGTTTAGATCTTTGATCCATTTTGAATTAACTTTTGTATAGGGTGTGAGATATGGGTCTTCTTTCATTCTTTTGCATATGGATATCCAGTTCTCTAGGCACCATTTATTGAAGAGACTGTTCTGTCCCAGGTGAGTTGGCTTGACTGCCTTATCAAAGATCAAATGTCTATAGATGAGAGGGTCTATATCTGAGCACTCTATTCGATTCCATTGGTCGATATATCTTTCTTTATGCCAATACCATGCTGTTTTGACCACTGTGGCTTCATAATATGCCTTAAAGTCAGGCAGCGCGAGACCTCCAGCTTCGTTTTTTTCCTCAAGATGTTTTTAGCAATTCGGGGCACCCTGCCCTTCCAGATAAATTTGCTTATTGGTTTTTCTATTTCTGAAAAATAAGTTGTTGGGATTTTGATTGGTATTGCATTGAATCTGTAAATCAATTTAGGTAGGATTGACATCTTAACTATATTTAGTCTTCCAATCCATGAACATGGTATGCCCTTCCATCTATTTAGGTCTTCTGTGATTTCTTTTAACAGTTTTTTGTAGTTTTCTTTATATAGGTTTTTTGTCTCTTTAGTTAAATTTATACCTAGGTATTTTATTCTTTTAGTTGCAATTGTAAATGGGATTCGTTTCTTGATTTCCCTCTCAGCTTGTTCATTACTAGTGTATAGAAATGCTACAGATTTTTGAATGTTGATCTTGTAACCTGCTACTTTGCTATACTCATTTATTAGCTCTGGTAGCTTTGTTGTGGATTTTTCCGGGTTTTCGACGTATAGTATCATATCGTCTGCAAACAGTGATAGTTTTACTTCTTCCTTTCCAATTTTGATGCCTTGTATTTCTTTTTCTTGTCTAATTGCTCTGGCTAGAACCTCCAACACAATGTTGAATAATAGTGGTGATAGTGGACATCCTTGTCTTGTTCCTGATCTTAGGGGGAAAGTTTTCAATTTTTCCCCATTGAGGATGATATTAGCTGTGGGTTTTTCATATATTCCCTCTATCATTTTAAGGAAGTTCCCTTGTATTCCTATCTTTTGAAGTGTTTTCAACAGGAAAGGATGTTGAATCTTGTCAAATGCCTTCTCTGCATCAATTGAGATGATCATGTGATTTTTCTGCTTTGATTTGTTGATATGGTGTATTACATTAATTGATTTTCTTATGTTGAACCATCCTTGCATACCTGGGATGAATCCTACTTGGTCATGATGTATAATACTTTTAATGTGTTGTTGGATACAATTTGCTAGAATTTTATTGAGGATTTTTGCATCTATGTTCATTAGAGAGATTGGTGTGTAGTTTTCTTTTTTTGTAATATCTTTGCCTGGTTTTGGTATGAGGGTGATGTTGGCTTCATAGAATGAATTAGGTAGTTTTCCCTCCACTTCAATTTTCTTGAAGAGTTTGAGGAGAGTTGGTACTAATTCTTTCTGGAATGTTTGATAGAATTCACATGTGAAGCCATCTGGTCCTGGACTTTTCTTTTTAGGAAGCTTTTGAATGACTAATTCAATTTCTTTACTTGTGATTGGTTTGTTGAGGTCATCTATTTCTTCTTGAGTCAAAGTTGGTTGTTCATGTCTTTCCAGGAACCTGTCCATTTCATCTAAATTGTTGTATTTGTTAGCATAAAGTTGTTCATAGTATCCTGTTATTACCTCCTTTATTTCTGTGAGGTCAGTGGTTATGTCTCCTCTTCCATTTCTGATCTTATTTATTTGCATCCTCTCGCTTCTTCTTTTTGTCAATCTTGCTAAGGGCCCATCAATCTTATTGATTTTCTCATAGAATCAACTTCTGGTCTTATTGATTTTCTCTATTGTTTTCATGTTTTCAATTTCATTTATTTCTGCTCTGATCTTTGTTATTTCTTTCCTTTTGCTTGCTTTGGGATTAGTTTGCTGTTCTTTCTCCAGTTCTTCCAAGCGGACAGTTAATTCCTGCATTTTTGCCTTTTCTTCTTTTCTGATATAGGCATTTAGGGCAATAAATTTCCCTCTTAGCACTGCCTTTGCTGCATCCCATAAGTTTTGATATGTTGTGTTTTTATTTTCATTCACCTCGAGGTATTTACTAATTTCTCTTGCAATTTCTTCTTTGACCCACTCGTTGTTTAAGAGTGTGTTGTTGAGCCTCCATGTATTTGTGAGTTTTCTGGCCCTCCACCTATTATTGATTTCCAACATCATTCCTTTATGGTCCGAGAAAGTGTTGTGTATGATTTCAATCTTTTTAAATTTGTTAAGACTTGCTTTGTGACCCAGCATATGGTCTATCTTTGAGAATGATCCATGAGCACTTGAGAAAAAGGTGTATCCTGCTGTTGTGGGATGTAATGTCCTATAAATGTCTGTTAAGTCTAGCTCATTTATAGTAATATTCAGATTCTCTATTTCTTTATTGATCCTCTGTCTAGATGTTCTGTCCACTGATGAGAGTGGGGAATTAAGTCTCCAACTATTATGGTATATGTGTCTATTTCCCTTTTCAGTGTTTGCAGTGTATTTCTCACGTATTTTGGGGCATTCTGGTTCGGTGCGTAAATATTTATGATTGTTATGTCTTCTTGTTTGATTGTTCCTTTTATTAGTATATAGTGTCCTTCTTTGTCTCTTTTAACTGTTTTAAATTTGAAGTCTAATTTGTTGGATATTAGTATAGCCGCTCCTGCTCTTTTCTGGTTGTTATTTGCATGAAATATCTTTTCCCAACCTTTCACTTTCAACCTATGTTTATCTTTGGGTCTAAGATATGTTTCCTGTAGACAGCATATAGAAGGATCCTGTTTTTTAATCCATTCTGCCATTCTATGTCTTTTGATTGGGGAATTCAGTCCATTAACATTTAGTGTTATTACTGTTTGGATAATATTTTCCTCTGCCATTTTGCCTTTTGTATTATATATATCATATCTGACTTTCCTTCTTTCTACACTCTTCTCCATACCTCTCTCTTCTGTCTTTTCGGTTCTGACTCTAGTGCTCCCTTTAGTATTTCTTGCAGAGCTGGTCTCTTGGTCACAAATTCTCTCAGTGACTTTTTGTCTGAGAATGTTTTAATTTCTCCCTCATTTCTGAAGGACAATTTTGCTGGATATAGGAGACTTGGCAGTTTTTCTCTTTTAGTAATTTAAATATATCATCCCACTGTCTTCTAGCTTCCATGGTTTCTGCTGAGAAATCTACACATAGTCTTATTGGGTTTCCCTTGTATGTGATGGATTGTTTTTCTCTTGCTGCTTTCAAGATCCTCTCTTTCTCTTTGACCTCTGACATTCTAACTAGTAAGTGTTTTGGAGAACGCCTATTTGGGTCTATTCTCTTTGGGGTGCGCTGCACTTCTTGGATCTGTAATTTTAGGTCTTTCATCAGAGTTGGGAAATTTTCAGTGATAATTTCTTCCATTAGTTTTTCTCCTCCTTTTCCCTTCTCTTCTCCTTCTGGGACACCCACAACATGTATATTTGTGCGGTTCATATAGTCCTTGAGTTCCCTGATACCCTGTTCAAAATTTTCCATTCTTTTCCGGATAGTTTCTGTTTCTTTTTGGAATTCAGATGTTCCATCCTCCAAATCACTAATTCTATCTTCTGTCTCTTTAAATCTATCATTGTAGGTATCCATTGTTTTTTCCATCTTTTCTACTTTATCCTTCACTTCCGTAAGTTCTGTGATTTGTTTTTTCAGTTTTTCTATTTCTTCTTTTTGTTCAGCCCATGTCTTCTTCATGTCCTCCCTCAATTTATCGATTTCGTTTTTGAAGAGGTTTTCCATTTCTGTTTGTATATTCAGCATTAGTTGTCTCAGCTCCTGTATCTCATTTGAACTATTGGTTTGTTCCTTTGACTGGGCCATATGTTCAATTTTCTGAGCGTGATCTGTTATCTTCTGCTGGCATCTGGGCATTCAGTCAGATTTCCCTGGGTGTTGGACCCAACAGTTTGAAAGATTTTTCTGTGAAATCTCTGGGTTTATTTTTCTTATCCTGCCCAGTAGGTGGCACTCGTGGCACACGTTTGTCTGCAGGTCCCACCAGTAAAAGGTGCTGTGGGTCCTTTAGCTTTGGAAAACTCTCACCGTGGGGGAGGTTTGCCAGCCGAAGCGGCTTGGAAGAGTGCCAGCCGGCCCGGGGGTCCGAACGCGGGGAGGGTCGCCGGCCGCCGCAGCCCGGGAGAGCGCCCGTCCGAATTTCCTAGTTGGCCCAGGGTGCCAAGCTTGGCGGGAGGGTGCCAGCCGCCGCAGCCCAGGAGAGTGCACCGTTCCCAGCCAGACTGGGAAGTCACATGTTTGGAAGGGATCCCCCCCGGTCACATTCTCCGCGGCCTGGGGATTTCTGATCCAATTCTCTCAGTTGGTCCGGGGGGCCGCACGTGGTGGGGGCGCCAGCCGCCGCGGCTTGAGGGGACCACCTGTGCACTTCTCCCAGCTGGCCCGGGAAGGAGAAAAGGAGGGACTCCGGCTGCTTGCCACCCCGCCCGGGGAAGCCCGGGACCCTCGGCGATCTCACCGGAGCGGATTCTCCCAGCCAGTCAGCCGTTCCAGAATGGGGTACGCTGTCTTTTTTATCTCTGTCGTGGCTCCTGGAGCTGTTCTGTATCGTTTCTACTCCCCTAGTAGCTGTTCTGGAGGAAGAAAGGTGAGGATGGCAAGGCTGTCGAGGACGGTGGCGGAGGAGCCGGTGAAGGCGGAAGAGGGCACGGTGGTGGTTGGAGAGCTGCTGGAGTAGGAGGAGAAAGGGAAGGATAAGATGGCGGATGGACAGCCGCCAGAGCAGAAGGGGAAAGAGAAGGGCAAGATGGCGGCAGGAGCGCCAGCAGAGAAAGAGGAAGAGGAGGGCTAGATGGCGGCGGGAGCGCTGGTGGAGAAGCGGGAAGAGGAGGGCTAGATGGCGGCGGGAGCGCCGGCGGAGAAGGGGGATGAAGAGGGCTAGATGGTGGCGGGAGCGCCGGCAGAGAGCTGCTCTGCTCTCTCTTAATTGCTCTCATTCTCCAAAATGTTTCCTCTCTTATAGGACTTCAGAAACTAATCAAGACCCACCTGAATGGGTGGAGACATGTCAATACCTAATCCAGCTTAACAACCACTCTTGATTAAATCACATCTCCAGGGAGATGATCTAACTACAGTTTCAAACATACAGCATTGAATAGGGATTAGAAGAAATGGCTGCCTTTACAAAATGAGATTAGAATTAAAACAGCTTTTCTAGAGTACATACATCATTTCAAACCAGCACAGAGACTAAAAGATATCAATTTAATGATTCAGCAATCATATTCATTTGTTAAATCCTATCTTCTTTTGTATAACTCCATCATCACCTTTGATCTTTCTATCCTTCTCTTTAGGGGTGTTTGGCCTATGGCCATTCTAACTTTTTCATGTTGGAAGCGTCTGTCACTAATATGAGGTAGGGAGATGGAAATATCTGATGTTCTGGAGAGGCTGAGCACTCTAGGTTTCAGGACTCATCCAGTTCAGGGACCCATCTAGAGGTTGTAGGTTTCTGGAAAGTTACTCTAGTGCATGGAACCCTAATGGAATCTTATTTTCCTAGGTGTTCTTTAGGATTGGCTGGAATGGCCCTGGTTGGAGGTTGGCAGGTTATGATAGGTAGCAAGGTCTAACTGAAGCATGCATAAGAGCAACCTCCAGAGTAGCCCCTTGACTCTATTTGAACTCTCTCTGCCACTAATATTATTTTAGTTACACTTCTTTTCCCCCTTTTGTTCAGGATGGAATTGTTGATCCATTGGTGGCAGGGCAGAGGGGTGGATTTTTAACACGGTTTTACAGGTTATGGGTTACAGTTGCACAATTTCAGGTTTTTACTTTTAGCTGTTCCAAGGCACTTGGAGACTAAAAGAAATATCAATATAATGATTCTACAGTCATACTCATTTGTTATATCCTATCTTCTCTATTATAACTCTTCCTTCTCCTTTGATTCTTTTTCCAATATTTAGGGATATTTGAGCTATGCCCATTCTAACTTTTTCATGTTGAAAAGGGGTGTTGAATCCACGGGTGAAAGTCTCCCTGGCCATGTAGGCTATGACTCCCAGGGATGATCCTGCCCTTGGCCCCATGGGATCAACAATGCCATCCTAACCAAAACCAGGAAAAGAATTGTAACAAGTAAGATGTCAGTGGCTGAGGGAGTTCAAATAGAGTCAAGAGGCTACTCTAGAGGTTGCTCTTGCACAAGCTTCAGTTAGATATTGCTATTCATCATGGTTTGCCAAACCCCAACCAAAACCATTCCTGCCAACCCTAAAGAACACCTTTAGGGCTTTATCAGAGATGCTACAAAGCTTCCATGCACTGTGATTGCTTTCCAGAAGCCTACAACTTCCAGATGGATTCCTAGGCCCGATAAATCCTGAAGTGCAGAGGGGCCAGCCTCTCCAGAATATCAACTAGTTCCATCCCCCATCCCATATTATCAATAGCCCTTTCCAATATGAAAAAGCTAAAGTGGGTTTAGCCTATATTACCCTAAAGATTGGGAGAAAAATCAAAGGAGAAGGTGGAGTTATAACAGAGAAGATAGGATTTAACAAATGAGTATGAGTACTGAATCATTACATTGATATTTCTTTTAGTCTCCAGTGCCTTGGAACAGCCAGAAGGGAGAAAAAGCTACAATTGTAGAACTGTAACCCATACCAAACTTTGAAATATGTTCTATAACTATTTGTTACAATGTACTTTGAAGTTTATTGCTTTTTTGTAGATATGCTATTCACAAAAAAAAAAAAAAAAAAAGACCGTTCCATTTCTGGTATAGTTGCTTTGCAACAGCATTAACAAACCAAAACAGGCACGTTAATTGTTCTAGACTTTCACACCCTTGTTTGTTCAGTTGTACTGTCCTACTGTTAGTATGTTCCTCATCATGTGTGGGTTTACAAGGAAAAATGACAGAATTTGCTATGGGGTTTTGATAAATGTCCTTCATCATGTCGAGAAATTTCCCTTCTATTCCTAGTTTTCTTAGTATTTTTATTATGAAAGGATATTGACTTTAATTAAATGTGTTTTCCAGATCAAAGAAAGAAAGAAAGAAAAAGGGTGTCAACAGTATAGGATAAGGGGATGGAACTAGTTGATGTCTTGGAGAGTCTGGCCCCTCTGGGTTTCAGGACTTACCTGATCTAGGAACCATCTGGAGGTTGTAGGTTTCTGGAAAGTAAACTTAGTGCATGAAAGATTTGTAAAATCTCAGATAGAGCCCTAGGTGTTTTTTAGGGTTAACAGGAATGACGTTGGTTGGAGTTTGCCAAACCATGATAAATAGTAATATTGAGCTGAAGCTTCCATAAGTGTGGCCTCCAGAATAGCCTCTAGACTCCATTTGAACTCTCTTAGCCACTGATACCTCATTTTGTTACATGTCTTTCTACCCTCCTTTACAGGTTAAAGAAAACTTTCATCCTTCTAGCTCTGGCTCTTACCTTCTTTTGCTAACCTTCTTCCCAATAAAAGTTTCCTTATATTCACTGAGTGTACTTTATCACATTGCACAGCCAACTGAGAGTGACCTATGCACTGTCCCCCCAACAGACTGTCCTGAAGATGTCCAGAATACCTCAATAGCAAACCCTTTGGGACTGATTGTTAAATAAATTGATTTTCACCCCAGCGTGTATATAAGTTAGAAAACGGAATAATAAACATCCGTGTACATACCAGCTTGAGAAACGGAACATCACAAAACGTTTCAGAAACATTTTTAATTGGTAAAATATTTGCATCATCAAAACTTCAAAACATGTGAAAAGGTTCACCCATCCACAGTTCTCAGCTACCTCATTCCTAGTGCTGTTGGTTTCTTGCATACCCTTTCAGAGAGATTTTATGTATAGACAGATAATTGTGTATGTATTGTTTTTCCTTTCTTTTTCATATATAGCATATAATACATGTTCTGCTCCCTTTCTTTTTTTTCCCCCTTTCCTTTCTTTTTAACTTAACCATATAGCTTGGAAGTCTTTCCATGTCAGTGCATAAAGAGCTTTCTTAGTCCATTGTAAAAAGCTGCGCCTTGTGGCTATACTATACCTTACTTAATTAGTCTCCCACTGATGGCATTCAAGCTTATTTACAGATATTGGTTATTCCAAACAATAATTTTGTACATACTCACTTCACAAATATGCTACTATATCTGTTAGATGAATTCTTGGAAGTAGAATTTCTGGGTTAAAGGGCATGTGATACATAACACGGTTATAACAAGCCTTCGCAAGTTTGTAGATAAATCTTTAAGATAAATTCCTAGAAGTAGAATAGGTGGTCAGAAAGCATGTGCATTTGTAATCTCTTGAGAGCTAGTGAATATGCCCTCACTAAGGGTTGTACAAGCAATATAAGGGTACATATTTCACCAGCATGGTATATTACTCAACTTCTGGCTCTTCACCAATTTGGTAGCTACAAAGTGATATGTTTCCTTGCTGTTGTTTTTTAATTTTTATACTAGTAACATACATACAACCTAAAATTTCCCCTTTGAGTCACATTCAAATATATAATTCAGCGCTGTTAATTACACTAATGATGTAATTAACATCCACCATCCATTACCAAAATTTGTCCATCAACCTAAATAGAAACTCTGTACAACTTAAGCTTTAACTTCTCATTCCCTATACCCATCCCCCCTCCCCCGCCCCCCACCCAGCTTCTGGTAACTTATATTTTAATTTCTGACTCCATGAATTTGCTTATTCCAATTCTTTCAAATCAGTGAAATACGAAGTGTTTGGCTATGTCACTCAGCCATAATTTCTTCAAGGCTCATCCCTGTTGTCACATGAATCAGAACTTACTCCTTTTTAATGTTGTATAATCCATTATAGGTATATACCACATTTTGTTTATTTATTCATAGCGGTGATGGATATCTGATTGCTTCCATCTTTTGCCAATTGTGAATAATGCTTCTTTGAACCTTGGTATGCAAGTATCTGTTAAAGTCCCTAATTCAGTTCTTTTGAGTATATAACTACAAGTGGGATCACCTGGCACATAGTAATTCTGCACTTAGCTTTCTGAGTAGCTGCCAAAGTGTCTTCCACAGAAGCTGCAGCATCTCATGATCCTCCAGCAATGAAGGAGTGTTCCTATTTCTCCATATCCTTTCCAACGCTTGTATTTTCTGTTTTTTTAATAGTAGCTATCCTGGTAGATGGGAAATGGTGACTCAGTGTGGTTTTCATTTGCATTTTCCTAATAGCAATGATATTGGGAATCTTTTCCTTTGCTTTTTAGCCATTTATATATCCTCTTTGGAAAAATGTGAACTCGAGAATTTGCCCATTTTTAATTGGGCTTTTGTCTTTTTGTTGTTGGAGTTGTAGTGTTTCCTTATATATTCTGGATATTAGACCCTTATCAGCTATGTGGTTTCCAAATATTTTCTCCCATTAAGTAGACTGCCCTTTCAGTTTCATGATCAAGTCCTTTGATGCACAAAAGTTTTTAATTTTGAAAGCGTCCCATTTATCCATTTTTTCTTTTGTTGTTTGTGCTTTCAGTGTAAAGTCTAAGAAAACCACCACCTAACTCAGAATCCTTAAGATGCTTCTCTGTGAATTCTTCTAGGAGTTTTATATCCTTAGTTCTGATATTTAGGTCTTTGACCCCTTGAGTTAATTTTATATCTGGTATGAGATAAGGGTCCTCCCTCTTTCCTTTATATATGGATATCCAGTTCTTCCAGCAGCATTTTTTGAAGAGACTATTCTTTACCTATTGAGTCAACTTGAAAGCCTTGTCAAAAATTAATCAGCCATAGATGTGAGAATCTATTTCTGACCTCTCAATTCAATTCCATTGGTCTATGGGTTTATCCCTGTGCCAGTACCATGCTGCATTGACCACCACAGCTTTGTAATAAGCTTTAAAGCCAAGAAGTCTTGCAACTTTGTTCTTATTTTTAAAGATGGTTTAGGCTATTTTCAGCCCCTTACCCTTCCAAGTAAGTCTGATGATTGGCTTTTCCATTTCTGCAAAGTGGACTGTTGGAATTTTGACTGGGCTTGCCTTGAACCTTTAAATCATTTTGGGTAGAATTAACATCTTAATGATTATTTAATCTCCCAAACCATAAGCATGGAATGTCCTTCCATTTATTTAGATCTTCTTTGATTTCTTTTAACAAACCTTTGTAATTTTTGTTGTATAAGTCCTTTACAACCTTGTTTACAATTATTCCTAAATATTTGACTCTTTTAATTGCTTTTCTAAATGGACTTTTTTCTTGATTTCCCTCTCAGATTGGTCATTACTAGTATATAGGAACACTGCTGATTTTTGCATGTTGATCTTGTACCCTGCCACTTTGCTGAAGTAGCACTAGTAGCTTTATGGTAGTTTTTTGGGACTCTCTCTATATAGGATCATGTTATCTGCCTTCCAGATTGGATGCCTTTTATTTCTTTTACTTTTCTAATTGTTCTGGCTAGAACTTCCAGCACAGTGCTGAGTAACAGTGTTGATAGTGGGCATCCTTGTCTTGTTCCAGCTCTCAGAAGGAAAGCTTTCAGTTTTCTCCATTTAGTATGATGTTAGCAGTAGGTTTTTCATATATGCCCTTTATTGTGTTAAGGAAGTTTCCTTCTATTCCTATTTCTCTAAGCATTTTTTATCAAGAAAGGGTACTATATTTTGTTAGATATCTTTCTGCATCAGTTGAAGTGATTAGGCTTTTCCCTTCCTCCTATTAATGTGATGTATTACATTAATTGGTTTTCTTATGTGAAACGACCCTTGAATAGCTAGTGTAAGTCTCACTTAATCATGGTTTGTAATTCTTTTAATGTGTTGTTTGATTCAGTTTGCTAGTATTTTGTTGCAACTTCTACATCTATATTCACGAGAAATTGGTCTGTAATTTTCTTTTCTTACAGTATTTTTATCAGGTGTTGGTATTAGGGTGATGTTGGCCTCATAGAATGCATTAAGTAATGTTCTCTCCTCTTTGATTTTCTGGAAGAGTTTGAGAGGACTGGTTAATTCTTCTTAGAATGTTTGGTAGATTCCATCTATGAGCAGCCCATAGATTTATATCTTTTATCTGACTTGATAACCTTGGTAGCTGCCCTTTACCAACTTCTCAGATAATGAACCACTCAGCCTATCTGCACACTTAATAGGAGGAAGTGCTTTCTCAACTTGTCCTTACAAGCTGCATAGAACTTTCCTCCACAGGAATTTCCCTCCAACACAGCCAACTCTCAACCCCTTCTACTGCCCAACGCAAGATTTGACGTTAGAAACCATTTCTTATTCATCTCTTATTCACACAAGAAAACCTAAGAATAACATATTGAGTTAATAGAAAATATAGTGTGATATCACATAGTTATTTCAAGTGACTAAAGAAAAACCCTGCTTCTTAACTTCATTTACAATCGACTCTCCATGGCACTGGAGCCTAAGCAAGGATTCACCAATAATCTGGGTTTGGCGGAAGTGGTTCACATGGTAGAGCAACGCAATGGCTGACTTGTCACCTTTCAAGAACTAGGGACCTTCTTTGAGTTTCTTTATGGAGCCCCAATCACAGAATTGGTACCAAAGAGGACATTATTTTAACTTTTATCAAGGCCTATGTGTAGATACTTTCTTGGGATTTACAGCACTTTACATTAAGTGCGTGATAAATAATAACAATTTCATTCATTTTCATTTTTGCATAGTGGAAAAAAATTCAGATTTTCTATTTTGTACTTTTTTGTGATGTAATGGAGAATAAAAGCATGAAGTACTCCCTACAGTTCATTAAAGTAAGATTATCTTTAACTCTTATGTTAAAAGCTTTTATAACAGAAAAGAAATTTTCCAAAGATGCAGAAATATCAACAGACTATAAATGATTAAAAAAAAAAAAAAGGGTAATATAATAGGTCATCCCCAAAATAGAAATGACCAACATTTCAGTCCCTCTTTTTCTTCTTAGGCTAACACCCTTAGATATTAACTTATAAAACCCTTCAGTTCCACAGAACACAGCTTGTATACCATTGCCAGGATATTTAGCTGGAATTTTAGAGTCCGAGTCCAATTTCATCTATCATAAATGTAGAACCATTTGGGGAAGCTTGTCTAGTCCCTGGTTTCTTTTGATAAAATGAGAATCATCGTATCTGTTGGCTACACATATAGAAATTAAATCAATTGAACTCATTTATATTAAAAGGTCAGACCACTGTTGAGGAATTGGGTTCATACATCCATTCTTTCAAAAATTATTCTTTGAGTCCCTATAAATTTGCTAAGAACTCGAGGGATAAAGTGTTGAGCAAAACAGACGTGGTGCTTATCCTCCCAAAGCTCATGGACCCAATGCTGATACACATATTAAAAATATAATCTCAAAAATCTGAAATACAAACTGAAAAGAGATGATAAAGGGTATTAACACAGGACTCTGGGACCTGTTGTACTTTGGGATGCGGATAGGCTTTTCTGAGGAAGTGATGTTGAAATAAGCTAGGAAGTGTGGCAGGAGGTAGCCAGGCAAGAGTGAGGTGCCAGGTTGTGGGTGGAGGGTAGGTGGGTTGGCACAGTGAGTGGCCTAGGAGAACCAGAGCACAGCAGGGTGAGGGGAAGAGTGGCTAGAGAGGTAGGCAGAGCCTTGAAGAGTTTTTAAGAATTTGGGACTCTGTCCTAAGAGCCGTGGGAGGCCAAGAGAGTGTCATTAACAAAGGCATTTCTGAAGATTTTGCTGACTGCCTTGTGGAAAATGGAGAAAGGGAGTGGATGTAGAAAAACCAGTTTCAGAGGGGAGCAGAGGAGATGGAGGGCTTGGGGATTTATGGGAAGTGGAGGGTGAGGGATAGGGGTTTTCATTGATGACAACCAGGTCTTTGGTGATGCTGAATGAGTGGTAATTTAAGGTGAGGCTCTTGGAAGACTTCTAGACTCTGAGTGTACTTACTGATGATCTCCTACATTCTTGGAATCTCTGTTTTATGTCCTAATGGGCCCAGGGCATAAAGCAGATACTGGTTAGAAATGCTCTGAACTATAGCCCAAATATTCCCTGGTGAAAGACTCTTAACAAAGTTGAGATCTTTTCATCCCCCCTTCCCCCACATCTGCATCTTTGCAGGCATCACGTGCCCCACGCCCACGTCTGTGGAACATGCAGACATCCGGGTCAAGAGTTACAATCTGAATTCCAGGGAGCGGTATACTTGTAACTTGGGCTTCAAGAGGAAAGCTGGAACTTCCAGCCTGACTGAGTGCGTGCTTAACACAACCACAAACGCTGCCCACTGGACATCTCCCAATCTCAAGTGCATCAGTAAGTAGTCTGTCCCTGCACCCTTGTGCTCCCTTGCTGAGTGGTACAGAGTGGGAAGCTAAATGGACCCATCTTGAGGAACCAAAGAGAGACCTGTGTTGAGGTCTGGGGTTAAACAAGCCACTGGGACTTTGAACAACAGCTCCCAGGGTTGGAAAATACAGAGGCTTTGGGGTCACACAATTCTGGGTTCAAATCCTCACTCGGCCGTATGCCATCTGTGAGCCTCTGGTTCCTCGTCTAGAAAACTGACCTGATGTCAACCTTATCGACTTTAGGAGGATGAAGTGAAACCTGTTCAATTCTATTGCCCTCACCACTTTGTTTTAAGATGGTGGTAGCAAGACTGGGACTACAGATAAGGTTATGTCTGGATGCAGTCTTGCTTCCAAGAGAGCTTTCTAGATTTCCCACAAGGAGACAGACTGCGGGGAAGTTGCTGTTGTACTTTCCCATTAGTGTCCCGTGCAGGAACCTGGGGCGGACCCACAGAGCAGACTCCCGTAGCTGAGTCACATGTGAACAGCAGCCAGCCAGCACTCAAGAACATGTGTGGGGGGCGAGCATAAGAATTGACTGTTTTTGTTAACCATCCACAACTGGATAACCATCCCAGAAGAAGGTGACCAGCCTTGAGATAGAAGCTACTCAGTGCTATTTCCACTTTAACTCTCTGTCTTCTTTATTCTAGAAAAACAAGGATCGACCCATGGTCTTCCAAGAGGGTTCTGAATTAACAAACCTTTATTGAGTACTTAATGTGTGTTCATTCAGCACACTAGATCCTTTCCCATGTAATATTTGTGAAAATTCTCAACTCCTTTCTGGGGGACAGAGAGAGAGGGGGTTATCCTATAGCAAACTTGCTCTGTTGCAGAGCTCCTTGAAGAGATAGCCTTTCTGATTGAATTTGTAGCCTTAGAGTACCTTTGTGTCTCCCTCTTCCTCCCCCTGAATGACAGTCATACAAACATCAGAAAAAAAGGCGAGGAGGATGGTCTTTCACAGGCTGCAGAGGACTCGAGCAGTTGAGGCCAGCATCCCTGGCGTCAGGTGGGACTGGTCCCTGGGCAACGATGGGTATGAGCAGGAACTCTGGGTGAGAACAGCAAGTGGATGTCCTGCTCTGTCCTATCCTGGTCACTGGAGCCTATCATACAGGGGCAAAAATAAGGGCTTTTCTGCCCCAGGAAAAGTTACTGTTCCTTCAAATCTCCATGTCCTTTGGGTGAACAGATCTGGATGGAGAAGAGTTGTAGGCTCTGAACATGGTGGGGGGAAAAAAGAGAGAGGGACAAGGGGAGATCAGGAGTCACAGAATTTTGGAACCCCAAAACAGCTGGAATCTTTAAGTATCACCCCAGTCCAAAGATTCCCAACCTTTTTACCATTATCACCTCTTTTCATGATTTTTCCCAACCTCTTGTATTTTAAATGATTTTCATTTCCACTAAACACATGGGAAAATTTATTTTCCCATACGGAAACCTGTAGCATAAAATTGAGCTGCTTGCATGCCAACCAGAAATAAATGTTTAACTAGTGCAGTCTTTTAGAAACGCGAGCAAAATAGTTGGCAGTCTGTCTGTGCATGGTGGGAAACATTGATTCTTGTTTATTTCCTGTGCCTCTAAACTATTCTAGGAAGCCTGCTTGATTGATTGGACTGATAGATTGATCAATTGATTACTCAATCCAATTCTGAAACCATCCCAGGTTCTACTCCCAGGATTATAAATGCCATGTGATTATCCTCTCTCTAGGAGATCCTTCCCTGTCTCACCAAATGCCAGTGTCACCCTCCACAGTAGTGCCAGCAGGGAGAACCCCAGAGCCAGAGAGCCCCACCCCATCTGGAAAAGGTAGGAATGTTGGAGACCATCCAGGTCCCTATAAATCCCTCAGATTCATGGACCACTGCTGGAGTTCCACTGCAAACTTATATGACAGAACAAAATTTGTTTATTAAAGTTAAGAATAAGAGTTTATGTTGGCTTATCAAGACTGCTTGATATTCAGGTTTCATGTGTGCGTAATTAATACTGGCTTAAAAATCCACTATTAATGTGTAAGATCTAATTTAATAGTGGACATTTATCCTTGTCAAGACCTGTGAAGGGTCTGAGATTTTACTTTATCTGCACGTTAGCCTGCCATTGTTTCATAGATGCCAGCAGAAGACACGAGATCCCCAGGTCAGAGACAAAGGGCTTTATCACCTGGCACAGCAAGCAGCACGGGCATTGGCATATTTGCATCAATCCCCCTTGTGACTGATTGCAATGCAAGCAGATGGAGGTCCAAATGGATGTCCGCATTATAAGAGCGGAATCCTGAGCTTAGGGAGTCTGATCTTTTACAACTGGCACTGAATAGGTCTGCCCTTTGCTCCAGAGGAAAGCACTGTCTCTGTCTTCCAAGGCGTCTGTTATGCCCAGAAACAGGCCCTGCTCACTGTTGTGCAGAAATGTGAGACCCATGGGGAATTGTTTCACAACGATTCTAAAAGCCTCAACAGATTAACTGTGATTGCTCTATTGCATGAAGCTACCAACGGTTAGTATTTCAGCTGAGTCTTAGGTAATCTTCTATCCCAATTCTCTCAGCACTGTCCCAGTGTTAGGAAAATATAAATCCTGGATGCTTGATACCTTGGAATAATCTGCCGTGTATCCTATGATACCCTGACTTTCCATTTAACTCTTATTTCTTGGTGGCACGCTATTCAGTTTATGACATATCCTGACCCTTCCCTCCTCCTTTCCCTCCAGGCACAGTCTTTGTTTCCAGGTACTGCACTCATTTGCACCTTCCCTAGAGGCTCATTTGCACCTTCCCTAGAGCAGTGGTTTTCAACCTTGAATACACGTTGAGATCCCCTTGGGACCCTAACTCGTATGGGAGCCATCTGGGAATCAGGCTTTTTTAATGCTCCCGAGGTGAGCTTTAGATAGCCAAGATAGATAACCAATTCTTGAGGAAGGGTGAAGAGGCTTAAAAAATGAAAAAAAAAAAAAAAGGCTCCTCCTAGTTAGTTGACTGCAAACTGAAAAAGGAGTAGTTGAGGTGCTGGCTAGATTGAAGTGCAGGGTAACTCCGAAATTCCTTTCATTTAAGGAATTCATTCATTAAGTCCCACCTCGTTCACCCAATTGATGCCAACCACCAGGTGACTTCTCCCAGCCCTACGTTCATGTCCCAAACCTTTAGTCAGGCTTGTCCGTAGCTGAAAGGAGCCACTGCAGCCACAGCCTCAGATGTGAGGGGCTGATCTGTGGCGCAGGGTGATGTGGCTCGGGCATCTGGATGTGGGTGCCCCGGGGTGCTGGCCACTCGGGTATGAACCTGTATGTGTAAGGGATTGAAGGACACGAGGACGTCTCACAGTATGTGCGGCTGGGAGAGTGTGGGAAAGCACCCACAAAAAAGTGCAGCCGGAGAGGCAAAGATGTTCTGCATCGCCTGCCCTTTGCTCCAGGACTGCATTTTCTAAGTACTGTGTTTATCACAATGGAAGAACCATTTTTCATGGAAAAAGAAGAGCAAAAAGCCCTGCCCCACCCTACAGTTCAGGGGTGGCCATCTGCCAGATTGGGGGAGGTGGAGGTAAGGAACCAGGGATCTCCCATCCTGAGATTGAAGCAAAATCAGGAAACTGTCCTCAAATATAAAGCTTCTGATAGGCCCAATCTCAGGCTTCCCCTTATTTCAAACTTTTGTGCAAAGATAGAAAACGAAATAAAACCAGAGTCTCAGATGTCTTTGGCTAATCAAGTTACATATGTTTTTGAGATCAGTCTTTTATGTGCTCATGCCATCTTCTCTTGTAAACAAGCCTGAATCTTCCCCGTCTTTGGGATCTTCTCCTTACATGTGCTGTGATAACTGCATGTTCTCTAGAGTTCTCTAAAGTTCCATGGCTATCACAGGTGGATGAAAATGCCCATTTTAGGGATTTTCCCAGAGAAAAGCTGTGGGAACAGATTTCTCGAGGAGGGCTAGACTCACTGGAGCAGGTCCTTAAAATCCACCTTCTTTGGGAGCTGAAAAAGAGATTCTATTCTAAATATTTCTGTTCCCCATGTCTTGGAATTCCCTACAGAGCCAGAAGCTTTCTCTCCCAAGTCAAACAGCACAGTGGGCACAGAGACAGCTTTGGCACCCGGCTCCAGGCTGACGCCGTCCAAGCCTCCTGCAGGTACCACAGGGATAGTCAGGAATGGGGCCTCCCATGCCCGGTTACAAACCACAGTAAAGACCTGGGAACAAACTCCCCCTGCCGCCCTCAGGATACCAGGTCAGCGCTAGCTTCGCATACTTTAGGAGAGGCTGGTGCCCATGTGCTGCCTTTGCGATCAAGGCTGATACCTAGAGCCAGACAACTTCATGGAATGATGCCATTTGATCGAAAGGCATGACTATCTTAGCAACCCTCTGCCTTCTGATCCCTGCCACAGCTCCGCCTGCCCTGGCCTCTATTTCCTGTGTTCCTCCGTGGCTGCCCAACTGGGACAGAAGAGCCAATACCCAGGGGAGACAGGGCTAACCTTGTCAACCTCCATGGAAGCAACACCAAGAACCTGCATAATATCTGCATCTTCCAAAAGAAATGGAGGAAGCTTTCTGCAATCTGCAAGCACAATCTATGGATGCAGGAGCTCTCCGTTATATGGAATTTCTGTGAAGTCATATCAGATTCTTAAATTTGGCCCAGCACTTAAATGAGGGACCATGCTTGTTCTTTGCGAAAACAAATTTGACTAAAACAAGCTGTGACTCTCCCAAGGTTTTAAGACAGGAGCCACACTGTCCAGAATTTCTCCTGCTTAATGAGAATTCAGTGCCTTTGAGGCTATAGCCATAACTGAGCTCTGATCTCTTTCCTACAGGAGCTCACCCATACAATTCCAGCGCGGTCACTGGTAAGTACTTTTCTTTGTCCTTGCAAGGGGGGAAATGAGGGTGACCACAGTTCCAGTTTGCTGTCCTGTTCTGGTTTATTCTTGCTTTCCCAGCATGATCACTAACAGCGTCCCTTTCACTCTCAGATAAGTTATCTCATCACCCTAGTTGTAGGATCCTTTATTTGACCTAACTGCTTATCTTAATATTGGTAGCTTTTGTCAGTCTGCTGATGCTGAAACCAGGGAATTGATACATCACAAAAAGAGCCTCCTCATTCAGCCATTCACAGATCTAAGCAAGCGCTAGGCTTCTGTCCAGGACCTCTTGGAAAACTTTGAGCGAGTGCCGCTGTCTTTATAATTATGCTGCTCTCCTGCCATGAACTGCATTCATCTTTCCAAGGCGTTAGCACATGTTCTTTACAGTGAAATTGTTCAAGCTTCTCCATAGATAAGGACTGTTTTCGCAGAAGATGCACCATACTAAGGCTAGGTGAGAAAGTACGACAATGTGGGAGTGAGGAAGGGGGAAAATGGAAAAAGTGTTTGCAAGAATGAAAGAAAAAGATGATGGGAAGAAAGGAGAGCTCTGAGAACAGAGAAGGGAACCTGGAAAAAAAAGGGAAATAAAGAAGCAGGGAGGAAGAAATGGGTGTAGTAAAAAAGAATCAAGTACTTTTATCTGATGAGCTTTATAAGGAATTTTTTAAAAAGCCTAACTTGGGCTATAATTTGATATTGTAAAAAATTATCTCTCTTTTCCATTGGTAAGTTTTCCTGCTAGAGAATGATTCATACTAATATGACATTTACTCTGCATTAAGTAGTGTCTGGAAAAAAACAAAACACAAGTGACTTTGGTTATTTTAGCAGTTAGTTGATTAGAATGGTTTAAAAATGATCACAACACAGACCAAATCAAGACACTTTGAGGAATATTTTTCCTGGAAAAACTATGGCATTTAATGACAAAAACATGGAAACAAAAATCATGATTTAAGAAAAGAACAATAAGCATACAGCCTAACATTTTTTCATGTCATATACTACATTAATTTTAAATTTTTTAATAATTACGTATTTTCCTATATAGTTTTAAAATTTATTGTTTATTTTTTTGAAGTGGTACTATTGCACATGGTTTAAAAATTAAATTACAAAAAGATATGAACAAAAAAATAAGCCCTATTTCAAACTCAAAATCCCCTTGCAGAAAGAAACCAACTCCTGTTTCTGTGAATCCTTGCAGAAAGAGTCAAAATGAAAATAAGAGGATAAATGATTGCTGTATATATAGGTGTTTTATTTTTACTGTTATGCACCATGTTTAGCTTCATTTAATGGCATATCTTAGAGATCCTTCTATATCAGTTTATAAAAACCACCTCATTCTTTTTAACAGCCATAAAGCCCCACTCCATTCTATGGATTTACCAGAATTTATTTAGCCAACTCTCTGTTTGGACATTTGGTTATTTCTTTTCTTTGGTTATATTACCATGATTAATTGAAAAATCATATCATTTTGCATATGTGCAAGTATATCTGTAGGATAAATTCTTTTGGGGGGCCATTTTGTCTATGTAGATGTTCAAAGAACTATTTCATTATAAGCAAAAATCTGACATACATTTTCTCTAGTTCATGGCTTCCACTTGATTAAAATGTAAAAACTCCCAAATTCTAAAACGTGATGTAGTAAACTAACTGAATATCTGCAATAGACAAAGATAGTTCTGTGCATGGAACTATGGAGATTCAGAGATTTTTTTTTAAAAAACCACTTTAAGTATTTCATTTTGTATGAATAAGATTTCTTTGCTTCAAGCTGCTAAAATATAAAGAAAAATATAGACCTGTTAACAGTTACTATAAGACAGAAAGCAAGCGTTATCAAAGAGATGGAAACAAGTTATATTTTGCTACACGTTATTTAAGTTTTGCTATGATAAGAACTAAACTAAAATTAAAAGCATGCTAGCTTTCTGATAACATTTACTGGTAGTGCCTTCAATGTACGCCACATTAAATCCTAACCAGCCTATGGCCCAAGAATACACCCCTGTCAGATTATAATTAGCCAAATGGTCCTAAATTGATACTACCAGTATCTGAATTTGTATCAATTTTTTTCTGAAATAAGTTATATAAATGATTATCACTGCTTTCAACAGTTGCTTTTTAAATGAGCAAATGAATAAACAAACTCAATCTACTGGCTTCAGTCTGCTTCCTGAGAACTGTGGAGTACAGTTGAAGGGCTGCAATGGCTGGCAGTTCAAGAAAGTGCAGCTTTGGGGAACCGTGGAAGAAGTTCCTGGTACTTATCCTGGCCCCTCCCTCATCCACTCTCTAGGAAGTTCAGAGCCAGCCAGAGCTTCCCTTGTGAGTCCCTCATTTGGTTTTGGCTGGGAAAAACTGACTGGAATCTCCTCTCCAGTGTGCCTCGCCTCTCAGGATTTGCCCTCCAGGAGAAGGTAGCTTGAGACAACAAAAGCAGTGTAAGAAACAGGTAAGGTGGATGGCTTGGGGCGAAAGCTCACCTGCTTCAAGTCCAGCAGTGGAACACCTGGGAGAGGGATAAGGTCTGTCTCCTGGGAAGTAGAGGCGCATTCAGACTCCTCAAATGGAAAATAAAAAGGCTGCTAGCAAGCACCATCCTGGGACAAGATGCGGGCTCAGAACACACAGGAGGCCCCTGCATACTGCATTCACTTTGGATGGACCTTCCTGATGGGAGTGCTGGCATCCAGGGAAATCTCCGTCACGTCACCAGCTGGTTATAAGCTCAAGAAACAGACGTCTCAGGGAATAAATTCCCAGACAACATTTTAAAATACTGAAGTGTACAGTATGCAACAAAAAATTACAAGACATGCAAAGAAACAGGAAATAATGGCCCTTCCAAAGGAAGAGAATAAAAACCAGAAAACATCCAGATCAGACTTTGGACATAATGGAAAAACACTTTTTAAAAATGATCTTCAGTATGCTCAAGGAGCTAAAGGGAAATACAGAGAAAGAACTAAAGGATATCAGGAAACCAGTGAATGAGCAATATGAGAATCTCAATAAAAAGATAGGGATTTTAAAACGGAACCAAACAGAATTACTGAAATTGAAAGCCTCCATAACTGAAACAAAAAATTCTCAGGAGAGTTTCAACAATAGACTGAAACTGGCAGAAGAAATAATCAGTGAACTCAAAAACAAGGCAATTGAAATGACTCAGGCTGAAGAGCAGAAAGGAAAAAGAATTATAAAAAATGAAAATAGCCTGAGACCCCTGGAACGCCAGCAGAGAAAGAGGCAGAAGGAATATTCAAATAAATAATGGCAGAAAACTTCCCAAACTTAGCAAAAGACTTGACTGTGCACACCCAAGAAGCCTGGAAAACACCAAACAGGATAACCCTGAATAAAAACATTCCTGGTATGTTAGTTTGCAAGCTGCTGGAATGTGATATACCAGAACTGGAATGGCTTTTAAAAGGGGGAATTTAATAAGTTACAGTTACAGTTAAAAGGAAGTGAAAGAGTCCAAATTAAGGCAACTAGGGAAAGGAACCTTAATTCAAGAAAGGCTGATGGGTCTGGAATACCTGTCAGCTGGGAAGTTGTGTGGCTGGCATCTGCTGGTCCATTGCTCCTGGGCTCACTTGCTTTCAGCCTCAGTTCCTGTAGGGGTTTCTCACTTTGCACCTCCAGGGCTGGCTTTCATCTCTTGGCTTCCCTTGGCTCTCTCCGGGTTCTGGCTTGCTTAACATCTCATGACAATATCTGCTGGGCTCCAGGCATCTCCAGATATCTGTATCTCTGTTCTCCAAGTGTTGGCACCTGTGTTAGCTCTGCTCTAAAGGTTCTGTTGGCTCTGAAGTTTCTGTCAGCTCTATTCTTTCTATCATTACTGTCTCTCTCCAAAATGTTTCCTCTTTTAAAGGAAACCAATCAACACCCACCTGGATTGGGTGGAGTCACATCTCTATCTAATCAAAGGTCACACCCACAATTGGGCACGTCACATCTCTGTGGCAATAATCTAATAAAAAAATTCCAACCTATGATATTGAATCAAGATTAAAGAAATGGCTGCCTGTTCTAGTTTGCTAGCTGCCAGAATGCACTATACCAGAAACAGAACGGCTTTTAAATAGGGAAATTCAATTAAGTTGCAAGTTCACAATTCTAAGGCAGAGAAAATGTCCCAATTAAAGCAAGTCTATAAAAAATTCCAAATTAATGCACCAACAAGAGGTTATCTTCACTCAAGAAAGGCCGATGAAGTTCAGAGTTTCTCTCTCAACTGGAAAGGCACATGGCGGACATGGTCAAGATTTCTCTCTTCAGTGTAAAGGCACATGGCGAACACAGCACCTGCTAACTTCCTCTCCAGGGCTCTTGCTTCATGAAGCTCCCCCAGGGGCGTTCTCCTACATCTCCAAAGGTCACTGGCTGGTGGACTGTCTCTCTCGGAATATTGTGGCTTTCTCTCCTGTTGTTCTGAAGCTTTCTCCAAAATGTTTCCTCTTTTAAAAGATTACAATAAACTGGTCAAGACCCACATGGAATGGGTTGAGTCACGTCTCCATCTAATCAAGGTTAATGCCCACAACTGGGCAAGTCACATCTCCATGGAGATAATCTAATCAAAAAGAATCCAACCTACGTTATTGAAAAGGGATTAGGAAGCAGTTGCTCCCACAAAATTGATTAGGATTAAAACATGGCTTTTCTAGGGTACATAAATCCTTTCAAACCAGCACACTGCCCTTTACAAGATTCAGTCAGAATTAAAACATGGCTTTTCTGGGATTCATGATACTTTCAAACTGGCACACCCAGAGTGTTGGTTTGAAGCTGTTATGTACCCCAGAAAGTGCCAAGCTCTTTTAATTCATTCCTGTGGATGCAGACCTATCGTGGGTGGGATCTTTTGGTTAAGTTATTTCAACTGATGTGACCAATCCCATTTGATGTTGATTTTTTTTTTTAGTTTCATATTATTAAAGTGTATTCATTTTACTTAAAATTTACATACAAAGGAATGCACATATCTTAAGTGTTGAGTTTTAATTAACATATATACCTATATAACACAAACCCCTATCAAATTATGAAATATGAATTTCACTAAAGAAGCCCATTCATTGCTATCCCAGACAATCTCCACCTCTACAAAGACAACCACTGCTCTTATGTTTTAACCACCATCAAAAACTTTTGCATGTTTTAGAACTTAATATTGGTGTAGTCATACAATAGGTACTCTACTATTGTATGCTTCTTTCACTCATCATAGGGATGTTTTATATATAAAACATTATTATAAGTTCATTATTTTTTACATTATTTAAAAAATATTCTTATTGAAATATCTTCATGCACGTATAGTTCATCCAAAGCATATAATCAGTGGCTCACAATATCACCACATAGTTGTGTATTCATCACTATGATCATTTTTAGAACATTTGCATCATTCCAAAAAAAATGAAAAAGTAAAAAAGCATACATTCCATACTCTTTTCCTCTCCCACACATTGACCACTTGTATTGCAATGAACTCAATTATTTTTACTCTTTATTGCCCCCTATTATTTATTTATTTATTTTCCTTATTTTTTAACTCATCTGTCCATACCCAGGATAAAGGCAACATCAGCCACAAGGTTTTCAAAATCACATGGTCACATTATAAAAGCTATATAGTTATACAATCGTCTTCAAGAATCAAGGCTACTAGCATACAGTTCAACACTTCCAGGTACTTTCCTCTAGCTACTCCAATACTCCATAAACTAAAAAAAAGTATACCAATATAATGCATATGAATAACCCCCAGGATAACCTCTCAACAATGTCTGAATCTCTTACCACTAACTTTATTTTGTCTCATTTCTCTCTTCCCCCTTTTGGTCATGAAAGCTTTCTCAATCCTGTTATGCTGGGGCCTGGCTCATTCCTGTGAATAATATCCTACATTTCCAGGGAAATTTACATCCCTGGAAATTATGTCCCACATAGAGGGGGAGAGCAGAGAATTCACCTGCCAAGTTGGCTTAGTGAGAATGGCCACATCTGAGCAACAAAAGAGGTTCTCTGGGGTGACTCTTAGGCATAATTATAAGTAGGCTTAGCTTCTTCTTTGCAGGAATAAGTTTCATAGGGGTGAACCTGAAAATCAAGGGTTTAGCCTTTCAAATTGGTTGTTTCCACTGCTTGTGAGAATATCAGGAATTCTCTGGATAAAAAAGTTGAATATTTCCTCCTTTCTCCCCAGCCCCCCAAGGGAACTTTGCAAGTACTTTTTTATTCTCTGCCCAGATTACCCTGGGATGTATCAGGGCATCACACTAACCTATGCAAACCAACAAGATCTCAGCCTCTAAGTTTCCATGTAATTATGGTATTTGTATAAACTGACCATACAAATTAAATCAGATAATGCGCTACCCAAAATATAAATTTTGCACCAAATAAACATCTTTCTTTGGTCTCACATAGAAGTTGAAATTTCAAAATATAGATCAAGGTGGATCTTAATACTTTTATTGGAATCCTTTATGAGAGGATAAAAGACAGGAAAAACCCACAGAACTCAGAGAGAAAAACTCAAAAGAAGTTTGGAAGCTCTTAGAGAGAGAGAAAAAAAACCTGGAGATGCTAAGAGAGGACCCACAGAATCTTAGAAGGGAGGCCACTGGAACCAGAAGCTAAAACCAACAACCAGAAGCAAAGGACCAACAGACACAGGTCTTGTGCCAGTTTGAAAGGATTATGTACTCTAGGAAAGCCATGTTTTAATCCTGATCCACTTGTGGAGGCAGCCATTTCTTTTAATCCCTATTCAGCACTGTAAATTGGAAAATTGATTAGATTATCCCCACAGAGCTGTGACTCATCCAATTGTGGGTATTAACCTTTGATTAGAGGGAGATGTGACTCCACCCATTTGAGGTGGGTCTTAATTAGTTTACTGGAATCCTTTAAAAGAGGAAACATTTTTTGGAACAAGCAGCACAGCCATGTGACAGCCGTGAGAACCCATGCAGTCAGAGACCTTTGGAGATGAAGAATAAAAATGCCCCTGGGGGAGTTTCATGAAACAAGAAGCCTGGAGAGAAAGCCAGCAGATGTTGCCATGTTCACCATGTGCCTTTCCAGTTGAGAGAGAAACCCTGAATTTCATTGTCTTTCTTGAGTGAAGGTAACCTCTCATTGGTGCCTTAATTTGGACATTTTTATAGGCTTGCTTTAATTTGGACCTTTTCATGGCCTTAGAACTGTAAACTTTCAACTTAATAAATTCCCCTTTTTAAAAGCTGTTCTGTTTCTGGTCTATTGTATTCTGGCAGCTAGCAAACTAGAACAGGCCTAATGCCTTGCTATCTGACAGAGGAATCCCAGATGACAGGAACCTGTCTTCAGAGATGTTATCATCTTGTTTTTGCCTTAATTGGGACATTTTCACAGGTTTTGAACTGTAAACATATAAACTAATAAATCCCCATTGAAAAAGCCAACCCATTTCTGAAATATTGCATTCTGGCAGCTTTAGCAAACCAAAGCACTCCATCACACGCTGATCATACTGATCAAATGCAAAGTAAAAGGAGAGATTTCTGAAAGCTGCAAGAGAAAAGCAATGTGTTATGTTGAGGAAGTCCCAAATATGTAAAGTGCTGATTTCTCATCAATAGCAATGGAAACAAGAAGGTGCTGGGTAGAAATACTGTAAGTGTTGAAAGAAAACAATTGCCAACCAATAATTTTCTGTCTGGTGATACTTCCTTTAAAAAATGAGAAGAGATTAAGACATTCCAAGATAAACCAAAGTTGAAAGAGTTCATCACCACTAGACCTTCTCTACAAACAATGCTAAAGGGAGTTCTTCAGACTGAAAGAGAAAGAACTACACAGTTGTTCAAAGTGGCATTAAGAAACACAGGACTCTGGTAAAGGTAACCATTTGGATAATGTCATGGTTAAGTCCGTGTGTCAACGCGGCCGTGTGTCAACGCGGCCGTGTGTCAACGCGGCCAAGTGTTTGTCTGGTTGGTCAAGTGCTGGCCTGTCTGTTGCTATGAGAACATTTCATAGAATTAAATCATGATCGCACTGACTGCATCCATAGCTGATTCCATTTATAATCAGCCAAGGGGAGTGTCTTCTGCAATGAATGATGCTTAATCTAATCACTGGAAGCCTTTTAAGGAGGATTCAGAAGAGACAGGCTCTCTTCATGCTTCAGCCAGTGAGATTCCCCTGTGGAGTTCATCCAGACCCTCCATCAGAGTCATCACTACACAGCCTGCCCTATGGATTTTGGACTCTATGTTCCCATGGTTACAGGAGACACCTCTATACATTTTATGTCTACAGATATTTCCTGCTGATTCTGTTTCTCTAGAGAACCCTGACTAATACAGATAATTATAAATGTTCGACATACGATATACAATGATATAATTTGTAACAAATTCAAAACAGTTGGGGAACAGAGTAGTATAAAACAGTATATGTGTACACTATTGAAGTGAAATTGGTATCAAATAAATTAAGATTACTATATATTTCTGATGTTAAATTTTAACCCCATCATAACCACAAGGAAAATATATGAAAAGTATATCCAGATAGAAATGAGAATAATTCAATATGGTACAGTACAAAAAACTCAAGTGACTATGGAAGTAAGCATTAACAGAAGAATTGAGGACAAAAAAGTTATAAGATATTAAAGATCAAAGAGAAAAGTGGCAGAAGAAAGTCCTGCATTATCAGTAGAGACTTTAAATCTAAAGAGATTAAACCCTCTAGTCAAAGGCACAGATTGCAATAATTAAAATAAAAAAAAAAGTATGACCCAACTCTAAGCTGTGTACAAGAGATGTACCTTAAGTTCAAAGACATTGTAAGTGAAAGAATGGAAAAAATATACAAGTTGTAACCAAAAGAGGACTGGGGTAGCTATACTAGTATCAGATAATAATATCAAGTCAGTTACAAGAGTCAAAGATGGCCATTATATACTGATAAAGGGGTCAGTTCAATAAAAAGACTTAATTATAAATACATATGTACCTCACAACAGAGCCCCAAAATATAAGAACCAAATATGGGCAGATCTGAAGGGAGAAATTGACAGTTCTACATTAATAGGCAGGATATTTCAATATACCATTTCAATAATGAACAGAACATCAAGACGGAAGCAATGCAGACAAGAAGGCAATGGGTAGACATACTTGAAGTGCTGAAAGGAAACAAGGAAATTCATGACTTGAATGATGCTCTAAACCAACAAGACCTAACAAGCATATGTAGAACACTTCATCCAAGAAAAAGAGAATGCACATTCTTCTTGAGTGCATTTGGGTCATTCTTCAGAACTGACCATATCTTAAGTCATAAAACAAGGCTCAATAAATTAAAAAATATTAAAATCATACAATGTTTCTTCTCTGATCAAAATGGAATGAAGCTAGAAATCAGTAACAGAGCTGGAAATGGAAAATACACAAATATGTGGAAATTAAATAAGTACCAACAACCAATGGATTAAAGAGGAAGACCTAGGGAAAAAAGAGCAGAAGGCGAAAAGTGAATGGAAGGAAGGAAATAACTAAGATTAGAGAGGAGAGAAATGAGTTAGAGAATAAAAAGACAATAGAGGAATCAACAAAACCAGAAGTTGGTTCTTTGAAAAAAATCAATAAAATCGACAAACCTTTACTTAGATTGATGAAGAAAAGAAGAGAGAGGACACAAATGACTAAAATCAGAAATGGAAAAGGCGACATTACTACTGACCCCATTGAAACTAAAAGGTCCATAAAAAGATACTATCTACAACTGTGTGCCAACAAATTAGATAACCTAGATGAAACAGACAAATTCCTACTAACACGTAAGCAACCTACACTGACTCAAAGAGAAATAGAAGACCTCAACAAACCAGTAACTAGTAAAGAGAGTGAATCAGTAATCAAAAATCCCCTACAAGGAAAAGCCCAGGACCAGATGACTTCCCACATGAATTTTACCAAACATTCAAAAGAAAAATTAACACCAGTCATGCTTAAACTCTTCCAAAAAATTGAAGAGAATGGGGTCCCCAAATTCATTCTACAAGGCCAACATCATCTGCTTTCCAAAATCAAATAAAGACAAAAAGAAAAGAAAATTTCAGACCAATATCTCTTATGAATATAAATGCAAAAATCCTCAACGGAATACTAGCCAACTGAATCCAACAGCGCATTAAAAGAATTACACACCATGATTAAGTGGGATTTACCCACTTAATTTTATGTTGAATCAAGGGTGATTCAACATAAAAAAACCATTTAATGTAATACATAGCTTTAATAGAATGAAAGAAAAAAACACATAATCACTTCAATTGATGCAGAAAGATATCTGACAAAATCCAGCACCCTTCTTGATAAAAACACTTAGAAAACTAGGAATAGAAGGAAACTTCCTCAATATGATAAAGGGCATATATGAAAAATCCACAGCTAACATCATACGGAATGGTGAAAACTGAAAGTTTTCCCTCTAAGATCCAAACAAGGATGATCACTGTCACTACTGTTATTCAACATTGTACCAGAAGTTCTAGTCAGAACAATTAGGTAAGAAAAAGAAATAAAAAACATCTAAATTAGAGAGGAAGAAGTCATACTTTCTGTTTTTGCAGATGGCATGATCCTATATTACAGAAAATCCTGAAGAATCCACAACGAAGCTACTAAAACTAATAAACAAATTCAGTAAAATGTTGGGGTTCAAGATCAATACCCAAGCATCAGTTGAGTTTCTATACACTAGCAAGGAACAATCAGAAGAAGAAATCAAGAAAACATTCCAGTTACCATAATGACTAAAAGAATAAATATCCACGAATAAATCTAACCAAGAATGTAAAGGACTTATACACAGAAAATCACAAAACAGTGCTAAAACAAATCAAAGAAGACCTAAATAAATGGAATGACATTCTGTGTTCATGGACTGGAAGACTAAATATTGTTAAGATATCAGTTAGTTCTACCCAAGGTAATTTATAGACCCATCACAATCCCAATCAAAATTCCAGCAACCTTCTTTGCAAAAATGGTAAAGCCAGGGTGGTGCGACGATTGCTCAGTGGCAGACTTCTTGCCTGCCATGCCGGAGACCTAGGTTCAACTCCTGGGGCCTGCCCATGGGAAAACACACACGCACACATAAATATATAAATATATATATATTTATTTATTAGAAATGGAAAAGCCAGTTATCAAATTTATATGGAAGGGTAAGGGCCTCCGAATAGTCAAAACCATCTTGAAAAAGAAGAAAAAGTTGAAGGACTCACATTTTCCAATCTCAATCTTAAAACTTACTACAAAGCCACAGTAACCAAAACAGCATGGTACTAGCACGGGACAGACATATAGACTACTGGAATCAGATTGAGAGCTCAGAAATCAATTCCCATATTTATGGCCAACTGATTTTCGACAAAGGGGCAAAGACCACTCATTTGAGAAAGAATAGTCTTTCAGCAAATAGTGCAGGGAAAACTGGATCTCCATTTGCAAAAAGTGAAGGTGGAACTCTACCTCACGCTATATATATAAAAAATCAACTCAAAATGGATCAAAGGCTTAAATATAAGAGCCAGGACTATAAGAATCCTTGAAGAAAACATAGGGAAGCAACTTCAGGATCTTGTGTTAGGCAGTGGTTTCTTACACTTTACACCTAAAGCACAAGCAACAGAAGAAAACATAGATAAAAATTATCAAAATTAAAACTTTTATGCATTAAAGGACTTTATCATGAGAATAAAATGACAGTTCACATAACAGGAGAAAATATTTGGAAACAACACATCTGATAAGGGTTTCAATTTAACCACCAAAGACAATCCAATTTTTAAAATGGGCAAAAGACTTGAATGGACATTTCTACAAAGAGGATATACAAATCAAGAGAAAGCACATTAAGAGATGTTCAAAATGATTAGCCATTAGGGAAATGCAAATCAATACCACAAGATACTATTTCACTCTGCTAGAATTGCTACTGTTTAAAAAGCAGAAAATTACAAATGTTGGAGAGTATGTGGAGAAATAGGAGCACTCATTATTGCTGATAGGAATGAAAAATACTGCAGCCACTATGGAAGACAGTTTGGCAGTTCCTCAGAAAGAATTGAATGCAGGGACTTGAACAAATATTTGCACACTGATGTTCATAGCAGTATTATTCACAATTGCCCAAACATGGAAGCAACCCAAGTATCCATCAGCTAATGAGAGGATGAACAAAATATGGTATATACACACAATAGAATATTATTGAGCCATTAAAAAATATGAAGTTCTGATACATGCGACGTGAATGAACCTTGAAGATGCCCTGTTGTGTGAAATAAGCCAGACACAAAAGGACAAATATTGTATGATCTGATAGGAAATAATTAGAATATGCAAATTCATACAATCAGAATCTAGAATATAGGTTACCAAGGGATGGGGTGGGAGTAAAGAATAGGGAGTTAAGGCTTTAAATATACAGAGTTCTTAGTAGGGACAATGGAAAGCGGTTTTGGTAATGGATGGTGGTGATGGTAGCACAACATTGTAATGTAATTAACAGCACTGAATTATACATTTGAATGTGGTTAAAAGGGGAAATTTTAAGTTATATATGGTACTTGAATAAGAATGTTTTAAAAAATTCCATGGAACTGCACAACAGCAAACCCTAAGTTAAACCATTGACTGTATTGAATAGTACAATTATAAAAATGTTCTTTCATGAACTGTAACAAATGTTCCACACTGATGCAAGGTGTTAATAATAGATGGTACATGGGAACACTGTATTTTATGCATGCTTATTCTGTACACCCAAAACTTTTCTAATTATATATATATGTACACACACACATACACACACACTGGCTCATTTGGCAGCCTTATTTTAACAATAACTATTTATTCCAATATCTAGCTGTTTCTTTTTTTTAATATTTTAAATTTAGAAATCTTTGTACAGACACAGTCCATACATGGTGTACAATCAGTGGCTCACGCTATCATCACATAGTTGTATATTCATCACCATGATCCTTTTTAGAACAGTCACATCACTCCAAAAGAAAAAAAAAAGAAAAAGAAAAAACTCATACATCCCATACTCCTAACCCCACCCTCTCATTGACCACCAGTATTTCATTCTACCTAATTTTTTACCCTCTATCCCCTTCCCCCATTATTTATTTTTTAGCCTTATTTTTTACTCATCTGTCCATACCTAGGTAAAAGGAGCATCAGACACAAGGATTTCACAATCACAATCACATTATAAAAGCTATATAGTTATACAGTCACCTTCAAGAATCAAGGCTCCTGGAACTCAGCTCAACAGTTTCAGATACTTCCCTCCAGCCACCTCAATACACCATAAACTAAAAAGGGATCTCTGTATAATGCATAAGAATAACCTCCAGGATAACCTCTCAACTCTGTTTGAAATCTCTCAGCCACTGAAACTTTATTTTGTTTCATTTCTATTCTTTCCCTTTTGGGTCAAGAAGGCTTTCTCAATCCCATAATACTAGGTCCTGGCTCATTCTGGTAGTTCTGTCCCACGTGGCTAGGGAGATTTATACCCCTAGAGTCATGTCCCATGTAGTGGGGGAGAGCAGTGAGTTCACCTGCCGAGTTGACTTAGAGAGAGAGGCCACATCTGAGCAACAGAAGAGGTTCTCTGGGGGTGATTCTTAGATCTAATTTTAAGTAGGCTTAATTTCTCCTTTGCAGGAATAAGTTTCATAGGGGTGAGCCCCAAGATCGAGGGCTCAGCCTATTGATTTGGTTGTCCCCACTGCTTGCAAGATATCAGGAATTCCCCAAATGGGGAAGTTGGATTTTTCCTCCTTTCTATCTAGTCCCCCAAGGGGACTTTGCAAATACTTTTTTATTCACTGCCCAAATTACTCTGGAATATATTACAGCATCACAGTAACCTGTTCAAACCAACGAGATCTCACACCCTATCCAAGAGTCCATGTACTTATCTAACAATACATCTTAATTATCAACCCACCATTGTCAGAGATGTATCCTGGTATTACATTAAGCTATACAGAATTATAAGGCCTCATTCCCATTCTGGACTCCGGGAGTTTGGGTTGTTTAAATGAGCTATCTGTGATTTAGATTGTTTGTAACAGAAAATTTGGTATCTAGACATAATAAACCTCTGTTTTTGGTCTCATACAATAGGTGAAAGTCTAGAGTACACACCATCATCTTTTACCCTGTATTCTGATTTATATTAGTCCCAGCCACATTCATTCCACTATTAACTCTAATTGAGGCCTGATCTCTTTTTTGGTTACTTTAACTATTATTGTATATAGCTATGCTAACTTTCAGGGCTACAGCACTCCATTTCTGGTTCTTAGGTGACACAGAGTTACTCAAAGTTCCAGGGAAATACCAGCTGATACACATATAGTTCAGTGTCTCAGAATATAGAAATACACTTACAACTTAAGACCAAGTGTGGTTGCTATAAGGGCTTACAATCTAGGCTCCAATTGTTTTACAAGTATTTTATTAAAGACACCTTAGCATGTTTGTTCTTTTGTTTCTGCCTTATTTCGCACAACACATTGTCCCCGTGGTTCAGTCAGTTCATTGTGTGCCTCTAGACGTCCTTCCTTTTAGTAGCCGCCCCATATTTCATCATATAAATGTATCACAGCTCACCATTCTTAGTCATTGTATCCTTTGGCTCCCTCCATCTATTAGGCATCATGGATAATGTCCAAAATAAACAAAGTATATCTTACAGTACTTGTAAGATACTTACAAGTATTTTACTTGTAAATGAAGTACAAAGTACACTTGGTTGTACAATCAGCAGCACTCATATGCTATATATACATACACACATATATGCACAAACACACACATGTATAAAATCTACCTATTACTTACATGTTCACTAATCCAACAAATATTTATTGGACTCTCATTATGTATGTTAATTTATGTGTTTGTTTGCATAAAGTCATAAAAAATTTAAATGTCTTTAGTAAGCCATTTCCACTCCCAGTATTTTATTACCAAACAGCAGTGTTTCAAATATCCATCAGATGAGTGATCTTCCTGAGTCTTTTTAGGTTCTGCTATATGCATTCTCATGCTTTCTCTTCCTATCTTCTCATCACAAATATCATCCATCCTTGGTTAAATGGGATCATGTTATTTATCAAATGGGAGAATCATCCCAATTGGGGACATAAAATTCTCTGGATTAGGGTCCAGCAGAAAAGCCTCCTCTCTCCAGGGCTCGTCCCCTTTCCCCACTTGTGTGATGAGTTGTGGTTTGGAAAATGCATTCCCAGAGAGGCCAGAAGGCTGTCCTTCGCCAGCATTACCTCCCTGTACAATAACCTTTGGCCAGGACTCAACAAACTCCACTCTTTAAGGGTGAAATCCACACTACATCCCTGAATGCCACTAATGCCTTGTTGCTGGTTGTGAGAGGCCCCAGGTCATATTCCTGATGGCTCAAGTGCTGTTTCTGGAAACGAGTCATATCTCAGAGGCAGATCAGGAAGAGGAAGGCCAGCCACCAGGTGCCAATCTAGCCGATTCTTAACTAGGATATTCTTGAAGGCTCCGGATTATAAAATAAAAGTCTAGAATGTTGCTCCCAACAATATTTACGCTGTCATATTCCTTTTGTTCACTAGGAGAGAAGAGTTTATTTTTCAGAATGCATTTATGCCTCTAGTCTTTCACATCCCGAAATAAATTGCTGTAGTCAGTAGCTCAGCTTTTACCCAGAGCTGTGTCTGTTCATTTAAAATCCATTTTGCCAGCTTTGGTCTAAACTGCAGTGAATGCTGATTTCTCCTCAAAAGGCTGTCACTCTAAATTCACTTCAACTTAATGGAATTTAAAACACTTCATTCAATCAATTAAGTTTTTGTTGAGTACCTACTCTGAAGCCAGCATTTATGTACTTCATATGGTAAGAGATAGAAAAAGAAGCCACTGCCCACGAAGAATGAACTGCTATTCCTACTTCACAGCTGCTGTCATCGGATGCCAGTACACAGCCCTTCTGGCCATGGGGATGTCAGGATTACCGCTCCTTCAGTGCCCTAGTTCGGCCGGGCACTGCTAAGGAGTGAATAGTCCTTACATAGAAAACTTTTCTGATCCTATGCTACCACTCGCTAGGTGTGTTTCGGAAATGCTTGTGTGTTAGATTTAGATTCTCTTCGTTCTTACTCAGAGTAAATCATGATGCACAGTTCTGTCCACAAGCCTCTGAGTAGGAAAGTATTGGTCTTAATCTCCTTGGAGCTAAGTTCTCTTAGGGGAATGGCTATATAAGGACATTTTCATCATTCCTACCAAATTCTGGCCATCTACGCATTAACTGCTTTCTCTGTCTTAGAGCAAATATGCACTGTAAGCCGGGTAGGGGAAGCAACTAGCCTTTCTGCACTCTGTAGGATAAGCACTTCTTTCTTCCCCCCTCTCCAAACCTTTCCTCCCTCCTCTCTTCTCCTTGTCATCAGTTCCCTTTATTTTCCTTTTTCTCCAATTCACACACCCCCTGGGAAACACAAAAGGTGGCGAGCTGGCAGTTGGTAAGTTAATTCTTTGTCCTAATGCATCTAGTTTCAATTTCTTTACTAGGTTTGCTATCTAAGGGTCTGGGTTTAAATCACGAATTCAAATGGTTGTGCTTGGTCAGTGCTCAGGAGCCCTCTTCTCTTGAGGGTTTTTCAAGTGTGCAGTTTTTATTCTCATCGAAAAGAAATAGGAAGAAGCATTGTGAAAGTAAAACTAAAGTTTACATCCACTTGCCTTTTCCCATAAATTTCCCCGTCTACAGTAAATGCCATGCCAAGCTTATTAGCCAAAAATAAGAAGAAATATTTTACCATAAGGAGCAACAGCTTTGTTAAAAACAATACTTCTTTTTTTAGTCCTAATGGTAATTGATATAAATCTGAAAACACAAAACATCTTTCATTCCTATCCCGTGTTTTGTTACTTCTTTTGGAACAACTTTTCTGTGTTTACTTTTATTTAGGAGTTGTTTAGTTTTGGTAACATTATTGTTCTAATATTATTGTTCTAATTACATATCAATGCATAGCTTTAAGGAAAAAAACAAACATTTTTTTTAACGTAATAAAGATTAAGTCTATTTTCATCATTACTTAACACTTTGGTATATATTCTTCAAGACTTTTTTCCTTGTATATGGCTACACACATAGCTTTTTGGAGATTATTTTTGGTTATTTTTCTTTCAACCAGCTTTTTTCCCTGAAGATATTGTGGACTTCTTTCCATGTCAATAAATATAGATCTGCTTTATAAGTTTTAAAACTGAACAGTATCCCATTTTTATGAGTGTACTACAATTTAATCAATTTCTATTAATAAGAGATTTAAGTTAACATTTTAAACTTATTTTAAACAATACTTCAATGGGTAGTCCTGTCTATATTCCTTTGTTCATCCATTTCTATTTACTTCAGATAACTAGAAGTGGAAAGAGTCAAAAGGCATGCTCTTCTCCTAAGGCTTTTGATATATTTGCCAGTTGCACTTGAGAAAGATTGTACAATTTACATTACTACACAACAGAGAATCTGATTGTTTCCCACATCCTTATAGTTAGCTGTTTTTCAGCAGAGTTCTGTTTGAGTGATTTATCCTCGTATACAAGGTTATGTACTGCGTGTGTTCCGTTTGTGCAGGCAAAGGTCCTTGAAGCTCTGGCAGTCCGTGAACATGCATGAGTCAGAGTCCACAGTGAACCTCCTGCTTCTCCAGCTGTTCTGAATTGTCATCTTGCCCACAGGACAGCTGGGTGATTTCTGTAGGGATATTTCACAATATTAAGGCATCCTGGCCAAATCTGCTTGGATCATCTTAATGATGAAAGTGTTCTTTTAAAAAGTTATGTTCACGCCGCCTCATGCTAAGCCCCTTGCTTCCTTATGAAGACCCCACTCTTCCTGTCCTGTATAATACATCTCAGATGCAGCCACAGCTGCCGGCCTTCCACCCAAGTCCTCCTCTATAATAGAATACTACGTAGAATAGTGTTCTATAATAGAATGATTCCTTTCTATTTTTCTTTTCTATGGTCAGTACCTTGTTCTTTTGAACACTTCTTATTTCTCCTAGTCACTCTTTCTCTGCCATTAAAAGTTGCAATTAAAAAAACAACAATGATGAAATTGTAAGGAAATGACACCAAATGCTGTTGTTTACAAATTATAATGCTGTGAGGTTGAAGAAAGGGGGATGTTATGCCAGGGAATGACTGAGGAGGAGCTACTCCCCATCTGTTTTCTCAGCTATGGGCTTAACAGCAGGTCTTCCTTCTCCTGAAGTCCTGGCCTCTTCTTCCTCATTATACTTCCATCCTGCCACCCCACCTTCAGCTCTTTGAGGCTCTTACTCTCCTGCTGATCTACTCCCACCACCTTGCTGGAGAAAGACAAGGATTAGGAGCAGGGGATATAGGGGGAAATAAATGGGGACAGGCTGAACTGGCCATGTTTGCAGGAGAGGGTCTTTTTGCCCAGATGTAGAAGAGATCACATTCTGTGAACCCTTAAGAAATGTCAATGACCAGTAAACTGGTTGGGAAAGCTTGGAGCCTCCTGCCAGGAATGTGAACTGTGAAGGGCTTTTGGGTTCTTAGAAACAGATAAGTTACTGGACTTTTAGCAAGATACCACCTTAGTTCTGTTCTTTTACAGTGGCAGTCTCCACATCTACCATATTTGTCATCCTGCTTGCGGGAATATGTGTGGCATTTGTTTGGGCACGTTACAATAAAGCCAGGTGAGTAACACAGGAGAATCACACTGCCGGCAGAGAGTTAGTTACATTATGATTCCCGGTATGCCCTCTCAAAGAAAGAAGTCCTTTCCTCGCCATAGATCCTAACACCCACCTCCTTCTCTACCAACCAGAAGAAATGTCAGCCAAGCAGTCAGAGGCAGCCCAAGATAGAAACTTCACTGCCCAAATCCATTCTCAGACCGCCAGTCCGAAATGGAGGTCACAAGAGCCTGGCTCTGGAAAGTCGGCCAACTGAGCAAGAGCCAGTTCAGAAAGAAATGATATGCCAATTGACCAGTTTGATGACTATGCAGTTTGGTCAGTTCTCCTTATGATGCACCTCTGAATGTATTCTTGATTAAATCTGGTTATATTTTTCTTGTAAATGTATTTATTCATGGCAGCCTTAATTTTGTATTTCTAATAATCAAAATTCTATATTTGTGAACAAGATTATTTCTACCACTTCCTGAAATATCCATTTTTAAAAAATTTTTCTAATCATTAGGCATTTTTACCATTCTTCAATTAAAGCCTCTCATGGCATATTTGCCTTAATTTATACTATCAATAGTAACCAGTATTTCAGCATTCCATATTGATGTGGTTGCTCTGGCTCTTTCCTTAGCATCAAATGGGTATCAGATTGGTTGAAAGCAAGCTCTTAATTACTAGTTATAAAATGTTCTTTTCTAAATTTTATGTTCATATCAATGTGAAAATTAAGCCACATTTTGCACTTCACTTTGACCAAATTAACATTCCATGGAATACTTCTGTCAAGCCAGAATGAAAGCCAGTCATCTAAACCTTCACACAAATCTTCAAAAGCTGTTAATACCATTACAACCAATAAGAAATGCTATAAACTTCAAAAATAGTTGAAAATAGTCAAGAAAACAAAAAGTTAAGGGTTGACATATGTGCTGGTTTGAAACTACTATGTACTCTAGAAAAGCTATATTTTAATTCTGATCCAATCTTGTGGGGCCAGACCTATTGTTTAGGGTGGGAAATTTTTGATTGGATTGTTTCCATGGAGATGTGACACACCCATTTGTGGTTGTGACCTTTTGGTTAGATTACTTCCATAGAGATGTGGCAAAACCAATTGTAGGTGTGGCCTTTTGATTAGATGGAGATGTGACTCCATCCATTCAAGGTGGGTCTTGATTAGTTTGCTAGAGTCCTTTAAAAGGGGAAACATTTTGGAGAAACCTTGGTGCAGATGCCTGGAGAGCAGCTGCTTCAGAACTGACCGAGAAACCCTGAATGTCATTGGCCGTTTTTTGAGTCAGGGTATCTTTACCTGGATGCCTTAGTTTGGACATTTTTTTACCCTTAGAACTGTAAACTTGCAACTTAATAAATTCCCTTTTTAAAAGCCATTCCATTTCTGGTATATTGCATTCTGGAAGCTTTAGCAAACCAATACAATATCTTATTTGAAAATTTTTCAAAATAATCATGAAAATGTTAAAATGTTGACAAAACAGAAAATGACTTTTAAAAGGATTTTCAAAGTATCATTGTAATGGAAAAATTTCCGCATAAAATGGTGAATTCTTAGAAGATTATAATGACAATATAATATATTTTTAACATAGTCAAAAATATATTCTTTGAGTCTATTTACTCATTATAGTTAAAAGAATATATTCATTGACTGTTTAAGAATAATCCATTAAAAGTACATTCTTAGGGTGCACAAGTAGTTCAGTGGGAAACTCTCACCTGCCATGCAGGAGATCTGGGTTCAAGTCCCGGTCCATGCACCGCATCCCCCAAAAAATACGTGAACAAAATTCCCTATGATACATATATGTCACATTTCTGCCTCTGTGTGTGTGTGTGTGTATATATATAGATATTGAAATACATATATGTAGGGAGACACATTATTTTAAAAATTACATTCTTGAAGAGAATTGGTAAACTTGGTATATACATCCATAAGAGAAAAATATCAATATTCATTGACTATATTAAATAAATATCCATGAATATATCCTAAGAAGAATTGGTAAATTTGATAAGTATGATTACTCGGTCATTAGGTGAATTTCCATAAACTGATTTTTTGCAAATTACTTATTAGGTAGATTTGCCAATCAACAAATTTGCGTCTAGCAAATTGATTTTTGGTGAATTGCCCTAGAGGCCTGATTTATAGTTTAGCTCTCACTCCAAAGAGCTCAAAGTGCTTACCTTAAAGGTAGTAGGTCAGATTATATAATTCCTGGAAGAAAGTGCTCACACAAATATTCAGGGTCTAAGAATATTCAAGTAGTTCAATGACAGGTAGGCAAAAAAATATGAACAAAATGTTCCACTTCCACCTACTCTTGGTTATTCAGGGTCTGATTCATGTATTTGTTTATTTCTTAGTAAGTGCCAGGAATTGTTTTAAAAGCTTTATAAATATTAAAACCATTTTATGCAGGTTATCAAGCCTGGCTTAGCATGGCTCCTGGTTACTCTTTCTTTTTCCCGCTGCCTACCATCTGAACTGTTTTTCAGTAGTGGATTGGTAAAGTGGGAGTGGATGGGGTGAGTTGCTCCAAAATCATTTGGAAATCTGTGTGGATGGGAAACATGAAAATACCAAAATAGGATTGAAATGTTTTGTAGTTTATGTAGTCTAGGCTTCTCCATTTTTGCCTGCTCTGAGGTGAAAGCATGTTAATGATTCTTAAGGGTAGGAGCCCTCCTGCTGATGTGAGCCACACAGTGCTGAGCATGTGTGTTCAGTAATAAATGTCTACTTCCTTGATTTGGGGTCAACTCTCTCATGACTCTTTTAAAAACCTGTGAATTATCTGGTTTGCAGGTCACCTTCGCAAACACCCAGGATTGAAATGGAAGATACACCAATGACTGGGGGAACTGGCAGCGAAGAGGAAGATTTAGAGAACTACCCAAGTAACCTCTGAAACTCCAGAAGAAAACCAAGCCAACTCTTCTTTAGCAGAAGAGGCCCTGCAGAATGCTCAAGGCGTTAGGCACCAGGAAAAAGCCCACCAGAATAATGTCACCCCTTGTTTTGAGTACTATGTTAATTGTTTCATTAGCTGTGCCCAGCTCAGGCATCCCCTGTTTTGAGTATGGATGCACTCTGCCAGACTGTTATGCTGTGCCTCCGGTCCAGGGGCCTGGCTCCCAGAGTCAGAGCAGCTGAAGCTTTCTGGGGAGAGGTTGAAGGTGTCAGGTCTTCTTCATCAGGATTTTTATTTCATTATGACATTTACTCAGGACAGCTTATCAACTTGGTTCTTTATTCTGCCCCTCATCCTGACTTGTAGGTGACAGAGTAAAAATGTATTCCCGAGGCTCTGAGTTAACTGTAGGCTCCTCCTGGCTTGGACATTGTCTACAAGGATGACGCCAGCATTTTCAGCTCCTAAAGACTGTTTCCAGTTGCACATTCTGCAATGCATTGAAAGAAAGCACTGAACTGGCAGAAGAGAAACTATGCACAGTGAATCCTTTCTAAATTTAAGGATTCAGAAAGAATATGCATTTATATTTATACTTCCTTCTCTATTGTATCTACATATGGTTTATATTTTGAAATTGCACCTTGTATAAATAAATTAAAATGTCTATTTTTCAATACAAAAAATATTATGTACTAGAAGAATCATGAGAAATTTATCACAAAGAAAAAAAAAGAGGAAAGAGCAGAAATGCAGTGTCCAAAATGATTGAGCTCAGCTTTTCTTCCTAAGAGGAGATAAAAATCCTGTCAAAAACTGGATCTGATGGCAGATTGAAAAGAATTTCCATGTGGAGAGAAGCAGTGTGACCAAATATAGACAGTGACAGGCTCTGACCCAGGCATGCCTGAGTTTTTGGTGGGTATTTACTAGCACACACACCATCTCTTCCTTTCCCTCCACTGTTCTCTCTTGCATGTTCTTTGCAGTTTTTGATATTTATTTATAAAATCATGACCTAATCCCTCTTCCTCATTTATATATGAGAAAAATGAGCCTAGAGAAGTTGACATGCCCAGGCCACATGGCTAGTTGTGTCAGAGCTGAACAGAATTGGGGTGGAAAGAGGACGTTGAGGAGTAGGAGAGATGCAATCATGACTATAAGCCAGCTACCAACCACCCCCACATGTAACCAGGGGTCCCACCAAAACATCTGGGAAGTGAGGTATGGTCACTGTGACCAATCACATGCCACCAGCTCTCAGAGTTCCATTTCTTACTCTGCAGGTCATCAAAAAAGATGGTGGCAGGTGGTGTGATGGTAGCTCAATGGCAGAAGTCTCGCCTACCATGCCAGAGACCCGGGTTCAAATCCCAATGCTGCCCATGCCAAAAAAAAGATGACTGCAACATAATGAGTAGCAATTAAATTCGTTGGTATTAGGAACTTTTGGAGCCACACCATTTTCACTATTTGCAATATCTTTTTCAATAAATAGAAAAACTCATTTCTAACACAGTTTGAGCCATTTTATTTACTATTGGCCTTATTAATTGATTATCTAGAACCTGGCTGATAATTCACACTTTTTGCAGCTCTCTTTAGCTGCTTGCCCCTAAGTTTCTAGAATTTACCATTAGCTGGATCCAGTCTGTTCTTTGTAAGAAGTTTTAAGAGCATGACACTTGTTATTTTTAGACCTCTAAATTGACAAAATAATTGGACAGATTGAATTCATTGGAACCAGAAGCTTTTGAAAGGACTAATTCATAGATTTGTACTGCGGATTCATATGGCCTTTGGAAAAGGATGTGTATGATGACTTGTGGGGGCTCATGTAGGGCCGTAGAATCATCTGGTTCAGGTTCACCATGGAGAAGTCTGTGAACCATCAGGAATCAACCAAGTTCAAGTCAAACATACTACGCAACAAAAGTTATATCTAGAAATGGAAGCAAGCAGGGTTGGATGGTGCTGAGGTAGGAAAAGATCAGGAAACATACATGTATGTATAAAATCAGAACATATTAGACCTAAAGGGGTAAAATAAATGATCATACAGTTGGTGTGGTCCTTCTGGGAAAATGTTTGACTAAGTAAATAGTAACAGTGCCAAAACATATCATAACCGCAGAGTCTATTCATCAAGCAGTGATTAATATCTTGAAAGTAAGAACTGTTTTCAGCTTCTGTAGTCAGGGCCAAGATGGCAGCTGAGTGAGGTGTGGGATTTAGTTCATCCTCCAGAGCAGCTAGTAGATAGCCAGAAACAGTACAGAAGAACTGCTGGGGCCACGTCGGTGACTGAACACATAGCATACCCCAGTCTGGACCAGCTGGACCGGCTGCAAGCCAACCTAGAATCGTAAGTTCCCCAAGCCACAGTGGCCGGTGCCCCTCCCCCCACAGGCTGCTTCCTAGAGGGGAAAGGAAGGAAACTTTACCAGCAGCAAGAGCTGAGCACAACCAAGTTCCAGTTGTGGAATTAATTAGCAAATTCTGACTACTAAAAATGGACCCCCAGCTCAGCTAAACCTCAAGAAAAAGCTGAGGTTGCTGGATTTTGCCCTGGCACAGAGGGGGCAGGGCTGACAGAAAAAGAAAAAGAAAAAGAAAAAAAAAAGGTTTTTTTGGATCAAACAGCACAAAATGCTTCAAAGGGTCTGGGCCCTGAAGGAAAGGAGGGGGCACATAGGACCTGGAGATACACACAGCAACATACCAACTTAAGCTCTTGATTGGCAAAACCAGGAATGGGGGTCCTGCTCTGAAAAGGATTATTTTTTCTCTTTTGTGGCTGTGTTTCTATGATTTGACTCCTCTTTTGATACAGCTGCAGGGCTTCTCAGGCTCCAACTGCCCCAGTCATGGGTGGAAATAAGTTTGTTTGAGAGTTTGTCTGGAGCCTGTGCTTCCCCAGGAAAGGGGTGGGATGCAGCTCAGGTGGAATCCCTCCCTCAAGGAATTCAGACCCCAGGTTCTGGAAAAATGAAGTGATTAAAGTCAGACTACAACCTCTCCTCTGTCTCAACCACACCCCAGCAGGGAGAGTCTGCTGATGATAAGGATAGCACATCACCTTATGCTGGTGGGACCCACAGGCAGACAAGCACCATAAAAAACACAGAGTCCAGAGGCTTCATAGGAAATTCTGTCAACCTGCTGGGTTTCACCCTCAAAGAAAACTGATGCAGGTGACTCTTTCCTCCTGAGAGGAGGCCAGTTTGGTCTGGGAAAGTGTGACTGGGGTTTATAATAGTAGGCCTTCTAAGGGGAAAAAAAAGGCACCATAAATGTAGGGCAAGAAACAAGAAAACAAGAACTGAAAAATTCTGAGCTGTTAAACAAAACCTAAGTGAGAGGTCTAGAATAAGCTAAACTGAATATCAAAGAACAGATAGACAACAAAGTCATCCAGCAAGAAAATGCTAGGTTAAAAGGTAAAAACAATCTCCAGAATAAATTAGTTAAGGAAATTAGATGCCTAGATGCCAGCAAAATAATAATGAATCATACTAGGAAAATTGAAGATATGGCACAGTCAAAGGAACAAACCAACAATTCAAATGAGATACAGGACTTGAAACAATTAATTCAGAATGTTCGAACAGACATGGAAAACTTCATCAAAAATCAAATCACTGAATTGAGAGAGGATATAAACAAGGCAAGGAATGAACAATAAGAAGAAATCGAAAGTCTGAAAAAATCACAAAACTTATGGGAATGAAAGGCACTGTAGAAAAGATGAAAAAAACAATGGAAACCTACAATGTTAGATTTCAAGAGGCAGAAGATAGGATTAGTGAACTGGAGGATAGAACATCTGAAGTTCGACAAGCAAAAGAAAATGTAGGGAAAAGAATGGAAAAATATGAGCAGGAACACAGGGAATTGAATGACAACATGAAGTACACACATATGCATTTTTGGTTTGCCCTGAAGGAGAAGCTAAGGAAAAAGCAGGAGAAAAACTAATGAGGAAATTATCACTGAAAATTTTCCAGCTCTTATGAAGGACTTAAAATTACAGATCCAAGAGGTGCAACACACCCCAAACAGAACAGATCCAAATAGACATATTCCAAGACACTTACTAATCAGAATGTTAGAAGTCAAAGAAAAAGAGAGAATCTTGAAAGCAGCAAGAGAAAAGCAATCCATCAAACTCAAGGATAGCCCAATAAGACTACGCATAGATTTCTCAGCAGAAACCATGGAGGCAAGAAGAGAGTGGTATGATATATTTAAGTTACTAAAAGAAAAAAACTGCCAACCAAGAATTCTATATCCACCAAAATTGTCCTTCAAAAATGAGAGGGGGGTGGGCCGCGGTGGCTCAGCGGGCAAAGTGCTTGCCTGCTATGCCGGAGGACCTCGGTTCGATTCCCGGCCCCAGCCCATGTAACAAATACGGAGAAACAGAATACAATAAAACAAGAAAATGTTTAAAGATGTTTCCCTTTCTTCCTTCCTTCCTTCCTTCTATCCTTCCTTCCTTCTCTCTGTCTTTCCTTTAAAAAAAAAAAAAAAAAAAAAAAATGAGAGGGAAATTTTAAAAATCAGTGAGAGACTTTGTAATCAAGAGACAGGCTTTGCAAGAAATACTAAAGGGACGACTAGAGACAGATAGGAAAAGACAGGAAAGAGAGGTGTGGAGAAAAGTGTAGAAATGAAGACTATCAGTAAAGGTAAAAAGAAGAAAAATTAGATATGACATATAAAGTCCAAAGGGCAAAATGGTAGAAGAAAGTACTGCCCTTACAGTAATGGTTCTAAATGTTAATGGATTAAACTCCCCAGTCAAAAGACATAGACTGGCAGAATGGATTAAAAACAGGATCCATCTATATGCTGTCTACAGAAGATGATATTAGACCCAAGTATAAACATAGGTTGAAAGTGAAAGATTGTCTCATGCAAACAACGATCAGAAAAGAGCAGGAGTAGCTATACTATCCAAAAAACTAGACTTCAAATGTAAAACAATTAAAAGAGTCAAAGGATATTATGTATTAATAAAAGGAACAATTCAACAAGAAGACATAACAATCAGAAATATTTATGCACAAAGCCAGAGTGCTCCAAAATACATGAGGCAAACACTGAAAAGAGAAATAGACACATCTACCATAATAGTTGGAAACTTCAATTCCCCACTCTCATCAATGGACAGAATATTTAGACAGAAGGTCAATAAAGAAACAGAGAATTTGAATAATACAATAAATGAGCTGGACTTAACAGACATTTCTAGAACATTACACCCCACAACAGCAAGGTACACCTTTTTCTTAAGTGCTCATGGATCATTCTCAAAGATAGACCATATGCTGGGTCACAAAGCAAGTCTCAATAAATTTTAGAAGATTGAAACCATACAAAACACTTTCTCAAATCATAAAGGAATGAAGTTGGAAATCAATAATAGGCAGAGTGCCATAAAATTCACGAACATATGGAGGCTCAACAACACACTCCTAAACAACCAGTGGGTCAAGGAAGAAATTACAAGAGAAATCAGTAAATATTTCAAGGCAAATGAAAATGAAAACGCAATATATCAAAATTTATGGGATGCAGCAAAGGCACTGCTAAGAGGGAAATTTATTGCCCTAAATACCTTTATCAAAAATAGAAGAAATAGACTTCTGGGTAAAGATGGTGGCTTAACAACATGCGCGTTTTAGTTTGTCCTCCGGAACAACTACTAAATAACCAGAAACAGTACAGAACAGCTCCTGGGGCCACGTCAGTGACCAGACATACAGCATACCCCAGTCTGGACCAGCTGGACCGGCTGCCAGCACCCCCCAGAACCGTGAGTTCCCAAAGCGGCGGTGGCCAGCGCCCCTCCCCCACAGGCCGCTTCCCAGAGGGGAAAGGAAAGGACTTTACCAGCAGGGACTGGGCACAATCAAATGCCAATTGTGGAACTAATTAACAAATTCTGACTACTAAAAATAGGCCCCCAGCTTAGGTGAACCTGATCAAAGTGGAGGTTGCTCATTTTTGCCCCCGCACCACGGGGGCAGGACTGACAGAAAAAGGGGGGAAAAAAAAAGAAAGAAACAGAGGTTTTTGTGGCTGTGTATCTACAAAGGCTTGACTGCCTCTGGATACAGCGGCAGGACTTTTCAGGCTGCAACTGCCCCAGGCATAGGCAGAAGTGAACTCTTTTGGGGGCTTATCTGGAGCCTGGGCCTTCCCCAGGGGATGGGGTGAAGCCCCACCCAGGTGGAATCCCTCCATCAAGGAATTCAGACACCAGGGCTTGGTCATTTCAAGCCATTAAAACCAGCCTACAACCTCTCCTCTGTCTCCACCATGCCCCCAGCAGGGAGAGTCTGCCAAAGTTAAAGGTACCGCATCATCTTATGCTGGTGGGACCTCAGTCAGACAAGCGCCACACACAGGGCAAGATAAGAAAAACAGAGTCCAGAGACTTCACAGGAAAGTCTGTCAACCTGCTGGGTCTCACCCTCAGGGAAAACCGACACAGGTAACTCTTTCCTCCTGACAGGAGGCCAGTTTGGTCTGGGAAAATCTGGCTGGGGTCTATAATATTTCAGTAGACCCTCCTAAGTGTGTGTGTGTGTGGGGGGAAGGCACCACACAAGCAGGGCAAGAAACAAGAAAACAAGGACTGAAAAATTCTCCTCTGTTAAACAAAACTTAAGCTAAAGGTCCAGAAAAGATGAACTGAATGTCAAAGAACAGATAGACAACAAATTCATCCAGCAAGAAAACCCTAGATAAAAGAAGTGAAAGCAATCTCCAGAATAAACTAATTAAGGTAATTAAATGCCTAGACACCAGCAAAAAATAGCAAATCACACTAGGAAAATTGAAGATATGGCCCAGTCAAAGGAACAAACCAACCATTCAAATGACATACAGGAGCTGAAACAATTAATTCAGAATGTACGAACAGACATGGAAAACCTCATCAAAAACCAAATCAATGAATTGAGGGAGGATATAAAGAAGGCAAGGAAAGAACAAAAAGAAGAAACTGAAAGTCTGAAAAAACAAATCACAGAACTTATGGGAATGAAAGACACAGTAGAAGAGATGAAAAAAACAATGGAAACCTACAATGGTAGATTTCAAGAGACAGAACATAGGATTTCTGAACTGGAGGACGGAACATCTGAAATCCGACAAGAAACAGAAACCATAGGAAAAAAATGGAAAAATATGAGCAGGGACCCAGGGAATTGAAAGACAATATGAAGCACATGAATATACATGTTGTGGGTGTCCCAGAAGGAGAGGAGAAGGGAAAAGGAGGAGAAAAACTAATGGAGGAAATTATCACTGAAAATTTCCCAACTCTTATGAAAGACTTAAAATTAAAGATCCAAGAAGTGCAGCGTACCCCAAAGAGAATAGATCCAAATAGACATACTCCAAGATATTTACTATTCAGAATGTCAGAGGTCAAAGAGAAAGAGAGGATCTTGAAAGCAGCAAGAGAAAAGCAATCCATCACATACAAGGGAAGCCCAATAAGACTGTGCGCAGATCTCTCAGCAGAAACCATGGAGGTGAGAAGACAGTAGGATAATATATTTAAATTATTAAAAGAGAAAAACTGCTAACCAAGAATTCTATATCCAGAAAAATTGTCCTTCAAAGATGAGGGAGAAATTAAAACATTTTCAGACAAAAAAATCACTGAGAGAATTTGTGACCAAGAGACAAGCTCTGCAAGAAATACTAAAGGGAATGCTACAGACAGATACGAAGGCAGAAGAGAGAGGTGTGGAGAAGAGTGTAGAAAGGAAGACTATGAGTAAAGGTAAAAAGAAGGAAAATTAGATATGACATATAAAATCCAGAAGGCAAAATAGTAGAAGAAAGTACTACCCATGCAGTAATAACACTGAATGTTAATGGATTAAACTCTCCAATCAAAAGACATAGTGTTCTAGTTTGCTAGCTGCCGGAATGTAACACACCAGAGATGGATTGGCTTTTAATAAAAGGGGATTTATTTTGTTGGTTCTTCAGAGAAAAGGCAGCTAACTTTCCACTGAGGTTCTTTCTTACGTGGAAGGCACAAGATGGTCTCTGCTGGTCTTCTCTCCAGGCCCCTGGGTTCCAACAAGTTTCCCCAGGGTGACTTCTTTCTGCATCTTCAAAGGCCTGGGCTGAGCTGCTAGTGCTGAGATGAGAAATGCTGAGCTGCTTAGCTGTGCTACATTGCGATCTCTCATTTAAGCACCAGCCAATTAAGTCAAACATCACTCATTGCAGCAGACACACCTCCTAGCCGACTGCAGATGTAATTAGCAACAGATGAGGTCACGTACCATTGGCTTATGTCCTCAGCAACAAGACTAGGTATGCTCACCTGGCCAAGTTGACAACTGAATCTAACTAACACACATAGTCTGGCAGAATGGATTATAAAACAGGACCCATCTATATGCTGTCTCTACTCAAAGGACACGAGGCCAAGGACACAAATGGACATTTACACACCAATGTTTATAGCAGCATTATTTACAATTACCAAGAGATGGAAGCAGCCAAAATGTCCATCAACAGACAGTTGACTAAACAAACTGTGACATTTACATAAGATGGAATATTATGCAACTGTAAGACAGAATAAAGTTATGATATATGTAACAACATGAATGGACCTTAAGGACATTATGCTGAGTGTGATTAGCCAGAAGCAAAAGGACAAATACTGTATGGTCTCACTGATATGAACTGACATTAGTGAATAAACTTGGAATATTTCCTTGGTAACAGAGGCCATCAGGAGATAGAAATAAGGTAAGATAGTGGGTAATTGGAGCTGAAGGGGTACAGATTGTGCAACAGGAGTGAATATAAACACTCAGAAATGGACAGCACAATATTACCTAACTGTAATACAATTATGTTAAAACACTGAATGAAACTGCATATGAGAATGATAGAGGGAGGAGGGCTGGGGCATAAATGAAATCACAAAGAAAGATAGATGATAAAGTTTGAGATGGTGTAATCTAGGAATGCCTAGAGTGTATAATGATAGTGACTAAATGTACAAATTTAAAAATGTTTTTGCATGAGGAAGAACAAAAGAATGTCATTACTGCAGTGTGCTGAATATAGAATTAATAATAAAATATTAATATTTTAAAATTTCAACAAATGTGTGAGACTAAAGCAAAAAATGTTTCTTTGGTACAAATCTATACTTTGACTAGTGCATCTCCTAATATAACTTATGTAGATAGTTGACTGAACACCTTAAGTACATGGAACTTTGTATAGGACATGAGATTTTGTTGGTTTGTCCAGGTGATGCCCTGATGAATCCCAGAGTGATTTGATCAGTGAGTGGAAAAGTATTTGCAAAGTCCCCTTCAGGGACTCGTGAGATCGGGGGAAAACTCAACTTCCCCAAGTTGAATTCTTGATATTCTCACAAGCAGTGTGGACAACCAAAGCTATAGGCTGAGCCCCCAGTCTTGGGGGTTGTTCATATTACCTAACTGTAATACAATTATGTTAAAACATTGAATGGAACTGCATATGAGAATGATAGAGGGAGGAGGGCTGGGGCATAAATGAAATCACAAAGAAAGATAGATGATAAAGATTGAACCCCCACAGGGGATAGGTCAAGCCTACTTAAAATTAAGCCTAAGAGTCACCCCCAGGAGAACCTCTTTTGTTGCTCAGATGTGGCCTCTCTCTCCAGCCAACACAGCAAGCAGACTCACCACCCTCCCCTGTCTACGTGGGACATGACTCCCATGGGTGTGGATCTTCCTGGCAGCGTGGGACAGAAATCCCAGAATGAGCTGAGATTCAGCATCAAGGGATTCAGAAAAACTCTAGAATGAGCTGAGACCCAGCATCAAGGGATTGAGAAAACCTTCTAGACCAAAAGGGGGAAGAGTGAAATGAGACAAAGTGTCAATGGCTGAGAGATTCCAAACAGAGTCGAGAGGTTATCCTGGAGGTTATTTTTATGCATTAAGTAGATATCACCCTGTCCTTCAAGATGTCGTGGAGAGGCTGGAGGGAACCGCCTGAAAATGTAGAGCTGTGTTCCAGTAGCCATGTTTCTTGATGATGATTGAACAATGATAAAGCTTTCACAATGTGACTCTGTGATTGTGAAAACCTTGTGTCTGATGCTCCTTTTATCTACCTTGTCAACAGATGAGTAGAACATATGGAATAAAAATTAAATAATAGGGGGAACAAATGTTAAAATAGATTTAATTTGAAATGCTAGTGATCAATGAAAGGGATCAGTAAGGGGTATGGCATGTAAAATTTTGTTTTTCTTCTGTTTGTTATATTTTTCTGTTGTCTTTTTATTTCTTTTTCTGAATTGATGCTAATGTTCTGGGAAATGATCATGATGATGAATATGCAACTATGTGATGATATTGTGAATTGCTGAGTGTATGTGTTGGGAATGTTTGTGTTTCTTGTAATTTTTTTTAATTAATAAAAAATTAAAAAGAACAAAAAAGAGAAGAAAGAGTAAAAATCCAGGAATTAACTGTCCACTTGGAGGAACTAGAGAAAGAACAACAAACTAATCCCAAAGCAAGCAAAAGGAAAGAAAGAACAAAGATTAGAGCAGAAATAAATGAAATTGAGAACATGAAAACAATTGAGAAAATCAACAAAACCAGAAATTGGTTCTATGAGAAAATCAATAAGATTGATGGGCCTTTATCGAGGTTGAGAAAAAGAAGAAGAGAGAGGATGCAAATAAGTGAAATCAGAAATGGAAGAGGATGGAAGAGGAGACATAACCACTGGCCCCACAGAAATAAAGGAGGTAATGAGAGGATACTATGAACAACTTTATGCTAATAAACTCGACAATGTAGATGAAATGGACAACTTCCTAGAAAGGCATGAACAACCAACACTGACTCAAGGGGAATAGACTACCTCAACAAACCAATCACAAGTAAAGAAATTGAATTAGTCATTAAGAAGCTTCCCAAAAAGCAAAGTCCAGTACCAGATGGCTTCATGTGTGAATTCTACCAAACATTCAAGAAAGAATTAGTACCAATCTTGCTCAAACTCTTCAAAAAATTGAAGAGGAGGGAAGGCTACCTAACTCATTCTATGAAGCCAACATTACCCACATACCAAAGCCAGGCAAACATATTACAAGAAAAGAAAATTACAGACCAATCTCTCTAATGAATATAGATGCAAAAATCCTCAACAAAATTCTTGCAAATTGAATCCAGCAGCACATTAAAAGAATTATACACCATGACCAAGTAGAATTCATCCCAGGTCTGCAAGGATGGTTCAACATTAAGAAAATCAATGAATGTAATACACAATATCAACAAATCAAAGCAGAAAAACCACATGATCATCTCGATTGATGTAGAAAAGGCAGTGGACAAAACTCAACATCTTTTCTTGTTGAAAATATTTCAAAGGAGAAGGACAGAAGGGAACTTCCTCAATATTATAAGGGGAATATATGAAAATCCCACAGCTAACATCATCCTTGATGGGGAAAGCCTGAAAACTTTCCCACTAAGATGAGGAATAAGACAAGGATGTCCACTATCACCATTGTTATTCAATATTGTGTTGGAAGTTCTAGCCAGAGCAATGAGACAAGAAAAAGAAATATAAGGCATCAAAATTGGAAAGGAAGAAGAAAAACTCTCACTCTTTGCAGATGATATGATACCATATGTCAAAACCCCCCAAAAATCCACAGCAAAAGTACTAGCGCTAATAAATGAGTACAGCAAAGTGGCAGGTTACAAGATCAATACTCAAAAATATGTAGTGTTTCTATACAGTATAGTAAACAATCTGAGGGGTAAATCAAGAAAAAATTCCATTTACAATTACAACCAAAAGAATAAAATACTTAGGAATAAATTTAACTAAGAATACAAAAGACATATACCAAAAAAACTACAAGAGATTGCTAAAAGAAATCACAGAAGACCTAAATAAATGGAAGGGTAAGCCCATGTTCATGGATTGGAAGACTAAATATAGTTAAGATGTCAATTCTATCTAAATTGGCTTATATATTCAATGCAATACCAATTAAAATCCAAAAAAATTACTTTTCAGAAAAAAAAAAAAAAAGCAAATTTATCTGGAAGGGCAGGGTGCCCCAAATAGCTAAAAATATCCTGAGAAAGAAAAATTAAGTTGGAGGTCTCATACTACCTGATTTTAAGGCATATTAAGAAACTACAGTGATCAAAACAACATGGTACTGGCATAAAGGTAGATATACTAACCAATGGAATCAAATAGAGTGTTCAGATATAGGCCCTCTCATGTATGGACAATTGATCTTTGATAAGGCAGTCAAGCCAACTCACTTGGGACAGAACAGTTTCTTCAATAAATGGTGCCTAGAGGACTGGGTATCCACAGGGAAAAGAATGAAAGAGGATCGATATGTCACACCCTATACAAAAATTAACTCAGAATGGATCAAATATCTAAACATTAGATCTAAGTCCATAAAACTTTTAAAAGAAAATATAGGGAAATATCTTATAAATCTTATAATAGGAGGTGGTTTCCTAGATCTTACACCCAAAGCACAAGCATTGAAGAAAGAAAGAAAAAAATGGGAACTCCTCAAAATTAAACACTTTTGGGCATCAAAGGACTTCGTCAAGAAAGTAAAAAGTGGGAGTGGCTCAGCAGGAAGAGTTCTTACCTGCCATGCTGGATACCTGGGTTCAATTTCTGGTGCCTGCCCATGCAAAAAAAAAGAAAGTAAAAAGACAGCCTACACAATGGGAGACAATATTTGGAAACAATATACCAGATAAAGGTCTTATATCCAGAATATATAAAGAGATTGTTCAACTCAACAACAGAAAGACAGACAACCCAATTACAAAATGGGCAAAACACAAGAACAGACACTTCTCAGAAGAGGAAATACAAATGGATAAAAGGCACATGAAAAGATGCTCAACTTTCCTGCCTATTAGGGAAATGCAAATCAAAACCACAATGAGGTATCATCTCACACCCACCAGAATGGACATTATCAATAAAACAGAAAACGACAAGTGCTGGAGATGAGGTGGAGAAAGAGGCACTGTTGTGGGAATGTCAAATGGTACAACTTCTGTGGAAGGCAGTTTGGTGGTTCCTCAGAAGCTAAGTATAGAATTGCCATATGAGTCAGCAATACCTTTGCTAGGTATCTACTCAGAAGACATGAGAGCAAGGACACAAATGGACATTTGCACACCAGTGCTTATAGCAGCAATATTAACAATTGCCAAGAGATGGAAACAGCTCAAATGTCCATCAACAGACAAGTGGCTAAACAAGCTGTGGTCTAGACATAGGATGGAACTTATGCAGCTGCAAGATAGAATAAAGTTATGAAGTATGTAACGACATGGATGGACCTTGAGGACATTATGCTGAGTGAGATTAGCCAGAAACAAAAGGACAAATACTGTATGGTCTCACTGATATGAACTGACATTAGTGAATAAACTTGGAGAACTTCATGTGTAACAAAGACCATCAGGAGATAGAAATAGGGCAAGATATTGGGTAATTGGAGTTGAAGAGATACAGATTGTGCAACAGAACTGATTGTAAAAACTCAGAAATGGATAGCACAGTACTAACTGTATTTACAATTATGTTAAAACACTGAATGAAGCTGAATGTGAGAATGATGGAGGAGTGCTGGGGGCACAAATGAAATCAGAAAGAAAGATAGACGATAAAGACTGAGATGTATAATCTAGGAATGCCTAGAGTGTATAATGATAGTGACTAAATGTACAAATTTAAAAATGTTTTTGCATGAGGAAGAACAAAGTAATGTCATTACTGCAGGGTGTTGAAAATAGACAGTAATTCATATTTAAAAATTTTAACTTATGTGTGAGACTAAAGCAAAAGATGTTTATTTGGTACAAAATTTATATTTTGACTAGTGCATTTCCTAATATAACTTATGTGGACAGCTTAACTGAACACCATAAGTACATGGAATCTTGAGTTGGGGGATAAGATTTTGTAGGTTTGTCCAGAGTGATGCCCCAGTAAATCCCAGAGTGATTTGAACAGTGAGTAAAAAAGTATTTGCAAAGTCCCCTTGGGAGAATGGTGAGAAAGGGGGAAAATTAAACTTCCCCAAGTGGAGAATTCTTGATATTCTCACAAGCAGTGGGAACTAAAAAAGCAATAGGCTGAGCCCCCAATCTTGGGGTTTGTTCATATGAAACTTAACCCCACAAAGGATACGCTAAGCCTACTTAAAATTAGGCCTAAGAGTCACCCCCAAGAGAACCTCTTTTGTTGCTCAGACGTGGCCTCTCCCTCCAGCCAACAAAACAAGCAAACTCACTGCCCTCCCCCTGTCTACGTGGGACATGACTCCCAGGGATATGGACCTTCCTGGCAATGTGGGACAGAAATCCTAGAATGAGCTGAGACTCAGCACAAAGGGACTGAGAAAACCTTCCCGACCGAAAGGGGGAAGAGTGAAATGAGACAAAATAAAGTGTCAATGGCTGAGAGATTCCAAACAGAGTCGAGAGGCTATCCTGGAGGTTATTCTTATGTATTAAATAGATATCATCTTGTTAGTCAAGATGTAATGGAGAGGCTGGAGGGAACTGCCTGAAAATGTAGAACTGTGTTCCAGTAGCCATGTTTCTTGACTGCAACTGTGTGATTGTGAAAACCTTGTGTCTGATGCTCCTTTTATCTACCTTATCAACAGACGAGTAAAACATACAGAATAAAAATAAATAATAGGGGGAACAAATGTTAAAATAAGTTTAGTAGATTGAAATGCTACTGATCAATGAAAGGGAGTGGTAAGGGGTATAGAAAAAATAGGGGAAACAAAGGGTAGAATATATTGGGTAGATGGAAATACTAGCAATGAGAGGGAGGGGTAAGGGGTGTCGTGTGTATGAATTTTTTTCTGTTTTCTTTTTATTTCTTTTCCTGAATTGGTGCAAATGTTCTAAGAAATGATCAGGATGATGAATATAAACTATGTGATGATATTGTGAGTTATTGATTATATACCAAGAATGGAATGATCATATGGTAAGAATGTTCATGTTTGTATGTTGTTATGTTTAAAAAACAATTTTTCATTAGAAAAAAAAGAAGTGTTTTCATCTTTGACTTCTCAGAGACAGCTGCCTTATCCTGATGGTGATTAATAAATGATAGATCAATAACGTAAAAGATTTCTGGCGAAAGTACAGTGGAGTTTTCCAGGGTAGATCTGTTCCCAGGCAAAGCTGTGAAGTAGGTGAACCTTTGGAGCACTGACTACATGCTTTTGGTACATCCCATCTCCCCAGTCTTACTGGAGTTTGCCATCAATCCTTCATTTTTACTAATGTTTTTGTCCTTGGGAGGGCAAAATTTGACCTGGGAAGTGAGAAGGAAGGGCATGAGATTTGTGGGCAAAAAGTAGTATGTTAGGACCTAAGGTTCACCTGCTGTTGCATCAGTGCCTCCTCCCTGCACCGTCCCTTCCTGCCCCTGCCCACCCCACCCCCCAGTAAGCTGCCTGCCAGAGTTTTCCAGAAGCACAACTGCCTCCTCTTGCACCTGACAGCCTCCCGAGTCCTGGGAATAACCCTGGCGACTGATCTGGAATGATGCTACTTGATTTTGTTATCTATTGCTATACCACAGTCTGTCCCAAACAAGTAGTTGTTTATTATCTCATGGGCTTGCAGGGTCCAGCTGGGTGGCTCTGCTTTCTCTGACTTTAGCCACACTCAGCTGCATTCAGCTGGCAGCTAGATTGAGCTGGACAGTACAAGAAGGCTTCCCGGGCTTGTCTGGTGCCTTGGAACTCTTCTCCAGGCCTCTCCAAATGGCCAGCCTGGGGCTTCTTCATAGCATGGTGGTCTCCAGAGTAAAGACTTCTTACATGGTGCTTGGCTTCCAGAGAGAAAGTGGAACCTGCCAGACTTCCTGGCTAGGCCAGGTCTGACACATACCACCTCTGTCCCATCCTCTTGGTCAAAGCAAGACAAGGCCATCCTCAAGGTGAGGGCAGGGGGAGTGACAAAGAGAGGGGATCAGTGGATGCAACCTTTGGAGACTCTCGATCAAAATATTTTTCAGTTGCAAGAAGTGAAATTAACCTTCAATCCCTAGCACTCAGTAGATGTTCTACTCTGTAGCACTCTGTTCTACAACTAATTGTTGCAGTATGCTTTGAAATTTATTGCTTTTTTGTATATATGTTGTTTTTCACAATTGAAAAAAAAGAAGGAAGACTTTTACTTTCCTCTTTTTTAACACTCTTCTGAACTTTAGCAAGTAGGAGAACAGGACCAAAGGGATCTCTCCATGCTTCTAATCCACTTGCCTCAACACGAACCTTTTACTATTAGCTGAGATTGCCACATTCTGGTCTCAGAATTTCAGAACCATAGTTTATAATCCTGAGTTTAGTAAACTCGCAAGTCTGTACTTTAAGGCAGGACAGGCTTAGTTCAAATTAGTACCCCCAATACCTCACACTGCCTGGCACATATCAAGACTCAGTGTGTGAATGTTTTTCCAGAATTTATAAATATAAGCTCATGTGTAGCACTAAAATTATATGGGCATGAAGAATTCAAGGCAACAATATAGGGGGCTACTTTTTTTTTTTTTTCATGGGCAGGCACCAGGAATCGAACCCAGGTCTTTGGCATGGCAGGCGAGTATTCTGCCATTGAGCCACCATTGCACCGCCCTAGGGGGCTACTTTTAATGGCGCTGAATATCTTAGAAAAGAGAATAACAAGTTCAAATCCCTAAAGTCTTACTTCAAGCCACAGGCTGAAACCTAGAGACTTCCTATAACCATGCTGAGCTTAATATTTTATGGATGCAAAGCCAAGATAGCTGAGAACCAAACTTCAGAATCTGATCCTTCAGGGTGTTTAATGACATTAGTTGAATTTACAGGTTTTCCCGCAAATTCCTGCTGAAAGATAAGGCACTGACAGATAAGGGTGAGGCCCCAACACTGAAATGATGATGTCGGGGAAATTTTGGGTGAACTCATAGGTATCTCAAACTCTTCTCTCCTCTTATCCTCCCTCGTCCTCAGAAGCAGTCCATTTTCTCTGATGATACTGTTCCTCGCATGCTTAGAGGTATTATTACCTCCTTGATTCAGGAGAAAACTTGCAAGGGAAGGCTGATCCCCTGGTGGCCCCCCTCCCCGTCTTCCAGGTCTGCAAGGGAAGAGCACTTCACTAACGACTCTAGTACAACCCTTAGGATCACACAAAGCAGCCTATTCAACTGGACGAACCTTGCCCCATTCTGCCTCTGCATGCTCATTTCTGACTGCTGCCCAGGAAGCACCCTCCTGTCTCCTCACTGCTCATGTACCTAGTTAGTGTTCCACTCACCTGTTATTTCTTCACCCATCCTCTCTATTGTCAATCCACTGTTCAAGAACCAGCTCAAGTTTTACCTTCTTTAGGGCACTTCATTAACTACTCAAATTTATAAAATCATCTGCCTATGAATGCTTCTAACATTTATTATCTATTTTATTAATGTGGCATCCTACTAAATACCACCTTTGTACAGTGAAGGAATATAGGGATTAAAGCCTGAATTTCAAGTTTTCATTCTACCATTTGCTAGCTCTGTCACTTTGGAGAAGTCACTTAAGTTATATGAACTGACATTCCGTCATCTTTAAAGAGGGGAAAATAACACATATATGACCCTTCTCACAAAGGTATAAGCATAAAATGAGATATATAAAAATACTTAGTCAACTGGTATATATACCTCTCTTCTCTCTCTGGACATGAGAAATGCTGAAATTTAAGATCTGGTACTTATCCTCAAGATGCTTACAGCCAGATCAAAATCAGCCATAACAAAAGAAAAGAAAATTTAAAAACTTCTTACCACAGGGTGGTAGAAAATAAGTGCCACATGTGCTATTTTTACAGTGTAACTGTATTCAGTAAAGGAAGAAGTCACTATAAGGCCTGGATGTTTGAGGTGCACTTTAGAGATTATGGAGTTTTAGCTGGAAGGATGTGTGGAACTTAAATAGAAACGAACAGAGAGCATTCTAAACGGGGGAAACTACATGGGGAAAGGCACAAACAGGAAAGCAAGTGAAGGTTCAGGAAAGAGAGAGCAAACCAGTTGAGCTGACAATTTGTAGGCTAATAGGAATAAGGCCAAGGTCAGACCAAGAAGCCTCCTACTTCTCATGAACCCCCATCTCTGGCTAGCAGAGTTCTGGGAGGGTTACTCACTAAATGAGTTTCACAAAACTGAAATGAGAAAAGGAGCCTTCAGTAGCAAAGGACTGGAAGGAGCAAAGGATTGTCAAGAGCAGAACCTTCTGGGAGATGTTATCACCATCAGCATGGTGATCTTTCCAGGGCTGCTTCTTCACTTCTCAGGGCAGAGAGCCTAAAGCACTAATTATGAAACAAGTATCTCAAATTCCTTTTGAGACTAACACCATCTAGAGAGCACCTACGTGGCCCTGCCCAGTCCTGTGTAACTACTGTAGTTATACTTTTTTATTAGAATTTGGTTTGAAGAATTCCATGACTGAGAGTCAGCCTAAAACCTTCCATGTTTCTGTTTGGAAAAATTACATTTTTTAGAAGAGTTCTCATTCTAACTCTTCACATGCGGCAGTGAAAATACAATGGAGTTTGGAATCAAACTCAAGTTTTAACTCAAGCTCTCTCCTATGTGATCCTGAGCACAGTGGTCCTGGTCAAATGACTCTTTAGAGCCTGTTTCACCATCTGCAGAAGGGGATTATCTTTAACTGCTTTCCCAGGTGTGCCATGAGGACTAAATGAAATAATGTAGATAAAGGCCTAAAGGGGGCCAACATGTAGGAGGCACATAGTAAAAGTTAATTTTGTATCCTTCATTATCAAATTACCTCATGAGATCTATTTATAAAATCTTCCCGTATTAGTGGCTACCTAACTCCTTCCTTCTCAAATGAATTCCAACTTTTTAAGGAATTTATTCTCTTCCAAAAGGCCATGTGCTGGTCTTTCCCAGAAACCTCGGGTATTTATGTGACACCTGAGACTCAGAGTTAGAGCTATGAAGTTATGAAAGTCAGAAGTACCCCATACAGGAACTGTTGAAAAAGTGATCAGATATTGAGTAGAGATATGAATGAAGCTTATCTGGATAAGACTAAGGTATATCTGAAGACTGGGTAAAGGATGATATCATCCATATATTAAAACTTCAACTTCTGTGTGAGGCTAAAGGGAGAGATGTTTATTTGGTGCAAAATTTTTATTTTGGGTAGTGCATTTCCTAATTTAACTTGTATGATCACCATAAGTACATAGAATCTTGAGTAGGGCATGAGATTTTGTTGTTTTGTCCAGGTTAGTGTGATGCCCCAATAAATCCCAGAGTGATTTGAACAGTGAATAAAGAAGTATTTGCAAAGTCCCCTTAGGGGAATGGGGGAAAAGGGGGAAATATTCAACTTCTCCATCTGGAGAATTTCTGATATTCTCGCAAGCAATGGGGACAGCCAAATCAATAGGATAAGCACTCAATCTTGGGGTTCATCCCTATGAAACTTATTCCTGCAAAGGATAGGCTAAGCCTACTTAAAATTAGGCTTAAGAGTCACCCTCAGAGAACCTCTTTTGTTGCTCAGATGTGACCTCTCTCTCTCTAAGCCAACAGGGCAAGTGAACTCACTGCCCTCCCCCACTATGTGGGACATTATTCCCAGGGGTATAAATCTCCCTGGCAACGTGGGACAGAAATCCTGGGATAAGCCAGGACCTGGCATCAAGGGATTGAGAAAACCTTTGCAACCAAAAGGGAGAAGAGAGAAATGAGACAAAATAAAGTGACAATGACTGAGAGATTTCCAGAGGTTATGCTGGAAGTTAATCTTACACATTATATAGATTTTCCCCTTTTTAGTTCATGGTATATTGGAATGGCTAGAGGGAAGCACCTGAAACATTGAGCTGTGATCCAGTAGTCTTGATTCTTGAAGATGATTGTATAATGATACAGCTTTTATAATGTGACTATGTGATTGTGAAAACCTTGTGTCTGATGTTCCTTTTATCTAGGGTATGGATAGATGAGTAAAAAATATGGATAAAAAATAAACAATAGGGGAAAGAGAGGTAAAATAAATTGAGTGGATTGAAATACTAGTGGTCAATGAGAGGGAGGGGTAAGGGGTATGGTATGTATCAGTTTCTCTTTATTTCTTTTGCTGGAGTGATGTAAATGTTCAAAAACTGATCATGGTGATGAATATATAACTATGCGATGATATTGTGAGCCATTCATTGTACACATGCATGGAATGTTTGTATATCAAGAATGTTTATATGTTTGTTTTGTTTTGCATGGGCAGGCACCAGGAATCGAATCCAGGTCTCCAGCATGGCAGGAGAGAACTCTGCCTGCTAAGCCACTGTGGCCCACCCTGTATGTTTGTATGTTTTTACCCTAAAAATATTTTTTTAAAAAAAGGCCATGTGCATAGAAGGAAGCTGAACTCATCCCAAACTCCAGGGAAGAAAACCCTGGTTATTCTAAGTCATCCGTTCTTGCTATTGATTAGTTTAGGAAAGGGCAGATGACCCAATTCTGGCCAGTGAGATGTGAGGCTTGCTAGGGAAGCTTCTGGGCAAGATTTAATTCCTAAAAGACATAAAATGAACTTACTTCTCCCTGATACTGCCAAGTTTTAACACAATGCCTGAAACAGTTGCAAATATCTTATGAGAGAAGCCAATTGGGGGCAGAGCTGACTCTAAAAATGGCAGAAAGGAGAAAAAGAACCTGGATTTTTAGTGGCAATGCTAAGAACTTGCCTTCCTTTGGCCTCCCAGGTAAAATAAATTTTCTGTTGAGTGCCTTTCTGAGTTTTGGTTACTTGGTCACAGAAGTGGGAATGTTGTAAAAGACGCTAAAATGTGGAATTGGCTGAGTTAGAGAAACTAGGATAGAGTAGGGTAAGAACCCTGCTACTTTAGGCTTGGAGATTAGTGAAATAATTGATTAAAATGTCGTCTGTTTTACATGGGCCCAGATTAAGAAAATGTAGTATTAGAAAAATTATTTTTAAAAAATCCATAACCACTGAATTGTACACTTTAACAATTAAAAGCAAAGCAAAACAAAAACCAGGATATTCATTTGTTACCTGCTTTTTGGACCGTCAGTAAGGTCCTTTAAAAGATGAGTGGACTGTGAAGGTGGCCTGCCTGAAGGCAGAGACTAGTGACTGGTCTACAAGGTAGAATAGATGGAGAAAAATAGAGGGACTCAAGATGTATTTTAGTGGTAAAATCAAAAGAACTTACTGATGAATTAGACTGGGCAGGATGGGAACTGAGGTAAAGGACAGTGGGGAGGGGAAATCCTCCCAGTGGGCAGAACTTCGAGCAGTGCACCTGGTTGTTCATTTTGCTTGGAAGGAGAACTGGCCAAAGGTGCATTTGTATACTGATTCATGGGCTGTTGCTAATGGTTTGGCTGGATGGTCGGGGACTTGGAAAGACTATAATTGGAAAATTGGTGACAAAGAGGTTTGGGGAAGAAGTACGTATAGACCTTTCTGAGTGGGCTAAAAACATGAACATATTTGTGTCCCATGTGAATGCACATGAGAGGGTGACTTCAGCAGAGGAAGGTTTGAATAATCAAGTGGGTAAGATGACCTGTTCTGTGGATAGCAGTTTTCTTTCCCCACCAACTCCTGTCATTGCCCAATGGGCTCATGAACAAAGTGGTCATGGTGGTAGGATGGAGGTTATGCATGGGCTCAGCAACATGGACTTCCACTCACCAAGGCTGACTTGGTTACAGCCACTGCTGAGTGCCCAATCTGCCAGTAGCAGAGACCTACATTCAGTTCCCAATATGGCACCATTTCCCAAGATGACCAGCCAGCTACATGGTGGCAGGTTGATTACACTAGACCACTCCCTTCATGGAAGGGGCAGTGATTTGTTCTAACTGGAATAGACACATACTCTGGATATGGGTTTGCTTTCCCTGCACACAATGCTTCTGCCAAAACTACCATCCATGGGCTTACAGAATGCCTTATCCATCGTCATGGCATTCCACACAGCATTGCTTCTGATCACGGAACACACTTCACAGCAAATGAAGTGCAGGAATGGGTACATGCTCATGGAATTCTCTGGTCTTACCATGTTCCCCATTATCCAGAAGTAGCTGGATTTATAGAACGGTGGTATGGCCTTTTGAAAACTCAATTACAGTGCCAACTAGGTGGCAATACCTTGAAGGGCTGGGGTAATGTTCTCCAGGAAGTGGTACATGCTCTGAATTAGCATCTGCTGTATAGTGCTGTTTCTCCAATAGCCAGGATCCACAGGTCCAGGAACCAAGGGATGGAAATGGGAGTGGCACCACTCACTATTACCCCTAGTGATCCACTAGGAAAATTTTTGCTTCCTGTCCCTGCCACCTTGATCTCTGCTGGTCTACAGATTTTAGTTCCAAAAGGGGGAGTGCTTCCACCAGGAGAAAAAACAATGATTCCATTGAGCTGGAATCTAAGACTGCCACCTGGTCATGTTTGGCTACTCATGCCCCGGGATCAACAAGCCAAGACAGGGATTACATTATGGGCTGGGGCAACTGACCCTGACTATCTGGGAGAAACAGGACTGCAACTACACAATGGAGGTAAAGAAGAGTTTTCCTGGAAAATAGGAGATCCCCCTAGGGCATCTTTTAGTACTACCATGCCCTGTGATTAAAATCAATGGAAAACTGCAACAACCCAATCCAGGCAGGACTACCAGTGGCTCTGAAACTTAAGGAATGGCTTGGGTCATCCCACCAGGCAAAGAACCACAGCTAGCTGAAGTGCTTGCTGAGGGTAAACAGAACATGGAATGGGTAGTGGAAGAAGGTAATGATAAATATGAACTAAGACCAGGTGATCAGTTGCAGAAACGAGGACTGTAATGCTGTTTTGTTCATGTTATACTATATAAGTTGTAAGATATCAAGTTTAAGTATGAATATTACCCAAGGACTTGCACCCTATTGTGGAGAGATTTATTGTGTTTCTGGTTATATGCAGGACAGTTGAGTATTGTTAGGTGAAAGAAAAAAGCGTGTGTTTTATTGGTTTTTATTTAGAAATTAGGTATGGTTTAAGGTGACGTGTATAGCTGCCAAGTTGACAAGGGGTGGACTGTCATGGTCAGGTTCATGCATCAACTTGGCCAAGTGGTGGTACTGTTTGTCTGGTTGGCCTGTCTGTTGCTATGAGAACATTTCATAGAATTAAATCATGATCACATCAGCTGCATCCACAGCTGATTCCATTTGTAATCCCCCAAGGGGAGTGTCTTCTGCAATGAGTGATGCTTAATCTAATCACTGGGAATCTTTTAAGGAAGATTCAGAAGAGACAGGCTCTCTTCCTGCTTCAGCCAGTGCGCCTCTCCTGTGGAGTTCATCCAGACACTGCACTGGAATTGTCAGCTTCACAGCCTGCCCTACAGATTTTGGACTCTATGTTCCCATGGTTATGTGAGACACTTTTACAAATTTTATATTTATGAATATTTCCTGTTGATTCTGTTTCTCTAGAGAACCCTAACTAATACAGTGGGGTTACTTACTGGAGTCGTTTAAGATGAAACCATTTTGGAAAAAGCTTTAGTGCCCACACAGCCAAAGACCTTTGGAGATGCAGAAGGAAAACATCCTTGGGAAATCCTTAAGAACTGAGAAGCCAAGAGAAAAAGCTAGCAGATGTTGCCATGTTATTTCCCAGCTTACAGAGGTGTCCAGAAGTCAAAGATCTCACCTGATACCAGCCATGTGCCTTCCCAGCTGACAGAGGTGTTCTGAACAGCATCAACCTCTTGTTGGTTCCTTAATTTTTACATTTTCATGGCCTTAGAACTGTAAACTTGCAACTTATTAAATTCCCTTTTTAAAAGCCATTCCATTTCTTTTGCATTCTAGCAGCTTTAACTAAAACAGACATCAAATGGAGTAGTCAAGTAAAGAAGTTAGCAGTTGAGTTTAAAGCTCCATCTCTCTCCATTTATTCTACCTCTTAGACCACATAACTGGATAAAGAAAATAAAAAAAAAAAGCATTGGTAGCAAGGAACAGGAGGGGCAGCAACCCTAGCTGCTCTTGGAGAACCTGTAATAAAGCAGCCTGGGGAAAAAGTGAGAGTTCTTGATGAAAGTTCACTCTCTCCTCCATACAGACTGGCTGCCAGCATTCACAGAAGCTGACAGATCTGTCATTACAGGAATTGGGGATGGAATTCATAATATATGTATTCAGACAAGTAGTGCTTTAGGCCTGATAACTCAGTTAAAAAAAATAAAACCTTGGAAGCCTAAGTTCATGTTAATTCTTGGATGACGAAAGAGAATCTCCCGATTTTTAATTTGAAATGAAGGCTTTTTTTTTTTTAAGTTTTATGTATCTTTAAAAAAAAAAAAAATGCTAAGAAAGCCCCTGAAGCCTAAGGCCAAGATGTTTAAACAGACCTACGAAAGTGCTGTGTTGTTAGGTCTTAATCTGTGTGGGGGCAGAGAACAGTAGGGACTTTGCCTGCCTCTCTGCTAGGGCAGCTTTTACTGTACCCACTCACCAAAAACCCAAAGCAATCGGCTTCAGTCTCTTGGTATACACCATATTTCTAAAAACTCAGGGAAGGACTGATAGGCAAAGAAAAGGCTTGAGGAAAAATATTACATCACAAGTAGTTTGGTTTTAGAGGCTTCAAAGCCCCTGGTTGCCTAGAGGCTGAACAGCCACTGCCAGCCACTGCAAACCGGAAGTGTATGAACACATGCGTGGTGTCCGGACATCCTGAGTGAGAGGAGTTCCCGCATGGGACCTTCCTTCTTCCACTTTAGTGTTTATTAAACTGTGAGTCTAACCATTGACTTCTCTGCTCCATGCTAGAGGAAAATAAATGTATATCAATTAAAAGGATGCTCTTCAACTTCACCTGGGTTAACGCTGCCCAGCAATCACGTGGTATTTGTCAGCTTCCACCCCTTTCTCTTCTACTCCTGCTCCAGACTTTCAAGCCCTCTCTGGAGGCCTTTATAACTGACTTCATTAGAAGAATAAAATTATTGGGTGATAGTTACCTAAATCGCCTCTTTAACCACTTATTATCTGTACCTATCCTTACTTCCTTCATATCTCACATCCTAATCTCTCCCTCCCCACCTTCAAACATTCCCTCCCACTTGAATCTTTGATCTCTTCTTTATTGGTATTTTCCACTCATACAGATTTAGCTGCTAGAATTCTGGGAGCTAAGTAGAAGAAGGCTATGAGGTACCGGCATTCAGTACATAAATATTTCTCTAATGGCCTTCGTTTTTATTGTGGTCCCCTGCCCTCAGCTATACCTAGTCCTTAAATGAGATGTCCCTCTATTTTATTTTCTCCAGAGAATAAACCTCATCTTCTACTAGAGTTGAGGATAAGAAATTGCCCAGTTACACAGAATATGAAAATGTGAGGCTTTAGCTGGCTTTTAAACAAACTTTTGACCAAGCCTCCTGTGTTTTGTTCCCCTTTATACCCCAATCCCTGAAGTATCTACTGCCATCAATACTCATTCTTTTGATGGTTCTAGGAGTTTAGGATTCAGTCTTCTCAGGTAAATTAAGTCAATTTACATTCATCCTTCTGCTTTCCTATTTCCAAAATTTTGTGACTCTTGTCTCTTTTCTGTTTTCTTTGTCATTGTGTGTTTGCCTTTAAAAAAAATCCTTTTATTTTCTTTTGATGTTTTGGGGAGGAAGCCAAAGTAAATATGTATGTCTAGTTCATCAAACTACCAGAAGCTCCCCATTCACACTTTATCCCACTGCATTCTGGCTTCTGGCCTCAGGGGAATTGGTTATGCTAATGATACCACTGATTCTCTTAAGACCAGTTAAGGACCATCTTTCTCACCTTTATCTTACTGGGCCTCTTCTACAGCACTGGATGCCAAAGACTGCTTTTTTCTTTCTTAAACTCCCTCTCTTGAGCTTGCCAACAACTGGACCATGATGGCCATTCCTGTGGAATCACTTTTCTTCATAAAATCCTCTTCCTTTCCTTGCCCCAAGACTAGGGTTCCTAATGGCTTGATCTTATTCTTTATATTCTTCCAAGCTGACCTCATCAAAACTCTTAAATTTAACAAATTAACTATCACTGCCAAATTGACAACTCTTAAAATTTCTATTTCCAGCTGAAGGCTCTTTGCTGTATAAATCCACTTATCCAATAGCACCCTGGATAACTCCATTTGGATTTTTCATGAGCATTCCAAACTCAACATGTTGAAAATCAAACTCATTGTTTTTACACAAGCCTGCTCCATCTTCTGTTTTCTCTGTCTCAATGAAAGGCACCCTTATCTACTCTGGAGACAAGGCAAAAAGCTGGGAGTCATACTGAGATTCCCATCTTTCACTTGCCACACTTATCTCAGCACTCTGCAAGTCCTAATAATTCTACTTTCTTAATATTCAGAGCAGCGGTTCTCAAAATGCACTGTGCATCAGGATCATTTGTGAGGCTTGTTAAACACCAATTGTTGGGCTTCATCCCCACTGTGACTGATGCCGATCTGGAGACCACTTTGACAACCACTAATCTCTATATCCATCACCTCCTCACCAGTCCCGCTCTGCCATGGTTCGGCTCATCAGCTATCATTTCTAGCTGAGATTACACCATTAGACACTTAATTTCTTAAAACATTATCTGAACTACAACTGTAATGGCCTACCAAAAAAGGAAATCTGATGTCTTAAAAGATTTCCATAGTTGTCCATAACTTTTCAGAATAACACTTGAGCTTCTGGGCTTAATCCTATATTACCTGGCTCTCCCCCACTAGCCCACACTCTCTTACACATATTCTGTTCTAGTCACATTACTGTCTTATTCCCCCAAGCATTTGCTATGGCATCATACCTTCAGTGACTGCAATGCCAAATCTTGGCATTCTGTGAAATTTTTAAGTATCTATATACCAATATTTTGGTTGGTCTAGAACTATAGCCTCATTTTTTTCTTTAAAAGTCTAACATCCGAGGCACTTTTGTCTTCACAATAATTTATCTGAAAAGAGAAACTGATGCATAGTCTACAATACATGATGGTATTGTGATGCTTCTATTGTAAAAGTAACTTTCAGTTTATTTCAAATACTTTCTTAACAAGTAGAAGATGACATAACAGAATTTATTTTTATATGGGTAACTCCACTTTGGAATGTTTATATACATGAAAAAAATCAAAGACTATGAAGACAAATCAGAAATGTTTTGATACAAAAACTAGAGTTTGCTATTAATAGATTGCAGATTCATAAAATAATTCAGAAAGATCTCCTCTAAGCTATCAAATAAGAAATGGGGTTACTAAAAAATTAAATCAGAGAAAAACATTTGGAACTAGCTTATAATTATTCTCATTATTCTCCCAGTTAATGTGGTTAAAATAAATTAATGAATTATTTTTTAAAATTTGTACAGAAAAATTTTGTACAAAATGTATCACAACTAAATGAAATCATTGAAGGCTCTTATAAAAGACGATACCATTAAAAAGAGTTAATAATATTGTAAACCACTGATTGTACTCCATGTATGGAATGTTTGTATGTTAAGAATGCTCATGTTTGTATGTTGCTCTTTATCAATTAAAAAAATAAAATAAAATAAAAAGCAAGTCTATAAAAAAAGAAGTTAAACTTTCATTTTTATGTAGTGTTTATATTTTGAGTAATGCTTTTATTCACTAATAATTTATATTAAAATAAGATATTTAACACTTATTTTTAAAATTTGTATTTTACCAGGTATTAAGTTTTTCTTTTTCAAATAGACTAAATATTTGACTTTCACTGATTTTTTAAAAAATTCTTAACACTTAAAAAGATGAACTGCTATCTTTTCCTGTATCCTGATATATTTTTTAAGTATCAAAAAGCTAGTACCGACAGTGCTAACATCTAACATATATCCTTTTTTCCCTTCATGTTATTCCTTCCTCCTAGAATATTCTTTCCTTCTTTAATAGTTGCCTAACTACCAATCATATTATTATGATTCTTTAATAGTTACCTACCTACCAATCACATTATTAAACATAGGTGGTGATGCTTTAACATCACCTCTTATGGGAAGTTAACTCTGATAGAGAGATCCGTCCTCTCTTCTTAAAGCACTCATGTACCCCTGTCCCAAAACACTTTTCACTTCAAACTACAATCAAATTTCTTATTAAACTGCAATCCCCATTTTGACACTGTATATCCACTATTTAGCATGGTAGCTACTGCATAGCTAGTGCTAACAGACAGTTGAATGAAGTCCCTTCCAATAAATAAACCGTTGCCTCAGCTAAATGAATGGAAGAAAATATTTGGAAATCACACATTGGACAAAGGTTTGATATCCTGTATACATAAAGAAATCATACAACTCAACAACAAATGAACAAACAATCCAATTATAAAATGGGCTAAAGATAAGAATAGGCATTTTTCTGAAGAGCAAATACAGATGGCTCAAAAGCACATGAAGAGGGCAGTGCGATGGTGGCTCAGTGGCAGAATTCTTGCCTGCCATGCCAGAGACCCGGTTTGATTCCCAGTCCTGTCCATGCAAAAAAAAAAAAAAAAAAAGCACATGAAGAGATGCTCATTTTCATTAGCTATAAGGGAAATGCAGATCAAGACTACAATGAGATATCACCTCACACCTATAAGAACGGCTGCTATTAAACAAACAGGAAACTATAAATGTTGGAGGGTGTGGAGAAACTCAGACATTTATGCACCACTGGTGGGAATGTATAAAGGCACAGCCACTATGGAAGACAATTTGGCAGTTCCTTAGGAAACTAAATATCGAGTTGCCCCATGACCCAGCAATAGCACTACTTGGTATATACCCAGAAGAGTTGAAAGCAATGACACAAACAGACATTTGCACATTGATGTTCACAGCAGCATTATTCACAATCGCCAAAAGATGGAAACAATTCAAATGCCCAACAGTGGATGAGCTGATTACCAAAATGTGGTAAACACATACGATGGAATATTATGCAGCAGTAAAACGAAGTGACATCCTGAAGCACAAGATGGATGAGGCTGGAGGACATAATGCTGAGTGAAATAAGCCCAACACAAAAGGATAGATACTGTATGATTCCACTTTTATGATCATGGCAAAGATAAAATCAGAGGCTTATAATACAGAATATAGGGAACTTAAAGATACATAGAACCTAGAGATGGATGAACGGTTAACTAATGAGGTTGAACTCAAATGTAAGGGAATAGATAGAAGTGAAGGTAGTTCTCTAGTGAGTCTACAGAAATATTACCATATTGAAGGTGAACAAGATTGAAAGGGGTTATATAGACCTATGAGTCCCACTGATTAACACTAGAAAAATAAATAAGTTCTTGCATGAACTAGTAAAATAACAAAATAAACTGCTGCTTTTCTGACTCACAAAACTAGATTCCTAGAAAACATGTTAATGAATCCCTAACATCTCCCCCTAAATCTCTCTTTTGATGGATACTGCATACTATGACTCATCAAATTAAAAGAATTTTCTTTTCACTTCCTCTTTTATTCCAAGTTATCTATAACTACCTGATAAGGCTAGGCCAGGAGTATTATCCACAGGAATGAAATACCCCTATCCTTTTTTCATTATAATAGTCTGTCTATAGGTTCAATTCGGTGAATTTTCCTCAATTTACAAACATCCACTTGGCATTCCATCCTTTCCAAGCACCCCTGGCCCAATCCACACTTGCCCAACCCAATACCATCCTTGCTTTATCTACCTGGCACAGACTTGAAGTTCCACTACAGCCCTGATCTAAGAGAGGTTAAAGGGGAGACTGTAACAACCAAAGCTATGAGGTGTACTCTTGGATACAGCTCAATTTAGCGCAGAGACCAAATGTGGTGAATTCCCTGGAATCTAACCAAGACAGACGCAAGGCTGTGCCTGCTCTTCACCTGCCATCAGCATCCCTACATTTTTGCTGTGTGGCAAAAATGTAAAGAAATAATAGACCCCTGTACAGCTAAGTGATGTGAATTTTTCCACTGGTGATTTAATAGCTTTATTACATCAGCCACCAACTTCTCATCTCTCAACTTCCCCTCCACAGTGGCTGCCCAGCTCCCACTTGCCCTCTCAAATATTTCTGATCTTTAGTCAATTTGTAGTAAAAATGAGAAATCTACTATTGTCGACAAGACTTTGTACTTGTGTTTTTATGATTATGTTGTCTCCCTGTTTAAACTGTGAACTTTGTGATGACAAAGGCACACATTATGTCTTATAAAATCTCATTTTGATGTGACAATTATCACCCTACAAATTAATTCTCATATTCTGCTTGATGTACTGTGTGAATAGGGACTGAGATAATGAAGAGAGAAAATGGGAGAACAATCAGAGACAACAGTGTTAAAGTCAGGTGCCACACAGTGGTCTGCCAGTGCTACAATGCTGGTTTAATTGAAACCTTGTAATAAAAGTTTAAATACATAAAATGTTTTTTTATCAAAAGAACACTACCCACTTCCCCATCTGATGCATATGACAAATGGGCAAGTGGAACCCAGCAACCTAGAGGAATGGAGAAATGGCAGCTCCACCTCTGAGTGGTTTCTTCTTCCTCAAAGATGGCTCTCTGAATGCAGTTTCTCAGGTGAATGGGAACCATAACCCACACTGGCTTCTTTGAGTACTTGGAGTCCACAGCAAGGCATTCTGTTCCATGGAGAATGCCTGTTTGGGCTTTCAGAAGACTAGGAAGAGCAGGGCCTCGTGCCTGGGCAGCATTATATCTTCGACGGTGCGTTCCATGGAGTGCACCTGCTCTGGAGAGGCCGTGAGGAATGCCAAAGGCCCAATACGCTGCTCCACACAGGAGTGGCACAGGTAGCCACTCTTGTTCTCCTTCCTGCCGCTCTGTAGTGATGGATAAGAAAATGAGGTCAAGGGAACAACCAAAGAACAGGGGTTTTCCACCAAGACGCACTGAATTACTGCCATAGCTGCCAGGGGACCAAACATTCTAAACCAGATACTTTCAGATCCATGCACACCCTTGGAGGAGAGTGAATGTGTGTGTATATGTGTGTGTGTGCACGTGTGTCTGTGTGTATAAACACTCATGTGCCCACTAATGAGTACTGACAATCTAAGAGTGAAATCCTTTTTAAAATAAAATTAAAGATTTTGTTGAAGTCTCCCCTTTGCCTACCATCTCCATGCCTTTCCCCAGGGGCAACCAGTATTGTGAATTTGGTGTGCATCCTTTCCAGTCCATTCTAAAATAGCTTAACATACACATATATTTAGACATATATTCCCACAGCACCATCATCTAGGGCAGACTCCAAATTATCAAATCCCCTTAGAGCAGAAATCAGAATCAGTTCTCCTCTTAGGTGTCCAGTCACCATCCAACCTCTTCAGAAGGCTTTAGCCCTCCCACACCATACTATGTAGCCTGTCTCTTGATGACAGGGTCCTTGACACACTAGTTCTTACAGCTCTTGTACCTAGCATATGAAAGGCCCCTACTATGTCCTAAAGGAATACACAAACAAATTTATCGTCTCTCTCTCACCCACCACTTAGATAAGCACACAGCTGACATGCAACCCAATTTTGTGGACTGAACCCCAACTTGATAGAAAGCGGAAGCTGCTGCTAAGCACCACGTACGTAAGCGATGGGGATTTTCTTCATTGTGAGCACAGTGTCAACGGGGATGGTGTTGTTGCACTGCCCCACAGAGCAGCGAACCACTCCTGTTTTTAGAACATTACTTGTCAGCTCTGCTTGTAAGAAGTACTCCTGAGAAGGAAAGAGAGAGAAAGAGGATGATGGCGATGCTGCTGCTACATTCTACCTGGAAACTACAATAACAAGGGAGATTTAAACACTTTTTAATCCCCTCCTAAATCCCAAGATGAATAAAGTTTTCTCTTATTTCTCTACTTTTTCCCTGCCCTTAAGGCTATCTTCAAGAGAGAATGTTCCAAGCAGTCCAATCGGCTTCCTGGTAAAACCACTAGTTTGGTTTTTTTTTTTTTTTTTTTTTTTTTGTATGCTGTATGGCAAGGTCACATTTATTATTTTTCCATGTGAGTATCCCGTTATTGCAGCACCATTTGTTGAATTTTTGTTTGTTCGTTTTTTGGGAAGTGCATGGACTGGGAATTGAACCTGAGTCTTCTGCATGGCAGGCAAGAATTCTACCACTGAACTACCCTTGCACCCTCAAAACTACTAGTTTTTAAAGAAAAAAAAAGGCTTAATGAACAACATGCAAAACTACTGGCTACAACACTGAAGGACTACTTCTGGATATTATCTTACTTGGCCTGAGCACAACTGAGTAATCAAAAACTTTTTGTCTATTCATTTTATAGCCCAGGTAAATGGAAATAGGACCTGGAAGAGACTTGTCTATTTCAACCCTGAGCATTTACATCTTCCCACATCTCTGATCACTAGTAGGCAAATAACAGAACCTCTTTAACTTCCCGTTTCTTTATCTTTAAAACATATCCCTACCAGTTCCTGCTTCATATAGTTGTTGTGAGGAAAAAATACAACAGAACCTGCAAAATGTTCAGTGCCAGCCATGGGGAGCACCCAGTAAAATGCGTCTTGCCTCTTAGATGGTAACTTCCACAAGAACAGAGACCTGCCAGGTGTACTGCTGTCCCTAGGAGTTTAACATAGAACCTAACACTAGCAAGGCTGTAAATACTTGCTGACCAAATAATCATGATTCCACATTTCACCTGGCTGCTTATCCCATTCTTTTTTTAATCATCTATGTCCAATATTTGATTTATTTGCTTTTCTTACTTGCTGGAGCTGTCAACTTACTACAGAAAAGAACATAACCCGTGTGTGTGTGTGCATCTGTGTATATAAACACTCAGGCACTCGCTAATGAGTGATAAAGCATGAAATCCTTTTAAAATAAAATTAAAGATTTTGTTGAAGTCTCCCCTTTGCCTGCCATTTCCATTCCCTTTCCTAGGGGCAACAAGTATTGTGAATTTGGTGTATATTCTTTCCAGTCCATTCTAAAATAGTTTAACATGCACATATATTTCTAAGAACACACAGTATCATTTTATAGGTATTTATTTTTAAAAAATTATATTTTAATTTTTCTTTTCAAATAGTTCATTTCTTTTAATTGCTATACAGGATTCCATCATATCAGTCTTTCATATTTTTTTAATCTATCCTCTTTTAGTCAATACTTGGGTTGTTCTCAAATTATTTCCAACAAAGCATCTTTGTACATGCTTCCTTGCCCAGTACATGCTGAGAGTTCTTCTAGGGCTGGAGCTTTTGAACTTTTGACCATGACCCACAACAAGAAGCCCACTTACCATTACAATTCTAATACATGCACATGTACATATATAAAAGATTGAAATAAACATTTTACAAAATATTTAACATTACATGCAATGTACTAATTTCGTTTTTAGATTTTATTCTATTTCACTTTTTTTTTTTTAAAGCTTGACACAACCCACTAAATTAACTTCATATATCACTGATGAATCACAACCTGCACAGTGAATAGCACTGCTCTAGAGTAGGGACCTGTTCTGGTTTGAGACTGTTGTGCACCCAAAAAAAATCATGTTTTTTTTCCTAGTCCAATCTTGTGGGGATGGACTTACTGCAGGATGGGATCTTTTTGATTTAAGTTATTTTCATGGAGACATGATGCACCCAATTATGGGTGGGACCTTTTTGTTAGGTGGTTTCCATGGAGATGTATTTCTGCCTATTCAAGGTGGATCTTAATCCACTTACTGGAATCCTTTAAGAGGGAACAATTTTGGAAAAAGCTCAGAGCTGACACAGAGACATCTGGAGATACAGAAAGAAAAGACCAGGGAAGTTGTCTGAAACCAGAAGCCAAAAGACCAGCAGACACCAGCCACGTGCCTTCCCAGGTATTCTAGACACCATCGGCCTTTCTTGAGTCGAGGTATCTTTCTCTAGATGCCTTAGTTTGGATGTTTTTATGGCCTTAGAACTGTAAACTTATAACTTAATAAATCCCCTTTATAAAAGCCAACCCTTTTCTGGTATATTATATTTTGTAGCATTAGCAAACTAAAACTTAACACCACTAAAAATTAAGGGCTCCAAAGAGCTTTTGTTTATGGTAGTTTTACCTATTAATATTTACTGTTAAGAAATTAAACCTGAGGAATTTAAAAATATGTATCAATTCATTAAAAATAAGAATAATAAAACCATTACATGCTGACAAATATTTTTATGAAAAGCTATAATAAAAAAAATTTAGTGAGAACAGCATTGATCCACATTTTTGCAAATCTCTTTAATATCTAGCTTAAAAAATGGCTGGATTCTCACATCCACATGCTTTATCATTCAATCTGTGGCGACAACACATAGCACGTGGTCTGGGTCAACTCTGATGTACATTACAAGAGCATTAGAGTAAAAAGGGCAAATAAGCTCTTCGTGTTATTATGAAACCCATATGTATTATATATGCAATATGTACTGTGGATGTAGTTTTGACCTTGTGGACACCCTGAAAGATCCCAGACCATACCTGGACATGAGATTCCTGGGTGTTAGGGTTTTCCAAAATGGATGCCAGTTTATCCTCCCACCCATGGAGTGCCTACTTCCCACCATCCTTGCCAATGATGGCAATATTCAAGCTTTTTTCCATTTTACCAATCTTAGTAATTATCTTAGCTTGCATTTCCCTGATTACTATAGAAGTTGCATATCTTTTTTTTACATATTTACTGGCCACTGAAGTTTCCTTTTCTCGTAAACTTCTTGTTTCTATCTTTATTCTTTACCTATTAGGCTGTCTATTTCTCACTATTTTGTAGTTCTTTATGACATTTGTCAGTCCTGTCTGCAGTCATATAAACTCCAAGAAGGCAGAGATTTCTGTTTTGTTCACTACCATATCCAAAAATAGAAATGCTTAGAAACATTAGAAAAATATCTCAGGACAAGAAAAGTTTTCTCAATAAGTGTGACACAAAAAGAAGAAATCATAAAGCAGGCAAATTTGAGTGCATCAAAATTTAAAACTTCATTGTGATAAAATAATAGCTAGTATTTAGTTAATCCTTACAAATCATCCTTTGAAATGCTGTTATTATCATTATACCAATTTTTTACAGATTAGGAAACTGATGCACAGAGTGGTTAGGCAACTTGCCCACTGCCACTTGAGTAGTAAGTGGGAGCACTTGATGTGAATTTTGGCAGTCTCTACCAGGCTAGCTGCTACTTCATATAAAGTTAAAAGCCCAGCCACAGAATAGGAAGAGATCCTTCCTTCATCCATTGACAAACACTTACTGAGCACAAATATGTGCTCTGTACTGTTCTAAGGACATGCTTATGAGATCTGAATTAAGAATCTAACATTCCAGAAGGTTGAGAAGCTGTCTTTGAGCAACAAGTATAACCTCATGTTATATAATAATTCAACAAATAATGATTTCCTCCACTTCCCAAAAATTCAAAGAAAGAAACAAACAAAAAGCCTTCTGGTGATCAACTAGCTATGTTTTCTACAGAAGTCACAGAAGAGGCTGCCTGGCTCACTGTTGGTTGTAGGGGAGACCACAATGGCTTACTGCTCTAGGCAGTCTTATTTTTGTCTCTAAAACACTGCCATGCATAACACCATGTTCATTACAGGCTTTCATATCCTCTAAATTATTAACTTCACTCCTTCTTTCAACCTTCTTTTCTGAGCAGAAGCTGGACTTGTGACATTTCAGAAACAAGATGTCCCCATATTTATTTATGGGGGAAAATATTCATCCTCATACAAGATCTTTCAGACTTATGGACACCTATCTGTTCATGCATTATTTTCAGGGCTTTCTCAGAGTACTCTGTGAGAACAAAGGTACTTTCCTTCCCAGTCTGGGAGAGGGTGAAGAATTTCTCTCAAGTCCACATTCTTCTCTTTCATGGACAAAATCATCTTCCCCATAAAATGTGTGCATTAACCAATTGAGAAGCTTCCAGCGTATTGCAGAAAATCTAATGAACTATCATATATAACTAGTGGGATTCCAGTGCTCCAGCTTCTATGAAGAATTTCTCAAAATCTAGAAGATCACACATGCATTTATCCTTTACCCAGCAATGAACCTTTTTCTAGAAATGTATCCTGAAGATGCACTGGCAAAAATACAAAATGATTCCTGCTTAAGGTTGTGCATCACGTCATTACTGTTAAAAGCAAACGACTGGAAACAACACAATGACTTGCAGTGAGGGACTGTACAGATCATGGTAAATTCCCAAAGTGGAATACTATTCAGCTGTAGAAAGCAATGAGGAAGAGATCTACAATCTGATAAAGGGTGATTTTCAGGTATATTATTAAATGACAAAGTAAGGTACAGAACAAAATAGAGAATGCTGTCTTCTGTGGAAGGAGAATACAAAAGCATGCAGATATTCTAAGAGTTGCAAAAAGAAAGGATGGATCAAAACTTAACTTTAAAAATAACTACCCCAAATTAGCCAGACAGAAAGGATAGATATTGTATGATTCCACTTTTATGACCGGCATAAAGGTATAATCAGAGGCGTATAATACAGAATACAGGGGACTTAGAGATATACAGAAACTAGAAATGGGTGAATTGTTTGCTAATGAAGCTAAAATCCAATGTAAGTTAATAGATAGGAGTGAAGGTGATTCTCTAGTGGGTCTAGAAGTAATATTACCATATTGAAGATGAACAAGATTGAAAGGGGTTGTATAGACATATGTGTCCCACTGACTCACACCAGAAATGTGAATGAGTTCTTGTAAGAATTACTTCAAAGATACGATTCTTATATAAAGAGTGTTTAAGCCAGGGTATGAGGGAAAAACTGCTATTGCATGCTATGAGCTATGTTCAAAAGGAAACCATCAGCACTACCACAGTAAGAGCAGAGGTAAATAATGGGATGAGGGACAAGAGTTAAGAGGAGGCTTCAATTTCCTATTTGGTTACTGTATGTTTATTGGTTTTCTGTCTCTTGGGAACAATGAAATTCTCTAAAATTGAGAATGTTGATGGACTGTGGACTTTGGGCCTTCTACATGATGCCTGATGAATATAGGTGGCTGAAGGATGCACTGACAGAGAAGTTGACTGGCGACCAAAGGTGTATACTTATGAACAAAGGTGTGCTGCTACAAAAAGGAACAAAGTCATGAGGCACACAATGATGTGAATGAACATGTGGGACACTTGGTGAGACAAAATAAGCCAGAAACAAAAGAACAACAATGGTATGGTCACCTTTAGAAAATGCTTATAAGAAAACAGGGGCCTAGATTGTAAGCTTTTAGAGCAAACACATTAAGTCCGGAGTGGTGATTAAAATTTCTGGATTTTGAGAGGCTGTTATATATATATATAACCTGATATTTAGAGATAAGAACAAACCTGAACAGGTTGGGGTTAAAGTAATTCAGAATATAGGGGTAAGGCAGACGGTGTCTATATTTTAGAACCACACATACTCTTTGAGACCAATGGAAGAAAGGTTTATTTGATCTGAAACTAAAATTTTCTGTAGTGCATAATCTAATTCAACCTATCTGTATAGCTAATTTGAACAAGTGAAACACAAGGGGCACAGAATAAGAAAGAGATCCTTTAATCCTGTATAGATTACTGTAATGCCTGGAAACATCCTAGAGTTTATTAAGCAGATAACCAAAAAGTATTGGCTAAGTCCCCTGAGGAAGCAGAGAAAGACTATGGAATTATTAAACCTTACCATCAGGGAATCTCCTGATACTGTGTCAAACTTTAGGAACACCCAAATCAATAGGCCATGCCCTCAATCATGAGGCTTACTCTTGTGAAGCTTATGTAAGTAGTGGAGAAGCTTAGACTACATATATGCATACCTAAGAGTTACTTCTGGAGGACCTCTGTGGTTCAGATGTGACCTCAGTCTCTCTAAACCCAGCTCTGCAAGTGAAATCACTGCCCTTCCCGCTATGTTGGACATGACATCCAGGGGTGAAAGTCTCCCTGGCGACATGGGACAGGACTCCCAGGGATAAATCCATACTTGGCACGATGGGATCAACAATTGCATCTTGACCAAAAGAGGGAAAAGAAGTGTAATTAATAAAATATCAGTGGCAGAGAGAGCTCAAATAGGGTTGAGAGGCTACTTTGGGGGTTGCTCTTACACAAGCTTCAGGTAGACATTGCTACCTATCATAACCTGCCAACCCCCAACTAGGACCATTCCAGCCAATCCTAAAGAACACTAAGGGCAATATATAAGATTCCACAAGGGTTCCAGGCACTAGAGCAACTTGCCAGAAACCTATAACCTCCAGATGGGTTCCTGGTCCAGATGAGTCCTGACACCTAGCTCAGCCTCTCCAGAACATCATATAGTTCCATCTCCCTACCCCATATTAGTGACAGACCCTTCCAGTATCAAACATTTAGAATGGGACGGGCCACGGTGGCTCAGGAGGTAAGAGTGCTTGCCTGCTATGCCTGAGGACCCGGGTTCAATTCCTGGTGCCTGCCCATGTAAAAAAAATTTAGAATGGCCATAGCCCAAACAACCCTAAAGGGAGGTTTGGAAAGATCAAAGGTGATGGTGGAGTTATACACAGAAGATAAGATTTAACAAATGAATATGAATGCTGAATTATTAAAATGATATCTCTTTTATCTCCAGTATTTTACAGCAGCTAGAAATAAAAACCTAAGATTGTGAAATTGTAACCCATGTCAAAGTTTGAAATATGTTCTACAACTAATTGTGGTGCTGTGCTTTGAAATTTATAGCTTTCTTGTATAGATGTTACTTTTCACAAAAAAAAAGAAGGAAAAAAATGGATTGTAATGATAAAAAATATTTAAGCCCTCTGGCTTCCTATATTCTGGAGTAGCTAGAAGGAAAAATATGAGAGGATCGTACAGTAGCCCATGACAAACTCTGGGATCTGTCCTGTAACCACTTGTTGAAGAGTGCTTTGAAAACTATTGCTTTTTTATTTCTTTGCTTTGTATTTATGTTATACTATACAATTAAAAAAACTACCAATGGTGGAGAGAGAGAACAGTCTAATGGGCGCAGGGTTGAAAGAAGACTTCCTTGAATATACCTTGTTACCAAGTTTTGACTTTGAAAACATAAATATGTTTCAGACATTCAAAAAACAGAAGTAAAGTAAAAAGAAGCAAAGTAATCCCTGTAGAGATTATTAAATAAATCTAACTATATATCAAAGTGATGGTAAGACCGCAGAGAAAAAAAAAAGGACTTATTTCAAGTGACTTTAGAACATGATAGTCTGACTATACATCAGTAGCTGAAAATACACCAAGGAAAAATGTTAGGAAATCTTTAATTCCATTCACTAGTTAACAGTATTATTGATATTGATAACTGATATTACTGTTAGCGGCAATATTGATATTATTTTGGAACTTCTGTACATAATAAGATAATATATTTAAGTAATTAATAAATAACCAAGATTCTCAACTTAAAAAAAAGATTCAAGTGTAAAAGAAGAAATTAAAAATCCATTAATATTAAATCTAATTGGGGCTGTTGAGCTGTAATAAATGAGAGTTATAAATGTAAACATCTAAAAGCTATGACAATGCAGATACAATGTAGTTTTAAAATATAGAGGGAATGAAGAGAACAGGTACAAAAAAAGAGTTTGAATTATTTTCAGTATGCATATTGTTGGCTGGTGTATGCTTTGTAAAAAACATTGATGAATAGAATGAAAGTGCTCATCGTAAAAGTTGGGAGGTCCTTGCTCTCAGGAGGGGAAAGGGTGCTATGACTGGGAAGGGCCAACAGGAGGGAAGCACTTGGGATGGCTGGCAAATTCTACCTCCTATTCTGTGTAAATGCTCACCTCATAATAATTTTTTGGGGGTATGGGCAGGCACTGGGAATCGAACCCAGGTCTCTGGCATAGCAGGTGAGAATACTGCCACTGAGTAACCATCGTATACTCCATACCTTATAATAATTTTAAGCTGTATATCTATTTTATAACATTTTTTATTTGTGTTACATTTAACAATCAAAGATTTAAAGTAAAAAAAAAATGGAATTACCAGTATGAACTAGTGATGTTACTTTCTTTACAAAAATGTTATCTCCAAGGTACTGCCCCATTTAAGATGGCAAAGTGAGACACTTCAGGGATCCGTCTCTCCATATAAGCTTTGAACAACCAGTAAAATCTGGCAGAAAAATCTTTCTCAAAACTAGAAAATGGTTGAAGGACTGCAGTAACAGGGCAAGATCCAAATTAAGATAAAGACTACCTAAAAGAGGGAGGATCTCCTGGCCCCTCCCTCATAGTGCCTCACCTCACAGATCTGGCTCCTGTGCCCAGCATGGATCTCTGGTTCTAGTTCTGGAGGGAGCAGTAACCCTTGTGGTCACACCAGGAGCTTGTGTGGTGCCCAGTCTTACTGATTGTGGTCAGAGATCATCCCTGAACTTGCCCTGCATGTAGAAGGTAACTCGCAGAACTTCTCCTACTGAATACTATGGGAGAGCAGTCAAGTCGTGCTGCCTGGGACAAAGGATTACTGGCTGTAGGACATGCAGTATAGTGCCCTGTGACTGTGAAGAAACTGTTACTAGAAAAGAGGGAACCTTCAGAATCATGTAAACAGGGGCATTTCTAGAGCCACATGGTTATACCCAAGACAATGTGCACCTGCAGAAAGGATCATGGAGGCACCTATGCTTTGACCTGGAGTGATTCTCTAAACTTACTCTGGTGGTTTGAAACTGAGTGTACCCCAGAAAAAAAAATGTTCTTCAAGTTAATCCATTCCTGTTGCAATATGCTTTGAAATTTATTGTTGAACTGGGCTTTAAAATTTATTGCTCTTTTGTATATGTGTTATTTTTCACAAACAAGAAAAAAATTTTCCTCTGGCTTCTAGCATTTTGGAGCAGCTAGAAGGAAAATCTGAACTAGAGGAATGGTAATCTATAACAAACTGCAATCTGTTCCGTAACTATTTGTTGAAGCGTATCTTGAAAATCATTACTTTTTCTTTCTTTTGTTTGCATATATGTTATATCTAACAATAATTTTTTTTTTAAGTTAATCCACTCCTGTGGGCATGAACCCACTGTAAGTAGGATCTTTTGATGAGGCTACTTCAGTTAAGGTATGGTCCACCTTCAATTAGGATGGGTGTAAATCCTATTACTGGAGTCCTTTAGAGAGCAAAAAGCCACAGATGGAATAGCCAGAAGCTAAACATTAGTGAAACCTGGAAGAGAAGGGAGAGACCAGGAGATGTTGCCATATACCTTGCCATGTAAAAACTGAGGATCAAGGATCTCTGGTAGCCAGCCCCAAAGAACCTCAGAGTCTTTGAGGAGAATGCATCAACTTGATTTGGACCTTTTTTCTAACCTCAAAACTGTGCACAAATAAATTCTCAGGATTTAACTTGACCCATTTCCTAGTCTTTAAAGATTTAGTATTTACTTGATACTATATATCAAGTAGATATATCAAGTAGATACAGTATTTACTTGAGCAATATGTAAAACTAAAAATCTCATTGTATGGATAACCCCTGAAGGAGAGAGCTACCAAAGGTTAATCTATAAAGACTAAGAGAGTATTTTCTTTTTATTCTTCTTCTCCTTTTTTTTCTTATTAGCTCCTAATAATCAAGGAAAGCTCTGTCAAACACTAGCTGCACACAAGCTTAAGGAATGGGCACTTCAGAGTCTAGTTTCCAGCGATAACACATTAAAATATTAAAATGTCCAGATGCAACAAAAGGTCACAAAACACACAAAGAAACAGGAAGTGTTGGCTCAAGCAAAGGAAAAGATTAAAGTATTAGAAACCATCAATGAGGAGGACCAGACCTGGGACATATTGGACAAAACTTAAAAATAAAATGTTCCCCACCTACAATCCATCTAAAGTGTACAATCAATGGCTCTTGGCACTATCAGAGTTGTGCATTTACCAGCACAATCAATTTAAGAACATTCTCACTGCTCTGGGAAAATAAAAGTCCCAAATATGCTCAAAGAACTGAGAAAAAAAAAAAAAACATGGACAAAGAACTAAAGGAAATCACCAAACAAAAAATGAACAAAAAGAAAACATAAATAGAGAGATGGAAATTATTAAAAGGCACCAAACAGAGTTGAGGACGATAGAAACTGAAATTAAAAATTCCTTACAGGGGTTCAGCAGCAGGATGGAGCTGGAAAAAAAGAAAGGATGAGTGGACTTGAGGATAAGACAGTTGACATCATTCAGCCTGAGGAAAAGAAAGAAGAAAGAAAAATAAACAGAACCTGAGGAATCTGTGGGATACCATCAAGTGTACCAACATTTACACTGTGGGAATCCTAGAAGAAGAAGAAATAGAGAAAGGGGCAGAGAGAATATTCGAAGAAATAATGGTTGAAAACTTCCCAAATTTAACAGAAGTCATGAATATATATAATATACATTCAAGAGGCTCAACAAAATCCTAACAGGATAAACCCAAATAGATTCATGTTTTGGCATATTATAATCAAACTGTCAGATGCCAAAGATAAAGAAGCTACATATCACATACAAGAGAGCCTCAAGAAGATAAGTGCTGATTTCTCATTGGAAATCATGAAGGCAAGAAGGCAATGGGATGACATATTTAAATTGCTGAAAGATAAAAGGTGCCAGCTAAGATTCAATACAGTCAAGAGGCTACTCTTATGCAACCTTCAGCTAGATCCTGCTATTAATCATGCTTTGCCAAACCCCAACCAAAACTATTCCTGACAACCCTAAAGAACACCTGGGGCTTTAACTAAGACTCTACAAAGGTTCTGTGAACTGTGATTGCTTTCCAGAAACCTACAACTACAAATGGGTTCCTAGGCTAGCTAAGTCCTGAATCCCAGAGGGGCCAGCCTCTCTAAGAACATCAACTAGTTCCATTTCCTATCCCATGTTATCAACAGCCCTTTCTAACATGAAAAAGTATAGAATGGGCATAGCCCAAATACCCCTAAAGATTGGGAGAAAGATCAAAGAAGGAGGAGTTATAACAGAGAAGATAAAATTTTTAAAATGAGTATGTCTGCTAAATTACTATATTGAGATTTCTTTTGGTCTCAGTGTCTTAGAGCAGCTAGAAAGAAAAACCTAAAATTGTGGAACTGTAACCCATACCAAACTCTGAAATCTGTTATATAACTAATTGTTGTTTGTGCTTTGAAATTTATTGCTTGTTTGTATATATGTTTCTTTTTCACAATTAAACAAAAAAACTACAATGTCGCCTAGTGCCTGGTGAACTTACAAACGGCTCCAAAAGGCCCAGAATTACTGGAGGGCTTCCCATGATCACAGAGAGATTTGACAAGTTTGGGGTTTAACATAATTTCCTCAAATTAATAATAATAATAAAAATGCCAATCAAGAATCCCATATTTGGCAAAACTATCTTTAAAAAAAGTGAGCAAGAGACTAAGACATACCCAGACAAACAAAAGATAAGGGGGTCTTTTAGCCTCTGAAGAAAAAACTAAAAGGAGTTTAAGGAAAGGACAACAGACAATAGATTAAAGCCACATGAAGAAATAAAGACCTCCAATGAAGGTAAATACCTGAAAATATATTAAACACCAGTACTGTTTTATTTTTTATTTGTAACTCCACTTATTACTTCCTACAGGATATGAAAGGCAAATGCATACAATGTAACAACCCATAATGTGTAAACATGTAATTTGTGACAGGAACTACAGGAAGGTATGGGGGGATGGAGGAGTATAAGAACATACGTATGCATGTGTGTATATATACTACTGTAGCTAAGCTGGTATCAACGCAAATGAGATTGTTATAGATTTAGGGTGTTTAATTTGAGGCCCATGGTAACTATAAAGAAAATATTGGAGAACATGCAAACTCAGAAACAGAAATTAGAATACAGGTTGCCAGAGGCAGGGAACAGGGGATATGGGAAGTTAATGCATAACGGGTGTAGGGTTTCTGTTTGGGGAGATGGGAAAGTTTTAGTGATGGAAAGTCAGGAAGGTATCAGAACAATGTGAATATAATTAATCCCATCGAATACTACGCTTGGAAGTGGCTGAGATGGGAAAGTTCATGTTGTATATATTATCACAATCAAATAAAGAAAAGAAAGAATGAAACAATGACAATTAAATGCAATACATAATACTGAATGGGGTCTAGCAAGGGAGGAGAAAAGGCTCAAAAAACCATTATTGGGACATATGAAGAAATTGGAATATAAACTGTAAGCTTTATATTATTGTTAAACTTCTTGAACTTGATAACTGCACTTTAGGTGGTTACATAAATAAATATCCTTCTTCTGAGAAATTGCACATGGCAGTATTAAGTGTTCAAGAGGATATGATATATACAACCTATATATCAAGTGTTCAGAAAATGGATTGGTAAATAGACAGTTTTATAGATGAATAGACAGAATGATATAGCAAATGTGGTAAAATGTTAAAATCCATAGATTTGGATATCACAGGGTGTAGGATATGTTGGAGTTCTATGTATGGGGTTTGTATTATTTTTGTCATTGTGCTGTAAGTTTGAAAGCATTTCAAAATAAAAAGTTTAAAAAAAAGCAATTTTATACTTTTTCCCAGTTCTGGTTACTAGAAAGGTAAACAACCATTTCATCACTAAAAGGAGATACCCTGGTATTATGTGCTTCCTGCCGTGATGCAATACAAAGTCCACAGCCCCACCTATGGAGTCTGCTTGCCAAAAAAATTCAACCTGAATCTAATCAAGCCTCTTTGGCAATCTTCCAGTTATAGGAAACCCGGGGTATGGCAACAGTAATATAGGATATATGACCACACAAGGAAGCAAATCTACAACGTTGAACATTCCATAGGACACAGAACCAGTTTGGCAACAAGGTCATGGCACCAAAAAAGGCAGGTGGAGGTGGGGGGTGGGGGCAGGCAGTGATCTTAGCCTGGTCTAAAGTAAGACATCTAAAAGTGATAACAATCAAACATTTGTTTGGATTCTGATTTAAATAAACTAACTCTCAAAAGGTATTTTTGAGACAATCATAAAATTATGATTATGGACTAGGTGGTAGTAGATGTCATGTGGAATTGAAAATTTTATGGCACTGTGGTTATGAAAAACAAAGTTCATCTTTTTAGCAATGCAAACTCCAACTACACCAGAAGTGATTTGTATATGGTTGTTCAAGGTATTATTATGCCTACTTTTTAATGTCTCAAGTCCCATTTAGCCCACATGTGAAATGATGCCACAGCTCTACAATACTTCCATTAAAAATTACTGATATGACATTTGCACACCAATGTTTATAGCAGCGTTATTTACAATTGCAAAGAGATGGAAACAGCCAAAATGTCCATCAACAGAAGAATGGCTAAACAAACTGTGGTATATACATACGATGGAATATTATGCAGCTTTAAGACAGGATAAACTTATGAAGCATGTAATAACATGGATGGACCTAGAGAACATTATGCTGAGTGAGTCTAGCCAAAAACTAAAGGACAGATACTGTATGGTCCCACTGATGTGAATGGACATTCGAGAATAAACTTGGAATATGTCATTGGTAACAGAGTCCAGCAGGAGGTAGAAACAGGGTAAGATAATGGGTAACTGGAGCTGAAGAGATACAGACTATGCAACAGGACTAGATACAAAAACTCAAAAATGGACAGCACAATAATACCTAATTGTAAAGTAATCATGTTAAAACACTGAATGAAGCTGCATCTGAGCTATAGGTTTTGTTTGTTTGTTTGTTTTTGTTTTTTTGTTTTTTTTGTTTTTTTGTTTTTTTTTACTATTATTATTACTTTTATTTCTTTTCTCTATATTAACATTCTATATCTTTGTCTGGTGTGTCGCTAGTTCTTCTAAACCAATGCAAATGTACTAAGAAACGATGATCATGCATCTATGCGATGATGTTAAGAATTACTGATTGCATATGTAGAATGGTATGATTTCTAAATGTTGGGTTAATTTCTTTTTTTTTTCCGTTAATTAATAAAAAAAAAAAAAATTACTGATATGCCAATCGGGTTTTACCGGTCTAACCACTATAGAAAGTTTAACGCTTTCTATAAGAAAAAATGTACCACAGGTTCTAAAGAATACTTATCATCAAAGTTTATGTAAAAACTCATGTTGTAGGTGGAGACTGTAAATGAGAATTATTTTTCTGCTTAACCACACTGGGCATTAGTTTGGAAATTAGGAAAGTCACACTTATCTCTACATGAGAGGATCGCAAACTACAGCTGGTGAGCCAACCCAGTTCAATCTGGGCTTTTGTAAGTAAAGTTTTATTGGAATACAGCCACACTCATTTGTTTAGGTATCGTCTATTGTTGCTTTTGCACTAAAATGGCAGGGCTGAGCAATCCTAATAAAAATTCCAACACCTTTACTTGCAGACATAGAAAAGCCAATAATAAAATTTATTTGGAAGGGTAAGGGGCCCTGAACAGCCAATATCATCTTGAAAAAAAAGAGTGGTATCAGAGGACTAAAATTTCCCAATTTAAAACTTACTACAAAGCTACAATGGTCAAAACAGCATAGTACTGACACATGTATAAACCAATGGAATTGAATTGAGAGTTCAGAAATAAACTTTCACACCTATGGCTCATTGATTATTTTTTAATTTTTTTTTTAAATTGAGAAATCTTCACCCGAATACACTCCACACATGGTATACAATCAACAGCTCACAATATCATCACATAGTTGTGTCTTCTTCACCAGGATCATTTTTTAGAACATTAGCATCACTCTAGGAAAAGAAATAAAAAGAAAAAAGAAAAAAGAAAAACTCATACAGTCCATATCTCTCACTCCTCCCTCTCACTGACCATTAGTATTTCAATCTATACAATTTCTTACCCTTTATCCCCCCCATTATTTATTTACTTTTTAATCATTCTTTTTTTTTTATTTACTCATCTGTCCTTACCCTGGATAAACAGAGCATTAGACACAAAGTTTTCACAATCACAGGGTCACACTGGAAAAACTATATAGTTATATTATCGTCTTCAAGAATCAAGGCTAGGAAACAGAGTTGAGAGGTTATCCTGGAGGTTATTGTTATGCATTATATAGATATCACCTTTTTAACTAAGGTGTAGTGGAAAGGCTGGAGGGAACTGCCTGAAAATGCAGAGCTGTGTGCCAGTAGCCATGTTTCTTGAAGATGAATGTATAGTGATATAGCTTTCGCAGCATGACTGTGTGATTGTGAAAACCTTGTGTCTGATGCTCCTTTTATCTACCTTATCAAAAGATGAGTAAAATATATGGATTAAAACTAAATAAATAATAGGGGGAATAAATGTTAAAATAAATTTAGTAGATTGAAATGCTGGTGATTGGTGAGGGGGCGGGGTAGGGGGTATGATATGTACGAATTTTTTTTTCTTTTTATTTCTTTATCTGGATTGATGCAAGTGTTGTGAGAGGTGATTGTTGTGATGAATATATAACTATGTGATGATATTGTGAGTTATTGATTATATACCAAGAATGGAATGATCATATGGTAAGAATGTTCATGTTTGTATGTTGTTATGTTTTAAAAAATTAAAAAATTAAAAACAAAAAAAAAAGAATCAAGGCTAGGGGAGTTCCAGAAGGATGGCAGAATAGGACAGGTCAAGTTCAACCCTGCTCCAAGGAATAGCTCCAGAAGGGATGAGAAGGTGACTGAGACAGCAATTCCAGGGTATAAGTGACATGGGACAGTCTCCTACACTACACAAGGAGGTGCTGGTTGCAAAAGCTGAAAAACTAGGACACAGAGAACCGGAGAACATCCAGCTAGTGGAAACAGCCTAACAGGAGCCCTCAGAAGGGCACAGATGGGGAGAGAGGGACCAGTAAATAAGCCAAGCTGCCTTCTTTGAATGTGCTACCCTCACCAGCACAGCCCTGCAACCCGTGACTCACCCCATACACCATATACAAGAACGTGATCACCAGCCCCCCACCCCAACCCCAAGAGTGTGCACAACTACCCCAGCCCCAGCCCAAACCACCTCTCCAGCCCCAGCACACAGTCTTGCCCCACCTCTCCCAAGAGCTGCCCACCCAAGTCCAGGCCCTCAACATCTACCTGCCCCCCACTGCCCCCTGTGGGCAGTTGCCGGCATATCAACGCTACGCTTACCTTCATAACTAGGCTACACCTACCCCAGCCCATAGAGTTGTGCAACCCCACCCCTCCCACCCTGAACTCAGTGCATCTATACATCAGTTTACGGCCCTCCCAGATCTAAATTATGCACATGGACCCCAGTCATGCCCGCCAGCTCTGGACAAGCACATCTGGGCCACACTTGCCCCCAGCCCACACACGCTCTACCCCGGCCTATTGCCCCTGAACTCTGCTCCAGTGCATACCAGGGCCCTGCCCCCCAGACCTGTGCACCTGCAAAAATACATCCTCCCTATTGCCGGATGCCCATGCAACTGTGCACTGACTTCCTGACCCCTGTACCCCAACCTTCTGCCCCACATCCTTGAACTTGTACCCTTGTCCCAACCCATGGTACAACTGCCCTGCTCCCACACCTGGCAGGTGCTCATGGGTGCATCTATGCTACATAACCCCAGCCCTGCACACATGTGCACACCTGCTCCAAGCCCCTCCATACCTGTGCAACCGTGCCAAGTCCCCGCCAATCCAACATCACACCCCACCGACCCATGTCCCACAACCCCCATGACCTGTGCCCACCCCTATACACTCCCACATCTGCATCTGAGGCCCCCTGGACCCCTTCCCCTCCATAGAGACACACCTGTGCAACGTCTCCCCTGTGCTCCAACCTCTGTCGATTTAGCCTACATCCTGATACCCATGACTCCAATGTTCCATGCACCCACTCACATCCTACCTGCACACCAGCACCCCTGCATCCACACAGTGCACCATCTGCCTCTCACTGTATCTTACTTCTATGTTCCCCATGACGCACCCTGCTCCTGTTCTCCAAGTCCTGCCTAAGCTGCACGCCATCCCCATGGCCCCCACACCGCACCTCCACAACCCCACACACCACACTCTGTGCTCACAGGCACCAGTGTAGTATTTCCAACCTGTGCCTATACCTGAGCTGCAACTCATCACGACACGGTTGTGCCCCACCTTGCACTCTGCAACCTGCTCCACATCCATCACATAAATATAAAAATTTAGACTACTGAAGGAAATCAACTTCCACAGTAATCCTATCAAGATATTTACATACCGTGAAGACAACAGAAGATCACTAAGCATATCAAGATGCAGACAGATATAGCCCAGCCTAATGACCACATTAAAACACCAGAAGAGACACAGATTTTGGAATAACTAATCAAAGATGTATGGCTAATGACATAAAGGAGATCAAGAAGACACTAGAAGAGCATAAAGAGGAATCTGAAAGAATAAACAGAAAAACAGCAGACATCAAACACAATAAAGATGCTGTAGACCAAATAAAAAATATACTAGAGACACACAACAGCAGATCTGAAGAGGTAGAAGAAAGAATAAGTGAACAAAAGGACAGGACAACTGATTTCAGATACTCAAAACAGCAAATGGCAGAAAAAGTGGAAAAGTTTGAATTGGATCTCAGGGAATTGATGGAAAAAACAAAGCACACAACATCAAAATTACTGATGTCCCAGAAGGAGAAGAGAAAAGGGCTAGGAAGACTAGTTGAGGATATAATGGGGGAAAAGTTTCAAACCCTTATAAAGGACATAAATATACAAATTAAAGAATCCCAACAAACTCCAAACAGAATAAATTCAAATAGGCCTTCCCCAAGACACATACTAATCAGTCTGTAAAATGTTGAAGAGAAGCAAAAAACCCTGAAAGCATCAAGAGAAAAACAATGTACTACATACAAGGGAAACCACATAAGACTAAGTTCAGACTACTCAACTGACACTATGGAGGTGAGAAGGCAGTGGGATGATATATTTAAGATCTTGAAAGAGAGATTTCTAGGCAAGGTCTTTGTATCCCGCCAAATTGTCCTTCAAAACTGAGGGAGAGAGGATGCAAGGGTAGTTCAGTGGTAGAATTTTCATCTGCCAAGTGGGAGACCCAGGTTCAATTTTCAGCCCATGCATTTCCACTGCCCCTCACCTCCACAAAAAAAAAAAAAAAAAAAAAAAATCAACAACTAGTGCTGCAATGATGGGATAGTCACATGGAAAAAGAATGAAATGTGACCCCCACCACACAGCAGACAAAAAAAAAAAAAAAAAAACCGAGGGAGAGATTAAAATCTTCACAGACAAACAAATTCTGAAAGAATTTGTCAATGGGAGACCGCCCCTACAAGAAATACTAATTGGAGGTCTGCTGGGAGGGATGTCTTGAGGAGGACACAGAATAGAAGAGAGTACCAGTAAAGGTAATTTACAGGATAAAAAGAGAAAGAGGGAAAAGAACATATAGATCTGACAACTAAAAGCCAAAGGATAAGATGGTGGATTCAAGAAACACCTTTTTCAGTAATAACTTTGAATGTTAACGGACTAAATTTACCAATTAAAAGATACAGATTAGTAGAATGGATTAAGAAATATAATCCAGCTATATGATGCACACAAGAGACACATCTTAGACACAAAGACACAAACAGATTGAAAGTGAAAGGATGGAAAAAGATGTTCCACCAAGTTGTAACCAAAAGAAAGCAGGAATAGCTATACTAATATCGGACAAAATAGATTTTCAATGTAAAGACCTCATAAGAGACAAAGAAGGACACTATATATTAATAAAAGGGACAATTCACCAAGAAGAAATAACAATCATAAATATTTATGTTCCAAATCAAGTAGCTCCAAAGCATATGAAACAGACATTGGTGAAACTGAAGTGGGGATAAACATTTCAACAATAATAATAGAGACTTCAACACACCACTCCCCTCTAAAGACAGAACAACCAGACAGAGGGTCAATAAGGAAAAAGAGAACTTAAAGAACTTGATAAATGAATTAGACCTAATAGACATATACAGGTTATTAAACTCCAATCACCAGGATATACATTCTTCTCTAGTGCTCATGGAACATTCTCCAGGATGGATCATATGCTGGGACACAAAACAGGTCTTTATAAATTTAAAGACATTGATATTATTCAAGCACTTTCTCTGATCACAACAGAATGAAGCTAGAAATCAGTAACAAACAAAGAATGAGAATATTCACAAATACATGGAGATTAAATAAAGCACTCTTAAACAAGCAGCGGGTCAAAGAAGAAATTGTTCAAGAAATCAGTAGCTATCTGGAGACGAAAAAAAACGAGAATACAACATATCAGAACTTCTGTGATGTGGGAAAGGCTGTGCTGAGAGGGAAATTTATTGCCCTAAATGCCTATATTAAAAAAGAAGACAAAGCAAAAATCAAAGACTTAATGCTCACCCAGAGTAACTTGAGAAAGAACAGCAAACTAACCCCAAAGCAAACAAAAGAAGAGAAATAACAAAGATTAAAGCAGAGTTAAATGAATGGAAGAACAAAAGAACAATAGAAAGAATCAATAAAACAAAAAACTGGTTCTTTGAGAAAATCAGTAAAATCGATGGATCACTAGCAAGGCTGACAAAGAAAAAAAGAGAGAGGATACAAATAAACAAAAACTGAAATGAGAGGGGAGTCTCATTTGTTTGTTTCAGATGCTGAACAAACAAAAGATATTATAAGAGGATATTATGAACAACTATACGCCACAGCTTAGATGAAATGGTCAAATTCCTAGTAAAACACTGTGCTGGTTTGAAAAGATTTATGCACCCTAGAAAAGCCATGCTTTAATTCTAATCCCATTTCGTAAAGACAGCAGTTTCTTCTAATCTGTATTCAGCACTGTATGTTGGAAACTTTAATTAGATTATCTCCATGGAGATGAGACTCAATCAAGTATGGGTATTAAACCTGATCAGGTGGAAACATGTTTCTACCCATTCCAGGTGGGTTTGATTACTTTACTGGAATCCTTTAAGAGGAAGCATTTTTGGAAAAGGCTTGAGATTCTGAGAGAGCAGAGAATGATAACAGAACGATATAGCCATGATAAGCAGGGTCCAACAGCCAGCAATTTTTGAAGATAAAGAAGGAAAACACCTCCCCGGGAGCTTCAGAAAACAAAAGCCCTGGAGAGAAAGCTGGCAGATACTGCCACGTTTGCCATGTGCCCTTCCAGCGGAGATAGAAACACTGAACGTCATCCGCCTTCTTGAACCAAGGTATCTTTCCCTGGATACCTTAGATTGGACATTTTTTTGGCCTTAGAACTGTAAACTAGCAACTTATTAAATTCCCCCTTTTAAAAACCATTCCATTTCTGGTATATTGCATTCTGGCAGCTAACAAACTAGAACACACACAAACTACACTGACTCAGGAAGAAATAGAAGATCGCAACAAACCAATCACAAGTAGAGATACAATCAGTCATCAAAAATCTCCCTACAAAGAAAAGCTCAGGGCCAGATGAGCTGGGGAATTTTATCAAACATTCCAAAAAGAACTAACACTAATCCTGCTCAAACTTTTCCCAAAAGTTTATTTTATGATGCTAACATCACTTTAATACCAAAACCAGGTAAAGACACTAAAAGAAAGGAATTAGGCCTATCTCCCTAATAAACATAGATGTAATTCTCAACAAAATATTAGCAAACTGAATCCAACAACACATTAAAAAATTATACACCACAAATTATACACCACAAGTGGGCTTTATACCAGGAATGTAAGGATAGTTCAATACAAGAAAATCAATAAATAAGCACATCAATAAATTGAAAGGGAAAAATCACATGATCATCTCGACTGATGCTGAAAAAGCATTTGACAAAATTCAACATTCTTTTCTGATAAAAATACTTCAAAGGGTAGGAATCAAAGTTAACTTCCTCAATAAGATAAAGGGCATATATGAAAAACTGATAGTGGGCATCATACTCAATGGAGAAAGACTGAAAACTTTCCCTATCAGATTGGGAACGAGACAAGGATGCCCTCTGTCACCATTATTTTTCAACATTGTACTAGAGGTTCTAGCTACAGCAATCACACAGGAAAAAGAAATAAAAATAAAAAGAAATAAAAGGCATCCAAATTGGAAAGGAAGAAGTAAAACTTTCATTATTTACAGATGACAATACTACACTTGAAAAATTCTTAGAAATCTACAACAAAGTTACTTGAGCTAATAAACAAATTCAGGAAGGTAGTAGGATATAAAACTAATGTGCAAAAATCAGTAACGTTTCTATACACAAGCAATGACCTGAGAAATCAGTTAAGGAAAAAATTCCATTAAAACTAGCAACTAAAAGAATCAAGTATCTAGGAATGAACTTAACTAGGGATGTAAAGGAGTTGTAAACAGAAAACTATATAACATTGCTATAAGCAATCAAAGATTTAAATAGATGGAAAGACAGTCCCTACTCATGGGTAGGAAGGTTAAATATAGTTAAGATGTCAGTTCTACTCAAATTGATCTATAGAGTCAATGCAGCACCAATCAAAATTCCAATATACTCTGAAGACTTGGAAAAGCTAGTTTACCAAATTCATCTGGAAGGGAAAGAGACCCCAAATAGCTAAAAGCATTCTAAAACAGAAGAACAAAGTGGGATGATTAACACTTCCTGATTTTAAAACTTATTATAAAGCCATAGTGGTCAAAATAGCATGGTACTGGCACAAAGATAGACATATTGACCAATGGAATAGAATCAAGAATGTAGAAACAGACCACCAAATCTATGGCAAACTGATTTTTGACAAGGCCCCTGAATCCACTGAATGGGGACAAAACAGTTTTTTCAATAAATGGGCATGGAAGAACTGGATATCAACAGCCAAAAGAATGAGAGAGCCCTTACCTTACATCCTATACAAAAATTAACTCAAAGGGGATCAGAAACCTAAATATAAGAACTAGTACCATAAAGCTCCTAGAAGAAATTGTAGGGAAACATCTTCATGACCTAGTAGTAGAAACAGATAGCTTCCTAAACTTTTACACCCAAAGCATAAGCAACAAAAGAAAACATAGGTAAATGGGAATTCCTCAAAATCAAATGCTTTTGCACCTCAAAAGACTTAGTCAAAAAAGGTGAAGAGGCAGCCAATCAACTGGAGAAAATATTTAGAAATCACACATCGAACAAAGGATTGATATCCTGTAAACATGAAAAAAATCAAATCACTCAACAACAAAAGAAAAAACATCCCAGTTATAAAATGGGCTAAAGATATGAATAAGCATTTTTCTGAAGAGCAAATACAGATGGCTTAAAAGTACATGAAGAGAAGTTCCTTATAATGTAGATCAAGAACTACAATGAGATACCACCTCACACTTATGACAATGGCTGCTATTAAACAAACAGGAAACTACAAATGTTGGGAGAGGATATGGAGAAATTGGGACACTTATGCGCTGCTACTGGGCATGTATAATGGTACAGCCACTATGGAAGACAGTTTGGTGGTTCCTAGGGAAACTAAATATCGAGTTGCCCTATGACCCAGCAATAGCACTACTTGGTATATATTCAGAGGAGCTGAAAGCAGTGACACAAACATACATTTGCAAACTGAGGTTCATAGCAGCATCATTCACAATCTCCAAAAGATGGAAACGATCCAAAGGCCCATCAATGGACAAGTTGATTAACAAAATGTGGTACATACATATGATGGAATATTATGCAGCAGTAAGACAAAATGACATCCTGAAGCACATGACAAAATGGATGAGCCTTAGGAACATAACGCTGAGTGAAATAAGCCAGACACAAAAGGATAGACACTGTATGACTCCACTTTTATGATCATGGCAAAGGTAAAATCAGAGGTTTATGATACAGAATATAAGGGACCTGGAGATGCATGGCAGCTGGAAATGGGTGAATGGTTAGCTAATGAGGTTGAACTCAAACATAAGGGAACAGATAGAGGTGAAGGCAATTCACTAGTGGGTCTATAAGTAAAACTGCCTTGTTGAAAGTGAACATGATTGACAGGGATTATGTGGATGCACGTGTCCCACTGATCAGCATGCAAGTGTGAATGAGTTCTTGCATGTACTACTTCAAGGGTGTGATTCTTGTACAGGGAGTGTGTGGGTTCAGGGTATGGGGGGGAAGGCTGCTGTTGTGCATTGTGGGCTATGTTTAACAGGAGGGCATCAACAGTTAGGAGGGTACCAACACCAGAGGTGGATGATAGGGGGGAAGGATGAGTTAAGGGGAGGTTTGGATTTTCTATTTGGTGAGAGTGTGTTTATTGGATTGTCTTTCTCTTGGGAAAAATGAAATTGTCTAAAATTGAGAGTGATGATGGACTTTTGGCTTCAAACATTATACATGATGTCTAGTGAATGGGGGTGCCTAAAGGATGCACGGATTGAGAAGGAGATAGGCGAATGATGGTGTATACATATGATCAGATACTGTGCTGCTACAAAAAGGAATGAAGTTGTGAGGCATTGTGAATGAACCTGTGGGACATTTGGGGAGGCAAAATAGGTCAGAAACAAAAAAGCAATTATTGTATGGTCTCCTTTAGAAAATGCTTGTAAGAAAACAGGAGCCTAGATTGTAAGCTCTTATAGCAATCACATTTAGTCTTGAGTGGTAATTATTACTTCTGGATTTTAAGAAGCTGTTTTATATATATATATAACCTGATATTTGGAGACCAGAATGAAGCTGATCAGGTCAGCATTAAGGTGATTCAGAGCACAGGGAAGACATTGTCTATATTTTAGAACCTAACCTATTCTTTGAGTCCAAAGGAAGAAAGCTTCATTTTGTTCAGAACCTAAATTTTCTTTAGTACATAATCTAACTCAATCTGTCTGGATAGCTCATTTAAACAATCAAAACACAGGGAGCCCAGAATAAGAATGACTGCCTTTATCCTTTATGGCTTAATATAATGCCTTCATTCACCCTAGAATACATTAAGCAGATAATCAGAAAGTATTGATAAAGTCCATTGAGGGATGGGAAATAAAATATGAACTACTGAACTTTACCACCAGGAAAACCCCTGATGCTGTGTCAGACAGTGAGAACATCCAAATCAATGGGCCAAACTCTTGATCTTGAGATTTGCTCTTGTGAAGCTTATGTATGTACCAGAGAAGCTTGGCCTACTTATAGGTATGCATAAGAGTTACTTCAGGAGGACCTCTTTTGTTGATCGGATGTGGCCTCACTCTCTCTAACCCCAACTCTCCAAGTGAAATCATTGTCCTCACACGGGACTTTCATCCAAGGCTGAAAGTTGCCCTGGGGGTGTGAGAGATGACTCCCAGGGATGAGTCTGGTCCTGAAACCATGGGATCAACAATGCCATCCTGACCAGAAGAGGGAAAAGAAACATAACAAATACAGTATAAGTGGCTGAGAGAGCTCAAATAGAGTCGAGAGACCACTCTGTAGGTCACTCTTACACAAACTTCAGTTAGACACTGCTACTTATCATAAGTTGGCCAAACCCAACCAAAACCAAAAGAACAACTAGGGCAATATATAAGATTCTACAAAGGTCCCATGCACTGTGGTAACTTTCCAGAAACCTACAACCTCCAGATGGGTCCCTGGACCAGGTAAGTCCTGAAACCTAGAAAGACCAGCATCTCCAGAACATCAGCTAGTTCCATCCCCCTATCCCATATTATTGACAGTCCCTGCCAATATGAAAAAAGTTAGAACAGGCATAGCCCAAATACCCCTGCACAGTGGGAGAAAGATCAAAGGTACTGGTAGAGTTATACAGAGAAGGTAGGGTTTAACAAATGAGTAGAATGCTGAATCATTATATTGATATTTCTTTTAGTCTCCAGTATCTTGGAGTAGCTAAAAGTAAAAACCTAAAACTGTGGAACTGCAACCCATATCAAACTCTGAAATCTGTTCTACAATTAATTGCTGCAATATGCTTTGAAATAAGACAAAGGTTGATATCCTGTATATATAAGGAAATCATACAACTCAACAACAAAAGAACAAATAACCCTATTATAAAATGGGCTAAAGATATGAATAGGTATTTTTCTGAAGAGCGAATATATGCATAGAAAATGATAAAGCAAATGTGGCAGAATAGTAACCTTTGGAGAAACTATGTTAAGGATATATGGGAATTCTTTCTACTGGTTTATTATATGTTTTCTGTAAATCTAAAAATTATTTCAAAATAAAAAGTCACCAATTATAAAAAAAAAAGAAAAGAATCAAGGCTACTGGAACACAGCTCAACAGCTGCAGGTACTTCACTCTAGCCACTTCATACACCATAAGCTAAAAAGGAATATCTATATAATGCATAAGAATAACCTCCAGGATAACCTCTCAACTCTGAAATCCCTCAGCTACTCAATCTTTTTTCTGTCTCGTTTCTCTCTTACCCCTTTTTGACAAGAAGTCCTTCTCAATCACATGATGCTGGGTTCCAGTTCATCGTGGGAATCCTGTCCCATGTTGCCAGGGAGATTTACACCCCTGGGAGACATGTCCCACATGGGAGGGAGGGCAGTGAGTTCACCTGCTAAGTTGCCTTAGAGAGAGAGGCCACATCTGAGCAACACAAGAGGTTCTCTGGGGGTAACTCTTAGGCCTAATTTTAAGTAGGCTTAGCCTCCTCATTGGAGGAATCAGTTTTATAGAGGCAAACCCCAAAATCGAGGGCTTGGCCTATTGATTCAGTTGTCCTCACTGCTTATGAGAATATTATGAATTCCCCAAATGGGGAAATTTAATATTTCCTCCTTTCTCCCCAGTACTTTGCAAACACTTTTTCATTTCCTGCTCAAATTACTCTGGGATGTACTGGGCATCACACTAACCTGTACAAACCAATAGGATCTCAGGTATGGCCAACTGATTTTTGACAAGGGTGCCAAGTCAACTCAACTGGGAAAAAATAGTCTCCGCAAAATCACTATGTTAATATTTCTTCTAGCTGCCAGTGTTTTGGAAGCAGCTAGAAGGAAAAATCTGAGTTGAGGGAATGGAAGCCCATGACAAATGCTGGGACCTGTTCCGTAGCTGCTATTGAGATGTGCTTTGAATATTATTGCTTTTTTCTTTCTATATATATATATATATGTTATATTTTACAACAAAAATATGGTAAAAAAAAAAAAACAACCATAGGCAGCTATAGTTTAGATAAAATACATTCCTGAAATAAAAAATTTGAAAATATTTAATAACATAGCTCAACTACTTTAGCAAAGCTGATATTTGTAATAATTTTTTACTTGATATTTTAAGAATGCACAGTTTTGATAGTTAATCAAGTGGTATTTAAAATAGTGCTTAACTGTAGAGCTGTGTTCCAGTAGCCATGTTTCTTGAAGATGACTGTATAATAATATAGCTTTTACAATGTGACTGTACGATTGTGACAACCTTGTATCTGATGCTCCTTTTATCTATGGTATGGACAAATGAGTAAGAAATATGGATAAAAAAATAAAAAATAGGGGGAACAAAGGTTAAAATAAATTGAGTAGATTCAAATACTAGTGTCAAAAAGAAGGAGGGGGTAAGGGCTATGATACGTATGAGATTTTTCTTTTTTATTTCTTTTGCTGGAGTGATGCAAATGTTAAAAAAAAGATCATGGTGATGAATATACAACCATGTGATGATATTGTAAGCCACTGATTGTATACCATGTATGGAATGTTTGTAGTCATGAATGCTTGTATGTTTTTATGTTATGTTTTTAAAATAAAAATATTTTTTAAAAAGATAGAGTTTTTAATATTAAGAAATTCTGATATCTTTATCTATAGATTTTTTTTTCTTCCTTGCTTTATATTTTAAATTGGTTTATAAAACATATTGTACAGGGCACTGCAAAAGTGGCTCAGCGGCAAGAATTCTTGCCTGCTGAGCTGGAGACCCAGGTTCGATTCCAGGAGCCTGCCCATGCCAAAAAAAAACGTATTGTACAAACAAGCTTTATGATGATTACTTAAATTTTTTTTTTAAATATGCCTATGGATAAGCTAACTAAGAAATCCATTTTAGGTGGTTAAGATTTTCATATGTTCATTATAAATATATTTGTATCTTCCTATTTTACTGAAATCAGGAAAATGTTTAGTAACATAGGTCATTACTATAGTAAAGCAGATATTTGTAAGAACTTTCTACTTGATATTTTGAGAACATTTACAGTTTTGACAGCTGAGAAAATGATATTTAAGTTAGTGTTTAATGTCTAGAATTGAAGAACTTTGTTATTTGAATTTGTGGAATTTTTCCTTGTTGCCTTAATTTTTAATTGGTTTGTGAAACTTACTGCACAAACACAGGTTTTACAATGATTATATGGACATTTTATCTAAATATGCTCATGGCTAAGCTAAATAAGATATCAATTTCTGGTGGTTCTAAGTGTATTGTTTTCTTAAATAAAATACACAAACAAACAAAATAGAGCTGGGAAAATTGGCTATTCATATGCAAAAGAATGAAGACCCTTATCTCACACCATACAGAAAAATTAACTCAGAATATTCAAAGACCTAAATAAAAGAACTCGGGCTGTCAAACTCCTAAAAAAAAAAAAAATGTAAGGAAGCATATTCAGGACCGTGTATTAGGCAATAGTTTCTTAGACCTTACATCAAAGGCACAAGCAACAAGAGAGAAAATGGATATACAAGACCTCATAAAATTAAAATCTTCTGTGCATCAAAGGACTTCATCATGAAAGTAAAAGGGAAACCTAGAAAATGGGAGACAATACTTGGAACCACATATCAGATATGGGTTTAATATCCAGAATTTATAAGGAAATCCTACAAATCAACAACAAATAGAGAAAAAATTAAAAATGGGCAAAGGAAAACCTCCTTGAGAGACTGGGGGGAAATGTGGAAATATTTAATTTCCTCATCTGGGGAATTCCAGATATTCTCTCAAGCATTAGGGACTCCCAATTTAGTAAAAGAATTCCTCAATCTTGGAGCTTGCCCTTATGAAATGTATTCCTGCAAAGGAGAAGCTAAACCTACTCACAAGTATGCCTAATAGTCTCCCCCAGAGAACCTCTTTTGTTGCTCAGATGTGGCCCCTATCTCTAAGACAACCCTGCAAATAAACTCAATACCTACCTCGCCCCTTAGCCCTCTCCATCCTGCCTACTAAATTGGACATGGCTCCCAGGAGTGTAAATTGCCCTGCTCATGTGGGACATGACTCCCAAGGATGAGCCTGGCTCTGCTTTCATGGGACTGAAAAAGCCTTCCTGACCAAAAAGTGGAAGAGAAATTAAACAAAATAAAGTTTCAGTGGCTAAGAGATTTCAAATGGTGTTGAGAGGGCATGTTGGAGGTTATTCTTATGCATTATATAGATATTCTTTTTTAGTTTCTAATGTATTAGAACAGCTAGAAGGAAATACCTGAAATTACTGAAATTGTAATCCAGTAGCCTTGATTCTTGATGATGGCTGAATAAATATATAGTTTTTACAGTGTGACTATATGATTGTGAAAACCTTGTGACTGACACATCCTTTATCCAATATATTGGCAGATGTGTAAGAAAATAAAGATAAAAAATAAATAAATAACAGGAGGGGGAATAAGGGGCATGGGATGTTTTGGGTGTTCTTTTTTATTTTTTGGAGTAATGAAAATGTTCTAAATTTGACTGTGGTGATGAATGCACAACCAAATGATAATATTATGAGCCATGATTACATACTTTGGATGATTATAGAGTATATGAATATATCTTAACAAAATTACATTTTAAAAAACGGGCAAAGGACTTGAACAGACATTCTTCCAAGATACACAAATAGCCAAAATGCACATGAAAAGATGCTCAGCATCATTAGCCATTATGGAAATGCAAATCAAAACCATAATAAGATTATCATTTCACACCCAACAGAATGTCTACTATTTTAAAAAAAGCAAAAAATTACAAGTGTTGGAAGGATGTTAAGAAACAGGAGCATTCATTCACTTTTGGTGGGAATTTAAAAAGGTGCAGGTGCTCCGGAAAAGACTTTGCTGGTTCCTCAGAATGTATAGGAATTACCATATGATCCAGCCATCCCACTTCTAGGAACATACTCAAAAGAATCGGAAGGAGGGACTCAAATTGATATTTGCACCCTAATGTTCACAGCAGCATTATTCACAACTGCTGAAAGATGGAAGCAACCCAAGTGTCCATCAATAGATGAATGGATAAGCAAAATACGGTATCCATTCATAATGGAATGTTATGCAGCTGTAAAAAGAAATAAGGTTATATGACAAAATAAGTCAGATACAAAAAGACAAAATATGACCCCACTGATATGAAATAATTAGTATAAGCAAACTCATAGAGTCAGAAATTAGAATACAGGTTATCAGGGTATGCTGGTATGAAAATGTTGTGTACCCTAGAAAAGCCATATTCTTTAATCCTCATTCAATATTGCTGGGTGGGATTTTTTATTAAATTATTTTCATGGAGATGTGACCCACCCAATTGTGGATGATACATTTTGATTAGGTGGTTTCCACACAGATGTGTCTCTACCCATTAAGGTGGAGTTGCTTACTGGAGCCCCTTTAGAGGGAACCATTTTGGAAAAAGCTTTAGAGCCCACGCCAGAGATCTTTGGAGATGCAGAAAGAAAATGCCCCTGGGGAAGCCGTATGAAGCCAAGAGGGAAAACCAGCAGATGTTGCCACATGCCTTCCAGCTGACAGAGGTGTTGCAAACCCATTGGCCTTTCTTAAATCAAGCTATGTCTCCCTGGATGCCTTAGTTTGGATATTTTTATAGACTTAGAAGTGTAAACTTGCAACTTAATATTAATTGTCCTTTTAAAAGCTGTTCCATTTTTGGTATATTGCATCCCAGCAGCTTTAACAAACCGAAACACAGGGCTGGGGAGGGACAGGGAAAGGGAAATTAGAGTTTAATTGGTACAGAATTTCTGTTAGGGATGGTGGAAGTTTAGGTAATGGAGGATGGTGATGGTAGTACAGCACTGGGTGAATACAGTTGACACCACTGAATTATATATCTGTACGTGTTAAAGGGGGGAAATTTCAGGTTGTATATATGTTACTAAAATAAAAATAAATGAGATTGGGATTGGAAAGGAAGAAACAATGTTTTCATCATTTGCAGATGATGGAATTGTCAACTACAATCAACAAATATTAAGATCACTATGGAGAAAAATATAGAGATTTACTGAAGGACATAAAAGAAGACATGAATAAACAAAAAAAAAAGATATGTTCTTAGATTCAAATATTTAGCAGTATTCTTTTCCCCAAACTCTCTCCAACTAATCTGTAAATTTAATGCAGTCCCAGTAAACATCCCAACAGGGTTTCTTAAATGCAACTTGTTGAGCTGATTAAACAACTTATATAGAAGAGTTATTGCAGGAGGATAGATAATTATTTTAAACAGGGAAGCATGCCTATCAAAAATCAAAACAAAATGAAGTTAAGAGGTATTGGTACATTAGGAAAAAAAAAAGGCAGGCTTGGGTATGTAGTTCCATAAATCACATGGCCCATAAACCCTGAAATATTTACTATTTGGCTCTTTACAGAAAAAGTTTGCTGAGCCCTGCTCTAAACCATCTCTTGAAATCCCATTGATGACCCAGGTGCCACTAAATATTCAACTAAAGTAAAAGTGCTTCAGTTCCAAGGTCTGATGCTCAAGCTGTCACCATCTGATGAGGCCCAAGTGAAGAACGAATGCTTTGGGTAAAACATGCATCTGATTTCAAATTTTAGAAATATTTTTATGGCCAAATAAGCCTATCTCAGTGTGGCTTGGAGGAAAAATGACAAAATAGACATGCAAGTTAATCAATCTTATGTAAAAGGCTTTGCCATCATGGCAGGTTATAAAAGAGTATTTACTTGCAAAGTTCCTCCCTTTTTAACCCTGATATTATCTTTCTCAAAAATGTGAAGACTCATATTGTTTAATTATTTATTGTCTGTCTATACATATAGTATGTGGGCTTCATGAAAGCAGGGAATTTCTTATGCCTCAGTGCCTAGAAAGGTACTTGTCAAGTTTAGGCATTCAGTAACCATTCAATTATGGGTATTAGGGTTCTGTTTTACCAACACTTAACAACTCTGAGACTTTGACCAACCTTTACCAAAACTTTACTAAAAAGTCATCATTGTTCGTATCCCATTCCTCTCCCAAACACCTTTCCCCATTAGCAGCAATGTTTAGACTCCACAGCTCCTGTTTCTCAAATTTGAGTGATTAATGCAATATGGCATTTTGAATAAACCATTCTGTTAGACAAATTCCTACATGTTTCGGAGATAGCTGAAGAAGAAACAGTATTTACATTAACTTCTACTTTTAAGTTTTAGGTCTGAAGCTTAATTAAGTGTCTTTCGTTTAAGGAAGATAGACTAGGTAGTAAATACTAGATCAAATTTCTGTTCCAGTTTCTAAGATCGTTGAAAAGACTTAATAGTTTATACTCCTACCCATGGAAGGCAGAAAAAAAAAAGACAGAAAAGAGTAAAGAAAGTTAGGGAGAAGGTTGATTTGTAGGGGTTAAAGAGTGATTACTGACAGCTCACTTTTCTGCATGCTGGTCTGTGACTGAATACTTACGCTCCCCTGGCAAAAGACAAATTTCTTCAGAGAAGTTTACTGGTGGTAGCAGCTGCCATTTCAAAACAAATTGAACATGTGTATGTGTGTGGGGCTGTTTAGAAAACATTCTTGCCTTTTTTATCCCAAAGGGTATTGAGAACTAATTAAGCAAGGAAGAAATTAAAATTAATACAGTAGATTTTAAAAGAATGCTTAAAATTGAAATTGAATTAGAATTTAAACAAAATTAAATTAGAAAAATCTTTAGAAAAAAATCCACTTATTTGTTTCTCCGATTGGAACACTTCTTATACTAGTAATGGCCACTGGCACATTCAACAAAAAAGCTCTTCTCTTCTAATCAAGCATCTTGATCCAAAGGTCTTTGAACACCTACAGGTTGACCTCATTCAAACATCATTAAATGAACACATGCTACCAGTTTCTCTTACCCCAGCCAAAGTCAAAATGTTTTCCAATGACTTGGTCATGATGAGATGCTTCTTGGCACGAGTTACGGCGACATACAGTAAATTCCACTCATCCTCAGAAAATGACTCTAAAGAAAAGAAGAGGAAAAAATAGGACCTCAAAAGACTGCTTACAAAAATTTATGTTCTCATCTACATATTTACCATCCCTCAACCACCCCAACCCCCAAAAACACCACTCAAGATTTGCTGGTAGTATATATAAACTTCTCGTTTAAACACCAACTCCAAACACAAGTAAAAACCTAACAGACTAGCAGCAGAGAATATTGAATGATATTTAATTCTGCTACTGGTAAATCCTGAGATTTTGTTAATTGCTTATTCAGGTAAATCCTGAGACTCTGTTAATAATGATATATATATATTCATTATCCCAATTATCCCCACAATTTTGTGCGATGGTTAAGGAAACTAAGGTTACTTATACAAACAGGGCCACAGCTAATGAAGTACCCTGGATCTGAACCCACATCTACTTGTGTCCAAAGCCCATCTTCTGTCTATTCCATTATGCTGACTCTCTGGTATTACTTAGTCCAACCTGGAAATAGCGTAAGTTGTTTTGGGATAACCAGAAAACAAAAACAAATTTACAAGGTTTTGTATTACTTATATCTTTCTTTTCTTTCAGTCACAATACCTAGGTACAGTGGTAGGAACTCAATAAATAGCAGTTGATGTGTTAATACACTAAAAGACATTAAACTGTACATTTTAAATGGATGAACTGTATGGTATATGAATTTTATCTCAACAAAAATGTTACTAAAAAAATTACATAAACATGTAATGACTAGCAGAAAAAAAAAAAGGTAGTAAAATTAAATAAACTTCCAAAACAACAAAAGAGCAGCTGATATCTTTCTCTGGCAACTTCCTTTCCCTGACTTCATTCCAATTTATGTTTAATCCCATATCTCTCTCATTTTATGAAAATATTTTTCAGACATAAGGAGTTTTTAGTATTTATATCTTCAGCCCTCCAATGCATGTCATGCCTAAACTCTGAATCCATGATTAACAGGGAGCTTTTTTTTGATCATGCGTTTGTTTTTAGAGAAACTTCAAATGGGTTTATTTTAGGATTTAAAAACAAAACAACAGCACAGATGCTTAGAGTAACAACTAAATTTGAGTACAAATTTATAAAAAAAGCAGACAAATGGTATGGAAAGAGCAAAGGTGATGGTGGAGTTGAAGATAGGATTTAACAAATGAACACGAATGCTGAATCATTAAACTGATATCTCTTTTAGTTTCCAGTGTTTCAGAGCAGCTAGAAGTAAAAACGTAAAATTGAGAAATTGTAACCCATGTCAAAGTCTGAACTATGTTCTACAACTAATTGTGGTGCTGTGTTTTGAAATTTATAGCTTTTTGTACATATGTTATTTTTCACAAAAAAAGAGGAAAAAAAGTCAATTGTGATGATAAAAAATAGTTAAGCCCTCTAACCTCCTATATTCTGGAGCAGCTAGAAGGAAAAATATGAGAGGATCATATGGCAGCCCAGGACAAACTCTGGGATCTGTCCTGTGTTGAAGACTGCTTTGAAAACTATTGCTTTTTTATTCTTTGCTTTGTATATATGTTATACTATACAATTTAAAAAAGTTAAGAAAAAAGAAAGAAAGCAGACAAAGGATAAGAGTGCTTACTATTTCACTTCTTATAATTTTCTGGCCTCTTTAATAAAAAGAGGGCCAATTAATTAAAGAAAACATAATCTTGCTTAAGAAAAGAATATTTGGCCCTCCTTCTCCCCTCTCTTTCTCCGCCGGCCCTCCTTCTCCCCTCTCTTTCTCCGCCGGCCCACCGCGCGGCGCCCACGCCCCGCAGCAGCCGACCCGCCCGCCCTCCTTCTCCCCCCTCCTCCCCCTCCTGCTCCAGCCGCTCTCCAACCACCACGGTGCCCTCTTCCCTCGCCTTCACCGGCTCCTCCACCACCAGCCTCTACAGCCTTGCCGCCCTCACCTTTCCTCCTCCAGAACAGCTACTGGGGGAGTGGAGATAATACAGAGCAGCTCCCGGAGCCACGAGGGAGAGCAAAGGGACGGCGTACCCCATCCTGGAACGGCTGACTATCTGGGAGAACCAGCTCCGGTGAGATCACCAAGGGGCACGGGCTTTCCTGGGTGGGACGGCAAGCGACCGGAGTCCCTCCCTTCCACCTTCCCAGGCCAGCTGGTAGAATTGGACAGGCGGTCCCCTTAGGCCGCGGCGGTTGGTGCCCCCACCACACGAGGCCCCCCGGAACAACTGAGATAGTTGGGTCAGAAATTCCCAGACTGCGGAGAACAGTGACCGGGGGATCCCTTCCAAACACGTGACTCCCCCGTCGGCTGGGAATAGTGCACTCTCCCGGGCTGCGACAGCTGGCGCCCTCCCGCCACGCTTGGTGCCCCGGGCCGACTAGCTAATTCGGCCGGACGCTCTCCCGTGCTGCAGCGGCCAGCGACCCTCCCCGCATTCGGAACCCCAGGCTGGCTGGCATTCTTCCAAGACGCTTCAGCTGCCGAACCTCCCCTACGGCGAGAATTTTCCAGAGTTGAAGGACCCACAGCAACTTTCACTGGTGGAACCCGTAGACAAACGTGTGCCACGAGCGCCACCTACTGGGCAGGATAAGAAAAACAGAACCCAGAGATTGCACAGAAAAATCTTTCAACCTGTGGGGTCGAACACCCAGGGAAATCTGACTAAATGCCCAGACGCCAGCAGAAGATAACGGATCACGCTCAGAAAATTGAACATATGGCCCAGTCAAACGAAGAAACCAATAGTTCAAATGAGATACAGGAGCTGAAACAACTAATGCTGAATATACGAACAGAAATGGAAAACCTCTTCAAAAACGAAATCGATAAATTGAGGGAGGACATGAAGAAGACATGGGCTGAACATAAAGAAGAAATAGAAAAACTGAAAAAACAAATCACAGAACTTATGGAAGTGAAAGATAAAGTAGAAAAGATGGAAAAAACAATGGATACCTACAACGGCAGATTTAAAGAAACAGAAGACAGAATTAGGGATTTGGAGGATGAAACATCTGAATTCCAAAAAGAAACAGAAACTATCCGGAAAAGAATGGAAAAATTTGAACAAGGTATCAGGGAACTCAAGGACTATATGAACCGCACAAATATACATGTTGTGGGTGTCCCAGAAGGAGAAGAGAAGGGAAAAGGAGGAGAAAAACTAATGGAAGAAATTATCACTGAAAATTTCCCAACTCTTATGAAAGACCTAAAATTACAGATCCAAGAAGTGCAGCGTACCCCAAAGAGATTAGACACAAATAGGCGTTCCCCGAGACACTTACTAGTTAGAATGTCAGAGGTCAAAGAGAAAGAGAGGATCTTGAAAGCAGCGAGAGAAAAACAATCCGTCACATACAAGGGAAACCCAATAAGACTATGTGTAGATTTCTCAGCAGAAACCATGGAAGCTAGAAGACAGTGGGATGATATATTTAAGTTACTAAAAGAGAAAAACTGCCAGCCAAGACTCCTATATCCAGCAAAATTGTCCTTCAAAAATGAGGGAGAAATTAAAACATTCTCAGACAAAAAGTCACTAAGAGAATTTGTGACCAAGAGACCAGCTCTGCAAGAAATACTAAAGGAAGCACTAGAGTCAGAACCGAAAAGACAGAAGAGAGAGACATGGAGAAAAGTGTAGAAAGAAGGAAAGTCAGATATGATATATATAATACAAAAGGCAAAATGGTAGAGGAAAATATTATCCAAACAGTAATAACTCTAAATGTCAATGGACTGAATTCCCCAATTAAAAGACATAGACTGGCAGAATGGATTAAAAAACAGGATCCTTCTATATGCTGTCTACAGGAAACACATCTTAGACCCAAAGATAAATATAGGTTGAAAGTGAAAGGTTGGGAAAAGATATTTCATGCAAATAACAACCAGAAAAGAGCAGGAGTGGCTATACTAATATCCAACAAGTTAGACTTCAAATGTAAAACAGTTAAAAGAGACAAAGAAGGACACTATATACTATTAAAAGGAACAATTAAGCAAGAAGACATAACAATCATAAATATTTACGCACCGAACCAGAATGCCCCAAAATACGTGAGGAATACACTGCAAACACTGAAAAGGGAAATAGACACATATACCATAATAGTTGGAGACTTCAATTCACCACTCTCATCAATGGACAGAACATCTACACAGAGGATCAATAAAGAAATAGAGAACCTGAATATTACTATAAATGAGCTTGACTTAACAGACATTTATAGGACATTACATCCCACAACAGCAGGATACACCTTTTTTTCAAGTGCTCATGGATCATTCTCAAAGATAGACCATATGCTGGGTCACAAAGCAAGTCTTAACAAATTTAAAAATATTGAAATCATACACAACACTTTCTCGGATCATAAAGGAATGAAGTCGGAAATCAATAATAGGCGGAGTGCCAGAAAATTCATAAATACATGGAGGCTCAACAACACACTCTTAAACAACAACTGGGTCAAAGAAGAAATTGCAAGAGAAATTAGTAAATACCTAGAGGCAAATGAAAATGAAGACACAACATATCAAAACTTATGGGATGCAGCAAAGGCAGTGCTAAGAGGGAAATTTATTGCCCTAAATGCCTTTATCGGAAAAGAAGAAAAGGCAAAAATGCAGGAATTAACTGTCCACTTGGAAGAACTGGAGAAAGAACAGCAAACTAATCCCAAAGCAAGCAAAAGGAAAGAAATAACAAAGATTAGAGCAGAAATAAATGAAATTGAAAACATGAAAACAATAGAGAAAATCAATAAGACCAGAAGTTGGTTCTATGAGAAAATCAACAAGATTGATGGGCCCTTAGCAAGATTGACAAAAAGAAGAAGAGAGAGGATGCAAATAAATAAGATTAGAAATGAAAGAGGAGACATAACTACTGACCTCACAGAAATAAAGGAGGTAATAACAGGATACTATGAACAACTTTACGCTAATAAATACAACAATTTAGAAGAAATGGACAGGTTCCTGGAAAGACATGAACAACCAACTTTGACTCAAGAAGAAATAGACGACCTCAACAAACCAATCACAAGTAAAGAGATTGAATTAGTTATTCAAAAGCTCCCTAAAAAGAAAAGTCCAGGACCAGACGGCTTCACATGTGAATTCTATCAAACATTCCAGAAAGAATTAGTACCAACTCTCCTCAAACTCTTCAAAAAAATCGAAGTGGAGGGAAAACTACCTAATTCATTCTATGAAGCCAACATCACCCTCATACCAAAACCAGGCAAAGATATTACAAAAAAAGAAAACTACAGACCAATCTCTCTAATGAATACAGATGCAAAAATTCTCAATAAAATTCTAGCAAATCGTATCCAACAACACATTAAAAGAATTATACATCATGACCAAGTAGGATTCATCCCAGGTATGCAAGGATGGTTCAACATAAGAAAATCAATTAATGTAATACACCATATCAACAAATCAAAGCAGAAAAATCACATGATCATCTCAATTGATGCAGAGAAGGCATTTGACAAGATTCAACATCCTTTCCTGCTGAAAACACTTCAAAAGATAGGAATACAAGGGAACTTCCTTAAAATGATAGAGGGAATATATGAAAAACCCACAGCTAATATCATCCTCAATGGGGAAAAATTGAAAACTTTCCACCTAAGATCAGGAACAAGACAAGGATGTCCACTATCACCACTATTATTCAACATTGTGTTGGAAGTTCTAGCCAGAGCAATTAGGCAAGAAAAAGAAATACAAGGCATCAAAATTGGAAAGGAAGAAGTAAAACTATCACTGTTTGCAGACGATATGATACTATATGTAGAAAACCCAGAAAAATCCACAACAAAATTACTAGAGCTAATAAATGAGTACAGCAAAGTAGCAGGCTACAAGATCAACATTCAAAAATCTGTAGCTTTTCTATACACTAGTAATGAACAAGCTGAGGCGGAAATCAAGAAACGAATCCCATTTACAATCGCAACTAAAAGAATAAAATACCTAGGAATAAATTTAACCAAAGAGACAAAAAACCTATATAAAGAAAACTACAAAAAACTGTTAAAAGAAATCACAGAAGACCTAAATAGATGGAAGGGCATACCGTGTTCATGGATTGGAAGACTAAATATAGTCAAGATGTCAATCCTACCTAAATTGATTTACAGATTCAATGCAATACCAATCAAAATCCCAACAACTTATTTTTCAGAAATAGAAAAACCAATAAGCAAATTTATCTGGAAGGGCAGGGTGCCCCGAATTGCTAAAAACATCTTGAGGAAAAAAAAACGAAGCTGGAGGTCTCGCGCTGCCTGACTTTAAGGCATATTATGAAGCCACAGTGGTCAAAACAGCATGGTATTGGCATAAAGATAGATATATCGACCAATGGAATCGAATAGAATGCTCAGATATAGACCCTCTCATCTATGGACATTTGATCTTTGATAAGGCAGTCAAGCCAACTCACCTGGGACAGAACAGTCTCTTCAATAAATGGTGCCTAGAGAACTGGATATCCATATGCAAAAGAATGAAAGAAGACCCATCTCTCACACCCTATACAAAAGTTAACTCAAAATGCATCAAAGATCTAAACATTAGGTCTAAGACCATAAAACAGTTAGAGGAAAATGTTGGGAGATATCTTATGGATCTTACAACTGGAGGCGGTTTTATGGACCTTAAACCTAAAGCAAGAACACTGAAGAAGGAAATAAATAAATGGGAGCTCCTCAAAATTAAACACTTTTGTGCATCAAAGAACTTCATCAAGAAAGTAGAAAGACAGCCTACACAATGGGAGACAATATTTGGAAACGACATATCAGATAAAGGTCTAGTATCCAGAATTTATAAAGAGATTGTTCAACTCAACAACAAAAAGACAGCCAACCCAATTACAAAATGGGAAAAAGACTTAAACAGACACCTACCAGAAGAAGAAATACGGATGGCCAAGAGGCACATGAAGAGATGCTCAATGTCCCTGGCCATTAGAGAAATGCAAATCAAAACCACAATGAGATATCATCTCATACCCACCAGAATGGCCATTATCAACAAAACAGAAAATGACAAGTGCTGGAGAGGATACGGAGAAAGAGGCACACTTATCCACTGTTGGTGGGAATGTCAAAGGATGCAACCACTGTGGAAGGCAGTTTGGCGGTTCCTCAAAAAGCTGAATATAGAATTGCCATACGACCCAGCAATACCATTGCTAGGTATCTACTCAAAGGACTTAAGGGCAAAGACACAAACGGACATTTGCACACCAATGTTTATAGCAGCGTTATTTACAATTGCAAAGAGATGGAAACAGCCAAAATCTCCATCAACAGAAGAGTGGCTAAACAAACTGTGGTATATACATACAATGGAATATTATGCAGCTTTAAGACAAGATAAACTTATGAACCATGTAATAACATGGATGGACCTAGAGAATATTATGCTGAGTGAATCCAGCCAAAAACTAAAGGACAAATACTGTATGGTCCCACTGATGTGAACGGACATTCGAGAATAAACTTGAAATATGTCATTGGTAACAGAGTTCAGCAGGAGTTAGAAACAGGGTAAGACAATGGGTAATTGAAGCTGAAGGGATACAGACTGTGCAACAGGACTAGATACAAAAACTCAAAAATGGACAGCACAATAATACCTAATTGTAAAGTAATCATGTTAAAATACTGAATGAAGTTGCATCTGAGCTATAGGGTTTTTTTTGTTTTTGTTTGCTTGTTGGTTTGTTTGTTGTTGTTGTTTTTTACTATTATTACTACTTTTATTTCTTTTCTTTATATTAACATTTTATATCTTTTTCTGTTGTGTTGCTAGTTCCTCTAAACCGATGCAAATGTACTAAGAAACAATGATCATGCATCTATGTGATGATGTTAAGAATTACTGAGTGCATATGTAGAATGGTATGATTTCTAAATGTTGTGTTAATTTCTTTTTTTTTTTCTTTCCGTTAATAAAAAAAAAAAAAAAAGAAAAGAATATTTGAAAGCTCAGAGATGCATGCTAAAGGTAGCCACTATAGACCTGAGCTCTCCAGAACAGTCCTTAGGAAGGTGGGACCCCTGCAAGTGTGGTTTTCCTAAAACCACAGTATAAGAATCAATCATGTAGGATGAAGAGCTGTTTTTTCCTTTGAGAAGGATCTGACGAGGAGGTCATACCCAACAAAAAGCAACGAAGTCAAAAGGAAGCAGCCCCAGTTAACTATCAACTGTGAAACAAAGATTAACATAACTGTATCTCCTTACCAACTCTGAAGTGGGGGAGCTGTGAGAGATTATGCCTGGCACAAGGCACTTTCACAAAATCATCCAAAACATGCACAGTATCAAATTCCAAGCCTTTGGCTTTGTGCACAGTGCCCAAAATGTACTCTGGAATAAAAACACAGCATACAATTAGATGGGGGCTTGACAGGGAAGGAAACAGGAGGGAAAACATTATATGCTTCCTACTATACTATTAAAACTCTATATTTTCTTGCCTATGTGCAGCTTTGGGGAAAAAAGGAGGAAAGAGGAATACTGTCAAGAAGGAAAAAAGAAAAAGATGGGTTGCAGGAGAGAGTACATCTTAGAATCACATTTCAAAGCTCAAAAAGACTTTACCTACCCCCTATATTTTACACATGAAGGGACAGAGGCCCAAAAGAGGTTGAGTCCCTTGTCCAAAGTTAAACAGCGACAAAGTGGGGATGAGAAAAACCTGTTCTACTGGCTTGGAAGAGAAATAAGGAGCCCCTAAACAAGAATGTCAGCTCTGCACTCCTTTCTCAGAAACAATATCCCTGCAGAGCTATCCTTGGCCAAAGATGATGATTCATGCATCAGGAAGCATCAGAAGACCATCTGTGCCTCCTACTGGGGGAATGTTAAAAATCAACAGTAATCCTTACCTGCAAAGTCCCAATCTTTGATATGGCATCTTTCTATTCTTTTCACCAGTTCTGGAATCCTGATATTATACTTTTCAACCACTGCAATCTTTGCTTCAAGTTCCTTATCCTCGGCAGCAGTCACATACCTCTTGAAGCCACTAAAGCCTTCTTTGTGCATCCATCTTCTGATAAATTTGTCTTTAATAATGAGGTTTTCTATGGAGAACACATTTACAAGTTAAGATGATATGGGCTGCACTAAAATATAGAGGTAGTAGCTACACATTAATAGCCAATGACAGAGTAATCAAATGGTCTGAAAGTTGGGAAATCCAGGTTCTAGTCCCGACTACAATCACTAACTTGCTGTGTGTTCCTGGGCAAGTCAGTGAAATTACCTGTGCTTTAGCCTCTCCATCTCCAACCTGAGAATAAAGAACTCTACCCTTGAGCTCCTTACCTACTTCACAGGGATTTCAAATAGCACAGCAAACATGAAAAGAAAAGTGCCATAGAAATGTTAGAAATTATCATTTGGGGCCCATGCAGAAGTATTGGTGTGTAAAGCTGCCTAAGCAGACAGAAGATGATAGGGAAGACAGCATAAGGGACCAATGTTAGAGAGAAGTTTAGATTCCTGAGAGAAGGATCTGGGAAGCCTCTGAAAACAGTAGACCTCGGCCATCCCACTCTTCATGGGAAAAGAGTGACAATCAGCTCCACCCTTCTCCAGAAGGAAAATAACAACACTGACTTGGGTCAAGCCTACTCTTTCCCCATCCCTTGACACTTGAGTGCTTCCTTCCAGGACTCTGAGGCCAGGAGGGTACTCACGTTTCTTCCGTTCTTCCTCTGACTGAAGGAGGATCCAAATATCAGTGATTCTGTCCAATCCAAATGATTTAATCCCCTGAAAAAGTTTTTTGTTGGGATTTTTGTTTTTTTGTAGTCTTCTGTTTTGTTTTGTTGTTGTTGGGGTTTTTTTTTTAAACAAAACAATGTAAAGCAAATATAAAGATGGGATTTTGAAATGAGACAGTTTCTCAGAAATGGTTCACAAATTGTACCCAAAGTAGAAAGACAATAAGCAGGTTATAAAGTAGCCTAAAAACTCAGGATTATCAAATTCTAACTTATGGCTGCTACCTCAAATTCTTCTTAAGTTTAAAAAAAAAATAAAAAATCAAGAACTAATTGACTTTGCTTTCTTACCAATAAAGGAGCAGTTTAAATCCAACTTTCAGGAACCGAAAAGTTTGCAATGAAGAATACAAATTGTACGTGGATGCAAAGTATTAGGCATAAATACTTACCATTGTTTCTTTTGAGGAAAGAACTACAGAATGGCCATAAGCCCTGAATATTCTACATGTTAAAAGTAAGCTCCTGGAGGAGAGGCCTGATTGTTTCACAGTTCAATCCAATACTACCTAAGAAGTACTTGCTGACTATCTGCCTCAACACTAGGGGAGAACCAGGCCCTAGTATAGACAGAGATGACAAAGCACCCCCCCACACACACCCGCCACAAGGGACTTCATCTTTTTGGGAAGGGACACATAACACATTAACACAAAACAGACCAAAATAAAACAGTATGCATTATAATTTGAAATTAGATGTAACCAGGTGTAACAAAACATGCTACACGTGATAAATGGATATGAGAGGGAAGAAGAATAACCTCCTTTATACTATGCCTGACAGGGATGACTTTTCAAAAGTACTATTTCTTACAATAATGAAAATGGGTAACTTATGCTAATATCCACTGGATGAAATAGTGTAAGGTCATTAAAGTAGCAATACAAAAGAAAATATGTTTATGTGTTGAATAAAACACAGCACACATTTTTTATATATACTACAACTGCAACTATATAAAAATATGCATCAACAAGGACAAAGACAAAAATAATTAGCAAAAATAGAAATTATTATATGAATACTGGGATTATGGGTGATTTTTCTTTCTTTTAGTTTCCAAAATCTCTATAACAAGGCTATATAATCTTGTAAATAAAAATGGAAAAAATTAAACATCATTTGATTATGATTTACTTACTATATTTATTGAGTACCTAGCACATAGTAAGCCCTCAAAAAGATGTTTTTCACAGATGAATGAATAACTTTTAGTCATATAACCTTGTGTCAAAGAGTTAAAAATGTTTTATACAAGCCACTTACTCCTCCTAAACTTCCCCGTGAAACAGGTAAAGGAAAGACCTTATTTTTATTTTAGAGAAGGAGAGAATGAGGCACACAGAAGTTGTGACTTGCCCCAAGCCACAACAAGTTAGTAACAGAACCAGAGCTAGAACCCAGATGTTCAAACTCTATACACTAGAGCATGCTAGTGTGTCCCAGCTGTGTTGTCACCTCAGTGGTTCTCACACTAACAACATACAACCAGAAGAATGTCTGGTAGAAATTCAACAACTAGCAGCCTCATTTGCATAGCCAAAAACAAGAAAGGCATTCATTTTATAAAGAGAGGAAGAAAAGATTCTCAGTCCTTCTAGGGTGTGGTTTTATAGGAACATTTGGCCAGCATAATCAGAAATGGCTAGGGGTAAAAACATCAGTCATGGTTCATCTTGGCAAAAATGGTCGAAAACCCAAATGATTTCTTGTACAATACTACTAATTAAGTTGAATGTTTTGATTAGATATGTGTACCTGCAAGTTTCTGTGCATGAAGCAGTCAACAGAAATGTACTCTTACCCCAATCAGATGTATCTTTGCAGGTACTTCTCTGTCAGTCACCCGGACAGCCTCATCAAACACATTGGCATTGGTCCGTGACAACAGGGCCACTTGACCTTTGGCCTCACCTCTAATGTTACCTTTTGGGAGAGAGCACAAACTCTATGACTAATCAAAATAAGAAGGAAGACTAATTTCTGTAACATATAAAAGCAGAGGAACTGAAAGCCTTACTCTGATGGTTTCCTCCAACCAAAGTCTTTTTCCTGACTCTCTTGCAGACATCCAAGATAGTAGCTCCCACGTAAGCTATTTCCACACCAAATCTAAAACTCTGTTGGAAAACAAAAAACAAAAGGAGTTAGCCACCCCTCCCTGACATATGTTAGCACATTTCTATCACTGCCAAGCCTTGGTCTTGCCAAACCCAACCAATTATTTGCAATTCACCCAAGGTGTTTGAAAATTCCCTACTAAAAAAACCATTCATACCTGAACAGGAACATGACAATCAAAGAAATGCTGATTTTTTGGCCACGTATTAAAGATAGCATTTTCTCTTGTTATAAAGAGCAATACATAAAGAAAAGAGTGATGAGCGCACGTTCAAGATCCTTCACAAAATGAACTATCGTTATTTGCGATTATTTCCTAACACCAACAGTAAACTCTTCTTTTTAGCAAATCTACCCATTTTTCTCAATCAAATTTTATAAAGAAGTTCAAGCTAGACAAAACATTAAAAGAGGGAAAGGAGGGTTTTCCCCTTTGCCCTTGAGATCCCTTTCACCATGAATTTTAAAATCATTGCCCTATAGTGTTCGGATTAGCAATGAAGGAAGTGACCTAAGGGTATGACAAATGAAGAATGGAAAGGAGAAAGGTGGTGTATACAGACAACTGAGTGGCTGCAAGAAGGAACCAAGATGTGAGGCATGCAACTAGGTGAATGAGCCTTGAGGACAGTATGTTGAATGAAATGTCAGAAATAAATAATATCACGCCTCACTCATATGAACCAACTATAAAATACAAACTCAGAGAATTGAAATCCAGAGCCTGGGTTATCAGGTTGGGGTCTATTGTAAAGGGTCCTAGATTTTAAGCTCTTTCAGCAGTCACATATATTAAAGAATTGTAACTGTTATTTCTAAATTCTGAGACAATGAGTTATTTGTATATAACCTGGTCGTTCCCAGAAACCTCAGGTATTTAGGTGACAACTGAGACCAAGAGTTAGAGCTCTGAAGCTATGAAAGTCAGCAGTACCCCATACAGGAACTGTTTAAAATATTGACAAAGGGATCAGACTTCAACTAGATATGAAGGACGCTGATCTGGATAGGACTAAGGCAGATTAGAATACAGGATAAAGGATGATGTCATCCATATTTTAAAACTTCAACTTCTGTATGAGACCAAGGGGAGAGATGTTTATTTGGTGCAAAATTTATATTTTGGGTAGTACATTTCCTAATTCAACTTGTATGGTCCGTTTAGTTGAACACCATAAGTACATGGAATCCTGAATAGGGCATGAGATTTTGTCAGTGTGTCCAAGTCAGTGTGATGCCCAGATATATCCCAGAGTAATTTGGGCAGTGAATAAAGTATTTGTAAAGTCCCCTCGGGGAATGGGGAGAAAGGAGGAAATAGTCAATCTTCCTATTTGGAGAATTTCTGATATTCCTGCAAGCAATGGGGACAACCAAATCAACAGGCTGATCTTGATCTTGGGGTTAGCTCCTATGAAACCTATTCTTGCAAAGGACAGGCTAAGCCTACTTAAAATCAGGCCTAAGTGTCACCCCCAGAGAACTTTTATTGTTCAGATGTGGCCTCTCTCTATGCCAACTCGGCAAGTGAAGTCACTGCCCTCCCCCTATTTGGGATATAACTCCCAGGGAAGTAAATCTTTCTGGCAACAAGGGACAGAACTCTGGGGATGAGATGGGACCCACATCATGGAAGTGAGAAAGCCTTCTTGACCAAAAAGAGAATCAGAGAAATGACTCAAAATAAAGTTTCAATGGATGAGAGATTTCAGAGTCAAGAGGTTATCCTAGAGGTTATTCTTATGCTTACACAGATATACCTTTTTATTTTATGGTGTATTGGAGTGGCAGAAAGGAAGTACCTAAAACTGTTGAGCTGTGTTCCAGGAGACTTGATTCTTGAAGACGACTGTATAACTGTACAGCTTTTACAATGTGACCATATGATCGTGAAAACCTTGTGTCTGATGCTCCTTTTATCCAGGGTATGGAGAGTAAGAAAATAACGATAAAAATAAATAAATAATAGGGGGATAAAGGGTAAAAAAAACTGGGTAGATTGAAATAATCATGGTCAATGCCAGTAAAACTGTATTTTTGGTTTATAACTCTACTTTTCACTTCCTACAGGATCTAAAAGGCAAGCACATAAAATATAATGATAGGGTACATGGGTGGTTCAGTGGTAGAACGCTTGCCTTCCATGCGGGAGACCAGGGTTTGATTCCTGGACTACGCTCTCAAGGAAAAAATATATAATGACAAATGAGAGGTTCTAGACTCATAATATATAAATATGTCATTTGTGACAAGAATTACAGGAAGATGGGAAGATAGGGGAGTATAGGAACATAGTGTGTATATACTACTGGAGTAATTCTGGTATCAAAGCAAATGAGACTGTTACGGTTTAGGATGTTAAATTTAAGCCTTATGGTAACTACAAAAAAAAATTGGAAAATATGTAAATTCAGAGACAGGAATAGATTACAGACTAGCATAGGTGGGGAACAGGAGAAATGGGGAGATAATGCCTAATGGGTGTAGGGTTTCTCTTTAGGGAGATGGGAAAGTTTTACTGATGGAAGGTTGTGAGGCTACCACAACATAGTGAATGTGATGAATCCCAGTGAATGGTATGTTTGGAAGTGCATGAGATGGGAAAGTTTATGTTGTACATATGTTATCAAAATTTTTTTAAAAAGAACATCTAAAGACTGCAACAACTAAATGCCGTACATGATCCAGAATGGGATCTAGCAAGGGAGGAGAAAAGGTTCAGGAAAACATTACTGGAACATATGAAAAATGTAGACTGTAAGCTTTGTATCAATGTTAAAAAGTTCTTCAACTTGATCACTGCACTTAAGGTAGTAACATACTTGAATATCTTTCTTAGGAAATGTATATGGCAGTGTTCAGTGTTCAAGGAGCATGATGTATATACCCTACACACAAGGGTTCAGAAAACGGACACAGAGATGGAGAGATAGATGGATTGAAAGATGGGTGGAATTGTACAGCAAATGTGGCAATATGTTAAAATTGGAAGATCTGGGTATCCAGGGGGTAGGGGTATGTTGGAGTTCTCTGTAAGAGGTTTGCATTATTTTTGTCATTGTGCTGTTAAGTTTGAAAGTATTTCAAAATAAAAAGTTAAAAAAAAATGATTTCCTACCCTTCAAAACTTGGCGCAAGAGCCTATTCTTTCAATCACTCTAGCTGGAAAGACACTAATACACCCCAAACTCATATTTATTGTCATCTCCATGCATCTATAATTTAAGGTAATTAAGTTTAATGTACTGTTGAAGAACAATAATATAGCCAAGGGAACACTAGGCTTTCAATAAACAGTACCCATTGCTTTAAAACTATTTGAAGTGGACTGTAACCCAAAGCATAAAATACATACTCATGAGTCTGTACTGACATAAATAAATGACTGAATAAATGGGGAAAAGAGACAAATCTCCCTTGTAGAAGAATTTCAAATAATTTATGTAGATACTCCACCCTCAAGGCGGGGAAGATTTAGGGAATGAGGTGAATATAGTGACTTCCTTCTAAAGACTACAGTATAGAATGGGGGGGTTAACTTTACATTGCAGAAAAACACTACTACCTCAGCCAGGTGATCAAGGTCACCAACAACAGTCATAAATCTTGTTGACAGTATGTACCCTAGATATTATGTGACAATAGCATGTTATCCCTGTGATCTTCCTCCCCAAAACCCATAACCCCCATTTTAATCATGAGAAGAACCTCAGACAAATTCCAATAGAGGGCATCCTACAACATACTTGATTAGTTCTGAAAACTATGAAGGTCATCAAAAATAAGGAAAGTCTGAAAAACTGTTAACAGCCAAGAATCACCTAAGGAAACATGACGACTAAACATATGTGGTATCGTGAATGGGATCCTAGAACAGGGAAACAGTATCACTTAAAAAACTAAGGGAATATGAATAAACTATTGACTTGAATGAATAATATTGTATCAATACTGGTTCATTAATTGTGGCTATATACTACATTAATTTGAGATGTTAATAAGGGGGTATGGAGTATACAGGACTGCTGGGGGGGTATATGTTCTGAATTTTTCTTTAAATGGACAACTATTCTAAATAAAGCCTGTTTAAAATATATATATATATATATTCTGAGCAGATGTCACCCTAAGTTAGCATGGCAAGCAACTACAGGAACTAAGAAGAGTTCTAAAAAGTCCTATAAAGTCACAGAGCAGACTATAGGACTTTCTATAATATAACAAAACACCGTACAGATTACATTTTTATAAAGGTTGACACTGTTCATCTCCTCTAACTATATGTGAGTTTCTTGAAAGGTGCAACTCTCAAGACTCTTGGTCTCAGGATACTTTACACTTCTAAAAATTACTGAAGCCCCCAAGAGCTCTTATTTATATGAGTTATATCAATCTATATTTACCATATTATAAATTAAAACTGATAATTTTTTTGCAATGTGGAATCTGAAACCATTTCAATGAACTTGCTATACTCTGTTTTATTAAAAGCCATTGGGCTGTCTTGCCCTTTAAATGGATCTTTTGCCTACTCCTAATTTTTTAAAAATACGCATTGGTCATTTGGAAAATATTAGATCACTAGGTTATGCAGGCCATCTAAATGCTGACAAATTTCATAACTCAACATCAAAAAAAAAACATCATATGCATTTCTAAGATCTCATCAGAAATTCTGTATGGGGAGGTGTCAAGTTTTCCAAAATTGTCATTTTCACTTGAAAATGACACATATTTTTGGCAACAAACATTGTCAGTTGTTCTTCTTGAGGTCTCAGGCTCATTTCATTCATTTTTGAGAAAATATGAAATACCAAAGTCTGAATAAGCAGAGTTGAACTGCCAGCTGTTCTTTCAAGTAAAAATGGTATTACAAGAAAAAAAAGCTGCCAGCTCAGTTCACAATGCAATCGCAAAAGTGCTTTTCCTCAGATAACTGTCATACTTCAGTCTGCAGCAGAAATGCTGTATATATGCTTTCTAGTTCACCACATGGAATATCAAAAAGACATGTACTCAAAGGACAGCTAATAATTTTTGCTTTATCATCAAGGACATTTTTAAGCACATTGCTATTTTTTACACTGGGTGTGTTGCAGTGAAGACAACTGCTAGTAATCGGTTGGTACCACTTCCTTGATTCATACTGAGGTGTCAGCCCTTTGACCCACCAGGCTTTGACCCATCAATGCAAATGTCAATGCACTGAGAAAGGCAAATACCTATCATGAAAACAACTGTGGTCTTGAAGACCCCAAGAAACCCACTTTAAAAAGCACCACTTGAGAAGCAGGGGTCTTCTATATGCCATGAGCTTAACTCACTACCTTACACACGATTAACACTAAAAGACTAGGGTGAGGAAATGTAATGCTGGCTTAACTGCTGCTGGGCGCTCCAAAGAACAGGGAGCTCTTACCTGGGTGAGATAGAAGACGTGAGTATGTGGGACTGTAAACAGGGCATTGACTGCCCCACGGAAGGTATAGATCTGCTGGTGTGGGTCCCCCACGAAGATCTTTCCACATGGCTGAGACAGAACTATATTCATGATAGCTGTGGCCAAATAAGAGGAATAGTAAGAAATCTGAAGGAGCATCAACCCGCATAGCAAAAATCAACCATATGTCAGAAAACAAAGGGTGAGAACAATTTTACAAAACTGAGGCAAGGTTTCCTGCAACTCTGGAAAAACAATCAAAAGAAACAATTTTATAATGGTACAAAAGAAACAGTTTCTGGTGATGCAAATTATTTTCAGTTCTGGTAACACTGCTGAGTATCAGCAACCACAAAGGCAAATATGAGGTGAATTTATCTTCTCCCTCTAATACTGTAACATAAAACTCAAAGATGCCCTAGAAAGTCACACTCATTGCACTGTCTACTCTCCATTAGCCACCTGAGAAATATATGACACAAGCTTTCCATTCAAAATTCACTACCACCTTTACCCATTTGGCATGGGTATAGGCTACTGGTCCCTAACACTGATGACCTACACTAAGTCAACATTTTAAGAATACCCTAAACCAAACATTTGGAGGAATATAAATCTGTTTTGGGGTCAGGAGGGACAAGTGTTAAAATCCAAAGTCAAATAAAGAGGATTTCTAATGACTAAGTATCATTTGTTCCTCTTCTTTATCACAAATAAGAATAATCAACTTATTTCACGCATATGTCCTCTTACATAATCATGATGCTGTTTCTATGTATTTGAGACTACTGGTGTCCTGAATAGTTTATCACCTGGGGTACAGTCCTGGGCCTCATCCACAAAGATGGCATCAAAAGAGGCAAGCAAAGGCTTGCTCAGCTGCCAGAGTTTCAAATAGCCTAGAATAGAAGAAGGAAATAGCAAGAGTCATAACTCAGAAGTATTGCTATCATATTTAACAGATACCCATATTTGAAAACTGCCATACCATCATGAGTCATCTGGTAAGCCTCTTCTTTGCATTCCCCCAGTTTCTGCATGTTGTCCCAAAGTCTGCTTGCTTCGAGGACAGCATTCTAGAAAGCAAGTGATACAGTAACCCATAGATTAAGACCCTGGAAAAGATAGCATGCTGAAATCACACTTCATTTCCACATACAGAGGTAAAAATTCTCTTAAGTGCAGAGATGAATTAAAAAGTTGGGGCAGGGGCAGGCCACGGTGGCTCAACAGGTAAGAATGCTTGCCTGTCATGCCCGAGGACCTGGGTTCGATTCCCAGTGCCTGCCCATGTTAAAAAAAAAAAAAAAGAGTTGGGGCAGTAACAAGGTCAGTGACAGAATATCTTTCAGAGATCACATTAGATGAGTAGGAAAAGGTTAGATTATTTTTCTAGATTTATAAAGGACAGTTAATTCATAAATGAATGGGAATGATTCAAAAGACTTCATAAAAATAAGAAACTTTTTATTTTCTTTATAAGCAGATTTGTCTGCTGGCAAAATCTATGTAGTATAAATAGCCAAAAAAATTAGAAAAGAGATTCCCAATCACTAGATAAGATCAGATTCAAGGTCCAACAGACTTAATGACAAGTTCTTGAAATCTTGGGCAGGTCATTCAATATCTGTATCTCATCTATTAAATGAAGACTATTACAAGGATTAAATGTGATGTCTCTGAGTGTTCTTAACAGCAGAAAATCCTGTGCAATTCACAGTTACAACATTATGGGCTTACTGTCTCACTCCTCCATCTTCAACTTTCTGTGAGCAATTCTGAAGATATGAAAGGTAGAAATAACACTATACCATGCCAACTCTTCTCATTTATCCCTCAATCCCTAATACTGAAGACATTTATATACTCACCAGTTTTTCACTCTGTTCTACCATGACTCTTTGTCCTTGGCTATTCTTACACCAAATAGGCACATGATCAATAGTCAGTTCTTCATCAGCAGAGGCAAAGAAGTTTTCTAAAGTCTTGCATACCAGCTTAGCCCTTATGAATCCACCTTTTCCTTCAGCAAGGACAGAATTAACCATGAAGGGTGTTAACCTAAACAGATTCAATTTCTTCTTTAATTGGTACCTGTAATTATATCCCAAATTAACAAAAGTTAGTTTCATTAGCAATTAAAAATTTAGCGTTTCCCACACTCTTATTCCCACTCTCTTCAATGATAACACAAGATAGTTCCAAGCATTACAAACATACAGGTGAGGTTAAAAAAAAAAAAAGCCAGAGAAGTTCTGCAAGGTCCAAGTATGATCTGAAATGGCTTATAGGGCTTTCAGGAATTCACATCTAACAAGCCAGAGATTGACTAACTCAAGGCAGACACTATTATTCAAAGGTGTGGTTCAAGGGCTTCCTTGAAGCCTTCAAGTCCAAGGTTCAGGAGGCCCCAGGAAACCTAGATTGAGTGCACCTCATCTCAGTCTTCTTCCCTTCCCCACCCTTCCATGGAAAGCCTAAAACTGAACAGGATTTGGGACACACTCAACTTTAGACAGGTCATTTTGACTTTCTGTGCCTCAGTTTCAGAGAAATGAGAGTGCCCCCCCATCAAGTTACTCTTATTTGAATAATATACTTTCACAAGATGAAAAAACAAATGACTAAATCTATTTTCATATTTCCTGTCTGTAAATGGAGAGAATAGCATTCAATTTTTTTGGTCATGGTGGTGTGCAGTTCCTACATGATCTTAATGATCACAATGTAATCAACGGTAATGAGAATAACGATGATGGTAACAACGATGCTCACTTCCGCCCAACGTGTCCATAGGCCATGGAATGAAAGGTTTTGCAGATGACATTGCTGGGGAAGACTAGCTCGGCCTGCTTTGCGATGCTCTTGTTGAATGTCACATACAGAAACCTGCTCTCAGACCACTTCTCAGCATACTTGACCAGGGTAGAGGTCTTCCCGGTGCCTGGGGAAGCCAAGAAGAAAGGATGTGACCCTTTGACCAGGAAAAAATGTTCCAAAGGTCTTATCCATGCTTCCTGCCTCTTTTTTGAGACTAAGTCACAAACAAGAGCACTTAGAGCAGCAGTGACAAGGGCTACTCTTGTCACTACACTTGTAGTAATAAGAACAGCAGATTCTAAGCAGAGTGACCCAGGTTGTTGTAGCTGCGTCACAAAGGGCAAGCCCCATGCCCTCAACGGACTTCAGTTTCCTCATCAGCATAGGTGGATAAGACCTACCTTTGTAGAAATATAGGTGTGAGGATAAAGATAATAATCAACGTAACTAGCAGTAGAAATTCAATAATTACTGGCCTAGGAGTCATTTATGCTTCTAGAGCAAGAGCATGTAAATGAGATACAAGGTTTCTCCTGATCTATTCTGAACTCCCTTGTCTGCCCTGGTTCGCCACCAGTTCATTCAGTTATTCAATCTTTCATTCATTTAACAAGTATTTATTGAGCACCTACTACACATTCAGCAGTTTGCTAAGCATTATTAGTACCTTAAAACACATAAAGTATGGTTCCCACATTACAGTTGAGTTGCAATTAAAATACCAACACAGGTGAAACAATTAGGGAACAAAATGAAAATATAATGATAACACAGTATTGTGGAAAAGAGCATGGATTTGGAAACAAAAAATCTGGGTCTATGGCTTACATCATGCCACCTAGTAGATTAAGAATCATTTACTCCTCACCTGTTATAGAAGAAAAATAGTACCTCTTTTCCCTACCAAATAGGGATGTTTTGAAGACTAATGAAATAATGTGGAAATATTTACAAAATTTCATGTGTTGGCTATTCTCAATATATTATCAAGCACCAAGTAATTAATACAGATGATTAAGTGTAGTAAAAGTTCAAAAATCGTATAGGGCTCAAATGGTTGAAGAAGCCTTCATTTAGAAGAAACAGATACGACGGGAGTTGACACAGAATGGGAAAACGAAAGAAGGAAGGAAAGGAGAAAGAAAAGGAAAAAGAAAAAAGACAAAGACAGAAGTAAGAAAGAAAGAGACAGGAAGAGAAAGAATCAAATGGGGGGTAGGGTTGGGGAGAAAAGAAAAGATAAAGGCATGTCTTTCAAGAGAAACAGATCCAATTTTGAATTCTGGCTCCATCACTTATTTGCTTCTTTAACCAAGGGTGACTCATTTTCATCTCTCTGAGTTTTAGTTTCTTCATCTATAAAAAAGGAACAACTAACCCTTACAGAATGCAGTTAGGATTAGAACAGTGGCAGGCACACAGTAGACATTTAATAACTCATAGTTGTCGCAATTATTAGCAGGATAGTTAGGCAGAAAAGCAGGAAAGAATTCTAGGAAGGAAAAAAAGCATGAGAAAATGTTCAGATAAAAGAATAATCAAGTACTACAGGAGTTCTAACTAGGTCATCTTAGCTGACTGAGACAGAATAGCAGACAATCTATTTAGGAATGCAGGTTAGAACCAAATGGTGGGAGGAACTTTTAGATTTTACCCTACAGAAATCAGGGAGCTACTGCACTTTCTAAGCAGATGAATATGTCCTGTCTCTTCATAAGCAATCAGTGACCAAGTATATATGATGATAAATGACTGGCTTCATCAACCTCAGTGCTATCCATGCACAAATCTAATCCCTAAGAACTCCTATTTCAACAGGAATTCCAGTGTAGACATTCAGGAGAGTGGTAAGAAATAGCATGTATTCCTTGGTTAGCAGCTTTTTAGATTACCTGGTTGATGTAGTTCAATAATAGATAAAAGAAAAGATACAGTGCAGTCAGCAGGGAAAGGGGATAATAAAAAGGCAGAAAAACAACATCATGAGCCTGACTCTCTAATCCAGGAATGGTGAGCCCCCTTACCTGCAAATGCCATAATTTTTACCACCTGGAGAGGTTCCATCTTATGGTTCAGAATCAGCTGTTGTTCATGTGTAAGCTGGATGCTGGTTTTTTTGCTAGAATTGTCACAGAGGAGAAATTTTTAAAAAGCAGAAAAGAACTAAAATGGCCAGGTGATGGAGTACCCAAAAATCAAAAAGGCAAATTAATGGTAAACAAAACTGACCCAAAATAAGTTCTCCCTTTAGGGTAATAAAAATGTTATAAAATTAGAATATGGTGATGGTTATATAAACCAGTAAATTTACTAAAAATCACTGAATTGTACACTTGAAATGGGTAAATCTTGTAAGTTATGTAAATTATATGTAAAGTCATTAAAACAACACTCCTCCCCTTGTTAAATGACAGTCAAGCACGAAGACAAAAAAATACATACATACACACATGCCTACACACACATACACATATGTACATACCCTGGCCAAACAGATGTTTCCTCTTTAATTTTTGTGGCCTGAGTACAAGAATTCTCCTGAAGATACAGGCAATAGAAAATGTTGTAGTGAATCCTAATAGGAAAAGAGGAGATTCAGAGATTACCAGATTCAAGTCAGAGTTTGTATTTAATTTTCCTCAGCTGTAAATTCCATATCATTTTTAATAAGGAAATACCTATCAGTTTTATGGGAAAAAAAAGTAAAAATATATCTCTAGTTGACAAAAGCAGTCACTAGGAACACAGTTCTGGGAAAGATGCACTGTTTCAATATAAAATAGCAAAAGAAGAAGGAGAACAGAAAACATTCTTTAGGGAACAAGAACACTAATCGTGACCTTAAAATAATCTAAATAAATGTAAATTCTGCTCCCAACGGTGAGATTTTTGTTTAACATAAACACAATGCATCATTTTATCTTTTGAGCCTGTTTCTCTGCTCCCTACCTCTTCTGAAATGATATTGGCTTAGAAGCATGAATAATCTATCTTTTAAAGGACCAAATGAAAGGTGCTATACCATTCACAAGACATTATTACCAAGCACCAAAAAATAAAAGAGCCTACAAGTCACAAAGGGAGACCAAAATTACAAAGTTCAATCAACAGAGTTATGGACATGATCAAACACTTTCCAAAATGACGGCATTCCAAAACCTCGACATGTTCAGGCACAGCCCAAACATCTCTCTGGATCCCCAAGTCCCCACAGTTTACAGTGCTTTGCTCCCCATTCACCGAGTGAGAAGAGGTGATTGCAAAGCATTAGTCTTTTTGATACAACAAATAACTATAATCATACAACATTTTAGTCTTTGATCTTATTAGGACAATCTGCCAAGTAAAGCATGAAGCTATATATAAATACAACAAAAAACAACATATCACACCTCCCATTCCTTATTTTTTGAATTTGCACTTAAGGATATAACTCGCCATTTGTGTATTTGTCCTACAATAATGTCATAAGCCCTCCTATTCCATACCTCAAAGCCATGAAGTGGGATATTAGGTGAACCACACTTAATGAATTGGAACATGACTCTGCAATATAACAGATGCTCTGACGTGCCCTGAGAATAAATTTTCCCTGTTTGCACTTCACCAGACTAGGAGGGCCACACCTACCCTGGTGCACCAGCCAGCCTTCCTCCTCAAGTTCACCGGTTCCAGGTCTCTCACTAGAGGAAGGAAATTCTCTCTCTGGGGCTTCTCCTGCTTGTCCCTTCATTACTGTGCTGCCTGCCTTCACCGCTCCAGACCAAGGATCAAGGCCTCAAAGGGGTGCCCATCATACTTTGGATTTTATGCTAACTGCTGGCCGTGGCCTAAAATCTTGCATCACATGGCAGCTGGTCCCCTCTAGTAATCTTGTACTTGTCTCCTACTTATTACTATACTCTTGCCACATGGGACTTCTTTCATTCCTTGTAGGTACTAAATTCATTTCTGTCTTATGGCCCTTAAATTAGCTACTCCTTCCTCTAAAATTCTCTTCCCCCTATCTTAAAATGGCTCGCTCCTCCTTGACATTCAAGTTTTAATTCAGATACTACTTCTTCAGAGAAGTCTTCTCATATTGTCCTGCCCTAATTTTTTCTGCAATGCTTATGACCAACTAAAATGTTCCTATTTAATATATTGCCTTTTGTCTTTTCTGCCTTCCCTCGCTGTTCCATCCACCTTTTTCACAGTCGCAGTAACATCCCTAATTCTTGGAAAACTATCCAATATGTAGTAGATGCTCCAATATTTGCTGAATGCATCTATTCTCTCAACGATTTGTTCATATTTCATTACTCTGGTGAATGAAACCATTAAGGTCACTCCAAATTAACAACCCAAGATGCTATAGCCTTTCTCACAATGACATGACAAGACAGACAAGATCTTTCCACCATCCTTACTTACATCTTATCATCTTATTTACATCTTCATTTATATCCTTATTTACATCTTATCATCTTATTTACATCTTTCCCAGATCCCAATGTCTCCCTAGGGAAATGTGGCCATGTATGGATGAAGAAGGCTTCTTTTAAGTAACAGTAGATTATCTAGGGCTTTCAACACCTTTCAACATAAAAACGCTTCGTGGTATCTTACAGCTATATAGCTCTTTATATTCACAAAGCACTCGTGCCCACATTTCTATAATTAAACCTCCCAGCACTGCCTTCATTTTACAGATGAAGAGCCTGAAGTTGAATGATATTAGTTTTATGGTTGCCCAGTGTGGCAGAGCTGGAACTTGTCCTTTTTAAACTCTCTGTGTCCCTCTCTTCCTTCTCCAGCTTTACCTATTGCTGATGTTAATTCCCTTCTCCCTCATGGCGTAGAGCAGCACAGCCACGCAGTATAAGGTTTCAGTGACGTCCGGCATGGTCACTGTGGAACTGGGGCTCCTGAGACAGGACAGAAGCTGCTGGATATCACTCACGCTGCTGGAAAGAAGCACAATGGCTGCCACCAAAGCCCACACGTTGACACCCTGTGGAGGGGAGGAGAGAAGAGACCCAAATCCTAGCTCACAATTAATCAAAATCAAACCAGTCAAGCAGGAAAGAAAGCAACCTGAAGATGGCAGATGGTTCAGATAACATCTTCAAATTGTCTGACCTGAGTCCAAACTTCTCAAATGATATTTTGGGGGAAAATGGAAACCCCTCCTTTTTCCCCTGGAGTCCTTTTCATTTGCATATTTGTCCTGCAATTATGTCATAATTGGATATGCGTTTTTTGTTTTCTTTAATTCATTTATATTTATAAAGTAACTAACAGAGAACCCCGCATGGAGATGATACACTCAAAATACTAGCTTGTTCCCATCTCCCCACCCATCTCCTTGTCAGTATGAGATCAGGTCTAGAAATAATCAGTAGAGTCAAGTCAAAATGAGATAACTATCAGGTGAGAGGTGAACTTTCAGGGATGGCACTGCGGGAGATATAAAAGAAGTCAGTAGCCTTTAGAGAGGAAAATCAAGATCACAGCTCTGTCATTAAAGATTTATCATCATGAAGGCAGTATGCTCCATTCAGTAAGGTCAAAGAAAACATCTACTAACACTGAACACTGAATAATGCACAAATAGCATTATCATTCTTGACATTGCTCTACATCTTGCCGTTAAACAACGTCTTCTAGAAAAGGAATGTTCCACTCAACTCTCACTGCAGACATCCTGTGAAAGAAAGTTTATTCCACCATCATCAACGACCACTTCAGTCAAGACAGAAAGAGAAATGCAGATGGCTGAATATTACCAAATGAAGAGAGGGTGAAGATGTATGTAGTGACCCAGATAAAATTTGAGAACCTCTAACCTCTATGAGGAGCCATAGGACTTGAGGACACTGAAGACTATTTTTAACTTCTCATGAACTCATTGTGTATCTTATCAAGACCCTTAATTTCACTATGTGATCATGAAAAAGCATCATGTGTCTAATGCTCCTTTTATTTATAGTATGGACAGACAAGTAAAAATTCTGTATTAACAAGAAATATATAATACAGGGAACAAATGTTAAAACAAATTGAGTAGATTGAAATATTAGTGATCAGTGAAAAGGAGTGGTAAGGGGTATAGACAAAAAATAGGTGGAACAAAGGTTAAAATACATTGGGTAGATAGAAATACTAGTGGAAGGAGGGGTAAGGGGTATGGTATGTATGAGTTTTTTCTTTTTTCTTATTTCTTTTTCTGGAGTGAGGCAAATGTTCTAAAAAAATAATCATGATACTAAAAAAAAAAAAGATCCTTAATTTCTTTGTCCCTTTCTAATAAACGAGGTACTGGCAATGGAATAGGCTGCCCAGAAATCCTTATGAATCAGTGTTCAGAGGTGGATGACCACCTTCCAGGAATATTTCAGAGAGGATTCCTCAACAGAATGGAAAATTTGATGATAAACATTTTTAAAAATTCCCTCCAAATATAAGAAACGATGATTATATAGTTGAGGGTCCAATGGACCCTCAAACAAGATTAATGCTTCAAAGCACTCAGAGATTAAGTAAAAATTTGAAAATATAATCTTCAGCTGAACTTAATCACTAACTTACTTTCTTTCAGTGAAAAAAGATACCACAGTCCCCAGTGACTCCCCACAGTCTCTTAACCTACCCCAGCAGCAACATACAGATCAGGCAGATGGTGACGCACGCACGCTTGTGCCTTGGGAAGGAGGGGATGATCCCTCAGACTCCACAACACTCTTTCAGGATCTATACTTGGGGAGCATTTAGTGGTGGCTGTATATCTGCAAAACAATCACAGACCAGTCCCATAAGAAAGATGATCATAAATATGAGTTTATGGGAAAGGCCTTCAAAAATTGCCTCCCTTATAGGAGGAAAGCAACTCACCGTATGAGGTTCAGCACACACAAGTCTGACTCCTTTTCTATGCCATAGTTCAACAGGATGCCATCCACTTTGCTGACAGCTTGCTCTTCATTCATCAGATAGCGATGATACAGCTTTTTCCAAGGAATGAACTATATAGTTAAAAAAAAGATAACACACAGGTAGAGTGACTACCAGAAAGCAGATTAGGCCACAGGTATATAGATAACCTTTTACCAACTGAGAAGCAATCATAGCTCACAATTCAAAGGTTGAGCAAACTGCGGAGAAACATTACACAAATTTTGGTTGGACACTTAGGAGAACTGGATCTTGGTCTTGGTTCCTACACTAACATGGGAAAAATCAGTGCTTCAGTTTCCCTTCTTGACCTATCAGGACACTAATGGCTCAGAGCCTCAATATGGTTAAAATTATAGGAGATCTAAAACAGAGAGATTAAAAAAAAGAAAAAGAAAATTATGGAGATCTATTACAGGCTTCTGAAAATAAATACATCATATTATTGTCAGCAATGAGAAAAACAGCATGATTCAAACATTTCAAGAGCTAAGTACACAGCTGGGATATCTTCCCAAAACTCTTCCCAAGAAGCATGGAGAAAACTCTCACTTATCCCCATCTACGACTATTCAGTTCATACCAGTGGGTAGAAATATTACGACACAAAACAGAATTCTAAACATCTAAAAGCAGAAAGATATTTGTCAGAAGCTAAGAGATAGGCCCCCAGGCAAAGAATGGAGCAAAAGTGATGTGAATTTTCCTGCAAAATCGTTTGTGCTTAGAAGAAAAATTTACTAAGTCTTTTATTTATCAATGTTCTACTCCATCCCTGAATTTTTTTCTTTTTTTATTGTGAAAAATAACAAGCAATAAATTTCAAAGCAAACCACCATCCCTGAATTTTTTAACTTCAACAGAGGTGAAGGTGAAATTCTACTTCATTATCTCTGACTTATTCCCAATGGCTAGTCTAAATGAGACATAAACTAAGCAAAGCATTCTGCTAGCCCTCAGTTTATCTAAGAACCTGAATCTGGGGTGGGATGAAGTTTAATTAAACAAGTAAAGAGCAGGAAGCGAGATCTGTAATATGACTAACTGCAGAACCAAGAAATCTTTTCTGTGAATATGGATTGCCTGATGTATCAGCCTTAAAACATACTCCAGGATGACTCAACTCACCTATTATATATAATACAATCAACTTTGTATATAAGAAATCATGAAGCACAATGGAAAAGGTAAAAAACAAACAGGACAACCATCCTTCTATCAAGGAACTCATAATTTTAAAGGGAGGAAGGCTCTCTAAAAGCGTAATTTAAAAGACCATAACGGAGGTTGCTACAGTAGCGCAAAGAACAGAAAGTGATTAATTTAAATGGGATGGAATGGGAAAGAGCAGTTAGTCTAAGACGTAAGCCTTGAAGAACAGATGAAGGGTCAACAGAGATATGAGGGGCCCTTTAGGTGGGAGTGGAAGCATAAGAACAACACACAGAGGGTAAGGAATGTGCAGTCTATCAGCAGGACACAGAAAATTACTTGCTGTGGACAAAGGTAAGTTGAAGAGGAAGTGAGCAGTGAGGCTGGAATAACAGGTTGGGACAAATACAGAAAGCCTTAAATGCCTCGAAGGAGTTTGGATGTTATTCTGAATGCAAATGGAAACCAGCATTTCTGAAGCAGTACTATAATCAGAAGTATGGGTTAGGTGAAGCTAGTTATTAGAGACAAGGTCTTGGCAATAGACCATAAGCATATTACATACCAGTGGATCATTGATGATCTCCCTCCAAAAGTGGCACACCAAGCTTAGATTCCAATAGAGATCTTCCACAGGGAGGAAAGCAAAAATATGTCTCAGGACTTCACTAGGTAGGCTACAAATGTGGCCCTGGGGTTCCTGACAGGGCAAGGTCCCAAGAAGCCCATAATAAGAGTCAGGAAGGGGATCCAAGTCAACGTTCTCAACTTCTTGCTTAGCATCTCCAGACCCTGCAGAGAGCCATGACAAACAGTCCTCTGCTTCTCGCCTGATTTCCCTGGGCCTTGTGCATGACAGGGAGAGATGATGCCTGGGGGTTTTCTTAGAAACTCCTTCCCATTGACTGGTCCCTGTAGCTAGACTACTCTCTTCCTCAAAGGACTGGGACCGCTTCCTTGAAGGCAGAGTAGATCCTGAAGAGCCCAATCTGGCCTCTCCATCACTTTCCCGAGGCAGGACACAATTGCTCTCTGCAGGAAAGATCATTTTGCCCTCAGAGTCCTCACAGTTGTCCTTGTCAACAGAATTGCTTTTGGCCATGTCATTGGTGCCTTGACGCTGGCTAGCTAGGAAGAATTCAGTACTGTGTCGTTGACATTCTTGACCTGTACAGAGAACCCAAACAGAATGAACAGGAAATGAACAATGCTGGCTGACCCAAATACAACAAACTAATTTTTAATGATCGATATTAACAGAGGAGAGAGAAAAATATATATTTATTGGTCAAATGATTACATAAATAGCTAATCCAAAAAACATTTATATTGGGTTCTATGATATAATCAGACACACGTTTGGAAAGAGACAGAGACGGGTCTCCAGAGGGTGTAATGGTCCATGTTTTATCTGGCAAGATATACAAGTATCGAGTGATATGCTGCAAACTACACACAGAATGGATGGACAAAGAGTAAGCAACTATTCACACTCACACATACACTTAGAAGCATTCTTCTGCTCCTACAACAGGAGACCTAAGTGTGTCTAAGTAGGAAGGAAGATGCCATAGGTTATCAGATTCAGAAAAACCCACTCTTCTCATCCAATCAAGCTTGCTTGTTTTTATTTTATTTTATTTTATTTTATTTTATTTTGGTGGCAGGGAGGGATACATAGGCCAGGAATTGCAACCAGGTCTCCCGCATGGTGGGCGAACATTCTACCACTGAACTACCCATAGAACCCTGACCAAGCTTTTTAAACTGAGATCGAATAAGGACTTTGTTAAAGACTTTAAAAATAAGTTTAAAAACCTTTCAATTTATTTTTATTTCCTCCTGACTGAAGCTGATACATTATTTTAAAATACAAGGGAGGGAATCAGAATTCTCTTCATAGTATTAGAATGGTACCCAATCTATTCTATACATTAACTTAATAGGCATTCATTTACTAAACACCCATGATTTTGAGCCAAAATCAAGGTGAAAAATGGTATGGTCTCTGACCTCACAGACCTTTCAGGCACTTGTGGGAGCCAAAACAGTGGTTTCAGACATTACTACTACATTTCTAAACTATTAAAAATTATTTTTAAATGCCAATGAAGATTTAAAGACTTTATCAATATACAACAATATACACGGCTTCTTTCTAAATGGCTGTACCAAAAGTTTCACTTGGAAAATGAGTAAAGAGAATGGACCAGCACTAGGTTTAGCCTTTCATAAAACTTACGAAATTTAAACTAATTTACTTCTATGCTAGACAAAAAATAATAATAATTATAACTGCCTCTGGTGCAGTCTGAAAGAAACACAGAGTTTTGAAATCTGTTAGGGGTGGGTTACTGCCTGATATTTTCTTACTGTTAATTCAATTATACCAATATTTGTAAAGAGCCTAAGTACATGCTCAGCACTAGGACTATACATTAGATATATACATGCTGACAAAGCCTTTGTCAGTAAAGAACTCACAACAGCAAAGTTGACTTATATACACAAAACAATACATAAAATATCAAGGGAAATATAATTAAGCTCAAAACTGTGGGTTACAATTAGAGTTGTTTCAAAAAGTGAAAGAGAAACACAACCTACACAATTTAAAGAAGATCAGTTAAGATTTGAGATGAAATCTAAAATTAGAGATGTCAAGAAAGGAAGAAATGCTATCTAGTTTGTAGTAAAAGGTATTAACAAAAATAGGAACTTGTTTGGCACATAGGGATGATGAGATAAAAAAATTGCCTGAAGTGGAACTTTCATGTAATACATATCAGGTGATTGCAAACTTGAGCTTGAGTCTATAACACCATTGGAGAGACATTTTACTACAGGCTCTTGAGAAGGGGAGTAACATGGTAGAAAATGGTATTCAGGAGTATTGCTCAATGACATATGCCAAATGGTTTGGAAGACATAAAATCTGGTGAAGGCTTACTGCAACATTCTAGGTACTTGTTGACAAAGGGTTGCTACACTAGTACCGTGGACAAAGGACACAATCTACCAGGAAAGCAGTGGATAAAGAAACATTTGGGAGGAATACAAATGACATGGTGGACCTGGTGATGACGGCTGGACAAAGACGACTAATGAAGACTCAAGTAATCACAGTGTTTCAGGACTGGAAAAATGGTGATATTGGCACATGTTTTCTATCACTTTATAATTAAGCAAGCTGATGAAATTCATTCCATCATATTTTCCCAGGGCTTTTATCTACCATTATGATGGTAGGAATTTTCATGGAAAACTCACAAATAATTTTAAAAAGTGTCAAACTATAAAATCAACAACAGAACTATCATCATAGCAATATTTCCAAATACTTTTAAAGTGGGAGAAATTCAAAGGCCACACACAACTACAGATTCTGAAATGTGAGATACTTTGCTGGAAGACATACCCTTATTCCCTCTTTTTGTTCTGGGTCTAGGATAGAGACCATGGTTTGGATCTCTGTTTGTCCATCTCTGGTTGAAGGGCTGGGTCACAGCCAAGTGACTCCGAGCCAAATCTTGGCAGTCGATAGCTGTAAGATGTTGCCACTTAAACCGTCTCACTGTTTTGTACCAAGAGGCAGAAGAAATGGGATATTCATTAGTTATCATCCATTCTACAAGCTAGCCAGTAAATTATATTCAATTTTCAGGAATACAGTGGCTGTTAACTGATTTTGTGGGCTACTCCAGCCCTTCCCCTCTCCTTTACATGCCCATCAACATTTAGTCATTTCATGGAACCTTAGCATTCCTTCCTTAGGATTTAAGAAAGAATTCTAAAGTAAGACCCATTAAAATGATTTTTTTTAACTTACTATACTTTCTAGAAGCCCTGAAAATGCTCATTCAAAACAGCTGTGACTAATGGATAAATGAAGATTTGGCAACTTTTTCTTGACCTTTTCCAAGCCATCTATGTTCCCAGTATTGGTTACGTTTTTTAAAAAATAAACTCATTCACTATTCCCTGTATAGACCAGCCTCTCCAAGTCTAGAAGCAAATAACAGTGATGAATAAAACAAGTTATAAATTCCTTAAGTGAAGAACCACATTATATTCCTCTCTTAGCCCCCAAAGCACCTCCATTCTGGGCACTGAGTAAAGAGGATGGAAACAAGGTTCCCAAGATAGAAAACAATCTAACGCACTTTTCAGGACCTTCAGAGGAGGAAGTTTTATATTCTCTCTTAGCAGTACATTATAACAGCAGTTGGACCTAGGATTCTGCCTTAAGAGCATTGGAATGTTTTGTTTGTTTTCCTGAGTCCAATTCCTTTATTTGTTACTTTCAAACCTACTATTTCCACCCCTCACCCCAGAATATTTAGTTTAATATTACCCACTCTGTCAGATAATTCTTTATTATGTTTAATGAAGATTCTTCATGTTTCTGTGTTTATTATTGCATGGGAGATCTAGCTACCTCTTTATGCAGTAAAGATGAAAATAAAATAGTAACACTTGAAAAAAAAAGAAGAGGGGGCAAGGGCAGATATATAGAATTAAGGCTACCCTTACGAAAGAAGATGGACAAGAGAGTTTAAAATCAGTTTCTCTAGTTTATTTTCACAAGTTCTAAAAAATACTTGAGTAAATTGGAGTGGCAAACAGCAGAATACACTCAACATTTCCTTTAAGCATGAAAATATGTCTAAAACCAAGGCACTACTGAATATAACTGGCAAGGCTTATATTTTCCATAGGCAATGCTATAGCCTCTCTATCGCCAATCTCCCCAACCCTCAGCCTCTACAAAAAACAACCCTTTTGAGTTTCAGTTTATTCTTTTGAGGTTTTACAATAGCTAAAAAAAAAAAAAAGTTTAAAAAAACTTCATGGATATTTCAAGACTTTTTAAAACTTAATTTTACATGCAAAAACAGCTCCAGAAACCCCTCTATTAGGATGCTAAAAACCACTTTACTATATGAATTTAGAGTTAATATTACAAGTATGCTTAGTCCATTGAAAGCAGACCCATACGGCAGGTAGACAGTTGACCCAACTGGCCACTTAGTAATTGTATGAAACAGATCACTTAGCCTCTCTAAGTCCTGGAGAGGTTTTAAGAATTAAATGAGAAACGCTTGATAAACTATAAAATCTTACACAAACTTATCTTCTTACTACATTTAACAATGTTTAGATATGGCCAATTAGCATAAAACCCTGGAATATCTTACAAATTATAAAGATGCCAACTAATGGCAAGACAGAAGTGCATCAGCAGTATATCCACAGCCAATTCTGTAACTTGGAAATACCTTAAAAAGTAACAAGTATAAAAAGTTGAAAAACAAAAATATTAGCAAGTAACATGCTTCAAATTTTTTATGAATGGAAAAACACATATCCTTTCTACAGTAATGGTTTTGAAAATTGGATTTTTCAGTGTTGTTGGACATATTCCTCTAAACCAAAATCCAATAATCTTACTCACATTTAGACAAAAAATGAATTTGAACATTCTTTTTAAAAATTAAGTATGAAATGTTATCTCTTCTGTTCAAAAGACTTACATTACAAAGACAACAACCTAATTACGAATTTGCCTGAACCAGGACCTCTGGTCAGACTGGCAAGAGGGATCAGGGAAGGATATACTGGGCCTTCTGGAATACAGACAAAGCCTAACCTCTAATTCAGGTGTTTCAAATACACTTGGCTCAACTGCAGTATTCCATCCAATGACCCTGTCCATCCAAGATATCTACTGTCCACTTTTCTATCTCTTCAAAGATCCCTGACTGTCTGTAATTAGAATTGGAGATAGTAGAGAAAAGTTACCGGCAGACAGAGAATATCTTATTTGAAGAAGGTGAAGGTCTACAGCCAAATTGGCCTGGAGAGGAAAATCTTCCTTGAAAGAAAAATCACAGAGAAACAACAGCATTGACAATATCAAACCACCCAAGTTCAAAATGATTAGGACTTTGGTGCAAGTCATACACCTGCTCAGCTAAACTGTATAAGCCAGGTAATGTTAGATTTCTGAAAAGTAAAGGGACATAGAACCAACTAGAAAAGCTAAAAGGTTCAGATGCTCACCCAAATCTACCGTAATACCCAAAAGGTAAGAGGTACTCTAAAGTTCACCCTGTGTGTGTTAGTACCTCTTACCTTTTGGGTAACCGTGGTTCACACACAGGGTGAGCTTTAGCAATGATGACCTAATAAAAACATTCTAAGGCATTGATCAACTAGATATTAATGTCTTCATTACAGGCCTAAGAGTCAAAAGGACAGTAAATCTGCTCCAAGGAGGTAAGGAACTATTTTGTCTTTTTCATTGCTGTACCCTCTGCACCTAGCACAGTGGCAGACATATAGTACATGTTCAGTAAATACTGAATGAGTAAAGGAAGTCAAGGAACAAGGTACAAATGGCAGGACTGGGTGTTACACGAGCCTAAGCCTGAGTCTCTAGGCATTTGCTGTAGGACTGCTTCCATGTGGAACCTGGCCAGGGTGGACTACACAGGGTTACCTCCCCAAAGCTACCACTCCAAACAGACAAGATGTCAGAAATACCCAAAAAGAACTATTTGGGGGAGAGTAGGTAATATGAATGGGGTACGTTTTTACTTATATATTTATTTTTAAAATATATCTGAATCTTAAATACTTGTTGAAGTTAAATATTTGCAGTTATCTAACAAAGGCAGGAGAAAAGAATGTGCTAATAGGAATGAGCTGAACACAGTGTTCTGTCTCCAGAAAGTTCTCGTATAGGAATGAGCTGAACAGTGTTCTGTCTCCAGAAAGTTCTCGTATGTTCCTGTATACTCTAGCTTGAAAGCCATCATGCAAGGAGCTAACACTAGCAATTACGGGGAAGGGAGTACATCTGGAATGGCATCACTGAGGTCATGACTATTTGACTGGGAGCAGGGTTAACACTCTTGTTGAATTTATTTATGAAAAATAGCTTTTCTAATTTTAGCTAGAGGTCCAAAAAACTAAAATGTATGTTATCTACCTCTCAAGTCTCCAAGAGATGAAGGTGTGATGCACTGAACTGGGGGCCGGGAGCTTAGGGTCTCTCTCCTTGCCTTATGGAATTAACGAGTCATTCAACTTTCCTGCACCTTATAGGCAGTGTAATGTGTTAAGATCTTAAGTCGAAACTCCTCCATTTAGTAGGTACATTAGCTAATTACTAAAAGCCTTGAATCTCTTTCCTAGAAAAATGGAGATTATAATAACATGCCACATTGAATTCACAGAATGGTTTTAAGGTTCAAATAGGATAACATGTGAAATTGCTAAGTAAAATCTGTGTTGAGGGTGACAATAACTATCTCTATGGACTAAAACATCAGATGAATTACACATCTACTACACCATTCTGTGTGTCTCCTAAAAGGAACACAAATTTTATGTGAAAAGCATTAATGTACTTGCTAAATTATAAAAAAAAAATACTATACTAAAACTCAAATCACCCTTCTACTCTTATTAGTATACTTTAAAAACGAGCAGTTCAAATATCACTTTATCAAACTACAGATGCGCCAGTATTACCTCTTCCATAAAATCTCCCCTCCCCAAGTCACCCAAACCTAATTGGATTCCTCCCTCCTTTAAATGTCAATGACACTGTGCAACTCTTTTAAAAGGGCATTTATACTTAGAAGCTGTTCATGAATCCTTAAAGAGCAAAGGTAAAGAGTGATGCATGATGCACAGGCACATCTACAGGGAACTGGGCCTGCATCAGAGGTCCTTGTGGATAGAGTGTTAAGGATCACTCCTGGGGTTTAATTCATCTAGACCCCCAAAGACGTCAAAACTTATCTCTTCCATACCAAATTGGGTATGTGTACTCCTCTTTGAGACTCTCTACCATAGTGACTAATAGGAATGTGTCATAGCCCTCAAGTGTTAGAACAGAAAAAAATGCACCAAAACCTGAGAACACACAAAAACCATGTTGTCTAGAACTCACCGGTCTCTGCAAATCCTCAGCTTTTTGCCTCAGCTCAGCTGACTTCTAGTACGGTAGGCTTCTGGTCTTTGCTGTCTGACTTCAAAGGGGTAATTTCCTGCAGTCTATCCCTTTATCCATGATCATATCTCTTCACCTTGAGGATAATCTATTCCATCCTAACTCCAACGCTGATCCCAATCCCCACTTTCCAGCCAGGCCTACTGGTAGGGATTAGACTCTTATAGGTCTCCCTTGAACTATAGTTATTACTAAATCTCTACTCTTAGCACTAGACTATAAGAAAGCCCCTAAAAGGCAAGCAACATGTCTCACCACCTCAACTTTCAAAGGGCTTGACACAATATTTTATAAATAACAGACAAATACTTGTTGAATGAGAAGTGTATGGCTATGATTCCTTAATTATTTTGTTTGGCCTGGTATCATTTTTATTTTCTTTGCAGCAAAATCATTATAAAACAAGTTACAGAAAGTGAAACTGCATGCTTTGGGTTTTGTAGCAAAGACTGCTTTTTCCTCTTCTTTCTTAGCACTCGCTAGCCTAGACTTCCCCAGTCTTACTGGCAGTTGGATGCAGTCTTGTGACTGAGCTCTTGCAGTGGAATGTGAATTGAAGGAACATGTGCTGCTTTCAGGCCTGGCCCAGACAAACTTCCCATGCTTGCTCCTCCATACTCTTCTCTCCTTCCAGTTAACTGGGATGTTGACCCCCAGGATGTCATTAGTTACCACATGTTCAAAATGGAAGAGCTTCTGTCAGCCAGGGTCCCTGCTGGATTACTTCTTGAAGGAGAGCTACCCTCCTCCACACCCTGAAACCCACACCCAGTAACCACCACCTGGAACTTAAGGCATTACATTTGGCTCTATCTGCCACTGTAGCCAAGTTTCCCCTAACCATTTCAGGACCATTTGAGACTGATTTCCCTTTTACCTCTGCCTTTACTATTCAATATAATTTGTACTAAAAAACCCTCTAAAACTTACAGGTTACAGACATAAATGGGCAATTTAGGCACAATACAAGTGCCTAAGTTCCTGGAGGGAAAGATTATTATTAAATAATTGCTTTTCAAAACACCAAGTTAACACTCTAGTTCAAGGAACTTAACTAGAGAAACTGATCATACCACTGCACCTAAATTCAATGAAGATCCACAGAAGGCAGTTTTGCTAATCTGTATACCATGTGGAGTCCCCTAACCTCACCTTGTTAGTTGCCCCACATGTCTCTCACTTTTCTCCGACGGCTCGGTGAGGATCAATGTGATGGAACACTGTTCCTCTCGTGTTTCCTATGGAGATAACAGAAGTTCACTGCCTTGTAGCCCAAGATGACAAGATTTCCGGCCCTTACTGGTCAAATCACAACCTCTGAATCTTAAGAGCCCAATTTAGAGCACAGTTTGTAGCTGTGTTGTCACCAACTCCAGTACTATATAAATGTTCATTCAAACGAGGAAGCATTTTGCAATTAAAACAAACAAAAAAACACCCTGTACATGGCTGAACTACAATTATTTGTAAAATTATATATTTAGTATGTCTCCCATTGCCAGATTAAAAGCTCAAGAATTTAGTGGGAAGAAGGCAAGGAACTATGCCTGTCTTATTTGTCATTTTATCCAAGGGCCAACACATACTGCTCCATATATGACTATGGATTAAATGCACAAGTGCACAACTACAGCGCTTCCCTCTAAGCTTGTCTCCACTAGCTCATAATTCCTAAGTGCTTTATAGCTTTCCAAGTTTTCAAACATTCTCATTTGAGCTTCAAAGCTATCCTAAAATTGTGCATGATTAAAGTGGGGCTCAGAGAAGACATTTCAAGGTTACAACACAGCTAGTTTAATACTTCAAAATACTTTGTCTCCACTCACTGTAAAAGAAACAAACGCAGAAAGAAAATCTACCTTAGCTAAAGCTCCAATATTTACTCTTGATGCAAAGCCAGGTTCCTCCCAGCTGCCACAGCCTGCTTCTCTGTAATTCCCAAACTTCCAAGTTTACAGGCTCAACCTTCCTTAGATACTCTCATTCCCTGCAAATACCTACTAGTCCCTTGGAGACCGCATTTACTTATTATAGTAAAGAAGTAGGAATTGAGTATTTTAGTCTATATCATTCTCACAAGGAAAGAATGGTGAAAAAAAGAAAAAACAAAAAAGCTCCTTATTTATAGACTAAAATACATGTGTATATATTTGAAAGGCTTTTTCTATTGTCAGTTCATTCCAAAATCATTTTTAAGCATTTATTATGTCCCAGATTCATGATAAACTCCACCAGGGCTTCCTCTTATGGTATCCTTGGTGTTAAACACTATTTTAGACATTGAGGATACAAAAACGAGTAAGACTCGTCCTGTCCATAAAAGGGCTACCAAAACAAACACAATTATTATACTTAAGGCAGTATGGCCAAGTGCTATACAAAAGCATGTATGAACAACTATGGTAGTAACAAGAGAGGTGAATGGGGTTAGGAAGGTTGAGAAAAGTTTTACAAAGACTTGGGGCTTGAAAGATGAAAAGGCTTCTATGAGGCAGAAGAAGCAATATGGGCAAAAAACACAGAAAGCATAATAAAATTTTAGGGTGGAGGAAAAGTCAGGTTTCATTAGAACATGAGATTCATTGACAGGGAATGATGAGAGACAAGGCTAGGAAAATGATTTGCAGCCACAGAGTACAAAGGTTCTTAAATATAATGCTATTGGAATGCAATGAAATTGGACTTTTATCTTGGAAGCCATTCACTGACTCGTCTAGTTTTAAAGCAGGGATATTACACAATCGAATTAACACTTTAGAACTGTAACTCTGGAGGTGGGGTGGAGGATGAAGAGATGTGGTAACTGTCAGGAAAACACGTTAGAAAGTTACTTTAATAACCCAGGCAGGAAATGGTGAAGGTCTGATAGCAGCAGCTGCTGCTGTAGCAATAGAGAAGAGGAAGGACAGCTTGAGATGGACTCAGAAGGTAGCTTTTAACAAGACTTTTTTTTACAAGACTGGGAGAGAAACATAAAAGAGAAGGAAGAGCAAGGAGAACTGACATTTCTAGCTAGAAGGTTAAGGAAAATGATAATGTTATTAACCATGCTTAAGGAGTAAAGGAGAAAGAACATTTTTGTTTTAAGTGCTTTTTCTTCACATGACAGGGAGGCTTAGTTTTCAGTTTTGAAAAAAAATTGTTTTGTTTTAAAGATCTGTGTGGAATACCAGGTTAAGCTCCAGTGGATACTAGGAATATGAGACTGATCCTCAGAAGGCATGTGAATGACTACTGTAGAAATAAAATGTGAGGTGCTCTGGTGGGAGATAAATTTCTAGGAGTAGGGGATTTCACAGCCAGAAGATAAAAGACAGAATCCAAATTCAGTTTCCAAAGAAAATCAGAGGAATATGATGAAAAGAGAAAACATGATGGCAACAAATCTGAAATTAGAGCTCTAAATCCAATACCAATCATTTGGTGTTCAGACACATTCAACAAATCACGAATGCTACACAAACATGAAATATAACATAAGAAACAAGGAGGAAAACAAGCTCAGTTGCAAATCATAATGGCAATGACAGCAACATGTAAAATGAGACGATTAAGAGCAGACCACAAACTCTAAATGCCCCCACAAAAGAAATGGGTAGCCAGATTAGGCAAAAAGGAAGGCCCCAGAAACAGCTCCATTCACTAGCTTCCTGTGTAGATCTATTCCCCCAGACCACGCATCTGCTCCAGAAAACCACAGGAGCTGTGGAAAAATTCACACACATTATCTCCTAGTGATTCAAAGAGGCATACAGACCAAATAAGTTTATAAAGGCGATATGTGAAGCAGAATTGGATTTGGAAGACAAGTAACCAGTCATCCTGGATTTTAAATATTCCATCCTATTGTGAGTCCATGTGTCACAATTTGGGAAAACTGGAGCCATAAGGCAAAAGGTGGGGTATCTGTAATCAGGATGGGGAGAGGGAAGGAACAGTAGCAGCAGAGTAAATATAGAGCTACCAGAAGCCTCAACTTCCACTGTGCACAAACAGGATTAGTAAGAAAAATCAGCACCTCTTTAAAACCTTGTGCATTTCAAAGCAAGTTTACACCTTCCTTCTTTTTGAAGTGGCAACAAAATACAAGAGAAAAAAAACTTGGGCAAAGCTGATACTTGGACCTAGTTCTGTCTCCAATGATTTATCCGTTACTCAGCAAGTTAACAAATTCAATCTACTCATCAGTAAAATGGGTTTATTTCATGACACCACATCAAGAGCCTTTTTTTTCTTTCATTTTATCTCTGTTTAATTAATTTTAGCACAGTGCCAAGTACTAGCAGACAGACACTTAATAGGTGCTACCACCCTTCCTTCTGGAGGACTTTATAACCCACACTTTCCTGGGAAAAATCACTAACTTCTTTAAGCCTCATTTCCCCACCTGTAAAACTACAATGATGCCTTACAACGTAGTTTATTATTAGACTATAAACGTAAATTGTTTTTTAAACCACAGAGTGCAACACAAAACGTAAAGCATAACTGTTTTTAGGCCTGGCAAATATCAGCAACTCCCATTTTTTCTCTAGAGGAACTGAAAACACCAAGAAGTGAAATGACTAAGTAACAAGGTCAGGTAAAGAATCCAACTCCTACCCTCGGGTTCTTTTCTGTCAACCCATACAGCTTGCTCAGATCTCAATGATCCCTCCAAAAGTTCAAGGCCTTTCACATCACCTTCATCTTCTTAATATTCATGAATATGAGAAGGGCAAACGGGCGGAATAAAATGACTTGTCCAAGGTCAAAACATCAGAGCAGAAAACGAAATCCGGGTTCGCCAGCAGCCAAGGCTGCATCGGCCCCCTGACTTCCTCTACACCTACCAAGACTCCAAGCTCTCCCCTTCCTCGGCCTCAGGAAGCTGTCTGGGAGCGCCCGGCAGTGGCCCTAATCTACCTCCTGGGTGCCTCCGCCGCCCCCCACCCTTGTCCACTGCCAGCAGCGGCCAAGCCCCCTCCCACCTCCACGTCGCGGCTCCTCCCACCACCCACTGCCCCTAAAGGCCGGGACCCCTGCTCAGGACCCAAAGGCTAAGTTTCCCGTCGTGCCCCGCCCGCGCTCTCTGCCACGTCTGCGATCTCACGCACTGAGGCGCTCCAGACCCCGGGCCCGGCAGCCGCCGACCCTGCAGCCGACCCCCAGCCAGGGCCTCGCAGCCTCACGGTCCCGGCGTTCCCAGGGCAGCGCGAGCTCCTCCCCCGCCCTGCCCCAGAGCCCGAGAAATCCGCCAACTTCCTCCGGGAGCTCCGCCCCCCGAGCCGCAGCCCCGGGAAGGGCCCACCGCCGGGGCTGACGGACTGCTTCCTCGACCAATCGAAGTGCCCGTCCTAGGGGGGGGCGGACACCCGCGGTGGACTCCGCCCCGCCCGTGCTTCCGCTGAGGCCGAGGGGACAAATGGAAACTTTCCCAGAGTTCCTTGGAGCTCTGGGGTCCCGTTAGAGGGGCTGAATTGAGGAGAGATGTGGGAGGCTCTTGGGCGCAAGTTGGGTGGGGAAGGGGCAGTGGATGTGAATTCACGGAAATGCGAGGAGGCACTAATCAATGACTGAGGAGGAGGCAACAGGAAATTACAATGACTCCATTCATTCATTCACCCATGCATTCATCCCTTCAACAATGCGTTTGCAGGCCATTTGCAGAGAAAGAACAGACGTGCGATTTGCTGTCGGAAAAAAACACTAAATGATAGTCCTTACTTATGCAACCCCGCGCCTCTTCGGGTCTGGAAACTGAGAGAAACCATAATAATCCCTTCCCACCAAGGTTGTTTTGAGGGTTAAAGCAGATTTGCGAAGACACATTGGAATTAGTAAGTCATTATACTAATGTGATCTGTCGTGGAGCACTGCGCTGCAGCCGGAAGTGTGGGTGCGATCATGTAATGTTTTTAATCAAGAATTCAAACCATTCGAGGATGCAACTTAAAAAAATTAGACACACGCACTCACAACCCTCACGAACTGCATCTGTAACCGAGAAATTAAGAATTAACATAATTAAGATCACAAAATCATTATAGATGCTTTTTTCTTACTTTCTCGTATGTCGTAGAATGGCCAGAAGGAAATACCTGAAATTACTGAGACCCATTGAATTGTAACCCAGATGCCTTGATCTTTGATAATGATTGTATAAGTATATAACCTTTATCTTGTAATTGTAAAAATGTCCTTACTAGCCCCGCTTGTACTCTTATCCTGTTTTACAACTTTAAGGTCTGTGATCACAATATCATGTGTATTAATGAAGGTACTTGAGTCTGTCCGGAACTATCTGCAGACTACAGTGTTTATTCTTGATATTGTAAAGGTTATTTTCAAGCTTGGTTAAGCTTAGGTCTAGCTTAGTTCCACCTCTTTACACGGTACTATAGCTGTTGAAATTTTTTATTGTAATGGTTACTTTAGCTTAGCTCCTCTCCTTTACATTTTTTAAATTGAAGTTCCTTGTACTTTTTATTGTAAGGTAACAATCCCACTTCCTCTTGTTTGAATCCATTAAAAACTCTAAACTCTGGGATTTTAAGCAAATAGGCCATCTGTTCTCCTTGCTTTCTGTGACAAATTTTCTCTTTCTAAAATCTTATAGATTGGCTGTTATGCATCAGGCAGAGAATCCGGTTCGATCGTTATCACATTCAAGTGGACCCACCCGGCAGTGCCACCCTACATAATAAGCTATGTACGCATGGATGTGCATCTGGCAAATTCGTCTACAGTTTATAGAGCGCTAGCAAAGCGCTTTCATAATATGCTTTCTCATCCGCTGGAGGGATTATTCTCCTTCCTTAGCAAACCGCGGCTCCTTCAGTCCTTTGAAACAGGTCGGGGTCGGGAGGGGCAAGTACGGTTCCCTCCCCTTACGATGTCAGGTGGTGACTTCAAAACTGGTCTCTCGAGAGGTGCAGAACTGCCCAGGAGCCACTGTGTAGGCGGGGCGGAGGCTGCAGAGGCCCGGGGGTGGCTCTGAGTTGTCTCGGAGCAGAAATCACGTGCAGGAAGCGGAAGCCACGTGTGTGTGTGTGTGTGTGTGTGTGTGTGTGTGTGTGTGTGTCGGAGCAGAAATCACGTGCAGGAAGCGGAAGCCACTGTGTGTGTGTGTGTGTGTGTGTGTGTGTGTGTGTGTGTGTGTGTGTGTGTGTGTGTCCGGCCCTGTCTCAGGTGCACACAGCACAGACCCCCCCACCCACGGCTCATAGCCCTTTCTCGGCTTTCCCCAACGTTGCCTGGCTGGCAGAGACCAGAGACAGTGGAGAGAATCCAGAGTCTGACCGCCCGAGAGGAGAGGGCTCGCGGGCTCGACGCTCTCCGGCCGCCCGGGCCGGGTCCGGGCACCCGTTCCGACCCGGGCGCGTTGTCATGGCCACCTCCGGGGGTCGCCAGGAGGCCGCACCTGCTGCGCTGGGGCCTAAGCCGTGTCCGAAGCTGCTGTTCCGGCTGGTGCAGGACGGCCGGCTGAGCGCGCTGCGGGACGAGCTGCGGAGGGTGGGAGGCCCGGCTGTCGGAGCTGCCCGTCCGGGGTCCGCCGGAGACACCCTCCTGCACTGCGCCGCCCGCCACGGGCACCGGGACATCCTGGCCTACCTGGCCGAAGTCTGGGGGATGGACATCGAGGCCTCCAACCGAGACTACAAGAGGCCTCTGCACGAGGCTGCCTCCATGGGCCATCGGGATTGCGTGGGGTACCTACTCAGCCGAGGAGCAGCTGTCGACAGCCTGAAGAAAGCGGACTGGTAGGTGGTAAGGTTTCCAGAAAGGCCCCATGCGGAACCATGGGTGTTCGTGTACTTTGTCGGCTTCTACACCATAGCTTTCCTCAACTTCTGGGTTCACTCCTCAGACTTGTTCAGTGGAAGGGTCGTCCTGGCCACCCTTTCTTCAGAGTGCAAACGACCTACATGCAGCTCAATCCTTGTTTCTATCCGCATGGGGGTCACAGTTTCTTTTTTTTCGGACAGTTACTTTCGGAGAATAGAGGAGATAAAATGTAATCATACAATGAATTGGCCGTACTACAATAGAGCATGGACCATTTTGCAAAATTAGCACCTCACCCGTTCCATTTTTTAAAAATTTATTTTGCAATAATTATAGGTAAAAAGAAGGTTGCACAGAAAAGTTCAGGCAGGTCCTATGCACCCATTCTCCTGCACCCTCAGTGTTAGCATCTTAACACAACCAGAGTACAGCACAATAACAAAAAACCAATTTAATGCAATCCATAGAGCTTATTCAGATTTCACCAGTTATGCATGTACTTGTGTATGCGTGTGTGTGCGAGACTCTGTGCAATTTATCACAAGTGCAGCCTTTTGTAACCATCACCATAATCTAGATACTTAACTGTAAAAAAAGAGGATGCACAGGTGGTTCGGTGGTAGAATGCTCACCTTCCATGCGGGAGACCCGGATTCTATTCCCTGACCATGCACTCTCTACCCCGCCCCCCTAAAAAAAGAGACTTAACTGTACCATCACCACAGACCAAATGCATTTTGTTTGTTAGATTTACCTTGCTTGTGGTACTCATTCTACCCAGCTTCTTAGAGGTTATGACCATCTTCAGGTTCATAACATAATGAAGTTCCTGCCTGCAAGTGATGCCTGCTTTGATATAAACACAAAATGCCACAGACAGCCTTATATTGAAATAAAATACATTCTTGTCCACTGGAGAGTGGAAGCGGGTCTTTAGTTGTTTTGAGGTTCCATTTGGTCCATAGGAAATATTGCGTCTAAGCATGAGATCGACTTTCTGTGTAAACTGGTTTAAAGACAATTCCAAGAGACATTGCCTTGCGTATCCCTCAGAACAACTCTGTGGATAAGGAAATAGCCTCCCACCAAAATCCATTCAAAGGACAAGGTTCACTTGATTATGTATTTAGGGGTTATAGTTACAGGGATGCATTTTGTCCATTCCCACTTTTCTGTGAAATACCTTCTTTCCTGTTTTTCCAATTATCCTGCCTTATTCAAGATTCATTTCCTCTGAGAAACCTTCATTTATCTGGGTTTCTCCCTTCTAATGTATTTCTCATTCACTATTATTACCACAGTCTTAGTTTTGTAGGGCTGCTGCAACAAAGTGACACAAACTGGGGCAGGGGGCTTAAAACAACAGAATTTTATTTTCCCACAGTCCTGGAGGCTAGAAGTTCAAATCAAGGTATCAGCAGGGCCACACTCCTTCTGAAACCTGTAGGGGAGAATCCTCCCTTGCCTCTTCTGGCTTTTAATGTTCTCTGGCAATCCTTGGTGTTCCTTGGCTTATAAATACATCACTCTGCCTCTGTTATCACATAGTATTTCTCCCCAGAGAATCCCCAGATGTATGTGTGTATCCAAATTACCCCTTCTTATAAAGATACCAGTCTTATTGAATCAGGACCCACTTTAATCCAGTTTGGCTTCATCTTAACTAATTACATCATCAAAGACCCTGTTTCCAAACAAGGTCACATTATGGGACCAGGGTATAGGATTTGAGCAGGTCTTTTAGGAAGAGCAATTGAATCTATAATGCAAACCAAAAAAAAAGTGTTGGTAATTAACTAATAGCATAGCAATCTTACAATATTGGCCCAGATGAGAATTTAGATATTATCCAGTTTCACTGAGCTCCTTTCTGTGCCAGACACCAGCTCTTTATACTGGGCGTAAGTAGGTAAATAATACCTGTCCTTGCTTTCCAGGAGCTCTAGCAGCCCACCCCCACCCCCCTTTTTTTTTCTTTTTTCCTTTTTAATTGTTTTATTGAGAAAAATCTTCACACACATACTTTCTGTACATGGTGCATTGCCAATCAGTGGCTCACAATATCATCACACAGCTGTGTATTCATCACCATGATAATTTTTTAGAACATTTGCATCACTCCAAAAAAAGAAATAAAAAAAAACTCATACACCCCATACACCTTACCCCTCCCTCTCATTGACTACAAGTGTTTCCATCTACCCAATTTATTTTACCCTTCCCCCTGCCCGCTCGCCATTATTTATTTATTTATTTATTTTTATCCATGTTTTTTACTCATCTCTCCATACCCCGGATATTAGGAGGATCAGGCACAAGTTTCTCACAATCACACAGTCACATTGTAAATACCTTATCTTTATACAATCATCTTCAAAAATCTAGACTACTAGAACATAGCTCAACAGCTTCAGGTACTTCCCTCTAGCCACTCCAATACACCATAAACTGAAAAGGGATATCTATATAATGCATAAGAATAACCTCTAGGATAACCTCTGGACTCTGAAATCTCTCAGCCACTGACACTTTATTTTTTTCTCATTTCTCTCTTACCCCTTTTGGTCAAGAAGGCTTTCTCAGTCTCTTGATGCCAGGTCCTGGCTTATTCCAGGCTTTCTGTCCCACGTTGCCAGGGAGATTTATACCCATGGGTGTAACTCCCTTTTTTATAGACAAAACCCAGAAGCTCAGTGAGGTGGAAATCATTTACCCAAAATCATTTATGTGGAAGGCAAGTGAGGCCAGCAGAACCATCTCCCTAGATATGAATGTGTCTTACTATCCAGTGATTGTCAGCACAACTCAGTTCAAAAATTTATTGGGCGGGCCACAGTGGCTCAGAAGGTAAGAGTGCTTGCCTGCCATGCCCGAGGACCCAGATTTGATTCCTGGTGCCTGCCCATGTAAAAAAAAAAAAAAAATTATAATAATTGGACTATTTTGTTTGTGAAATTGTTGTCTCACCAATGTGTGTCCCTTATGGAAAGGAACTATATTAAATGTTCTTTTGTGACTCCTTTTTTGCACAATTATGTTAATTTAATCAATGGTTGGTGGTTGAAGTAAATGGGAAAAGTCCAGCAGACTACCTATTATGCAAATATTATCCAGGGCAAAGTGTCTACGGCTTTTATGTAGACACTTTCCAATTTAGTGCTAAACCATGAAATAGTTTAGAAGCACCTTTGCCTCCTAGGTACTCCCCTCCTGTGGGTACACATATGCCACAATCATTTTCCCCTTGTTATTTCCCCCAGGGTCCTCACAGCAAGCAGAGAAGTTGTCAGATAAACCTGTTTTCCTGCTTCCCAGACCCCTGAGTCCTCTAGGTTTTCCATCTACACCAAGGTTGTGAGTTTTCTGAAGACCGGGCCATTTGTTTCTTAATATCTGGGCTGTCCTTCCATCTGACTGCTTTTCCCGATTGGCCTTAGGACCCCTCTGATGATGGCATGCACAAGGAAGAATCTTGAGGTCATCCAAGACCTTGTGGAGCATGGCGCCAATCCACTCCTGCAAAACAAGGATGGCTGGAACAGCTTCCACATTGCCAGCCGAGAAGGTGACCCTCAGATCCTTCAGTACCTGCTCAGTGTTTCCCCAGCAGTCTGGAAGACAGAGAGCAAAATTAGAAGGACTCCTCTGCACACTGCAGGTGAGGCCCACAGCTCTGTAGGGAGGCAGGTACCTAGGTCTGGCGGGCTCCACCCACATGCAGAACACCTTCTAATTCAAGCCAAGTTCCCGTTTTGCCCCCAACCCCAGGGGAATGGAGGATATAGGAAGATGAGGGGCTAGAAATGGGAGCATCTTTGGGGTATTTGGACATACAAGTAGTTTCTTAAAGCTAAAGTACCTTGGCACTTTGAATACTCTTCTTTCTTGTATTTATTAAGTTTTCATGGATATCCTCCACAAAATAGTGGAGAACAGATTGTTAAAATCTTTATTATTGAGTACAGTTATTTTTAGGAGGAGAATTAAATTCCTGGTCATGAATTACTACTAAAATGTTTTACATTTCCTGGGCACAATCTGACTGGCCTCGGGGAACCATAGCACAAAAGTGGACAGAGAGGTTTAGGATTGAAAATTTGCCATGAAAGTGCTCAGGAAGACAAGAAAATCAAATGTTGGCTATGTATAAGGAAAGTGAAAACATCATTCTTTACCATTTATCCGGCTAAATTTTAATTTTTCTATTGCAGTAACAGTGCACCTAATTTAATTACTGCATCCTGTAAGTCATAACCAAAACAGTGGGGTAGAGAGAGGAGTAGGGGAGGATTCTTCTTATATATGCAGTAAAAAACTCTGACTCTCAACTCTTTTCTCCCAGCAATGCATGGATGTGTAGAGGCAGTAATAGTACTACTTAACAGGTAAGAGAAATGGACATCAAATTAGGGAAATATTTGGTAAATAAGACAAAGAGTTAATATCGGTGCTACACAAAGAGTTCAGACAAATTGTTAAGGAAGACACTAAGCTTCCAAAAGAAAAATTAACTAAGGACATAGATAATTCAAAGAATATAAAATTAAAAAGCTAATCCAAGGGTGCACGGGTGTTCAGTGGTAGAATGCTCACCATCCCTGCAGGAGATCCGGGTTCAATTCCTGGACCATGCAGCTAAAATAAATAAATAAATAAAAGCTATTTGTCCATTCAAGAAATATTCACATATTTGTCCAGTGCCAATTATGAACTAAGCTCTTTAGCAGATGCAGGGTCCACCCTCATAGCCCTCAAGGCCTTGTAAGGAAGGAACACTGAGCAAGTCCAAAGGCCAAAAAGTATTAACAAGGAATAGCAGAATACCTACAAAGAGCAAGTGACAGAAAGGCCCAACTTGGCCTAAGAGTAAGGAATCTCAGTATCAGTGATGTTTATGCTATGACCTAAGGGATGAATCGAAATTAATTAGTGAAAACTGGGAGGCTGAAGGATTTTCAGGGAGAAGTGATGGCATTGTGAATCCTTGGAGCCAGGAAAACCATCCTACATTTGAGAAACTGAAAGGACAGTATGTGCTGAGGCATGGGCAGTGAAGAAGAGAATGGTACGAGATGAGGCTGGAGAGGAAGGCCAGGCTGAGATCATGTTAGATGTTGTGGACCACGTTAAGGATTGTAGGTTTCATTCTAAGCAGATAGGATGCCATTGAAGGGCTTTAAGCATGGTGGGTAATAAGAGATTTATTTGCTTTTTTTAAAATTTTTTTAAAGATGCTCTGGTTGCAAAATATAGGATAGATTGGAGGGGGAGCAAGAGTGTGTTCTAGTTTGCTAGCTGCTGGAATGCAACATACCAGAGACAGATTGGCTTTTAATAAAAGGGGATTTATTTTGTTGGTTCTTCAGAAGAAAGGCAGCTTACTTTCCACTGAGGTTCTTTCTTACATGGAAGGCACAGGATGGTCTCTGCTGGTCTTCTCTCCAGGCCCCTAGGTTCCAACAACTTTCCCCGGGGTGACTTCTTTCTGCATCTCCAAAGGCCTGGGCTGAGCTGCTAGTGCTGAGATGAGGAATGCCGAGCTGCTTAGCAGTACTACCTTGCGATCTCTCATTTAAGCACCAGCCAATTAAGTCAAACGTCACTCATTGCAGCAGACACGCCTCCTAGCCGACTGCAGATATAATTAGCAACAGATGAGGTTCACGTACCATTGGCTTATGTCTGCAGCAACAAGACTAGGTATGCTCACCTGGCCAAGTTGACAACTGAATCTAACTAACAGAGTGGTTGCTGTGAAACCAGTTGGGAGGCTATTGCAGTAACTCAGGAGAGAAATAAAGGTGGCTGGACTGAGGGTGGCTGCAGGGATGAAAAGCAGAAAGCATCAGAGCTATTTAGGAAGTAAAATCAATAGAACTAGGGGGATAATTCATTAAAGGGAGTGAGAAAGAAGTCCAGGTTGACTTTCAGGTTTCCAGCTTGGACTACTGGATATATGGTGCAGTTACTGTGATATCAAACTCTCAAGGAGAAATGGGTTTGGAGGAGAAGATAATAAATTCACTTTATGAAACACACATTACGTTTCATATGCCTCCAAGATATCTAAGCAAAGGTGTCAAGTAGGCTGCAAGGAACTGAAACCAAAAGGAGGAAGTGTGGGTGGAGGTGCCAAAGTGGGACTCTTCAGCATAGAGAAGAGGGTTGAATACCTAAGAGAGGATAAGATTACCGTAGTGTGAAGGGAAGCAGGCGCTGAGGCATGGTGCTGAGAGCAGGTTTGCCTGCTACAAATTGGAATGTACATGGATATCTGCAAATTCATATAAATGTTTATTCATGTACTGATTCAGCAGACGTTTTGAGAGCACCCCCTGTGTGTTAGGTCCTGGGTGATAAATAAAACAAGCACAGTCTTTTCCCTAACAAATCCTATAGGAGTGTGTGGAAGCCAGGTAGATACAACCCTACAAATGAATATCATATAATTACAAATTGTGAGAATACCACAAAGGAAAAGTACAAAATGCTATAAGAGAGTAAAGGTCCCAAGTGAGATTAGGGTGTGGAGCAAGGCTGAGTCCTGAAGGATGAGCTGGAGTCAGCCGAGTAAGGGAAAGAAGACTAACATTCCAAACAGAGGGATTGGAAAATTCAGAGGCAGGGAAAGCTTGGCAATGGGAGAACTGGGCAGAAGTTCAGAGCATGGTGAGCCTGGGATGGAGAAGGTGGTGGAAGAGCAACCTGGGGAAGTGAGCAGGTGCCAGGTTATTCTGCAGGTCATGTCAGAGATTATGGATTTTGTGCTGCATGCAGTGGGAAACAAAGATTTTAAGCAGGAGAGTGAGTTTACCCAGATTAAATCATGAAGAGATTTCTCTGGTTGCTGTGTAGAAAGGATTAGCTAGGCAGGAGTCCAAGTGAGAAAAACAGTAAGGATTGGCTGATTGACGTGGCGATGGAACTGGTCTTAAAGGGTGAATGTAGAGATGGAGAGAAGGACACAAATTTGAAAAATATTTTGGATGTAGATTGACAAATTCTGGTAATAGACAGATTATGAGGGATAAGGGGGAGGATGACTTCAAGGCATTTGGTATGAGAAACTGGGGAGAGGAGTGTTCCAGAAAATGAGCTGTAGAAAGTTAGAGGAGAGGCAGATTTGCTGGGGAAGATAGAGCTCAGAGATTGGGGGGTGGGGGTGGGAGGGGGAAAGGCATGGTAGGAGGAGGAGAGTAAACTCCTGATTGTCACTGATAATTTGTAAAATATATAATCCCCTTGCAGGTAGCCAAGTGTCAACTGCCCACTGGATGTGAAACGGTGAATGTCCTCAGCTCTTGTTATTTTGGGCTTGGGCTCTAGGTGCCAGTATGATCCAGACTGCAGGGACAAGTGTGGTGTTACCCCCTTTATGGACGCCATTCAGTGTGGCCACCTCAGTGTCGCCAAGCTGCTCCTTGAAACACAGAAGGTATAGAAATGGTTTCGTTTTGTCCCTTCAGTTTTTCGTACACATTTTAGATCAGGGGCTAAGGAGAAAGCAAAGTCATTCAGTTCCTGGGCTCAAATCCCAGCCCTGCCAAGACCCACCCATGAGATCACTTAACCTTTCCAAGCATCAGCATTCCCATCTGTAAAATGGAGACAAAGTTAATTTCTTCAGAAGGTGATGGTAAGGGTTAAATATAGTACATATAAAGCAGTTAGCAATATAAGTATTCAAGAAATGTTAGCTGTTTCATAGTAATGATAACAACAAGCTGTCCCCCACTGACCACTCTTTGCCTCTATGGCTTGGAGTTTTGGCTTATAATAATTTTTTTAGTTAGGAGGTCCACTGCGGATCGGACAAGGCCTATGTCTCCCCTGCCCATAAAAACGTACATAGACAACAGAGTTTGGCCAAAATGTCAGAAGTTTCCTAATCCCATCTTTCTCTGCTTCATGTCTTTTTTGTCCTGCCTCTCCTCTGTCTACCAGGCATCCATTTCAGCTGAGGACACCCTTGGGGCTCAGGCTGTGCACAGGGCAGCTGTCACTGGACAGAACGAAGCCATCCGATTCCTGGTCTCTGATCTTGGCATTGATGTGGATGTGAGAACGTCAGCCCATCTCACAGCACTCCATTATGCAGCAAAGGTTTGCTCAGCTCATCTCAGTGTCCCTGCTTCCTTAGGCTTGCCCTGCTTCACTGATGGGTAGCTCTGTAGTCCTGGTTTCTTAGGTTCCATCTTTGGAAGAAATTGCTCCTGATATATTCCTGAAATGTTCATGACTCTGAAGCCCTGTAGCCCTTTAACTAGAAATCTGCCTTATCTGCCTTATTTTTTTCTAGGTAAAAATGAGGGGAAAAAGCTTTGCTGCATGCAAGGCCTGGGATTTATGCTCCTCTACCTCTTTTTGGTCTTAGAAATAATGTTATTTAAAACCATAAAGATCCATTTTATTAAATTCCTAACTGTACTGTGCCCATACTACATTTCAGAAGTTAGGATCTCTTTAACTAGGGCCAGGGGATTGCATTTCCTGGGCTCTCCAATGTACAAAATATCTAAGACATGCAAGAATGTTTCATAAGAAAAGTACCTGTTTACACCCTCCTGTTTTAAATGCTAGGGGTCCTTCATGGATTATTTTTAACATTATTTAATGGCTGCCCTTTTTTTTTCTGTTTTGAACTTCTTATTGTGATTTCAGACATACCAAATTGTTGGGAAATATTACCAAAAAATCCTGCATACATTCAGCTTCCCCAAATGTTAACATTTTATGTAACCACAGTTCAATGAACAAATCCAGGAAATTATCATTAATATAATATTATATAATGTACAGACCCTGTTCAAATTTTATCACTTGCTCTGCTCATATCCTTTTTCTCATCCAGAGTCCAGTCTGGGATCACACATTACACTTGGTTTCGTGCCTCCTCTGTCTCCTTTAATCTGGAACAATTCCTTGGTCTTACCCTTTTATGACCATGACAGTTTTGAAGAGTACTGGCCAGTTATATTGTAAAATATCCCTCACTTTGGGCTTGTATTTTTTCATGACTTAGTTTCAAGCTATGCATTTTTGGTTAGAAAGAAGTTTCAGTAGCTAAGAGAAGAGTTTGTCAAGAGATGTTCGTGCTCTTGGGAGAGTGAGAACAGGTGAACTAAGAGGTTGATATTCTATTTGGCAATTTGGAAGTCACTGGCAACCTTGGCAAGAATCAGTTTCTGTGGAGTAGTATTGGCAAAACTCAAATTACACAGATTGAAAACGAATGAACAAAACAGTCTCAAAAATTGACCATGTGCCTGGCCTCAAAAGAATTTATGTCTCAACAATACACAGCTATAAACATCTTATAGGTCATATTTTACGACCATAATACATTAACAAATAAAAATCAACATACAAAAGACTCTCCTGCAAACCTCCCATCCATTTGGAAACAAAAACATACTTTCAAATAATCCATTCGGTGAAAGAATGAACATCTACTTTTACTTGTTTCTCCAGCAGTGGGAATACATTTTTTTTCCAAATAACTACACTCTCCTACCTGATTTTCCATAATGGACAAGTGGGTAGATTAATGAGACTGGGCTAAGAAGATCACCTGTGGCCGCAGGGAGAGCAAAGCTAATGGGTCCACCCACAGGAAGACTGCACCTGTAACCTTGACTTCAGTCACGCCACATGCTGATGAACCAACTGGCTGGACGAGAAAGTGTAAAAATTATGCCTTAAATGATAACGCTAGCTGTACTGAGAATCCTTTTTATGACAGGCTATAATCTTTTCGAGTTCATTTCTGCCCTAAAGATCTTAGCAAAGAGTCTGTTGGCTTTAGAAAGTTTGGGATTGTGTGTTCTATGTAAACCAACAGTGTCGATAATTAAAAGTTACCAAAATCTTGGGGCGGGCCGCGGTGGCTCAGCGGGCAAGAGTGCTTGCCTGCCATGCCGGAGGACCCCGGTTCGATTCCCGGCCCCAGCCCATGTAAAAAACAAACAAACAAACAAAATATAATAAAAATAAAGATGTTTCCCTTTCTTCCTCCCTTCCTTCCTTCCATCCTTCCTTCCTTCTCTGTCTTTCTTTCCTTCCTTTCCTCCCTCTCTCTAAAAAAAAAAAAAAAAGTTACCAAAATCTTTATTTGATAATTTATACTGGAATTTGAGAGTGATATAATGACCTTCCTTTATATATGAGAATTCAGTCTGAGCAGGTGACTGTTTTAGAAGAAGGACCTAAGATGCATTACAGTTTATGTTTAAAGGTTTGCTTTTGTTCTCATCGCAGTGATAACAAATTTATTTCAACACTCAGGAAGGGCATACAAGCACAGTTCAGACTCTTTTATCCTTGGGTGCTGACATCAACTCTAAAGATGACAGAAATCGATCAGGTAAGACTTAGTTTTACATATGCCTGGAAAATTACTAGTAAATTGAATGTAAACAATACATGGACTTTTATATTAAAAACACTTGTTTTCATATTACTCTTACGGTACTCACCAACTTTTCCTTAAAATGACATTCCCTCTGTTTCCAAAACCTTTTGACCATTGCTATTTTCATGACAGTGATGAGCAGTGCTCATTATGACCATTGTTTTATTGTAATTTTATTATTATTTTATCCCACAACAATATATGTGACAAGAAAGCATTTTCTATCTTAATCCATGATGACACCATCTATCCAGGTATTATATAGATTCTTCAGAGGCTGTCTCTCTTTGCAGTATAGAGACTATAATCACTACAACTTTTTAAAGTTAGGGCTCAGGAAGATATTTTCAGATATAATTCTTTAGATTTAGACCTTAGAATAAACTCTCTAACATCCTGTGAACCAATGGCCATCTTAACATGGGTTTAGTGTGATCTGTATGATGTTTGAAAGACTCACAGATAACTAATTTCTCACCAAAAGACTGGAAAGAGTAACTAGTAAGTCCCAAGAGGGACATAAGACCTGTCCCAAAGATGGGTGTTTTAGACTCTTGGAATTCTCAGAACCAGAAACCTTCAGTGCTAATTTCTACAAACAGAATGGAAAGATATGTCAACGGTTTTTCCTTTTGTCACATCATTCTCATTCATTTTGGGACTTTTATTTACAAGAGGAATCCACAAAACTTTGAATCAGTTCTCATCACCATTTAAAGAGGGCTTTTAATAACAGTCAGCAATGAGTATGAGGGGGACTAGTCTTATATTTCTCACCAACGTGCTTTATTGACCGAGACAAGTTTCTTAAAGCCTCTTTAACAGTTTTGTTATCTTTAAATTTTGCTCAACCCAATCATATTAAAAAGGAAAATAATATTCTGATCTAGAATAGGCAAAGTCATAGAGATGAATTATGGAAATATAAAATCTGAATATACTATTAGAAGTACTCTAATCACAGGTCAGTCAATATAAAATCTGAATATATTATTAGAAGCACTCTAATCATGGGTCAGTCCTGTCATAGGGGTCGTGCACTAAGTTCATGTGATCTCTGTCTTCTCTCAGCCCTGCACCTGGCCTGCGCGGGTCAGCACTTGGCTTGCATTGAGTTTCTCCTGCAGTCTGGACTGAAGGATTCTCCAGACATATCGGGCACCCTGGCTCAGCAGCTCACAAGGAGAGCCGACATCCTTCAGTGCTTTGACCAAACAGTAACAATGTAAGAATGTTTCTGAAAGAAGGCAATAAAAATGCATGGTAATTAATATTCTGCTTCTTAAGTTGTTACCAGATGCAACATAATTAGCCAGTATCCAATATTTTCGGTGTCCTCCTCCTACCTTCCTTCTAACTCTACTTCCTGCTCCGTTTAAGAATTTCCCAGATTATGGGGGCACATCCTCTAAGTGCTGGGAGTCAGGAGACTGGGATTCCCAGCTGGGGAGTGGTGTTTTGTGAAATCCTGAGCAGCAGCATCTTTCCATAATCTGTATTTCACTTTTTCTACCCTTAAAGTAGAATTAGACAATGGGTATGAAATCAGCCTCTGTAATCGTAGAGAAGCTTGTAATATGAATATAATATAGTTACATATTTTTCGATATGTGTGACATGTCTTATAACAAATATGGGAGGGCAAGGGTAATAACATTTAAAATACAGCATGGATGACTATTAGCTTGAACTCTAAAACATAATTGGCTCATTTCTTCTCTTGTTTCTGGCCCTCAATTTCTTTCTTTGCCATTACAGTAGTCTAACTTGGTTTCATAGCAAGGAAGGAAATGCTTATAATCTGTTTACACAGATGTTTGCAAGGAATTAATGAAAGCATTTCTATATTCTAAGCATTACTAGTTAAGCTATAAAGTTGTAATCCTGAGTGTTTGGGTATTTTTTGTAGACAGTTTCTATACTGGCCCTTGGGGGGATACACCTGAAAAATGCATATAAGATACTGCCAAAATTTTCTATAGCCTGTGTTGAGGAATGGAATTTTGTTCTTAAAACCCACAGATTATATTTTCTGTCCCTTCCCATCCTCTTATTGAAGCCAGTGATTCAGATGAAATGAAACATTTGATGGTATAACTTAAAAAATAATTATAGCAATTTTTAAAGATTGAAGGATGAGTCCTCAGGCATCTGGGCTTTTTTTTCTGTTTCTTTTCCTTTTATTTATTTATTTTGAGAACATTTTCTCTGAATTGCAAAGACGAATTATTAGTCCGAGTCAGTTTTTGTTTATTGTATTCACCAATCCCAAGCAAGAATTCATCCCCTTGTGATATGATCCAGTAAGTGCTTATTACACACTCACTTTATTCTCAGTGTTGTGCTAGGCATGGTAAATAGCAAGCATTACCAGTTCCTCTTTAATTATTCCCAGATGGCATTAGGCTGATTCCTATCTCTAACAACTACGTGAATGTACTAGCAGAAATACAACTTGATTGTACAATCCTGTGCTGTGACCCTCAAAATCACACATTTTCTTTCTACATCCATGTGGATTCGGGCAGCAATTACCATTTCCCTGTTGCATTTAAACTCTCTGTGGACCAGTGCCCTTTGGGTGTGAAGCCTGTCCTGTTAATGTGGATATCAGTTTGAGCAAGTGGGAGGGAAGGATCGGTCTGGTCCTGCCCATCTTTTCCCTGCATATGCCCAAAGTGGCTTTGCTTTCACAGCTCCTGTGACAAGGTCAGTTCATGTGGGTAGCTTTGCTTCAACCCCTACAAATGGCCAGTGATTACAGCATGCCAACTTACACTTTTGTTTCCCAATAATTCTAGATTTGATATGGCCTGTAATTGTGAGCTTGGCTACTGGATGCTGCTGCTGAAACTACTCAAGCCAGAGATGGCAACAATGATAATAACACCATTAATTGTGGCAAAGATAGTAGTAACATAATAATATAAATTACTGTAATCATATATTAAGAATTGTAATGGTAGTAATGACAATGATTAATATTCTCTCACCTTCTAATTCTACTTACTTTCGTCATTTCCTCTGGGTCTTTACTTAAAAAGTCTCCTCGATGAGGTTCACTAGAGACATCAGATTGTAAGTTACAATGGGAGAAGAGTTAACTGCTTTCCATTTTCAAGCTGCTCTAGCATTTCATTCCCTGGAATACACTTCTTACTTGGATAACTAAAAACTTTTCAAATGTGTGCCTGTAGTTAACAACAATAGTACATAACAATATTCACAATTGATATGTGGAATTATGTACAATTTCCTTCTCTACTTTTGACTCAGTATCGATTGTAATAGTGATCTGACAATTAAAAATCAAGAAAGAGCAAAAAAAAAAAATGTCAGCTCAGTGAGGCAGTCCCCGCCTCCTTATTTATTTAAAAATATTTTTGCTGAGATATCTTTTTTAAAAATATTTTTATTAGCAAATCTTCACACACATACAGTCCATACATGGTGTACAATCAATGGCTCACAATATCATCACATAGTTGTGTATTCATCACCATGATCATTTTTAGAATGTTTACATCACCCCAGAAAAAGAAATAGAAAGAAAAAATTCATACATCCTACATCCCTTATCCCTCCGTCTCACTGATCACATGTATTTCAGTCTACCCAATTTTTTCCTTATTCTTCTACTCATCTGTCCATACCCTGGATAAAATAAGCATCAGACACAAGGTTTGCACAATGACGTGGTGACACTGTAAAAGCTATATAGTTATACATTTGCCTTCAAGAATCAAGACACAAGGTTTGCACCATCACACAGTGACCTGTAAAAGCTATATACTTATACAATCGTCTTCAAGAATCAAGGCATGTGAACTCACTGCCCACCCCCCCACATCGGACATGACTTCCAGGGGTGTAAATCTCCCTGACAACTTGGGACACAACTCCCAGGATGAGCTGAGACCCAGCATCATGGGATTGAGAAAGTCTTCTTGACTGAAAGGGGGAAGAGAGAAATGAGACCAAATAAAGTTTTAGTGGTTGAGAGATTTCAAACAGAAATCAGAAGTTATCCTGTAGGTTATTCTTATTCATTATATAAATGTCCCTGTTTAGTTTATGGTGTATTGGAGTGGCTGGACGGAAGTACATGAAACTGTTGAGCTGTGTTCCAGTAACCTTGATTTTTTTTATTATTATTTATTTTTATTTATTTTTTTGCACAGACAGGCACCGGGAATCAAACCTGGGTGTCCAGCATGGCACAGAATAATTCTGCCACTGAGCCACCATCGCACCACCCTAGCCTTGATTTTTGAAGACGATTGTAGAACAATATAGCTTTTACAATATGAAATTGTAATTGTGAAAACCTTATGTCTGATGCTCCTTTTATCCAGGGTATGGACAGATGAGTAAAAATATATGGATAAAAATAAATAAATAGGGGGGGTGTGGTAGTTAGATTCAGTTGTTAACTTGGCCAGGTGAAGGCACCTAGTTTTGTTGCTGTGTACATGAGTCAATGGTACATGAACCTCATCTGTTGCTGATTACATCTGCAGTCAGCTAGGAGGCATGCCTGCTGCAATGAATGATGTTTGGCTGAATTGACTGGTGCTTAAATGAGAGAGTGCAACATAGCACAGCCCAAGCAGCTCAGCATACCTCATCTTAGCACTCACAGCTCAGCCCAGGCCTTTGGAGATACAGAAAGAAATCACCCTGGGGAAAGTTGTTGGAACCCAGAGGCCTGAAGAGAAGGCCAGCAGAGACCATCCTCTGCCTTCCCGCATAAGAAAGAACCTCAGTTGAAAGTTAGCTGCCTTTCCTCTGAAGAACTAACGAAATAAATCCCCTTTTATTAAAAGCCAATCTGTTTCTGGTATATTGCATTCCAACAGCTAGCAAACTAGAACAGATTTTTGTACCAGGAGTGGGGTGCTGCTGCAGTTTGCAAATACCAAACATGTTGGAAAAGCTTTTTAAATGGTTAAAGGGAATATTTTGGAGGAACATTGATTTGGAAGAGAACGATGGAGAAGTCCTGGAGTGCTTGAAGAGACTGTTGGTGTAAATGGAACCACTGCCAATCTGGACAAAGGGGGACACAAAGGGACAAATTGGAGTTTGCAGCATGAGAACCATGGACGTTCAGGACTGAAGCCAAGAAACCTCAGCCAGGAGAGTGGACCCACCCATATACATGGAGAGGGTGAGTTTGCCCTGAGGGCAGAGGATGAGTCTCCCATCTCATTGCAGTGGAAGAGTAGTGCAGCCTCAGGCCTTGGAAAATGTATAGCATGCTCCTTGGGGACTGGGGAGAGCCTGGCTGCCACCACACGGAGGGGTTGAGCATGTGCCCAGGAAATGGCAGAGAGCCCAGGTGTGGCCCCGATGCCTGGAGAGAGTGGAGCCAAGAAAAAGGTGGTCTCCTCAATGTTCCTCGAGGTTGATTTGGAAAGAGGTGGGCCACTGCATAGGCCCTTGAGAGGGTGGGACTGCCACTTTCTAAAGCTGAAGGATAAATGACTTTCAGACTTTCAAATCCAATGGTGTTTGCCCTGCAGGTTTTCCTTCTAGTTTCTCCCTATAGATCCTGTGACTGTCCCTCCTTTGCATATTGGCACCAGACAATTTGTTTTGAGATTCACAGGTCCACAGCCAGAAGAGAATTTTTTGTACCTTAATATAGTTTAAGGTGAGGTATGTAGTTGCCAAATTGACAAGGGTTGGACATGTGTTAGTTAGATTCAGTTGTCAACTTGGCCAGGTGAAGGTGCTTAGTTCTGTTGCTGTGGACATGAGCCAATGGTACATGAACCTCATCTGTTGCTGATTACATCTGCAGTGGGCTAGGAGGCATGCCTGCTGCAATGAATGATGTTTGGCTGAATTGACTGGTGCTTAAATGAGAGAGCTCAATGTAGCACAGCCCAAGCAGCTCAGGATACTTCATCTCAGCACTCACTGCTCAGCCCAGGCCTTTGGAAATGCAGAAAGAAATCACCCCGGGAAAAGTTGTTGGAACCCAGAGGCCTGGAGAGAAGGCCAGCAGAGACCATCCTGTACCTTCCTACATAAGAAAGAACCTCAGTTGAAAGTTAGCTGCCTTTCCTCTGAAGAACTAATGAAATAAATCCCGTTTTATTAAAAGCCAATCCATTTCTGGTATATTGCATTCTAGCAGCTAGCAAACTAGAACAGGGGGATAAGGGGTAAATAAATTTAGTAGTTGAAATACTAGTGGTCAATGAGACGGAGGGGTAAAGGGTATGGGATATATGAGTTTTTTCTTTTTATTTCTTTTCTGGAGTGATGCAAATGATCTAAAAATGATCATGCTGTGAATATAGAACTATATGTTGATATTGTAAGCCATTGATTATATACCATGTATGGACTGCATGTGTGTGAAGATTTCTCAATCAAAATATTAAAAAATAAAAAAAAAATCAAGGCTACTGGAATACAATTCAACAGTTTGGGGTACTTCCCTCTAGCCACTCCAATACACCATAAGCTAAAAAGGGATATTTATATAATGCATAAGAAAAACTTCCAGGATAATGCTGGACTCTGTTTGAAATCTCTCAGCCACTGAAACTTTATTTTGTCTCATTTCTCTCTTCCCCCTTTTGGTCAAGAAAGCTTTCTCAATCCCATGATGCCAGGTCCTGGCTCGTCCTGGGAGTCCTGTCCCACGTATTCAGGGAGATTTACACCCCTGGGAATCATGTCCCACGAAGGAGGAAGGGCAATGAGTTCACCTGCCAAGTTGGCTCAGACAGAGAAGCCACATCTGTGCAACAAAAAAGGTTCTCTGGGGTGACTCTTAGGCATAATTATAGGTAAGCTTAACTTCACTTTTGCAGGAATAAGTTTCATAGACTCATACCCCAAGATCAAATTGATTGTCCCCACTGCTTACAAGAATATCAAGAAATCCACAGATGGTGGTTTAATACTTCCTCCTTTCTCCCCAGACCCTCAGGGGGACTTGGCGAATACTTTTTATTCTCTGCCCAAATTATTCTGGGATGTATTGGGGCATGACAGTAACTTAGACAAACCAACCAAGTGGATCATTTGTCAGTGGTCTGTCACATCTTAGAATAGGGGCAATGGATCCCAAAGTAACTGCAAAGCTTTCTGCTCTTCATTTTTCCATATACTATTCCTCAAAATCAGGCCTTGGGATTTGAGGAGGACCCAAGATGGCATCTTAGTGAAGTATGGGATTTAGGTCATCCTCAAGTAAGAGCTGAGTTTGCTGGATTTTGCCCCAGCACAGAGGGAACAGGGCTGATGGAAAAAGAAAAAAAATAAGACAGAGGTCTTTTGGATCAGACAGCACAAAATACTTGAAAGGGTCTGGGCCCTGCAGGAAAGGAGGGAGCACATAGGACCTGGAGATACACACAAGCAACATACCAACTTAAGCTCTTGATTGGCAAACCCAGAAACGGGGTTCCTGCTCTGAAAAAGATTTTGTTTTCCTTTCTCTTCTTTTTTGTGGCTGTGTTTCTACAGCTTGACCGCTCTTTGGATACAGCTGCAGGGATTCTCAGGCTGCAACTGCCCTAGGCATGGGCAGAATTAAGCTTGAGAGTTTGTCTGGAGGCTGTGCCTTCCCCAGGAGAGGGGTGGGACCCAGCTCAGGTGGAATACCTTCCTCAAGGAATTCAGACCCCAGGTCTGGAAAACTGAAGTGATTAAAGCCAGACTCTCCTCTGTCTCAACCACATGCCAGCAGGGACAGTCTGCTGAAGTCAAAGGTACCACATCACCTTATGCTGGTGGAACCTGCAGGCAGACAAGCACCACATACTGGGCAGGATGGGAAAAACAGAGTCCAGAGGCTTCACAGGAAAGTCTTTCAACCTGCTAGGTCTCACCATCAGGGAAAACTGATACATGTGACTGTTTCCTCCTGAGAGGAAGCCAGTTTAGTCTGGGAAAATCTGACTGGGGTCTATAATATCTAAGTAGACCCTCCTAAGAGGGGGAAAAAGGTACCATAAAGGCAGGGCAAGAAACAAGAAAACAAGAACTGAAAAATTCTGATCTATTAAACAAAACCTAAGCTTGAGGTCTAGAATAAGCTGAACTGAATATCAAAGAACAGATAGACAACAAAGTCATCCAGCAAGAAAATCCTAGGTAAAAAAAAAAATGAAAACAATCTCCAGAATAAACTACTTAAGGAAATCAAATGCCTAGCTGCCAGCAAAAAAATAACAAATCATACTAGGAAAATTGAAGATATGGCCCAGTTAAAGGGAAAAAACAACAACTCAAATGAGATGCAGGAATTGAAACAATTAATTCAGAATGCTTGAATAGACATGGATAACCTCATCAAAAATCAAATCAATGAATTGCGGGGGGATATAAGGAAGGCAAGGAATGAACAAAAAGAAGAAATTGAAAGTCTGAAAAAATAAATTACAGAACTTATGGGAATGAAAGGCACTGTAGAAGAGATTGTGAAAAAAACAATGGAAACCTACAATGTTAGATCCCAAGAGGCAGAAGATAGGATTAGTGAACTGGAGGATGGGGCATCTGAAATCCAACAAGCAAAAGAAAATGTAGGGAAAAGAATGGAAAAATATGAGCAGGGACTAAGGGAATTGAATGACAACATAAAGCGCATGAATACACATGTTGTGGGTGTCCCGGAAGAAGAGAAAAGGAGCAGAAAAACTAATGGAGGAAATTATCACTGAAAATTTCCCAACTCCTATGAAAGACTTAAAGTTACAGATCCAAGAACTGCAGCATACCCCCAAAGAGAACAGATCAAAATAGAGTACTCCAAGACACTTACTAATCAGAATGTCAAATGTCAAAGAGAAAGAGAGAATCTTGAAAGCAGCAAGAGAAAAGCAATCAATTGCATACAAGGGAAGCCCAATAAGACTATGTGTAGATTTCTCAACAGAAACCATGGAGGTGAGAAGACAGTGGGATGATATATTCAATTTACTAAAAGAGAAAAACTGCCAACCAAGAATTCTATATGCAGCAAAATTGCCCTTCAAAAATGAGGGAGAAATTAAAACATTTTCAGGCAAAAAAATCACTGAGAAAATTTGTGACCAAGAGACTGGCTCTGCAAGAAATACTAAAGGGAGCACTAGTTTGCTACCTGCCAGAATGCAGTATACCAGAAATGGAATGGTTTTTAAAAATGGAATTTAATAAGTTGCAAGTTTACAGTTCTAAGGCTGAGAAAATGTCCCAATTAAAACAAGTCTATAGAAATGTCCAGCCAAAGGCATCCAGGAAAAGATACCTTGGTTCAAGAAGGCTGATGATATTCTCAAGTGGAAGGGCACATGGTGAACATGGTCAGGGTTTTTCTCTCATCTGGAAGGACACATGGTGAACACGGCATTATCTGCTAGCTTCTTCTCCTGGCTTCCTGTTTCATGAAGCTCCCCGGGGGGCGTTTTCTTTCTTTATCTCCAAAGGTCACTGGCTGGTGGACTCTGCTTCGTGGTGTTATAGCATTCTCTGATCTCTCCGAATCTCTTATTGTCCAAAATGTTTCCTCTTTTATAGGACTCTAGTAAACCAATCAAGATCCGCCAAAATGGGTGGAGACATGTTGTCACCTAATCCAGCTTAACAACCACTCTTGATTAAATCACATCTCCAGGGAGATGATCTGATTACAATTTCGAACATACAGTATTGAATACGGATTATTTTCCCTTTATGAGATGGGATTTAGAATAAACATGGCTTTTCTAGGGTACATACATCCTTTCAAACCAGCACAGAGCACTAGAGGCAGATACGAAAAGACAGGAGAGAGAGGTGTGGAGAAGAGTGTAGAAATGAAGACTATCAGTGTGGTAGTTAGATTCAGTTGTCAGCTTGGCCAGGTGAAGGCACCTAGTTCTGTTGTTGCGGACATGAGCCAATGGTATGTGAACCTCATCTGTTGCTAAGTACATCAACAGTCGGCTAGGAGGTGTGCCTGCTGCAATGAATGACGTTTGACTTAATTGGCTGGTGCTTAAATTAGAGAGCACGATGTAGCACAGCCCAAGCAGCTCAGCATATCTCAGCACAGCACTTGCAGCTCAGCCAGGCCTTTGGAGGTACAGAAAGAAATCACCCCAGGGAAAGTTGTTGGATCCCAGAGGCCTGGAGAGAAGGCCAGCAGAGACCATCCTGAGCCTTCCCACGTAAGAAAGAACCTCAGTGGAAAGTTAGCTGCCTTTCCTCTGAAGAACTAACAAAATAAATCCCCTTTTATTCAAAGCCAATCAGTTTCTGGTGTGTTGCATTCCAGCAGCTAGCAAACTAGAACATCAGTAAAGGTAAAAGAAGAAAAATTAGATATGACATATAAAATTCAAAAGGCAAAATGATAGAAGAAAGTACTACCCATACAGTAATAGCACTAAATGTTATTTGATTAAACTCCCCAATCAAAAGTACAGACTGGCAGAATAGATTAAAAAACAGGACCCATCTATATGCTGTGTACAGGAAACACATCTTAGATCCAAGGATAAACATGGGTTGAAAATGAAAGGTTGGGAAAAGATATTTCATGCAAATAACAATCAGAAAAGAGCAGGAGTAGCTATACTAATATCCAACAAATTAGACTTCAAATGTAAAACAGTTAAAAGAAACAAAGAAGGACACTATGTATTAATAAAAGGAACAATACAACAAGAAGATTGAACAATCATAAATATTCATGCACCAAGCCAGAATGCTCCAAAATACAGGATGCAAACACTGAAAAGGGAAATAATACACATCTACCATAATAGTTGGAGACTTCTATTCCCCACTCTCATCAATGGACAGAACATCTAGACAGGATCAATAAAGAAACAGAATTTGAATGATACAATAAATGAGCTAGACTTAACAGACATTTATAGAATAGTACATCTGACAACAGCAGGATACAACTTTTTCTAAGGTGCTCATGGATCATTCTCAAGGATAGATCACATGCTGGGTCACAAAGCAAGTCTCAATAAACTTAAAAAGATTGAAATCATACAAAATAGTTTCTCAGATCATAAAGGAATGAAGTTGGAAATCAATAATAGGCAGAGTGCCAGAAAATTCACAAATATGTGGAGGCTCAACAACACACACTTAAACATCCAGTGGGTCAAGGAAGAATTTACAAGAGAAATCAGCAAAATTCTCAAGGTAAATGAAATGAAAACACAACATATCAAAATTTATGGGATGCAGCAAAGGCAGTGCTAAGAGGGGAATTTATTTATTATCAAATTTATTTGATATTTATTTATATCAAAAAAGAAGAAAGGGCAAAAATACAGGAATTAACTGTCCACTTGGAAGAACTAGAGAAAGAACAGCAAACTAACCCCAAAGCAAGCAAAAGGAAAGAAGTAATGAAGATTAGAGCAAAAATAAATGAAATTGAGAGCACAAAAACAATTTAGAAAATCAACAAAACAAGAAGTTCATTCTATGAGAAATAAGATTGATGGACCCTTAGCAAGGTGGACAAAAAGAAGAAGAGAGAGGATGAAAATAAATAAAATCAGAAATGGAAGAGGAGACATGATCACTGACCCCTGCATTAATAAAGGAAGTAATGAGAGGATACTATGAACAACTTTATACTAATAAATTTGACAATGTAGATGAATTGGCAACTTTCTAGAAAGGCATGAACAACCAACGTTGACTTGAGAAGAAACAGACGACCTCAACAAACCAATCACAAGTAAAGAAACTGAATCAGTCATTAAGATGCTCCCCTAAAAAAAGTCCAGGACCAGATGGCTTCACATGTGAATTCTACCAAACATTCCAGAAAGAATTAGTACCAATCCTACCCAAACTCTTCAAAAAAATTGAAAAGGAGGGAAAGCTACCCAACTCATTCTATGAAGTCAACATCACTCTCATGCCAAAGCCAGACAAAGATACTACAAAAAAGGAAAACTACAGTCCAGTCTCTCTAATGAATATAGATGCAAAAATCCTCAACAAAATTCTAGCAAATCGAATACAGCAGCACATTAAAAGAATTATACACCATGACCAAGTAGGATTCATCCCAGGTATGCAAGGATGTTCAACATAAGAATATCAACTAATGTAATACACCATATCAACAAATCAAAACAGAAAAACCACATGATCATCTCGATTGATGCAGAAAAGGCATTTGACAAAATTCAACATCCTTTCCTGTTGAAAACACTTCAAAGGATAGGAATAGAAGGGAACTTCCTCAACATGATAAAGGGAATATATGAAAAACCCACAGCTAACATCATCCTCAATGGGGAAAAACTGAAAACTTTCTCCCTAAGATCAGGAACAAGACAAGGATATCCACTATTAACCACTGTTATTCAACATTGTGTTGGAAGTTCTAGCCAGAGAAAATTAGAGAAGAAAAAGAAATACAAGGCATCAAAATTGGAAAGGAAGAAATAAAACTCTCACTGTTTGCAGATGACATGATACTATATGTTGAAAACCCCCCAAAATCCACAGCAAAACTAGTAGAGCTAATAAATGAGTACAGCAAAGTGGCAGGCTACAAGATCAACACTGAAAAATCTGTACTGTTTCTATACACTAGTAATGAACAATCTGAGGGGGAAATCATGAAAAAAATTCCATTTACAATTGCAGCCAAATGAATAAAATATTTAGGAATAAATTTAACTAAGGATACAAAAGACCTATACAAAGAAAATAACAAGAGATTGCTAAAAGAAATCACAGAAGACCTAAATAAATGGAAGGGCATACTGTGCTCATGTACTGAAACACTAAATATAGTTAAGATGTCAATTCTACCTAAAGTAATTTATAGATTCAATGCGTTACCAACTAAAATCCCAAAAACTTACTTTTCAGAAATAGAAAAACCAATAACCAAATTTATGCAGAAGGGCAGTATGCCCCAAATAGCTAAAAATATCCTGAGAAAGAAAAATGAAGTTGGAGGTCTCACATTACTTGACTTGAAGGTGTTTTACGAAGCTACAGTGGTCAAAACAGCATGGTACTGGCACAAAGATAAAAATACTGACCAATGGAACTGAATAGAATGTTCAGATATAGACCCTCTCATCTACGGACAATTGTTCTTTGATAAGTCAAGCCAGTTCACCTGGGACAGAATAGTCTCTTCAATAAATGGTGCTTGGAGAACTGGATATCTATATGCAAAAGAATGAGAGAAGATCCATACCTCACACCCTATACAAAAATTAACTCAAAATGGATCAAAGGCCTAAAATTAAATCTAAGACCATAAAACTGTTAAAAGAAAATGTAGGGAAATATCTTATAAATCTTATAATAGAGGTGGTTTCCTAGGCCTTACATGCAAAGAATGACCATTGAAGAAATAAATAAATAAATGAGAACTCCTCAAAATTAAGCACTTTTGTGCATCAAAGAACTTCCTCAAGAAAGTAAAAAGACAGCCTACAGAGTGGGAGACAATATTTGGAAACAATATATCAGATAAAGGTCTTGTATCCAGAATATATAAAGAGATTGTTCAATTCAACAACAAGAAGACAGACAATACAATTAAAAAATGGCCAAAAGGCATGAATAGACACTCCTCCGAAGAGGAAATACGAATGGCCAAAACACATGAAAAGATGCTCAACTTCCCTGTCTATTAGGGAAACGCAAATCAAAACCACAAGGAGATATCATCTCACACCCACCAGAATGGCCATTATCAATAAAACAGAAAACGACAAGTGCTGGAAAGGATGTGGACAAAGAGACACACTTATCCACTGTTGGTGGGAATGTAAAATGGTACAACCACTGTGAAAGGCAGTTTGGCGGTTCCTCAGGAAGCTAAATATAGAATTGCCATATGATCCGGCTATACCGTTGCTAGGTATCTACTCAGAAGCCATGCCGGCAAGGACACAAATGGACATTTGCACACCAATGTTTATAGCAGCATTATTTACAATTGCCAAGAGATGGAAACAGCCAAAATGTCCATCAACAGAAGAGTGGCTAAACAAACTGTGGTATATACATACAATGGAATATTATGCAGCCGTAAGACAGAATAAAGTTATGAAGTATGTAACAACATGGATGGACCTTAATGACATTATGCTGAGTGAGATTAGCCAGAAACAAAAGGACAAATACTGTATGGTCTCACTGATATGAACTGACGTTAGTGAATAACCTTGGAGAACTTCATGGGTAACAAAGACCATCAGGAGATAGAAATAGAATAAGATATTGGGTAATTGGAGTTGAAGGGATACAGATTGTGCAACAGGACTGATTGTAAAAACTCAGAAATGGATAGTACAATACTACCTAACTGTAATACAATTATGTTAAAATACTGAATGAAGCTGAATGTGAGAATGATAGAGGGAGGAGGGCTGGGGGCACAAGTGAAATCAGAAAGAAAGATAGATGATAAAGACTGAGATGGTATAATCTAGGAATGCCTGGAGTATACAAGGATAGTGACTAAATATACAAATTTAAAAAAATGTTTTTGCATGAGGAAGAACAAAGGAATGTCAATATTGCAGGGTGTTGAAAATAGATGGTAATTAATATTTTAAAACTTTAACTTACGTGTGAGACAAAAGCAAAAAATATTTATTTGTTACAAAATTTATATTTTGACGTGCATTTCCTAATAGAACTTATGTAGACAGTTTAATTGAATACCATAAGTACATGGAACCTTGAGTAGGGCATGAGATTTTGTAGGTCTGTCCAGAGTGATGCCCTGATAAATCGCAGAGTGATTTGAACAGTGAATAAAAAGTATTTGCAAAGTCCCCTTGTGGGAATGGCAAGAAAGGGGGAAAATTCAACTTCCACGTGTGGAGAATTCCTGATATACTCACAAGCAGTGGGGATAACCAAAGCCATAGGCCAGCCCTCAATCTTGGGGTTTGTTCATATGAAACTTATCACCGCAAAGGATAAGCTAAGCCTGCTTAAAATTAGGCCTAAGAGTCACCCCCAGAGAACCTCTTTTCTTGCTCACACGTAGCCTCTCTCTCTCTCAGCCAACACGACAAGCAAACTCACTGCCCTCCCCCTCTCTTCATGGGACATGCCTCCCAGGGGTGTAAACCTTCCTGGCAACATGGGACAGAAATCCTAGAATGAGCTGGGACTCAGCATCCTGGGACTGAGAAAACCTTCTTGACCAAAAGAGGGAAGAGAGAAATGAGACAAAATAAAGTGTCAATAGCTGAGAGACTTCAAAAAGAGTTGAGAGGTTATCTTGGTGGTTATTCTTATGCATTAAATAGATATCATCTTGTTAGTCAAGATGTAATGGAGAGGCTGGAGGGAACCGCCTGAAAATGTAGAGCTGTGTTCCAGTAACCATGTTTCTTGAAGATAAGTGTATAATGATATAGCTTTCGCAGTGTGACTGTGATTGTGAAAACTTTGTGTCTGATGCTCCTTTTACTACAGTATAGACAGATGAGTAAAACATATGGGTGAAAAATAAAAAAAAATAAATAATAGGGAGAACAAATGTTAAAATAAATTTAGTAGATTGAAATGCTAGTGATTGATTAAAGGGAGTGGTAAGGGGTATAGAAAAAATAGGGGAAACAAAGACTAAAATATATTGGGTAGATGGAAATACTAGCAATCAGTGAGGGAGGAGTAAGGGGTATGGTATGTCTGAGTGTTTTTCTTTTTTCTTTTTATTTCTTTTTCTGAATTGATGCAAGTGTTCTAAGAAATTATTATGGTGACGAATATATAACAATGTGATGATATTGTGAGTTATTGATTATATACCAAGAATGGAATGAACATATATATGGTAAGAATGTTCATGTTTATATGCTGTTATGTTTAAAAATAAATGTATTAATTAAAAAAAATTCAGGCCTTGGACAAGGTTCTAAAAGAAAAATATTCCAATAATGCAAATAATATTTGAAGGTGATCCATATTCTTTATTTTCCCAAATGGCAAAATCTGGTCTATGGAAAAAAACAAAATATTCCAGCATCTCTCCAAAGGTATTCACTATGAGAGAAACTGGTGAAGCAAACACAGAAAAAGTTCAAGGAAGCATCATCAGTTTCTTGACGACTCTGCACAAGGGCCAAACCAGCAGCCCCAGGCATCAGGAGCTGGAGTCGCTGTGCCTTGGCCTCCAAGTCCGGATGGCAGCAGAACCCCTCCTTCAACAGGTGACTCCATGAGTTCCCTCACCTGGCCTCTTGCCCCGGGACATGCCTGCGGCCTCGGCAATCAGAACTCAGCCCTCCTGCAACTTTCTTTAAAGAATTGTTTGCACTTGATAAACTCAACTCACCTCACTGCTCAACTCATTTTACCCCTTGCAAACTAATATCTATGTTATCATTGACTTCTTGCTTTCCAAACCAAGTCATACATTTTTAGCCCTGTTTCTGTTTACTAAAACTGCCAGAATGCAATATACCAGAAATGGGTTAGCTTTTACAATGGAGATTTATTAGCCTGTGAAAATGTCCAAATTAAGGTATCAACAGGATGATCCGTTTTCTGAAGAATGGCCACCAGCATCTAGGACACCTCTGTCACATTGGAAGGCATGTGGCCGAGTCTGCTGGCTCCTCTCTCCCAGGTTTAGCTCTGGCTTCAGTGGCCTTCTCTCTTAACTCCTCTGGGGGCTTTTTCTTTATGTGCTGTCTCCTAATCGCTGGGTGTTTCTAAGTTCTCTGGGCTTTTTCTGTCCTTTATCCTCTCATAAAGGACTCCAGTAAATGGATTAAGACCCACCTTGAATCACATCTTAGTTGAAATAACCTAATGAAAAGGTTCCACCCACAACAGGTTTGCACCCACAGGAATAGATTAAAAGAACATGGCCTTTTGTGGGGTACATAACAGCTTCGAATCAGCACGAGCCCCAATGTTCAAGATCCTTTCAGTTCAATTAACAGCCATGCCTACCTTCTAGAAACTTGACTTTTGCCACCTGTTATCACAGGTGCTCCTGAGTTTTCTTTCCAACTCCTTCTCTGTCTCCTGCATGAGCCCCTCTTTTCAAGCCTGTGCCTTCCCTCCTGATGCGCCCCACATTCTGTTCCCAGTTAACTGCTCTCCTTATTCTGCATCAGCTCCCAAAGTGTCCTCATCCCTTCTGATCTCAACTCCACCCTCATATCCCAAACGCTCACATCTCTCCCTAACCTTTTATTTTCTCCTTCCTTCTATGTATTTTTGCTTGGATATTCTAAGGCTGTTTCACCCTCAACTTATTCAAAACGTAGCTTTCCCCCTCACTTTCCTACATAGATGTGAACAGATGTGTTCTCTGTTGAAGAGGGTGACACTGTGGGTCCCATGGGCACCCACACTAGAAACTTGGGTGTCCGCGACTCCCCTGTTTGCTGTAAGCCCTTTCGGTCCCACCTATCAGACAGTCCTTTCATATGTCCATTCCGCTCCATCCCTGCTATGATTCTGTCTCCCCAGACCACTGCCACAGCAGCCTCCCAACTGTCCACAAATCATCCTCCATTTGGCCCCCACTGCAGACGGTGGTCACTCACTGTGGCACCAGTGATCTCCCACCCAGAGAACATTCCTACCCTTAACCCAGGCTTCCATTGCCTCAACTGAGGCCCACTTCCATGGGGGCTTTAGGCCAGTCTGAAAATATGGCTGATCCATGGTGATTGGATGCTGTTAAGACTGATCAGGACTGAAGATGGAGAGATGCAAATAGGTAAGAAGGCAATCATTTGGAAAATACCTGGGACCTAACAAATATTACCAAAAAAAATTTTTTTTTAACATGGGCAAGTATTTGCAAGAGCAAATGGAAAAGAGCCTAAAAAATGGAAAAAAATTGCAAAATTCAGACCAAAGAACAATGAAAAAGGAGCTCAGAGCTGTCAGAGAAGGCAAGAAGAGTAGACATGAATTTTAATTTAAACTGTGCCACTACTGGAATTCACCAGTAAATGGCAGACCAGAGAAATGTTCCTTTTATTCACCCAGCTATTTTATCAGGATCATTGTAAAATATAGAAAATAATAATGAACGAAAATGACCCATAATTCTATCACCCAGAAGTAATCCCTATTATTTCCTCCTAGTCTTTTAAAATGTGTAAAGTTGAGATGATGCTGCAGATGCAATTTTTCTCCTGACTTTATATTACAAGCATATTCTAATGCTCTTAAAAACTTAGTGAACTTTGTTTTTAATGGCTATCTAATACTCCATCATGTAACTGTCCATAGTAAGGCAAAGAAAAGGAAAGAGGATGGTAGTTTAAAGAGTTTGTAGAGAGGGTGATGGCTAAACATATTTATATACAGAAGGATCCAGTGATGAGAAGGAAATTGAAGCAGGAAATAAAGGAAACATGGTCCTGGGGGAGGCTGAGTTCAAGGATACAGAAGGAGCACTTCTTTCACAGAAGTATTAAGAAAGGACTAAAGGACGTAAGGAGAAGGTTTGAGATGGAACACCCATCCACATCGCATTTAATATCAATATCTTGGAGGGTGTAGGGCTAGTGGGATATGTAGATTACATCTGAACAATAATGAATAATAATGTTAACTGGCGTGATGTGATTTTTATTGAGGATAAAAGGCTTCGCACTAGGGGTCAAGGTGCAAGGAGAGAACGAGTTAGGCTGCAGGCTGGACTCTGAGTTTAACTTGTGGCAGTAAGGATTTGTTTGGTATGTCTGATTAAGGCCTACCGAGAGACAGTTGCAGAATCTAACTCCTTCCACCATCCCTGAGAAAGGTAACTGATTATAATAAGGACAGCCTAAGCATTCCTGAGCAAAGCACAAGGGCATAATTACATCTATCAACCACCCAGGTCCTGCCGCTGCATTTTTAGGCTTGAATGCATCAACATAAGCACAAGTATAGGCATTTCAAGCAATAACAATACCTTCCCCAGCCTCTAGGTATAAGCAAAAACTTTTTCTTTTTCCTAGTCTCTAAAAGGCTCAGAGCATTACTCAAGGGTGAGTGACATACTGGGGATATTTGAAATAACTTGAAAAAAATGTATCAATGGTAATTAACTCTTGTACAGGGTTTTATTATTTCAAATATTCTCAGAGTGGGGAAGAGGCAGCATAGTTCAGTTGCCAGTATAGACTCTGGAACCAGTCTTCCCAGCTTTCCCACTTCCTTATTATGTGCCCTTGGGAAATTTACTCTAACCTCTTTAAGCCTCAGCTTTGGCACCTCTGGAACAAAAATAATAGTACTTCTCAGGAAGGGGAACTGCCACAATGACTCAAAGAGGCAGTGCATGTATGTTCATTCAGCAAGAATTTACAAGTCCTCCTACGTGCCAGGCATTGAGGAATCAGTACCAAACAACCCAGACCAAAATTTCTGACTCATTGTAGTTGGGGGCAACAGACAGTAAACTAAACACAAGTTAAATGCATATTAGATATGAAGAAAAATAAAGCAAGGAAGGGAGACAGGAAGTGCCAAGAGCTGGGTGAGGAGAATTTGCCAGGGAAGCCCTCACTAATAAAGTGGCTTTTGAGGAAAGAACTGTACGAGCTGTGTGAGCAAGGTGTGCAGCTCCCTGGGGAAGAACATTCCAGAAAGAAAGAATAGTGCATGCACTGGCCCTGGGGAAATCATGTGTCTGCCATGTTAGAGGAAGGGGGAAGAAGGCAGTGTAGCCAAAAATGAGTAAGCAAGAGGAAGAGTGTGTTATTTTGAAACTGTTACGTACCCCAGAAAAGCCATATTCTTTCTCTAATTCAATTTTGTTGGGGCAAACCTATTGTTAAGGGTGGAGACTGACACAACACCCAGTTGTGGGTGTGACCTTTTGGTTCATTGGAGATGAGGCTCTGCCCATTCAAGCTGGGTTTTGATTAATTTACAAGAGTCCTTTAAAAGGAGAGACATATTGGAGAAAGCTCAGAGCTTATATTTGGAGATGCAGAAAGAAAACACCCCCAGGGAAGTTGTTTGAAACCATAAGCCAAAGGACCAGCAGACACCAGCCAACTGAAAAAAGGTGTTCTGGCCACCACTGGCCTATCTTAAGTCAAGGAATCTTTCTCTAGATGCCTTAGTTTGGATGTTTTTATGGCCTTAGAACTTGTAACTTAATAAATCCCCTTTATAATAGCCAACCCATTACAAATGGAATCAGCTGTGGATGCAGTTGACGTGATCATGATCTAATTCTATGAAATGTCCTCATTGCAACAGACAGGCCAGCACTGCCCAACCAGATAAACAGGTACCACAACTTGGCCAAGTTTACACATGTCCCTGACCATGACACTTTCTGACCAAAAGGGGAAAAATAAGTGTAACAAATAAGGTATCAGTGAGAAAGATCAAAGGAGAAGGCAGAGTTATAACAGAGAAGATAGGATTTCACAAATGAGTATGACTACTTATATTGATATTTCTTTTAGTTTCCAGTGTCTTGGAGCATCTAGAAGGAAAAACTTAAAACTGTAGAATTGTAACCCCTACCAAACTCTGCAATCTGTTCCACAACCGAAAAAAAGCAACCCCACAACAAAAGTCATCAGTCTGGATGAGTTTACCAAAGAACTGCAAGAAAAGAAGGGGTTCAGGGACAGAGCCCTGTGCCCCCAACATTTAGAGGTCTAGAAAATGAGAAAGGATCATCAAAAGGACACAAAAGTATCAGAGAAGAGATGACTGAAAGAATCTGGTGCCCTGGAGAAGTAATTTCAAGAAGGGAGTGAGCAGCAGGATCAAATATTGCCAGCAGTTTGAGTAAGATGAGGACTGGGAATGGATTGCTGACTTAGCATGAGGGTTGCTGCTGACCTTGACAAGGATGGCTTTGGTGAATTGGTGGGGCTGAACCCATTAGGGTAGGTTTAAGAGAGAATGGGGGGCGGGCCGCGGTGGCTCAGCGGGCAAGAGTGCTTGCCTGCCGTGCCGGAGGACCCCGGTTCGATTCCCGGCCCCAGCCCATGTGAAAAACAAACGGACAAACAAAAAATATAATAAAGCAAGAAAATGTTTAAAAATGTTTCCCTTCCTTCCTTCTCTGTCTTTCCTTCCTTTCCTCCCTCTCTCTTTAAAAAAAAAAAAAAAAAAAAAAAAGAGAGAGAATGGGAACTCAGAAACTGAAATCAGTAAGCTTGGGCAACTTTTTTTTTTTTTCAAATGTGCGGTTTGTTTCATAATCTCAAATGGAATCTCTCCTTTCCCTTTCTAAACTGTCTACTATGGAATGTTTGAAGAAGCAATTAACCCAAAACCCTCAATTCCTTTCTCTAGCAGTTTTTGTTGATAAATTGGAACTTTATATACCATTTTCAAGAAAGAGTTACAAATGAAATGCTTCTTGAAGAGTTTTGATATATGAGAGAGCAAAAAACTGAAGTGATAATTGGAGAGGGGTGGGAGGTCAAATATACGTCTTTTTAAATGAGGTGGACTACAGTTTAGAGTTTGTAGACTGAGAGAATGATGCAACAGGGAGGCGGAGCATGATGATGAGGAAAGAGAGGAAGCCATTGTTTGGGGTGACATCTTAGAGTAGGAAGGGAAAAGGATCCAGTACAGAACTTCTTAAACTTGTATGTGCATACAGATTGCCTAGAGTTGTATAAAAATGCAGATTCTGACTTAGTAGATCTGAGACTATTCATTTCCAACAAGTTCCCAGATCATGTCACTGCTGCTAGGCCACAGACCACACTTTGAATAGCTTCTACTGCACAAGGGGAAATGAAATGTTCTTTTGGGGGGGGGGGGGGGGCGGGTATCAGAAATACAACACGACATTTCCCATTTTAACCACTTTCACGGGTATAATTCAGTATAATCACATTCACAATGCTGTGCTACCATTACCACCATCCATTACCAAAACTTTTCCATCACCCCCAACAGAAACTCTAGACCCATTAAACATTAACTCCTCTTCCTCATACCCACTCCTGCCCCTAGTAACCTGGAACCTTTTTTTTGTCTTTGTGAATTTGAAAGTTTCATCTTAGTAGTAATAGGTGAGAAAGCAAACTCTAATAGCACAGTTCAGAGAGCTGGCTAGGTTTAGTAGTGGGAGAATTAGAAGTTGTCTTCTGGTTGCTTCCATTTTCTAAGTAAAATAGGAAAGTAGGTGACAAGCTGAGAGCAAGGACTGGGTCTTAGAGGTATGAGGAGAGAGAAAAAGGTGAATGGAGAATGAATGGAGAGGCAGCAGTTCTCAAACTTTATGGAGCATGAGACACCTGGAGAGCTCATTCAAATACAAATTGTGAATAACACAGTGAACCTCAATGTAAACCATGGACTATGGTTAATAGTACAATTACAATAGTATTAGCTCATCAGTTGTAACAAAGGTACCACACTAATGAGAAGTGTTAATAATAGGGATGTATATGGGAACTGTATTTTTTGCATAAATTTTTCTAACAAATCTCTAATAATAATTATATATATGTATATTATATACATATATAAATTTTAACACAGGTTGCTGGACAACCCCTGAGTTTTGATTCAGGAGGTCTGGGGTGGAGTCTAGGATTCTGTCGTCCTAACAAGTCCCCAGGTGATGCTGATGAGGCTTCTGCCCACATCTTGAGAACCACTGGAGGAAGGAAATGCAATAGGTTCGCTTGAAAGAGTTTAGTTGAAGTTATATTTCTTCAGCCACATTCAGCTGCTCAGGTATAGGTACAGAGGAGGTGGAGAGTTAGATTTCATCAAGATAAGGATTTGGCCAAGCAAGTACAGCAAAAGATTTATTTAACACAGTACCTAGTATATGGTATGCGCCAAAGAACTGAAGTTATTATCAAGCCCCAGCATCCCCTTACACATGGCCTTCCGCCCACACATGCCCAGGAATCCTCCCATCTCTGGTTTTGTAACCTCGTTGTGAAGAGCCCAAGCTCCAAGGTTGGCAGACCTGGGTTCTCTATGACCTTGGGCTGGGTTTTTAACACCTCTAAGCTTTAGTTTCTTCATAATATTAACACCTACTTCGTCACCCTGTTGAGAACTTTGAATGAGACAATGCATCTAAACCACTTAGCACAGTGTCTGTCATACAGTGAACACTCAACATCAGGGATCCTCAAGAAAACAGAGAAATTTCCTAAAAATCAGCCTTTGGTATAATCCCTCTCCAAAGCCCAGCAGAGCATTTAAACCTCTTCCAGATTCACAATGCAAATTAACTTTTCCTTCCGTGTTCCTCCCGGGTACAGTGCAGTACTGGATTCATGGTTGCCTTATGTTAGAACTATTTATATACTTGTTAGTCACATCCATGGAGTTGCACATCCTGGAGGGCAGTGACTATTCCTTACTCATCTTATAAACTCTGAGAGACTATACACAGTGCCTGACATATAATGTGTCCTCAAGGAACTTTGGATTTGAGGCAAGGTTATGTATTTAACCTTGCATATTAACACTAGTATGTTTAATTTAATTAGTTATTTAATTATAAAAGTAATATTTGCTCATGGGGAAAAAGAATTCACATGGTACAAATAAAAATCCTTGTCCTTTTATATCCATTTACCTGAACTAGTTAATGTTAGGGGTTTTCTAAACATAATTATATATCCATACATATATATATATCCTCTTTAAAATAGGAGCATATAATACATAATCTTGTGTGTGCATTTCATCTTTTTTTAATAGACTTAATTTTTTTAGCAGTTGTAGGTTTACAGAAAAGTTACTAGAATATACTTCCCATATACTCCCCTGCCACCCTGCACAGTTTTCCCTGATATTAACATTTTCATGTGACACATTTGTCATAGTTGGTGAACCAATATTATTAGAATCATATTGTTAACTAAAAGTCCATAGTTTGCATTAGGGTTCACTCTTTGTGTTGTACAGTTCTATGGGAGGTGGTTATTTCTTTTTTTTTTTTAATTGTTATTGTGGTAACATGCATACAACATATATTGTATTTTTATACAATGTAAATTTCCCATTTTAATCACTGAAATTTACAATCCAGTGGTCTCAATTACACTCACAATGCTATGCTACCAATCAGTCTTTTGCAACTTTTGTAACTTGGTGCATTTTTTTTTAATTTTTAAATTAATTTTTAAATTTTAAAAAATATGACAAGAAAGAAACTCAAACATTCTTAACATATGTTCATTCTGTTCTACATATATAATCAATAATTCACAGTATCATCACATAGTTGCATATTCATCATTATGATAATTTCTTAGAACATTTGTATCAATTCAGAAAAAGAAATAAAAAGACAACAGAAAAAAACTTCATACATACCATACCCCTTACTCCTCCATTTGATTGATCACTAGCATTTCAATCTAAGTTTAACATTTGTTCCCCCATTATTTATTTTTATTCCAGATGTTTTACTCATCTGTTGATAAGGTAGATAAAAAGATGATCAGACACAAGGTTTTCACAATCACACATCACATTGTGAAAGTTATATATATCATTATACAATCATCTTCAAGAAACATGGCTGCTGGAACACAGCTCTACATTTTCAGGCAGGTCCCTCCAGCCTCTCCATTATATCTTGACTAACTAGGTGGTATCTATTTAATGCGTAAGAATGACCTCCAGGATAACCTCTCCATTACATCTTTTTTTTCCTCCATTACATCTTAACTAACAAGGTGATATCTATTTAATGCGTAAGAATAACCTCCAGGATAACCTCTCGACTCTGTTTGGAATCTCTCAGTCGTTGACTTTATTTTGTCTCTTTTCACTCTTCCCCTTTTGGTCCAGAAGGTTTTCTCAATCCCTTGATGCTGAGTCTCAGTCATTCTAGGATTTCTGTCCCACGTTGCCAGGAAGGTCCACAGCCTTGGGAGTCATGTCCCACATAGACAGGGGGAGGGCAGTGAGTTTGCTTGTTATGTTGGCTAGAGAGAGAGGCCACATCTGAGCAACAAAAGAGGTTCTCTTGGGGGTCACTCTAAGGTCTAATTTTAAGTAGGCTTGACCTATCCTTTGTGGGGTTAAGTCTCATATGAATAAACCCCAAGACTGGGGGCTCAGCCTATGGCTTTGGTTGTCTGCACTGCTTGTGAGAATATCAAGAGTTCAACTTGGGAAAGTTCAATTTTCCCCCTTTCTCACCATTCCCACAAGGAGACTTTGCAAATTCTTTTTTATTCACTGTTCAAATCACTCTGGAATCTATCGGGCATCACTCTGAACAAACCAACAAAATCTCATGCCCTACTCAAGGTTCCATGCACTTATGGTGTTCAATTAAGCTGTCTACATAAGTTATATTAGGAACTGCACTAGTCAAAATATGAATTTTGTATCAAATAAACATTTTTTGCTTTAGTCTCATACATAAGTTAAAATTTTAAAATATTAATTACTATCAATTTTCAACACCTTGCAGTAATGACATTCCTACATTCTTCCTCATGCAAAAACATTTTTAAAATTTGTACATTTAGTCGCTATCGTTATACACTCTAGGCATTCCTAGATTATACCATCTCAGTCTTTATTGTCTTTCTTTCTGATTTCATTTGTGCCCCCAGTCCTCCTCCCTCTATCATTCTCACATTCAGCTTCATTCAGTATTTTAACATAATTGTATTACAGTTAGGTCGTATTGTACTATCCATTTCTGAGTTTTTACAATCAGTCCTGTTGCACAATCTGTATCCCTTCAGCTCCAATTACCCAATATCTTATCCTATTTCTATTTCCTGATGGTCTCGGTTACCACTGAAATTCTCCAAGTTTATTCACTACTGTCAGTTCATATCAGTGAGACCATACAGTATTTGTCCTTTTGTTTCTGACTAATCTCACTCAGCATAATGTCCTTAAGGTCCATCCATGTTGTTTCATACTTCATAACTTTATTCTCTCTTAAACAGCTGCATAATATTCCATCGTATGTATATGCCACAGCTTGTTTAGCCACTTGTCTGTTAATGGACATTTTGGCTGTTTCCATCTCTTGGCAATTGTAAATAATGCTGCTATTAAACATTGGTGTGCAAATGTCCATTTGTGTCCTTGCCCTTTTGTCCTCTGAGTACATATCTAGCAATGGTATTGCCGGGTCATATAGCAATTCTGTATTTAGCTTCCTGAGGAACTGCCAAATGCCTTCCACGGCGGTTGTACCATTTGACATTCCACCAACAATGGATAAGTATGCCTCTTTCTCCACATCCTCTCCAGCACTTGTTGTTTTCTGTTTTATTGATAATGGCCATTCCGTTTCTGGTATATTGCATTCCAGCAGTCTTCAAGGTTCAACAGTGTTGTCACATGTATCAGATGTCATTCTTTTATGGCCGAATAGTACCCTACTGTTGTGTAAATACCAAATTTTGTTTATCCATTCATCAGTTGATGGCACTTGGGTTGCTTCTATCTTTTGGCAATTGTGAGTAATGCTGCTTTGAACATTAGTGTGCAAATATCTGTTTAAGTCTCTGCTTTCAATTCTTGTGGGTATAAACTAGGAGTGGGATTGTCAGGTCATATGGTAATTCTATACTCAACTTTCTGAGGAACTGCCAAACTGTCCTCCACAGCAGCTGCATCATTATACATTTCCACCAGAAGTGAATGAGTGTGTTCCTATTTCTTAACATCCTCTCCAATATTTGTAATTTTCTGGGTTGTTTTTTTTTGTGGTTGTTGTTGTTTTTAATAACAGCCATTCTAGTGTGTGTGAAATGGCATCTCATTGTGGTTTTGATTTGTATTTCTCCAATGGCTAATGATGTTGTTCTAGTTTGCTAGCTGCTGGAATGCAATATACCAGAAACAGATTGGCTTTTAATAAAAGGGGATTTATTTTGTTAGTTCTTCAGAGGAAGGGCAGCTAACTTTCAACTGAGGTTCTTTCTTACGTGGGAAGGCACAGGATGATCTCTGCTGGCATTCTCTCCAGGCCTCTGGGTTCCAACAGCTTTCCCCAGGGTGATTTCTTTCTGCATCTCCAAAGGCCTGGGCTGAGCTGCTAGTGCTGAGATGAGGTATGCTGAGCTGCTTGGGCTGTGCTACATTGTGCTCTCTCATTTAAGCACCAGCCAATTAAGTCAAACATCATTCATTGCAGCAGGCATGCCTCCTAGCCGACTGCAGATGTAATCAGCAACAGATGAGGTTCATGTACCAGTGGCTTGTGTCCACAGCAACAGAACTAGGCATGTTCACCTGGTCAAGTTGACAACTGAATCTAACTACCACAGATGTTGAGTATCTTTTTAAGTGCTTTTTGGCCATATGTATATCTTCTTTGGAAAAATGTCTGTGCAAGTCTTTTGCCCATTTTAAAATCATCTTTTTGGGTTGAGTTGAAGAATTTCTTTATATGTCATGGATATTAAACCCTTATCGTATATGTGGAATGGATCTTGAATGCCTCACTCCCTCCACACTACTATTGCCAAAATTCCTTCTAAAATCTACTTTTCGAAAGTGTTTGCTTTCCCTACCCCATCACCAAAGTAGGGTGTTATCATAGCTGTCATGTCTACTAGTCTGATAGAGTATCTCGTTATTTTAATGTTGCATTTCTTTGTGAATCAAATGCAAATTGAAGGTCTTTACATTTGTTTATTGGCCTTTTGCATTTCTTTTTCCTATTTTTATCTGTCTGATTAGCTACTGCTAAGTAACAAACCACCCCAAAATTCAGTGGCTTTATTGAAAAGACAACCATTTGTTTTTTCTCACAAGTCTAAAGGTCATCTAGGTAATTTTGCTGATCTGGGCTGATCTCAGCTAGGCTCCCTCCCGCATCTGCGCTCAACTTTTGGGTCAATTAGAGCTGGTGGTATAGGATGGCCTTTGCTGAGACAAGTTGGCTCTGCTTCATAGGGTCTTTTCCTCCTTCAGACTAGCCCAGGCTTATTTTCATGATGGTGGCAGGAATCCAAGAAAGAAGAAAGACTCAAGTGCTTTTTCAAGTTTCTGCTCTACTTGTGCAGTTGCTGCTATTCCATTGGGCAGCCCAGAGTCAGTACAAAGAGGCCAGTGATGGAAACCATTAATGAAATCAATTGCTTACATTATCTTTTTTTTTCATTATCTTTTGACCATTGCTTTGTAGAACTGTCTTTTTGATTTGAAATTTATACTGATTTAATTCAGTCTACCCAGAATTTCAAATAGTGACAATAAAATTTTTAAGTGAACAAAAGAGAATAGAACAGACTATAGCCTAGCAAAAATAATCTCCAATATGTTCCTTTAAAACCCACACACACACACAAATCCACACACAGACTCATGCAAACCCACACACACACACACCTCTTTTGAACTAATATGAACATAGCCAGAGGCTAATTAAAGTGCTTGGGGTAAGAAGGTACAGATTTGTTGCATGTGATGGGGTATTCCCAACTTCGTTGCAGTATGTGGTAGTTTTAAACCACTTCTCAGAGTTCTACTGCTTTCATCTGTGCCCCAGCCTACAGTAAGCATGATCTTTCTTCTTCCCGGTTTTGCAGAAAAATCCACAATAAATTAAGAACAAAATGAACAAAATCCAATTTATGGATTACCCCCACCTCAGGTACATACCTCTGGGTCTTCCCTGTCTTCCAGATGATGCGGGCTTAGCTAACACTAATTTATAGTTTAAAGTTAGACTGAAATGAAAATCATTCAGTAAGAGCTCTGCAGGTAAATATACACTCCCAAAGTAAAGAGAAAACAAAACATCAGCAGCATTTGTGCAGATACTATATTTTCTCAAAACCTCCTTTGACATTTATATACACACAAACACACACACATGGGGAAAAGACCCATAAAAAATATTTTCATAAATATTTTCTGTCATAAATATTCCTTCTCAGAGCTTCCATAGCACTTGGTTCACACCTCATTTGTGCCCCATGTTAGTTAGGATAGAAATTCTGCTCCTGTAACAAAGATCCACAATAATGGTGGCATAAACACAAGTGTATGTGTCGCTCACGTAGGAGTCTGTGTGTTACCAGTCCATGGGGCAGACCCGCTGGGCCCCCTATTTGGGCTCCTACTGTTTGCTGCTCTGCCCTCATCCTATGCTGCCCTCTTCTGTGTGGTTCAAGATTCCTCACCAGCCATCAGGAAAGGGAAAGTGTCAAGGGAGGCCAGGTTCCTCCTCTTTAAGACAGCACGTGTATTCTTTCCATTCACATCCCACTGTTGATAACTCAGTTACATGGTCGTGAGAGGAGAATCAAAACTGGGGAACAAGTAGGATCTTGGCCACATACCTGTATCAGAGTTGACTTGATTAAAATTATGTATAATAATGTGTCCCCCGCAACTCTCCCCCTACCCCACTCCTTACCCTTAAATTGTAAGATCTTGAGAGGTAAGAAACTATTCAATCCATTTATTTGTAGACATAAAGTTGTAAAGAGCATTGGAGACAAACTGTGAATACGGTATTAGGGAATGAGAAAGGCTCTGTTGTCATGTTGAACCAGGTTTGAATTCCCATGCTGGTACTTTCTAGCTCTGTACCTTGTGCAAGTTACTTAAACTCCCTACATCTCAGTTTCCTTGTAAAATAGGGACAGCAATAGCACTTTCTTCCCGTGTTTATTGTAAGGATAAAATGAATTAATGCATGTAATGCCTGGCACATGGTAAGCACTCAATGACTACTAGCCATTGCTATCATCAATAACAATAGTGCCAGTTGAGTTTCTTTACTTTAATGGGGTAAGTTGTCAAAGATGAATGAAAGTCATCAGCCCAAGAGCAAGAGGAAAGGCTAACACTAAAGAAAACAATTATGTAGGCACCTTTTATGTTTAATGTCTCTAGTTTTCACTTTTTCCTTCTCTCCTAGGGGATATCCTCTCTTTATCCATCAGGTGCCTCCATTATCATTATAAAAACAACAACTTGATCTCAATCTTTATCCATGCCAAAATGCCAATGAATGATAATAAGAAAAACTTCAAATTTTACTAGTCTCTTAGTTATCTGTATATTAACAACACTGAAATTATTAAACCAAAAGAATGAAGCTCTCAAGATGAAATGCATGTGTCATTAAAAATGTAAAGATTTCTAAAACTTCATTCCATCTGGACCTTCCCTTGCAACTTCATAACTGGGATTTCTGCCACTTTCATGACTTCATTTTGTTAATTCTGCTTTCACTCAGCATCTTGGATAGATCCACTTTTCTCTACATCCACAGCCGTTAACTATGGCTTTACTTAACAAACTACCCCAAGGTGTTATTAGTGTAAAACAACCATTTATCATGATCATGGTTCTAGGGCCAAGAATTCAGATAGAGCACAGTGGGGTGGCTGGTCTCTGCTTCTCAGTGACTGGGGTCTCAGCTGGTTGACTCAAAGGATGGAATCATTTGAAGGCTCGTTCATGAATTCCTGGCATGTGATGCTGTCGGCCTCAGTTCCTCTTCCTATGGGCTTTTCCCTGTGGTCTCTCCTTGTGAGCTGGTGTGAGTTCTGCACAGCACACAGGTAGAGAGAGAGTGAGAGAGAGAGCCAGGGGAAGCCACATTGCTTTCATTACTAGGCTTTGAAAGTCACGCAGCATCACTTTTCCATATTCTATTTGTCAAGGCAGCCATTAAATCTCACCCAGGTTTAAGGAGGGGGGAGATAGACTCCACCCCTTGACGGGAAGTTGCAACAACACATGGGATCAGAAATAGCACGTGACCAGTTTTGGAAAGTACAGCATTTCTTTTGTCCGGATTTCTGTAATGACCCCATCACTGGTCTTGCTTGCTTCCATTTTTGTACTTCCTTTCATGTAATTGTCATAGAGTAGCCTGAAAAGGCTTTTAACAGATTATCTTAAATAATCTGTTATTCTTGCCTTGCTCATAATCCTTCACTTGGAGTAAAATCCAATCTGACGACCACTTATGATCCCTGCCTGGCCCAGCCCTGCCTGCTTCGCCTTCCGCCACCCTTGATTTCTGCCTCTTTCACTATAGATCACACTTTCATGTTGCAGACCTTCTTTCACTTCCTCAAACAGACCTAATTCCACCTCAGAGGTTCCTGGAAATTCTTGCCGTATGTGGTTTACTCCTAGTCCCTTTTGGTCCCAGCCTCACTGTCTCTCTCTCCCCTGACCTCCCACTCTAAAAGCATGTCCTTCCTGATAAATTCTCATAGCACTTTGTGGTGCTATGCCTTCAAGGCACTCACTATACTTGTTCATGTGATCATTTTAATATTGTCCATCTTTCTTACAAAACTGTAAAATCTGCAAAAGCAGGGTCCGTATCCGATTTGCACTTGGCATAGAACCAGCCCTCCATAAATATTCACTGAATGCGTGAATGGTATAGGAGAGGAACATTGGACAAAGAATCTTTCTTTATCCTCAAAGATATAAAATCTAAAAGAAGAGTAAGGTCTGTTATAAAATGGTATGGTAGAGCACAGTGTGATAGGACCGTGAAAATCACCAAGAAAGGACTATAGGAGAAAGATTCAAAGAAGAAGCAGCCTTTAGGCTAGAACTTGAAGAATTTTGACTTTTGGAGATGGTGGGAAAGATAATGAGATTATGGATGCCTGCTAAAATACAGGATACCCCATTGTGGTGGGCTGAACTGTGTACCCCAGTTTAAACATGTTCTTGCTCTTGGCCTCTGATGGGTGTAGACCGATCATAAATATGATTTCTTGAAGATGTTTCTTCAGTTAAGATGTGACCCAACTGAATCAGGTTACTAGAGTCCTTTATAAATGAATAAAATTCAGATCTAGAGAGAGAATGCCACAGGAAGAAGACTGAAGTCAATGGATCCCAGAGGAGATCTGTTGCCATGTAAGGGAAAAGCCATGGACCAAGGATTACCAGCAGCCAGCCCCAGAACAACACTGTCTTTAGGAAGAAAGCATCACATTGCTGACACCTTGATTTTGGACTTCTAGTCTCAAAATTGCAAACCAATAAATTCCTGTTCCATCATATGGTATTTGTTTTAGCAAACAAGAAACTAGGATGCCAGTTACATTTTTTTCCTCCTTTATGAGTATTTTGCAACTACTATATATTCGTATATTACATGCCTGACCTTTTTACTTAAAAAAATTTTTTTTACAAATGTTTGACTTGCTGAGGTAGGACAGAGTTCCCATAAACCCAGGTGGCCAGTTACATTTTAATTTCCTAGAAAAAATGAATAATTGTTAGTATCAGTATGTCCAAGTATGTATGGCACAGCCTCATACTAAAAATATATATGGTGTTTCTCAGAAATTCAAATTTAACTAGGCATCCTGTATTTTTATTTTAAAACTATTTTAAAACTATGGCAAAAAAAAAATGAGAAGCTGGTTCACTTGGCAATTTCGCCTCTGTTTTAAAGGGCAAAAACAAACTTGCTATATTAGCTGAAGACAGAAAAAAAGGAACTGAACTGAATTTGTAGTTCAACATCTCAATAGCTGCTGAAATAATCAACCTCAGAATTCTCAGGAGCATAACAGAATAAAGGTATATGCTTCTCATTTGTGTAAAATCTGATGCAGGTGTTTCTGGCTTGTATCTCTCCTGGACAGTTCCCCACAGCTGAGAAGGACTCAGCTCCCTTCTACTGCACAGCATCACCATCTCAGGTCATTTGTCTCCGGTCACACAAACCGGGAAAAGAAACAGCATGAAAAACCACGTGGCCCTTTTATGGCATGCAGCAACTCTGGCCACATTCCATCAACGAAACTAGCTATGTGGCCATAACCAGCCACAAAGAAGCCTGGGAATGCCATCTTCCCCCATGCCCCAGATTTCTTGGCCCTGGAAAACAGATCCATAGAATGGAAAGAGAGCTCTCTATTTAAATCACATCCTGCCTTTCACTATCAGTTAGAGTTTGGACCAAGTGACTTAGCTTCCTGGGCCTCAGTTTTCTTACTTGTTAAACGTGATAATATCTACCTAGAAGTGTTGTTGTAAGAATTCAGTGTGTGGCACATAGTAGGCACTTAATGAAACACTCTAAGACCACTATTTTGTTTGTAGTTTGCCATTAAAAGTTTTTCCATGGGGAAAAACAAAGTATTTTATCCAAGAGCAACATAGAACTGTGGTATAAAAAATTTTAAATCTTTGATATACAGAAAACAAATAGTAAAACGGCAGAGTTAAATTTTACCTTCTCAGTAATTATAGTAAATACAAATGGATTAAACACTCCAGTAACAAGTGTTGGCAAGGATGTGGGGAAATCGGGAATTTTGTTTAAATCTTAGATTGTTAAAATCTTAGATTTTAAATCTAAGAAGCCACCCAATTCAATCTGAGACTCAGAGAAATTCAATAACTTGAGGGATAGTATAGCTAAGCATCTGAAAATACAGCTGGCTCCCTGCCCTCTTAGTAAGCAAAGTGTAACTTTCACCAAAATGTCTACAGGTCACCAGAACATATGTAGAGATTAGGCTGTATTTTGCTACTTCTTTCAAATAATTGGGAAAGTTTCTTTCTTTTTAAGTATCAGTGAGAATTATGCCTTGACTAATATTTTAGTTTCCCATTCCAGTTGCTGCATATAAACCACTGAAAGAAAACCTAAGAAATTCACAGGCCTTTTTTCATTGGCTTCAACATCATACTTCACTTATCGGTGGAGCTGAATGTCCCCCTCTAGAGGTCTTACTAATTTTTTCCAGCATGGATGTCTCACCCCCTATAATAATAGCAAGATACTTAACTGTTCAGATGTTAATCTATACCCAGAAAGTGGGTTGCTAATGACAACAGAAAATTAAATAGCTTTAACCACATTTTCCTGCTACTTTGGTTTTTGTTTTTCAACTTAGTTTCATGTTGCCATTTTAAAAGCACTTACTAGCATCTGAACTGCCAATGACCCAACACAGACCCTGAGATCACATAACTATAAATCTTCTTGGGCAGTAGATGCATTGCTTGGGTTATTTATCTTTACCTGATTTTTCCAACTGTCAAGGAAGAGTGGGGTCAGGAAAGAAGCAACTGATTGTAACATTAATTTATCAGACTTCCCTACTTTGTGACGGATTGCTACAGCCTTGGTCAGTTTTTGCTGGCCTTTCCCATCTGCCAGTGTCCAAATAGGAGACCACGGCTTCAATAAAATTTTCTCCCAGATTTTAGGGATAAACAAAAAGTAATTTCCCACTTTATCTTAACCCAAAGATGAGGTGGTATACTATGTAAGCAAATAATTTTGCAGGCTTTCAAAGATATCCTTCAAACCGATTAAACCACAAACATCTTGAACTAAATATTCTTCTTTACAAGTTATTTTCAACAAGTAACAAAGTAGCTTTTTCTAATATAGATATTTCCACAGGACAGATTTATATCTCCAATACAGATTGTTCTTTTGGGTAAATTGGCAAATAAATACTTTCAAGGCTATGTTCTAAATGAAATACCTAGTTTTATAGGCTCAAAGAACACTTTTGACAAAAATAAACTAAGATGAGTTTTATGATTTAGAGTATGCATTCAGAGCAAATATTTTGTAAATGTGTTCCATCAGAAAAAAAACTCATAATTGCATTATGTTTGCTCAGTCTCCAAAGAAGCAAGTATCTAGAAATAGATGGCTCCCTTTCGGTTGAGCTACATACAAAGTGAGGAAAAACCTTTAAGAGCCACTGAGTCCGTCTCCCAGGGCTCAAAATTGAGGGATTCCTAGAACAATCAAAGTTTCACATTTGACTATTCTGCTTTGTCTTGTTTTGAAAACATGAGTTTTTCTCTTGAAAAACCTTGACAAAGACTAGCAGCTGAATCGAATTCCCCTCATCCCATCTCCTCTGAAGTTAGTCACCATTTTTTTATGACTACAAAATACAGTTAGACAATTATGCATAGTTTTTTTACCCTCTAATAAATAAGCAGAAAGCAAAGGGGAGAGAGATGGCAGGTTAATGAGAGGAAACTATGCAGACAAAAATAGTCAGCTGGGGAGATTTCATATTTTCACTTCACAGGGAGAAAGGAGAAGCTATTTTGTTAGAACAGCTGCTATTTCCATCATGTGAACTAGATAACTTTTTAAAAGCTAAAGACAATTCTGGTTTGAAATTTGGTATGCGTAAGCCTACCTTTAACAAAAGTTCAAGAATTAAAGCTTTTCATAAAATTACAAAAAAAAAAGGTTAAAAGTTAAAATGAATGATTTACAATAATTTTATTCCCACACAAAATTAATACATAGTCAAATGCAGGAAAATATAAAGAGGTAAAAAAGCCAAAGGGAAAAAAAATAAAGATTTTTAAATGTTTTATTAGAGTAGAAATATATACATGTAAATAATTCAAACAATATAGAAATCTAAACACAGAAAGTGAAAGTTTCCTGTAATGAATGCTTCCTCCCAGAAACACCCAGAGTTAATGGCTTGATATAAGATTTCACACGTCTTCCTCTATACAAGTACAATAAATACATACCATAAGGAGAGGATACTACAAAAAATACAATCATACCTTAAAATTTTCTTTTTGGAATTTACCTTCTTTTTTCTTATAACTATATTTTGGACATCTTTCCATGCTGGTACATATAGATATACTTTATTCTTTTTAACAGCTACATAGGGTCCACTGAGTGGGTAAAATTACAGGTGATTTTTAACTCAAATTTTAATTTAACACTATTATAATAATGCCGAAAGTCCAGTTTAAAAGGATTCAATTGAATCACTTTCTCATTACACAAATACACTGTTCTCAGTTTCTTATGTTTTCTTTGTGTACCTGTTCATTTGTACACTTCAAAAAAAATTTTTTACTTTACTTTTTTTTAACTTAAAAAAAAAGGTCAAACTTACAGGACATTTGCAAAAATAATATAAATCCCATACAGAAAACTCCAACTTACACTTAATCTCTCTCCAGATACCTAGACCTACCAATTTTAGCACTTTGCCATATTTGCTGTTTCTTTTCTCCTTTCTGTTTAATTTTTTGTATATTTGAGAGCAGATTGCACACAGTGTACTCCTGGAACACATAATACTTCCATGTACATTTCCTGTGAACAAGGATATTCCTTTATTTGATCTCTTTCAGTACAGTTATCAAGTTAAAGAAATTTAACTTTTATAGCAAAGATTCATTCTGCATTCCAATTTTTTCATATGTCCCAATAATGTCCTTTTGAGCCTTTTCTCTTCCATTCTTATATTCCATCTAGTATCATGTATTGCATTTTAGTTGTCATTATCACCTTCTTGTCTCTTTCTCTTTTAATTGTGGAAACATACACAACATAAATCTTTCCATCCCAATCCCTCCCTCCCTCCCATGCAAAACCATTTAGTGGGATTAATCACATTCACAGTGTTGCAGTTCCTATCCATTACTAGAACTTTCCCTTCACCCCAAATAGGAACACTGCACTCATTTTGCATTAACACCCTACTGCCCCTGTCCTCCTCTGGTAACCTGTACTCTGCTCCCTGTCTCTATGAGTTTGCAGGTTCTCTGATTATCATGGATCATAAAATAACATCCTAAACATATAACCATCTCTTTTTGCTTTAACAGCATACATAAACTATGTTCCTGTACTCATCTGTCCCACCAACTTTATGTAGCTACTGTCACAAATTATGTATTTATACCTATGAGTCCAAAACCATTGACTTATCATTACATTTTATGCATTTGCTGCACAGATGTTTTTTACCAATTGTTCACTCAAACAAAAACCTTTGACTGAATCCCTCCTACTAAAGGTAGGTCCTACCAAGACCTGGAAAATGAACATTGCTAGTTTTGGGAGGAAATGACAAAACAAAAGCAAAGCCCTCATGCCAAAATTTCATTTTTCATTAATAATACTATTTAAATAATCTTTCATCAATTGTAATAAAATTATCTACTGCTAAAAAAAGTACAATTATTAAAAAATACTATCATCAGTTGTAACAAATGTTCCACATCAAATCAAGGTGTAGGTGGTACAAACAGACATTTGCACACCAATGTTTATAGCAGCATTATTTACAATTGCGAAGAGATGGAAACAGCCAAAATGTCCATCAACAGACGGGTGGCTAAATAAACTGTGGTATATACATATGATGGAGTATTATGTAGCCATAAGACAGAATAAAGTTATGAAGTATGTAACAACATGGATGGACCTTAATGACATTATGCTGAGTGAGATTAGCCAGAAACAAAAAGACAAATACTGTATGGTCTCACTGATATGAACTGACATTAGTGAATAAACTTGGAGAATTTTATTGGTAACTGAGACCATCAGGAGATAGAAATAGGATAAGATATTGGGTAATTGGAGCTGAAGGGATACAGATTGTGCAACATGACTGATTGTAAAAACTCAGAAATGGATAGCACAATACTACCTAACTGTAATACAATTATGTTAAAACACTGAATGAAGCTGAATGTGAGAATGAGAGGGAGGAGGACTGGGGGCACAAATGAAATCAGAAAGAAAGGATAAAGACTGAGATATATAATCTAGGAATGCCTAGAGTATATAATGATAGTGACTAAATGTAAAAATTTTAAAAATGTCTTTGCATGAGGAAGAACAAAGGAATGTCATTACTGCAGGGTGTTGAAAATTGATAGTAATTAATATTTTAAAATTTTAACTTATGTGTGAGACTAAAGCAAAAAATATTTATTTGGTACAAAATCTATATTTTGACTAATGCATTTCCTAATATAACTTATATAGACAGCTTAATTGAACACCATAAGTGCATGGAATCTTGAGTAGGGCAGTGAACAGTGCATAAAAAACAGTGTTTTATTCAGAACAGTGAATAAAAAAGAATTTGCAAAGTCTCCTTTGAGGAATGGTGAGAATGGGGAGAATGGGGGAAAATTCAATTTCTCCAAGTTGAATTCTCACAAGCAATGGGGACAACTAAAGCAATAGGCTGAGCCCCCAATCTTGGGGTTTGTTCCTATGAAACTTAACCCCACAAAGGATAGGTCAAGCCTACTTAAAATTAGGCCTAAGAGTCACTCCCAAGAGAACCTCTTTTGTTGCTCAGATGTGCCCTTTCTCTCCAGCCAACACAACAAGCAAACTTATTGCCCTCCCCCTGTTTACGTGGGACATGACTCCCAGGGGTGTGGACCTTCCTGGCAACGTGGGACAGAAATCCTAGAATGAGCTGAGACTCAGCATCAAGCGACTGAGACAATCTTCTTGACCAAAAGGGGGAAGAGTGAAATGAGACAAAATAAAGTGTCAATGGCTGAGAGATTCCTAACAGAGTCGACTGGTTATTCTTGAGGTTACTCTTATGCATTAAACAGATATCACCTTTTTAGTCAAGATGTAATGGAGAGGCTGGAGGGAGCTGCCTGAAAATGTAGAGCTGTGTTCCAGTAGCCATGTTTCTTGATGATGATTGTATAATGATATAGCTTTCACAATGTGATTGTGTGATTGTGAAAACCTTGTGATTGATGCTCCTTTTATCTACCTTATCAACAGACGAGTAAGACACATGAAATACAAATAAATAATTGGAGGAACAAATGTTAAAATAAATTTAGTTTGAAATGCTAGTGATCAATGAAATGGAGGGGTAAGGGATGTGGTATGTTTGAATTTTTTTCTGTTGTCTTTATATTTCTTTTTCTGAATTGACAAAATATTCTAAGAAATGATCATGATGATGAATATGCAACTATGTGATGATATTATGAATTACTGATTATATATGTAGAATGGAATACATAATAAAAATAAAATAAAAAATAAAAAAGGTATAGGTGGTAGGGTAGTGTATGCAAATCCTCTATTTTATATATGATTGTTCTGTAAACCTACAACTTCTCTAATTAAAAAACAAACAAACAAAAAAAACCCAGAGGAGATACCAGTTACTACTCCGGTCATGCAGCATTTCTCTAGCTGAAGTGATTATTTTTGTGTTTAGATATGACCAAGTCACTCTGATTGTCTAATTGATTCTAATATAGTTTAAAGCTGAGGGTTAGCTTTATTTTATTTTATTTTTTATTTAGATGCAAGATTGCTGTCTTGAACCTCTTGAGCAAACATCAAGATAGATACAACGAATTGGATTATTAAAAAATGAAGCAAGCTAGATAAATACATACATAGTTTCTAGATAAATAAGTAGGTAGATAGGGAGAGAGAGAGAGAAGTGAGAGAGAGCTGCAAGGATGAGTAGATAGAATGATATGGCAAATGTGGCAAAATGTTAAAAGTAGGTGAATCTGGGTATTTGCGAGGGGGATATGTTGGAGTTTTCTGATTCAGTTTTGTATTTTTTTTTTTAAATTCATGTTCAGAGTTGCCAGTTGTTTTAAAATTTAAATTTAAACTTAAATGTCTATTTCCACAAATTTAAATAAGGAAATAAAAAGTATCTCATTTTTAGTGTAACTAATAAAGTATCAGTGGCAGAGAGAGTTCAAACAGAGTCGAGAGGCTACTCTGGAGGTTGCTCTTAGGCACACTTCAGTTAGACCTTGTTACCTATCATAACCTGCCAACCCCCAACCAGGCCCATTTCAGCCAATCCTGAAGAACACCTAGGGCAATATATAAGATTCCATGTACTAGTGTAACGTTCCAGAAACCTACAACCTCCAGATGGGTCCCTGGACCAGATAAATCCTGAAACCTAGAGGGCCCAGCCTCTCCAACATCAGCTGTTTCCATCTTCTTACCCCATATTATTGACAGCCCCTTCCAACATGAAAAAGTTAGAATGGCCATAGCCCAAATACCCCTAAGGGAGGGATAGAAAGGTCAAAAGTGATGGTGAAGTTATACAGGAAGATAGGATTTAACAAATGAATATGATGCTGAATCATTAAATTGAAATCTCTTTTGGTCTCCAGTATCTTAGAGCAGCTAGAAGTAAAAACCTAAAATTATGGAATTGTAACCCATACCAAACTCTGAAATCTGTTTTACAACTAATTGTGGTGTCATGTTTTGAAATTCATTGCTTTTTTTTTTGAATATATATTATTTTTCACAAAAACAAAAGGAAAAAAGTCGATTATAGTGATAAAAAAATATTTAAGCCCTCCAGACTCCTATATTCTGGAGCAGCAAAAAGAAAAAATCTGAGAGGATTTTTTGTAGCCCATGACAAACTCTGGGATCTGTCTTATAACTACTTGTTGAAGAATGCTTTGAAAACTATTGCTTTTTTATTTCTTTGCTTTGTATATATTTTATACTATACAATTAAAAAATTAAAAAAAAAAGTATCTCATTTTTGAAAGATACTTTTCTTGAGTACAGAAGTCCTTTCTCTTCTCCTTGGTCTAGTGTTAGTCCAGACATTTTAATCAGCACCACCACGGGAATAACAAAGGGGGTTGTGGGTAGCAGTGCTAGATTTGGGGTGCATTGGTTTTTGAGGGCATTTGACCAAATGGTAACTTTTCCTCCCTGTTCTCTCAGTTCTTCTGGGACCAGGCAAGAGTGGACTCTTTTCCCTTAAAGACTTCTTGTCCACTTACTCTACAAGATGTATCACCTGGTGAGCATGCAGACACATCACACTCCTCTTCTGATGTAAAGATACACTCAAAGACTTGCATTATCATGAGAACAAAATCAAGCTGTGAAGTCCCTGGTAGGTAGTATGTATTTTATTCTTTTGTGAAAAAAAATGTGTTCTATGTTAAGACATTAAATGGGTTATAAGTTTGGAAAGTTCCAGAATATTCAACAATGGAATTAAATACTATTATAGTATTTCTGACAATACTTATAAGGCAATTTTAAAAATTTGTACATATGATTGCTAAAAATGAAATTGAAGTAATTAAGTTTAACATGAATAAAGAGGAATTGTGGAAAGGGCAGAGTGCTTTCTGGAAATTTATTTCTACATCCCTTCTGTGCTAGTTTGAAAGAAAGTATGCCCCCTAAGAAAAGCCATGTTTTAATATAAATCCCGTTTCATAAAGGTAGAATAATCTCTATTCAATACTGTATGTTTGAAATTGTAATGAGATCATCTCCCTGGATGTGATTCAGTCAAGAGTGGTTGTTAAACTGGATTAGGGGACGACATTTGGGTGGGTCTTTATTGGTTTATTGGAGTCCTATAAAAGAGGAAATATTTTGGAGAATGAGAGACTCAGAGAGAGCAGAGAATGCTGCAGCACCACAAAGCAGAGAACCACCAGCCAGTGACCTTTGGAGATGAAGAAGGAAAACGCTTCCCAGGGAGCTTCATGAAACAGGAAGCCAGGAGAGAAAGCTAGCAGATGACGCTGTATTTGCCATGTGCCCTCCAGCCGAGAGAGAAGCCCTGACTGTGTTTGCCATGTGCCTTCTCATTTGAGAGAGAAACCCTGAACTTCATCGGCCTTCTTGAACGAAGGTATCTTTCCCTGGATGCCTTAGATTGGACATTTCTATATACTTGTTTTAATTGGGACATTTTCTCGGCCTTAGAACTATAAACCAGCAACTCATTCAATTCCCCTTGTTAAAAGCCATTCCATTTCTGGTATATTGCATTCCAGCAGCTAGCAAATTAGAACACCTTCCTATCTTCCTTCCCTCCCTCCTTTCCTCCTTCCATCCATCCCTCCCTCCTTCCTTGCTTGCTTCCTTCTTTCCTTCCTTCCCTCCTTCCCTCCTTCCCTTCATTCTCACTTAAACAGCACCGAATACGATGATCCCTAAAATACAGTCCCTGAGTTCAAGGATCTCAGGGTCTAATGGAGTTCACAGACACAAAAGAAGGAGTATGTTAAGAATGGGAAAAATCTGGGAGGGCATCACTGAAGAGTGTATGACCTCAGGTGAGCCTTGCTCTCTCTTGCTTCAGCTCTCCAGTGTACAAGTTAAGAGAACAGTAAAGGAAATGCTTTCAGCCCACCTAAGCTCAAAGAGAGTCATCTGTGCATCAACTGAGGGGCTAAATACTATGATTAAACCATTTCTTAAATAGCAATTTCTGCTTTATGTAGACATTTGGTGATTTGGGGGTGATAGAAAGAGCCCTTTATCCCATAAGCAAATACATACAAATCCCTCTTATCTCTACAGACACAATTGCTACCACATAACTCTCTCTTGTTTTTACTCTGCTGAGGTGTTACATTGTCTGGGAGGGATAATATATCCAGCAGCTGGTGTGTTAGTATAGAAATTAGCTTGTTAAACATTGAACTTAGAGTTTAAAAACAGAAGAACAGCTCTTAGGTTTGAATCTATCCCAGCCCTCACCAGCTATTTACCTTGGCCAAATCCCATTCTCTCTGAGCCTGTTTCCTCACCTGTATAATGGATAAACCTACTTTATATGGTGATTACAAGGATTAAATGAACCAACCTATGCTAAGTACCTAGCTAGTGCTTAACCGAAAACAGAACCTCAAAATATTAGTTTGAATTTGTCTCAGAGGATCTCAAAAAATGGAACAATGGAACACAGAGTGGGGAAAATTTTATTAGTAAAGAAGTTAGGTGTTGTCTGGTGTTTGTTAAAAGAACGGTCTAGGTAGGGCATGAGAGTTGGGGTGGAGGTGGAGGGGTGGCTTACAATGACGAGAGAGAGAAGGAAAGAAAGAGATGGGGAAGGGTTTAAGGGCTGAAGATAAATCTAATGACATCCAAAGCCCAGACGGCTGCCAGTCAGTGGCAGACATGGGGCAAATCCCACCTGGTAAACAGAAGCTGCAGAAACTCCTCTGGGAGAGCAGGCAATGAACCTTCTATTAGGTTTTGTTGGATTCTCTCATCATCCAGTGGTTTCCAAGAAGGCTCTGACAAGGCATGTACACAGGAACACTTGTAAACCCGGTCTCCCTGTGTCCCGCAGCATGACGTCGCAGACCCCAGGGACCCCTCAGATCAGAATGAGGACGTTCTAAATCTTCCTCCTATCCTGCAGTGCCAGCAATTCACCCCTAAGAAAAATCTACTCTCTACAAAATAAAGCCTCAGTGACTGAGAGATTTCAGACAGATTCAGGAGGTTATCCTGAAGGTTATTTTTATGCACTATACGGATATCCCTTTTTTTTTTTTTTGCATGGGTAGTTACCAGAAATCAAACCCAGATCTCCGGCACGGCAGGCAAGAATTCTGCTACTGAGCCACCACGGCACCGCCCTTATAGATATCCCTTTTTAGTTTATGGTGTATTGGAGTGGCTGGAGGGAAGTACCTGAAACCGTTGAACGTGTTCCAGTAGACTTGATTCTTGAAGAAATAACTATATAAATTTTACAATGTGACTGTGTGATTGTGAAAACTTTGTGCTTGATGCTTCTTTTATCCAGAGTATGGACAGGTGAGTAAAAGAAAAAAAAAGGATAAAAAATAAATAATAGGGGGAGATAAAGGGTAAAAAATGGGTAGATTTAAATATGGGTTAATAAGAGGGAGGGGTATGGGTAGGTATGAGTTGATTTGTTTTTTTTTTCTGGAGTGACGCAAATGTTCTAAAAATGATCATGGTGATAAATACACACAGTTGATATTGTGAGCCACTGATTGCATAATATGGTTGGACTGTATGTGTGTGGATATTTATCAATAAAAATATTTTTAAAAAAAGGAAAAAGAGAAAAAAATACCCTCTAACCGCTTTATTTTCCCAACAATGGAAACGTTGTTCCTGTCCAGCAGACTCGTTGTGTCCTCTGGGGACGCAGTGCAGGGCCACAGAGATCAGAGAGGGAACATGCAGTCCTTTGATAATAGCCTTTTATCTGGGTCTCTAAATCAAAGTAGCAAACACACCAACAGTGACAGGCAGACACAGCCAATACTGTGAGGTCTGACTCTGAAGTGAAGATCCACCCCAAATGTGAAACACCAAGAACTTTCTTGTGAGGCTGTGTGTTAAAAAGGAACAGGAACTTTGGGTCCCTGCACAAAACCACACTTGCCAGTCACTCAGACAAAAAAAAAAAAAAAATCACCAGAGAAAAACTGATTTACCCTGAAAAGCTCTCCTGACTCCAGACGTGGAGATACTCACCCCTCTTCTGGCTGCCTTTCCACCTATCCCTACAACTTTGCACCATGGCCTGTGCTTCTGTTGTTGCTCTGATCACAGGCAGATTTCTTATATGCTTGTCTCCTCTGTTAGGTGTAGAGTGCCTGAAGAGCAGGGGCTGTGCCTTTAAAAAAAAAAAAAAACCCCAAACCTCTAGCCTTAGGGCCCAGAACTATACCTAACCCAGACTAGTTTACGTAAAGTATTTCAACAGTTTATGGGATGATTAAATCCTAGTCGTTAGGTGAGCCTGTGACACAGAACACAATACCTCCCCAGCAGCACAGGGAATAGATCGATCATGGAAGGGAGGTGATGCCACAGCAGGCATGTGGTTTTCCCTGCCAAGCATTGGCGTGGAAGGAGCAGAGACTGCTACAACTGCCCACCCAAGCATAGTCCCAGGTCAGGGCCGGGCAACTAGAGGACCTCACCTCCCTGCCCCTGGGGTTGGTTTAATGATGGGCTGAGTCCAAAACCAGGCCAAAGTCTTCTCCAGGACTTTCCTGCCAGTGTTACCATAGAAGCAGCTTTTTCTACTGGGGGTGCCGGGCTGATGATGAACTGTGGAGGCCAGGAAGTCTGCCCCTCAAGAGAGCCTGACCAACAGTTGGGAAGAAACAAGGGCAGAGTTTAGTCTTTCAACCCTTGTTTGAAGTCTACACTTTGATGAGTTTTCAATCATGAGGCCCCTCAAAATTATCTTCCTCATTTAAGATGGCTTGAGTTGGATTTCTATAATTTGCATCAAAATGACGAGAGCCCTGATTTGGATGCCAAACAGTCCCTTGTTTGAATCCCAGCTCTGTCATTTGTTGGTGGTGTTGACCTTGGGCCAAGCTTCAGTTTCTTCATCTATAAAATAGGGATGATTACAAAATCTCCCTCTTCAGATCCCTGTGGGAGTACATAGGCACGTAGAGAAGCCAAAGTGTTTACTCTGTGGAAAGCAATATGGGTACCCGCTGTCAATTAGGCTGACTTTTGTTGTTTGCTTCCATAACACCCCACTCTTCTCCTCCTTTGTAACATGTACTCTGTTTTCTATTGCTTGTTTGATGTCTGTCTTTCATGCTAGATGGTAAACTCCAGGAGGGCAGGGACTACACCAGCTGTTTTTACACTTTATCCTCAGTTCTGGCTATAGGGCCAGACATTCTGGTTACTCAGTGAGTATTTGTCCAAGGATTGGCTTCAGCAAATTGCTTACCCCCACTGAAGGCAAACTGTCCCGTGGTGCCAGCTTTCTGTAGGGATCATGCTAAACAACTGGTAGAGTTCCAGGGGATCTAAAATCCAGCTGATCTCTGTTTCCTCCCCTCATCCTGTCCCATGACAATTTACCAGTTACCGGTTCTAGAATATTTGTGTTTTTCCCAAATCCCTTCTGGGGTTGGGAGTAGGGGTGGGGAGGGGAAGATCATTGTCTTATTAGGTTTGCATAATTCCTGGCTTGTCTTCCCTTTCCTGGGAATCACCCGGTGTTGCCCTCACTGACCACCTGATGTTGTTCCCTATTTCCACAGCAAATCCTTGAGATCAAAGTCCAACCCTTATACTTGCAGATAACACAGCTCCGATTCTCTCACACTGTTTTGGTCTTCATTTAGAATAGGGAAGGTCAACTCTGGCTTTCAGATCACTTGGAAAGTGCTGATGTCTGAAACTTTCAAAATTAATCTCTTCGATTTAAGGCATTGATCCCTATCAAAATGTAAATGCTCAATGAGAGTTTTTCCCTCTTTAGGTGGATACCATTTACCTTCTAAAATCAAAGAAGGGTAGAGATGAAGGCCAGATTAGTGGTTGCCAGATGTTAGGGTGGGGAATGTCCTTTACAGGCTCCTTTGCCCTTTCATCTGAGGTCATCAGCACAAAAACATGGGAACAAAGCACGCGGAAAAATCTGCCCTGATTCCACATGTCCAGAGGTCTACTGTCTCCAGCTCTCCAGGTCACACCATCCCTGGGCTCTGCAGATTCTTCCCCTCTCTCTTCAGCCTGGCTTCTTCCTGACTCTGCACATTCATGCTTAAACCCAGCCACTACACACCTGCCTTCACACCACTTCCCAGCCAAGCCCCCAGTGGTTCCATAAGTACCTTTGGGTCATGATTTCACATTCGTAAGAGGGACACTCTGGCTGCCTACCTTGGGTCAAGGGCCCATTGTGGTCCAGTCAGTTCTGGTCAGGAGGACAGGCTTACAGACTGGCTTACATAGGACCATCACTGCTACAAAGGAGGGTGAAGATGGGGTGGGGGACTTGTGTGCATGAGGAGAGGAGATTAAGAAGATGGGTGGTGAACCAGGAGAGTCCTAGAGGCATCCACTCCATCAGCAGAGCTTGTGAATTTCTGACCTGACATTTGTGGGACATTGGGGTAACATGAGAGGAAGGGGCACCTCTATTTTATTAGGTTTGGGGTTTTCTGTTTAATTTGCTTTGATTCTTCTAATGTTACATTTTTCTTACTAACCCCAAGGCCAGTATATACTGACAGCTAACGTTAGGTTAGCCCTGTTTTGAACTGCTGGAGTAGATTGAAAAATACATCTAAGAATAAAACAATATATCTTCATCTCAAAAAAACAGAAAACAAAAAAACATATCTAAGGGAGGGATTAGCAAACCCCTTCCTGAGCAGTGCCACTACCATTTCTTTCATTTTAAACCAGGAACTAGTATTAGTCTGTTGACCAACATTTGTTCAGTTCCCATTAATATACCCAATTAGGCCCAGGGAGGAATGCAGTTTAGGAAGCATGATGCTGACCTCAAGGAGCTTTAAATTACTTGAAAAAAACAAATGACAGCATGACCACGCAACAACGTAGTTCATTGGGGTCGCTAAAGTAATTCCAGCTACTGTCAGGCTGATCAGGCTCACCCCAAGAAGCATGAGCTGGGCAGGAGAGAGGGGTTCCCTTAAGGAAAACTGAAACACTGATGGGAAAAGGGAAACAGCTGCTGTTGGGCAACCAACAGTGTCCAGAGACCATGGTTTCTTGCTCAGTAGTGCCATCCTGCCCTTCTTTTTTTCCCCTTTGGCTATGATCTTTCTACAACTCTAAATAAGTAGTTTGAATGGGCACTTAAAAAAAATACTGTTCCCTCAGTCATAGTGACTGGTCTAGAGCTGGCGGTCAGACCCACTTGGACCAATCACAGCCCTTTCCCAGGCAACCTGTGCTTGGGGGAAGAGAGAGCAGAATGAAGTCTTTATCTCTGATGGTGGGGACATGGGCCCCAGCTGAGTTCACCATATGGGAAGAGCTCTTCATAATAGCCTGGTCTGAAGGCAGGGGGTCCATTAGGGAGTGGCTTGGAAGGGAGGGGAGGGCCTTCTGCCAGCACCAACCCCCGGCATTTGGGGGTCATAAATCATTCATTCATGAAGGGGGATCTGAGTGACACATCATAATATCCACCACATTTCCCTTTTTCCTAAGCCACTTTGCGTTGTGCTTTGGTCACAAAGGAGTGCTGACCCTTTTGGAGAGAAAATTGTTCTTTCTGGTTGGAAATAGCCATATTGTTTCAAGGAAAAGAACCACCCTGAAAAGAAAGGATAAAAAAAGATGTGGAGAATTATTTTAGGAACTAGCTGTAGAAGAGGACAGATACTGGCAGGATAGATAGCCTAAGTGGAAGTATCTTCAACCCTACTCTAGTGGTGGTGGGGCGGTGTGTGTGTGCTGGTTTGAAAGGAAGTATGCCCCCTAAGAAAAGCCATATTTTAATATAAATCCCATTTCATAAAGGTAGAATAATCTCTATTCAATACTGTATGTTTAAAACTGTAATGAGATTATCTCCCTGGATGATGTGATTTAGTCAAGAATGGTTATTAAACTAGGGGACGACATGTCTCCACCCATTTGGGTGGGTCTTGATTGGTTTATTGGAGTCCTATAAAAGAGGAAGTATTTTGGAGAATAAGAGATTCAGAGAGAGCAGAACGACATAGACACGAGAAGCAGAGTCCACCAAGCAGCAACCTTTGGAGATGAAGAAGGAAAAAATGCCTCCCAGGGAGCTTCATGAAACAGGAAGCCAGGAGAAGATGCTAGCAGACGACACTGTGTTCGCCATGTGCCCTTCCGGCTGAGAGAGAAGCCCTGACTGTGTTCACCATGTGCCTTCTCACGAACTTCATCAGCCTTCTTGAACCAAGGTATTTTTCCCTGGATGCCTTTGATTGGACATTCCTATAGACTTGTTTTAATTGGGACATTTTCTTGGCCTTAAAACTGTAAACCAGCAACTCATTAAATTCCCCTTGTTAAAAGCCGTTCCGTTTCTGGTATATTGCATTCCAGCAGCTAGCAAACTAGAACGGGGGGGGGGGGGGGGTTGGGGAGCTTGATGGCAAGAGCTTTTCACTTTTGACCTAATGGGAAGTTAGAAAGGACTGGGTTATAAGTGGTACAGGCCAGCATTAGTGCTGTGCAAATTGTTTTTAGCATATCAATTTTAAATTATTGGTACAAAACAAAAGAAAGAATGACACCTTTAATCATGTGTGTCTCAAAAATGAGCTTTTGATTTTAATACACTTGCAAGCAGTATTACCAAACGCAAACTGCATAAAGAAACAAAATTAGTACTATGGAAATTTTCTTCTTTAAGTTTTGAGAAGGCATTTGAATTCTCTAATGAGTAAGCATGACATTGGACACAGAGATGAGCAAGAATTTTGGAAAAATTCAATTTGCCACTATTCAGATACACAAAATGGATCAGTAAATGAGGTTTTCTATTATGCATATACATATGAATTTAGCTCATATATATTATTATGTACATATATTTTGGAAGGATACACAGGAAACTGGTAGCAGTGAGAGTGTGACTTCCTTATCTGATGTATAAGGCAGAATATATTTTTACTGCCTACTCTTATGTATTATTTGACTTTTTTCCTACGTGTGCAAGACCAGTTGGACCAAACCGCTCAGCTTAGCCTCCCTGAAAACAGAGATAAAGCATATGAACAGTTTTTTGAGTGTGGAGAGTATCTCTGAGGTCATAGTGCTGAAAGTGGAAGAAATTCTCCAGGTCTAAATAAAAATCTTCAGACCATAAACCAAAGTTTGCACAAAACATACAATGTTGACAGGATTCCACCAGAAGAAATGTAATTTAATTAACCTGGAGATGGTTCATGATACAAGTTATTTAAACTTTCTTAGCTACAGTGTCCTTATCCATAAAATGGGGGTGGGGGTTAAAATGGGATCGCTGGAATTTTCTGTCATATCATTCTAGCATCCAGTAGTTCTAAATTGTTTGAAGATGGGTGTGGGGAGAGGATCGAATGGCAACAATCTACAAACCAATGCTGATATAGTGTCGGGGGCAGAGGCTGTGGGTAAGTGGGGTTGGGTGGGGATTATCAGTCTTAAGACAAAGTAAAAAGAAAATAAAAGGAAAAAGAAAAAGAAAAAAACCTCAAATGAGCTCATCTGAATTTGAAGAATGCCATGAATAAAACGGCTTCAGGTCCACAGATTCACGCAACAGGCCTTGACAGACTTATATGGAATGAATAGAGAGTCCCATCAGTCAAAGTTTGGAAGTTGTTTTCATTTCCACAGAAGAGGAAAAAGTCAAGCTGTTTTTAGATGTTCCCCTGAGCAACCAGGTCTACCGTTCTGGCCAGAGCGAAACAGAGAGGCGCCAGGGAAGCTGTCTGGGATCCACCTCGGCCAGGATTGCTGGATTTACTCAGGACTTCTCACGACCAGGCTAGCCAAGGCGAGTCAGTAGTGCGGTGCAGGGAAGAGACGCTGCACCCTGGCTGCTGCTCCCACTTACACTACCACCTTAAGGAAGAGATTTATTCTCTCCATCTCAGTTTTCTCATCTGTTAAGTGCTAGTCTAACTCTCCTTTCCCCCCCCCCCCCTTTTTAAATTTTATTATGGTCACATATATATATAACATAAAAGTTCCCATTTTAAGAGACGCAACCTTTTCAAGCGCCCGGTAGCTTCCGCTGGATCAGCACCGTGAGGATCCCGCCGCGGCGCTTCGTCTTAGCTACACGGTCAGTTGTGCGCCCGAGTGGCGAGCTCCCTTCCGTGTCTTCCTGTTGGTCCCGAAGGGTTCGGGCACCGCCTAGTCGGTGACCCCGCGGGATGCGCAGACTGGGTAGGACCCTGCGCCCCAAGCGGATGGCGTCATAAGGCACCCACCCTACTTCCGCAGCTGCCAGGTGGTGCGGGGCTTCAGCCGCAGCTCCAAGCAGCTGGGCATCCCTACTGCTAACTTTCCTGAACAAGCAGTCGATAATCTTCCAACTGATCTATCCACTGGCATTTATTATGGTTGGGCCAGTGCTGGAAGTGGAAATGTCCATACGATGGTGGTGAGCATAGGATGGAACTCACACTACCAGAATTCGAAAACGCCCATGGAAACTCACATCATACATACCTTCAAAGAGAACTTCTATGGCGAAATGCTCAATGTGGCCATTGTTGGCTACCTCAGACCAGAAAAGAATTTTGATTATTTAGAATCACTTATTTCAGCAATTCCAGGTGATACTGAAGAAGCTAAGAAACGACTAAAATTACTGAACACTTGAAAGTAAAAAAATCACAATTTCTTCCAGGTTCCTAATAGCAAAATAATGAATGGCCACTGCTGAGAAAACATCTTATTTATTCATTCACTGTTTTCTTCTATTTCACTGCTCATAGTTACATAGTTTCATGTTGGTAATATTTTAAAAATCATTTTCCTGTAGCTGTGAATTAGTTTAAAATGTATTTAATGTAATTATTATATTTGTGCTTCAGCTGTTAAACCCATCATGCCACATAATAAAAATATTTCATTTAAAAATCAAGATTGTTTTTATGTAATATGGTAATTAAAAACTCAAAACATTCTAAAATATACCAGTTAGAAAGGTCTTAAGTTTCTTATGATGGAAATAAAACATATATATAATGGACAAAAAGTTTAAGATTAGGCATGATTCTTAAAATACCCGTATGTATGTAGGTGCTTGTATGGCATGTGCTGCTAAACAGAGAGGCTTGTAGAAGTAAATGCATTAAACAGAGGTTTGGTAATCTATTATAAACCTAAGAAAAAAAAGTCCAGACATTGTATTTTTGATAATTGTGCACTGATTTTTTTACATTAATAGTTTGTTATAGACATGAATACTTGTGAAATTTCATTTCAGTCATTTCCTTCATGAGGTGAAATCATTATAGTCTCTGTTCCATTTTTACATAAACTTGCCTCAATTCTAAATGGTCTTGACTTCCTCCTATTTTTTTTAAACATATATTTTAAGTCAAAGAAAAATCTGTAGTTTTCAATCTGTAGTTCTCATTTTTGTGTTGAACAGCATTTTTCTCCTTAAGAGGAGATACTCTTGTTCTTCAGCATTATTGTTTTTTTTTTTTTTGATGGGTTCTTTTTTCCTTTAAATAGTTGTCAGTGTCGAGTTTTTCATTTTGTTTTTTCCACTTAGGTTAGTTTACAACTGTACGCTCACAGGAGCTTGAATCTACATTTATCATTCCATCCTTTCACTATATGAACAGTGATGGTCATGCATATCTGCATTGTACGTTTAGAAAAAAACTAACTTCTGTAGGTTTCTTCAAGATTTTAGTTGAACATATAGCAGTTCATTTATATATACCAGTTTCTTAAAGAACACAAAATTCTTGGGACTCCTCTCCCCTGAAAATATTTAAGAGCCAATTCAACTATGGAAGAGCTTGAAAATTAATTTATTTTTCATATAATTACATGCCTGAAAAAAATCTAAACTCTGTAGTTGTGTATATTCAATTCCAGACTAAAGAGTGTCTGTAGCTTGGGGGAAAAGCATAAAAAAGTTTTAGTTAAATGTTTATCTCATACGTTTTCCTTCCTGCTAACTATGTGATTTTTTGCTGTTTGAGTCTTTGTTTATGTAGGGAGAAATCTGAAATTGATATTTGGGAAACTAAGGTTACAGATTGCTTTGGGCCCCTGAAATATTATGTTGTATCATTTTTCACTTAAGCACTGGATATGCTGGAAAGGAGGAGTGGTATATAGAAGGTAATTTTAAAGATGAAAACAACTCATTATAAATATTTCCCTAATCTGCATAAATGAATTAGAATAAAGTATATAGTAAAACATCTAAAGTTACATTGGATTATCAGGAAATGTGGATAAATTCAGTTGGCTGTATATTACTTTATGGTATATGATTTTGTGGCAAACAGCAGTATGTGGCATTTTTCATTCATCTATAAAAAATTTAGAAAATGTAATTTAATGTTAGAAATAAAATACTTGAACAAAAGATGCCTCAATTATTGTATGAAGCAGAGTTAAACAAACATCCAAAGTGTAAAGACAGATTTGTGTTTATTTTGCTTGATGAGTTTGCTGCTAATTATATCCTCATTTAAGTATATGAAAGTTCTTTGATATTTTATTGTTGCCTTGTGATTTTTAAATAACCATTGCTTTTGAAAATCTGAGTGTCATTTTCAAGTTTTTTATGAAAAGTTTATATTTATGTATTTTAAGAAATTACACTAGTACCATTTTAATTAGTCTGAATATTTCATCATTGAAATAAATTTTGACTAAGAGATATATTTCTTTCTTTGTAAAAAAAAAGTTCCCATTTTAACCTTTTTAGAGTGTATAGTTTGGTGGTATTACTTACATTCACAACGTTGTGCTACTATCTAAACATCATTCACTATGTCAACTTTTTCATTGCCTCAACAGAAATTCTGCACCTATTAATTAACTCTCCGTTGGCCCCTCCCCTGGCCATCGGTAACATCTAATGTACTTTCTGACTCTACAAACTCGCTTATTCTAGGTTTTTGTAGAAATGTTAATACGATATTTGTCCTTCTGTGTCTGGCTTAATTCATTCAGCATAAGATTCTTCCATGATGTAACATATAATTTCATTCTGCTTTATGAACAATATTCCACTGTTTATATATATCACGTTTTGTTAATACATTTATTGGTTGATGGGTACCTGGGTTGCTTCCATCTTTTGGCTATTGTGAATCATGCTGCTGTAAACATTGGTGTGCTGATTTCGTTTATGTCCCTGCTTTCAATTCTTTTGAGCATATACCTAGAAGTAGGATTATAAGGTCATATGGCAATTCTATACCTAACTTTCTGAGGAACTGCCACATCGTTTCCCCAAGTGGCTGCAGCATTTTACATTCCAACCGACAATGAATGTGTTCCTATTTCTCTATATTCTCTCCAGCACTTGTTATTTCCCTTTTAAAAAAAAAAAAATTTGTAGTCATTCTATTTGGTTAGAAATGGTATCTCATTGTGGTTTTGATTTCCATTTCCCTATGGCTAATAATGTTAAGCATCTTTTCATATGTATTTTGACTAAATAATGTGTATCTTCTTTGGAGAAATATCTATGCAAGTCTTTTGCCCATTTTTAAACTGGATTATCTTTCTCTTTGTTGCTGAGTTGTAGGATTTCTTAAAAAATTCCAGATATTAAACCCTTATCAGATAAGTGGTTTCCAAATATTTTCTTCCGCTGTTTAGGTTGTCATTTTACTTTCATGATGATGTCCTTTGATGTGTGGAATTTTTAACTCAATAAGGTCCCATTTATCTATTTTTCCTTTCACTGCTTGTGCTTTGGGTGTAAAGTCTAGAAAACATTGCTTTCACATGGTCCTGAAGATACTTCCCTATATTTTCTTCTAGGAGTTTTACAGTCCTGGTTCTTATATTTAGGCCTTTGATCCATTTTGAGTTGATTTTTGTATATAGTGTGAGGTAGGAGTAAACCTTCATTCTTTCGCATATGGATATCCAGTTTTCCCAACACCATTTATTGAAGAGACTATTCTTTCCCCATTGAAAGAATGGACTTGATGCCTTTGTTGAAATCAATTGGTCAGAGATGTAACTGTTTCTGTCTACGCTTCTGCAGTTCTATTCTATTGGTATCCCTATTTGTTTATATGTTAACAGCTTTTTTAATCTGTTCCTGGAATGCCAGAATCCAAGGCCTTTCTGATTCATCCTCTCCATAGAGGAATCCACCTGCCTTTTGCTGAGTGGAGGAGGTGCAGCTGCAGAAAGGAACTCACCGGCTCCTTGTACCTACTTTCAGCCAGTTCTCCTATTTTCACCTCAGCTCACATCCTGGCCTTCAGAGGTACCTATTTCCACTAACCCCTTGTCTTTTCTAGGGTTTACAGCTTGAATTATTTTGTTTCTTATTGCCTTACCTCTCTGCAGGCTGTTAAGTTTCAGTTTTCCCTTGTCTAAGTCATTTATTTTTGACCACCTGCTTTCTATTTTTCAAAATGTTACCAGCTTCTTCCAACTGTAGGTTGTTTTCTTTGAACTTGTGTATTAATATCTTTTTTATTCCTTTAATGTCATTTTGGCAGACTTTGGGAAGGAAATCAAGAAAAAATGCATGTGTTTAATCTGTGAAACATAATCTCAAATTCAGTCTTTTATTTTATTATTGTCTCTGTTCATCCCACTCCCAATCCCTGTACCCACCCCTATATGCACTCCTCTCACTTATTTAATGAATGTCCTTACAATCCAATGTCCACTTATTTTTTTTTAAAACATAGTATGTTTTGAACAATGTATACCATTAATATGTTTTTTAAAATTTACAATAATGGTATTGTACTAAAAATCTCACTCCATTTCTCATTCTTCTCATTCAACTACTGTTTCTGAGCCTTCTGCACATTGCTACATTGTAGCTTAATCCTTCTGACTGCTGTGCAGAGTTCCATCCTATATCGTATTCTACTTCATTCTCTTAGGAGGGTCAACTGAGGTATAAGCAACTCTTTGCTACCATATATATTACAGTTTGATATAAATTTACCAATCTCTCCTTATGTATCAGAAAATTTGGATTTACACATTAAATTCATTAAGTACTACCCATTTTCTCTCAAAAATGGCTAAAACAGCTCATTTTCCCTTTGGCAAGGAAAACTCAGAACCCTTAACATGTTAATTTTCACTTTGTCCCAAAGGAGGATATAATATGCAGCAGTTCTCACATTAATTTGGCCATGGAACTGTTAACTTGAAAAGCATTTAACAGATGTGTCATACAGTGTTTTTACTGTATGTAGCAAGAGAAATCTATGTAGATTATTCAGGACTGCAACAGTAGCACATTGTTTTGGGAGATAGGGTGAAAGTAGAGACCCTAATTTACTTTAAATCTAACAGAGTCATTCTATATAATCTTCACTGCACAGCAAAATTTTATTTGATGGCTAACACAATAACATATTTTTCTGTTATCTGGGAAAAGACAAGATGTCCTTCCTAATACTTTATCATTTATTTCTGGCAGGCTTAGTGATTAATCCTGTTCCCCCCCCCCCCCCCACCAAGGTTGTGGGCAATGAAATCCAGTGTCAAAACTGCAACTATTCCAGCAAAATAGGGATATCTGTTCACTTATTGCTTATAAGAATAATAAGACTAATTTTCAGTTCTGACAAGTAGAAACACCATAGCTGTACAAAGAAGCAAATTTCTACTTAAAATTAAAAAAGTAGTAATTCAATATTGTAGGTGATGTGGCTTTGAAAATTTTAAATGCTAATCCGAAGTAGGATTATCCTATTTAATCATTCAATCAATCTGGAACTAAAATGTAAACTGTGTGAAGACAGAACTAGTCTACCTAGTTCACTAAGGTCTAGCCTAGTGCCTGGCACAGAGGAGACCCAATAAATAATTGTTGAAGAAATAAATGAAAAAAGCAGACACTTTTATTTATTTTTTTTAACTTTTTCCACAGGGAGATAGAATTGTTCTATTTGGTAGATAACTTAGACCACAGACAGACTACATCCTATTAAGATGTATGCCTTGTCAAGTTCTGTTTGTCTATAAACTTTCATTTTAAATTCCATACACTGCAAGATTTTGATTAAACATTCTTAAAAGCCAAAAGATAAAGTACTCTATTTCTGACAAAAAATTTCCCCTAAACCACCCAGGAATATAGTACACAGAGTCAGCCTAGAAAAACCTCACTTCGAGGGTTACTGAAATGTAATCAACACCTATTAGAATGTCTATCCATCCCTCTTTTCTAGGAACTGGTCATCCCTCCAACAGGTGTGGATTCCTGGCCACCATATTTCTGTGCCCTGATCTTATTTATTTGGATCAAGCTGGACACAAGCCCAAGCTGGGCCAATCAGATTCTCTCCTCTGGAAATTTGGTAGTGAATTATTAACAGCTAGAGGCTAGTCCAGTGGTTCTCAACCAAGGTGATTTTTGCCCCAGGGCACATATGGCAATGTCTGGAGACATTTTGGTTGTCACAGTTGGGGAGAAGGGGTACCTGTGGGCTATTGGCACCTGGTGGGTAGAGGCCAGATATGCTGCTAAACATCCTACAGTGCACAGGACAGCCCCTCACAACGAAGAATTAGCCAGCCGAAAATGTAATAGTGCCAAGGTTGAGAAAACTGGCTCTAGTTTGAGCACTTGGGGGAGATACTCGGTTGTGTTGTGATAGCCAGTTAACATCTGCCTTCCACATTGAAGGAAAGCAGAGGAAGTCAATCTCTATAGAGTGAAAATAAGTAAGAAGTTGTACAGAGAGGAGCTGAGCTTAGAGATAGAGTTTTCTAATTCTTGATTCCAGTTCTTTCCAGAATCACAACTATATTTCTACCTTTTCATCCTTTTAATAAATTCCCCTTTACAGTTAAATTTACCTGATATGGATTCTGTTGCTTGCAACCAAAATAACTTAATTAATATAAGAAACATTCAAATGAATGATTTTAAAGTGAACTAAGAAACATTAAGATATGCACATCCTGAAAATCATTCTAGTTTTTTAGGATGGTACAAATAAAAAATGAAATAGTAAATTTTTGTGACTTTTCTGTTGCAACCATGCTATTATCCAAAGCTTGTCTACAATTAGGTGCTAGGTTGAGTTGAAATCTTTCAAAGTGCAAAGAGATTTAGAACATGTAAAGGAATCTAGAAGCACAGTTCCTGCACTGTACTTATATTTCCAGAATCAGGAGACCTGACTCACCTGCTCTACCACTATACCTGAGCCCCACCCTATTCCACCCACTCTTAGTAATTATACACTAAGTATTCCACAGGGCAGCTACTAATCAATCACTGGCTAATGATCTCTATTGCACATGATTTTGTATTTTCACATAAATCATCACTATTACATCTTATTCCCTTATGTACATGAATTCAATAAAATGGTCTCTGACAATAATTTCTCCCTGGAAGTTATATTTTTCTTTATACAGTCTTGGGAATATTGTGAATTCATCACTTTATCCATATGTATAGTTTCTTAACCTTTCAGGATTTACTAATCCCTTCAGGAATCTGATGATGGATCTTCTTTCCAGAAAAACGCACACATGCACTCTTTTTTTTTCATACAAATATGAGACCACTCAGAGGTCATTTTAATCACCCCCCAGGTTAGGAATCACTGCGCTAAATATTTATTCAGTGCCTACTATGAACTAGTTGGTGAGGAAAAAAGATGACTCATGTAGAGTGCTGCTCTTGAGAGGTCCACAATTTGGTGAGGAAACGGGGCACTAAACATCCAGCTGCAGCCCAGGGTGATGTGTGCCAAGGGGAGGGCAACAGTGAGCACTGAGGGAACCCAGAATGGAGGAATTTAATCCGGACTTCGGCACTAAGGAAAGATCCCCAAAAGAAGTGGCATCTACACTGAGACTTCAAGCAAGTAGAAGCAAGCAAAGCCAAGTACGAGGATAAGGGATGAATTTTCCAGGCAGAAGGAAAAGTATGTACTAAGGTTTAGAAAAGAAAGAATATAACAAGTTCACAGAACTCAAGATGTTTAGTGAGGCCATCTGTATGACACATAGAGAGAGCATCTTCTTCCTGACCCAGGGCTAACTTTACCCCTGCCCCTCACCCCCTCTGGCATCCCTCCCTGTAACTCCCGGGAAGCACACTCAGCTTTAGCTGGTATAACTTTGAATACTGCCCACCCTGAGCCCATCTGTTTTTTTTTTTTTTATTATTATTATTTTTATTAATCAAAAAAAAGAAAAGAAATTAACACAACATGTAGAAATCATTCCATTCTACATATGCACTCAGTAATTCTTAGTATCATCACATAGATGTATGATCATCATTTTTTAGTACATTTGCATCGATTTAGGAAAAGAACTAGCAAAACAGCAGAAAAAGATATAGAATGTTAATATAGAGAAGAGAATTAAAATAATAATAATAATAAATATATATATATAAAGGAAAAAAAAACAAAAACAAAAGATACAAACAAACAAACAAAAAACTATAGTTCAGGTGCAGCTTCATTCAGTGTTTTAACATACTTACATTACAATTAGGTATTATTGTGCTGTCCATTTTTGAGTTTTTGTATCTAGTCCTGTTGCACAGTCTGTGCAGCTCCAATTACCCATTTTCTTACCCTGTTTCTAACTCCTGCTGGTCTCTGTTACCAATGATATATTCCAAGTTGATTCTCGAATGTCGGTTCACATCAGTGGGACCATACAGTATTTGTCCTTTAGTTTTTGGCTAGACTCACTCAGCATAATGTTCTCTAGGTCCATCCATGTTATTACATGCTTCATAAGTTTAGTCTGTCTTAAAGCTGCATAATATTCCATCGTAGGTATACACCACAGTTTGTTTAGCCACTCGTCTGTTGATGGACATTTTGGCTGTTTCCATCTCTTTGCAATTGTAAATAATGCTGCTATAAACACTGGTGTGCAAATGTCCGTCTGTGTCTCTGCCCTTAAATCCTTTGAGTAGATACCCAGCAGTGGTACCGCCGGGTCGTAATCCATTCTGCCAGTCTATGTCTTTTGATTGGGGAATTCAGTCCATTAACTTTTAGTGTTATTACTGTTTGGATAATATTTTCCTCTACCATTTTGGCTTTTGTATTATATATAGCATATCTGGTTTTCCTTCTTTCTACACTTTACTCCATACCTCTCTCTTCTGTCTTTTCGTATCTGACTCTAGTGCTCCCTTTAGTATTTCTTGTCGAGCTGGTCTCTTGGTCACAAATTCTCTCAGTGACTTTTTGTCTATAAATGTTTTAATTTCTCCTTCATTTTTGAAGGACAATTTTGCTGGATATAGAAGTCTTGGTTGATAGTTTTTCTCTTTTAGTAATTTAAATATATCATCCCACTGTCTTCTAGCTTCCATGGTTCCTGCTGAGAAATCTACACATAGTCTTATTGGGTTTCCCTTGTATGTGACAGATTGTTTTTCTCTTGCTGCTTTCAAGATCCTCTCTTTCTCTTTGACATCTGACATTCTAACTAGTAAGTGTCTTGGAGAACGCCTATTTGGGTCTATTCTCTTTGGGGTGCGCTGCACTTCTTGGATCTGTAATTTTAGGTCTTTCATAAGAGTTGGGAAATTTTCAGTGATAATTTCTTCCATTAGTTTTTCTCCTCCTTTTCCCTTCTCTTCTCCTTCTGGGACACCCACAACACGTATATTTGTGCGCTTCATATTGTCATTCAGTTTCCTGATCCCCTCCTCAAGTTTTTCCATTCTTTTCCCTATAGTTTCTGTTTCTTTTTGGAATTCAGATGTTCCATCCTCCAGTTCACTAATTGTAGCTTCTGTCTCTTTAGATCTACCATTGTAGGTATCCATTGTTTTTTCCATTTCTTCTTCTGTGTTCTTCACTCCCATAAGTTCTGTGATTTGTTTTTTCAGATTTTCTATTTCTTCTTTTTGTTCAGCCCATGTCTTCTTCATGTCCTCCCTCAATTTACTGATTTGGTTTTTGAAGAGGTTTTCCATTTCTGTTCGTATATTCAGCATTAGTTGTCTCAGCTCCTGTATCTCATTTGAACTATTGGTTTGTTCCTTTGACTGGGCCATATCTTCGATTTTCCGAGCGTGATCCGTTATTTTTTGCTGGTGTCTGGGCATTTGATCAGATTTCCCTGGGTGTGGGACCCGGCTGGTTGAAAGGTTTTTCTGTGAAATCTCTGGGGTCTGTTTTTCTTTTCCTGCCCAGTAGGTGGCGCTCGTGGCGCTCGTCTGTCTGCGGGTCCCACCAGTAAAAGATGCTGTGGCTCCTTTAACTTGCCAATCTGAATCTCGCAGTTGGCCCGGGAAACCGCGCGTGGAGGGGGGGTCGCCGGTCACCACGGCTTGGGGGAGTGCCGGTCCAAATTGCCCAGCTGGCCCGAGATGCCAAGTGTGGTGGGAGGGCCCCGCTATCCAACGTTCCCAGTCGGACCGGGAAGCCATGTGTGTGGAAGGGACCCCGGCCGCCAGCCGCCCTGGCCGGGAAAACGCGCGCCCCTCGGGTATCTCACCGCAGCGGATTCTCCCTGCCCGTTCAGCCGTTCCAGAATGGGGTACGCTGTCTTTTTGGTCCCTGTCGTGGCTCCGGGAGCTGTTTCATGTTGTTTCTGTTTCTTTAGTTGCTGTTCTGGAGGAGGAACTAAGACCCGCGCGTCTTACTAAGCCGCCATCTTCTCCGGAAGTCTCGGGTATTCTTTTTTACTTTTATTTTTAGTTTCTTTTAAAAAAATGTGAAGGATTCCACCTCAGCTGAGGGAGAACTGGAAAGGCCCAACACACCCATTTAACAGATGGGGAAGATGCATCCTGCCCAGATCAGGGACTACCCATGGGTGACCTGGAGCCAGGTCTCAGCCAAGCTCTGCATCCCAGTCGATGCCAGGAGCAGCACCCCACTCCTACCTGGTGCACGGGAGGTGTAACACCAGGAGGGTGGGCTGTAAGGACCAAGGGATAACAGGCCGGGGCCAGTCCCTCAGCAGACATTTGGGCGTCTGTACCTATGGTAGCTGCAGATTGTGCCCAGATGTGGCTTGAGGGCAGGAAGGTGCCAGGGCCTTGGGGACAGCTTTGTCCATGCCTTCATGGGCTACCAGTCCTGAGGCTGATGGCAACACGGGTGCCAAGTGGGGCCCTTTCTCCGGACTTGGAGCCCCACGGGGAGTGGGGAACACGAGGCTCTTGGAAAGCCCAGCACATGTGTGGGGACCCTCTGCAACCTCAGGAGACAGGCTTGGGTGAGAAGAAGGGTAGCTGGAGGTTCTGTTGTTCCTGGAGGTTCTGTTGGGGTGATGCATCAGGGCTGGGGGGCAGATTGGGAGAAAGCCCCCCCCAGAGGCTGGGGTGGTCCCCAGGCCAGCTGTGCAGTGACTTCAGGATTTGTGGGGGGTGCTGACCATGAATCACTGAGACAGGAGTTAGGGGCATGTTGGAGGGAGCTTTAGGGGATCCCAAATTTAATGAGAATGTAACAGTTTATACACATTCAAAACTTACATCATTGCTATTGCTACCTGGTTGAGGAGGTGAGGTTCGTGCACCCATTAGGCAGATGAGGAAACCGAGGCTCAGAGCCGTGAAGCCACACAGCAAGCGAAGGACAGAGCCAGGATTTGAACCCACACCCACCAGATCCCATTCTACCAATTTATGGATGGAAACAGTGTTCCCCTGCAGGGCTGGCTCCCTGGCTAGAGTGGGAAAGATGGTTTTATCCTCTTTTCCCAATTCAAAAGCTGGTTTCAAAAGGCTGTTTTTCCCCCTAAAAGGCAGAGCTTGTCCACACGAAATGGAGTCCAGAGAAGATGGTGGAGGCAGATGCCCAGGGTGAGCAGCTGGAGGCTTGGAGGCCCAGGGCAGGGCTGACCCAGCGGTCTGTGTGGGCTGGGGCCGGTTCTGGCCAGGGCGACTCTCCTGCAGGGGGAACAGATGAGGCCTCTCTGGGCCTCAGTTTCCCGGTCTGTCATCTGGAGACGATCTGTCTCCCCACCCCAACTCTAGTGCTCCCTTTAGTATTTTTTGCAGAGCTGGTCTCTTGGTCACAAATTCTCTCAGTGACTTTTTGTCAATAAATGTTTTAATTTCTCCTTCATTTTTGAAGGACAATTTTGCTGGCTATAGAGGTCTTGGTTGGCAGTTTTTCTCTTTTAGTAATTTAAATATATCATCCCACTGTCTTCTAGCTTCCATGGTTTCTGCTGAGAAATCTACACATAGTCTTATTGGGTTTCCCTTGTATGTGATGGATTGTTGTTCTCTTGCTGCTTTCAAGATCCTCTCTTTCTCTTTGACCTCTGACATTCTAACTAGTAAGTGTCTTGGAGAACGCCTATTTGGGTCTATTCTCTTTGGGGTGCGCTGCACTTCTTGGATCTGTAAATTTAGGTCTTTCATAAGAGTTGGGAAATTTTCAGTGATAATTTCTTCCATTAGTTCTTCTCCTCCTTTTCCCTTCTCTTCTCCTTCTGGGACACCCACAACACGTATATTTGTGTGCTTCATATTGTCATTCAGTTCCCTGATCCCCTGCTCAAGTTTTTCCATTCTTTTCCCAATAGTTTCTGTTTCTTTTTGAAATTCAGATGTTCTATCCTCCAGTTCACTAATTGTAGCTTCTGTCTCTTTAAATCTACCATTGTAGGTATCCATTGTTTTTTCCATCTTTTCTACTTTGTCCTTCACTCCTATAGGTTCTGTGATTTGTTTTTTCAGATTTTCTATTTCTTCTTTTTGTTCAGCCCATGTCTTCTTCATGTCCTCCCTCAATTTATTGATTTGGTTTTTGAAGAGTTTTTCCATTTCTGTTCGTATATTCAGCATTAGTTGTCTCAGCTCCTGTATCTCATTTGAACTATTGGTTTGTTTCTTTGACTGGGCCATATCTTCAATTTTCCGAGTGTGATCCGTTATTTTCTGCTGGTGTCTGGGCATTTGATCAGATTTCCCTGGGTGTGGGACCCGGCTGGTTGAAAGGTTTTTCTGTGAAATCCCTGGGCTGTTTTTCTTTTCCTGCCCAGTAGGTGGCGCTCGTGGCACTAATCTGTCTGCGGGTCCCACCAGTAAAAGATGCTGTGGCTCCTTTAACTTGCCAATCCGAATCTCGCAGCGGCGGGAAACCGCGCGTGGAGCGGGTGTCGCCGGCCACCGCGGCTTGGGGGAGTGCCAGTCCAAATTGCCCAGCTGGCCCGAGACACCAAGCGTGGTGGGAGGGCCTCGCTATCCAACGTTCCCAGTCAGACCAGGAAGCCACGTGTGTGGAAGGGACCCCAGTCGCCAGCCGCCCCGGCCCGGGAAAGGGCGCGCCCCTCGGGTATCTCACCGCAGCGGATTCTCCCTGCCCGTTCAGCCGTTCCAGAATGGGGTACGCTGTCTTTTTGGTCTCTGTCGTGGCTCCGGGAGCTGTTTCATATTGTTTCTGTTTCTTTAGTTGCTGTTCTGGAGGAGGAACTAAGACCCGCGCGTCTTACTAAGCTGCCATCTTCTCCGGAAGTCTCCAGATTGGCTTTTAATAAAAGGGGATTTATTTTGTTGGTTCTTCAGAGGAAAGGCAGCTAACTTTCTGCTGAGGTTCTTTCTTACGTGGAAGGCACAAGATGGTCTCTGCTGGTCTCTCCAGGCCCCTGGGTTCCGACAACTTTCCCTGGGATGACTTCTTTCTGCATCTCCAAAGGCCTGGGCTGAGCTCCCATCTGGTTTTCAGGGAAAAAACGCATACCCGGATATTTTCCCAAAACTTGGTTGCAAGCCTCAGGCATTCAGCCACCTTTGTGGCTATTAAAATCTAAAGAACAGTTTTCATAGGTGAGGGCATACTCAAGTGAACTTCCTGCAATCTCGCTGTCCATCACGAGATAGCTGCAGCTCTCTATAAATAAGCTCCCCTAATAAATGCTGAAGAGCCAGTCATCCTGGTGTTTAGTGCCTCTTTCTCTGAAATCTCAACAAACCCTACCATGAGTTGGTTTGGGTCAGTCTTGGCTGGGTTTCCCCCTATTTCATCTTTTGGGGAGAGTCCTGCTGCTGGTTCAGTGGGAGGCAATATCATGCCGGAGCTCCATTCCCACCTTCTTCTGTACTTGATGGGCCTGGAAGTCAGAAAATCACATTTCCCAGATCTTTTTGCCAACTGTCTCATCAGGTTCCACCAATGGAAAACATGAGTGGAAGAGCAGAAGGTAGCATCTCCACTGGCAGCAGCAGTGGCAGCTGTTAATGGGGACTCTGTGGCTTCTGGCCAGACAACAGGGTTCTCAGGGCATTTGTGGTGGGGTGGGGGTGAGGGTGCGCGTCAGCAGCCTGTGGCACAGTGGCTCTGGCAGGGCAACGGTATGGTGGATGACTAGACTGCAAGCTCCAGCAGTCATCAGCACTGGGAACTCCATTTTCCCTTTCGCTCCTGCCTAGAGCTCAGGTGGTTAATAACCTCTGGATAACTTTACTTTTTTGCCCCACCAACTCTTTCGAGGATTTTGAAACCAATTGTCTATCTTACATTTACTCTGTTTGCAATATCTAGAGTGGTTTCCATGTTTCTGATTGTAGAGTGACTAATATAACAACTGAATCTGAACATCTGGTGAGGAGTAGAGGCTGGTTGTGATGAAAGATTTGGCTGAATAGGCAGTTAAGGGCCATATTATTCAAGCTCATGTTAGGAATTGACTAGAAGTTTGGACTTTATCCTTTTTTTTTTTTTTTTTTTTTTTTAAAGAATCAAAAATTGGGGTATGACATGATATGATATGTCCAATTAGGAGGCTCTTTTCAGTTACCTAGGAGAGAGCATATGATAGTACTGGCAGTGAGACTGAAGAGAAGGGCCTGGAGGGATTTGTATGAGGTGGAATGGCTGGAATTTAAAAGGACATTTTGGCAGATTAAAGATGGCTACAAACTCACTGAAACTCTTCCCACTGAGAAGCAGGCTCTGTAGCTCCTTCTTCTGAATTTGGATGTGCTCTGTTAACTACTTCACCAATAGACCATGGCAAAAATGACATTGTGCCAGTTTCCAGACCCAGGCCTTATGAGACTCCCACTTCTTGTTTCTTGGAACATTTACTCTTAAAACCCAACCATAATACTTTGAGAAGTATAAGCCAAATGTCTGGTTGACAGCCAGCATTGACTGACAGTCATGTGAGTGTGCCACTTTGGATGGCCACTTCACTAGAGCCTTCAATGACTCCAGTCCAGCCACTAACTATAAGTGCATGATGGAACATAAGCAATTCCCACATAGCAACAGAAAACAAGAATAGATGTGGAAGGAGTAAAAGAGACAGAAACAAGGATGTTATTTAGAATACTGGTTTAGGTGGAGGATAGAGTCAGTCCCTGCTGAGACGGAGACAGAGATGTATAGTTAATAGGGATATGGGTATAGGTAAATGATCTACATTAAACTAGGTAAGATTTTTTTGAAATATATTTTGCTAAATGTTATTGTCTAGATATCCTATTATTTTTTTCTCTTTGACATTAGCTATCTAGTTTTTAAATAGAATTATCTTATAGAACCCCATTTCTAAGATCTTTTAAAATATTAATTTTAGTTATCTTTTACTATAAGAAAAGCTGTGCTTCTCAAAAGTATCAAGAGGAACTGATACCTTATCCATCACATTTTCACATTTAGTTCTTGAGGAGTTCTAGGGATTAACTTCCAGTTCTCTTATTCCTTCACCAAATATTTACTTATCACCTATCAGGTATTCAGCATGATTCTAGGATATTCTTGTTGGCAAGACAGATAACATCCCTGCACTCCTGAAGTTTGCATTCTCCTTGGCAGTCAGACATAATCCAAGTAAAAAAAAAAATACCAATTTGATAAAAGCAATAATAAATAAGCAGAATGCAGGTAGAGAATAGCTGGGTTCTACTTCAGATAAGGCAGTCAGGAAAGACTTTTAAGCTGATACCTAAGGAAGTGGAAAATGATAGATATGTGAAAGCTGCAGGAGAGGAAGTAGAGGTTGGTAGCTATGGGACCCAAAAGAGCACAGATGCCCTTGGGTGGTTAAGATCTTGGCCAGATTCCAGGAACTGAAAGACTTGCACGTTTGGGGTGTAGTGAGCAAGGAGCATATCACTAAAGATAATGCTGAGAGATATAGAGGCCAGATTAAACAATTCCTTGTTGACCATATTAAGGAACTGGCAAATTTATTCTAATGTGAAAGATATGTAGAAGCATCAACATGACCAGATTCACCTTGTAATAAGACAATAGAATAGATAGGAGGAGAGTCAAAAGTGGGAAGTAGACCTGGCCAGGAAACTGCTGCCAGTTCTCTCCAGTGGTCTAGGAGAGAGAAAAAGGTGGCTTGCTCTAATATTTTCTTTGCTTAGATTTAGTCTCTTCCTTTGTGAAGTGCAGATGGAGGCCCAGTAGAAACATCAGCCAACTATTTCCAACTACCCATATATAAATTCGATCCCCACTGAACTCCTGCTTTGTGTAGAGATCTGACATGTTTTCAATCAACTTACTTCCCCCAGACCTAAGTTTCACTCTAGCAAGAACTGCCTTCTGGACTCAGACTCGGATGAGAGGACCTCTGATGGTGTTGTGACCCAGAACAAAACTAATAATTCAACAGCAAGTGTCACGGTTTCTGCTGCCACTAGTATTGAACCCATTTCTGCTAGGAAAGTATTGCCAATGTCCATTGCTAGACATGAAATAGCAGGGATGATAAATTCAGATGCTGACATTAATGAAGATTCACCTCCTCCACTACCCGAAAGAACTCCTGAATCTTTTGTATTAGCAAGTGAACATAATACAACTGTCAGATCTGAATGGAGTGAACTTCAAAATAAGGAACAATCTGAACCAAAAAATCTGAAAGCCTGATAACCTCTAGAAATGAAAAATCTGATCATCCAGCAGAAGGGGTTCACAGAGACTAGTATAGAATGTTCACTTACTTTCAGTGAGAAGAAAGATCAAGTATCAGAAAGCCCAACAGAAATCAAAGATAGTGGTGGAAAACCTAAAGGACCAAGAGATTCACCTTCAGAACGGACATGATGCAGGAAGATAAAAAGACTTCAAATTATAATGGAAAAATTCAAGTGCCTCTGAAAGCCAGATTTATAGTATTCCATCTTAAAAATGTGGGACTAACAGCAGTGTAGATTGTTACCTTAATATCTTTTGCTGGGACCATCTACCTGCCTTATACTACACTTAAGAAAAAGTATTACATATGGTTTATTTTGTAACTTCAAGTATTATTGCCTTAATGTCTCTTAACCCTGTTACACACTGCTTGTAAACATGTCAATATAGTTATACTTTTATGATAAATATTGAGTTTAAGAACTACTCTTTTGCTAATGTTTTATCATGTATGTGTTATTTTGTATATGTACAGGGGAAGTAGGTATATATTTGATAAGGCTGAAGTCATAAAATATTATTAATAGACGATGTAAGAAATCTCTGCATGGTCTAAATCTTTGTGTACCTTACTTGCAAATTATTTGCCCTGAAGTTTTAGAAAATAGTTTCTGAATTTAAAAACTGCTGGATTCATGCAGCCAGCATTGCAGGTTATCAGAGATCAAAGACTGTAATAATATTTTGTAAATTGTAAGCAAAAAGTTATTTTTATATTATGTACTGTCTGATTGTCCATCCTAATTGTTCTTGTTTCACATCTAATCATGGAGATTCAGTAAGTGTCTTGCAACAATATTGAATTCCCTTAGCTTGTGAGTGTTACTTTAATATTTTAACTGAATTGGGATTAGAAGACTATCAAAATATATGTATGTTTCAGGATATTGGACTTGACATTAAAAAAAAAAAACACAGTTTTGCAGTGCCAAAAAAAAAAGAGAACTGCCATCTGTGGCCTGCTTTGCACTGAACCATTTAGTGGCTTTTAAGCCACTTCAACACAAAGAATATTTGTTAATTGTTGCCAAAGTTCCTTGTCAAGTTACCAAGTTCCTTAGATGGAGGTGGAAGACCCAAGAATTTGGAAAGACTTGATCTGTTGATCATGTGTAGTTTTTTTTATCCTTCTGCAGGGCCAAAAGACCTAGTATGACCAACAAGCAAATATTAAGACTAAGCCTTATTAGCCTTAAATTCAGATCCTTCAACCCAAGTCCTTAATCTTTCAGTAACTCCATCTGAATATCGATGAAATATCCTTCACTTAAAACATGATCACATAATTCAGCTGATAATGCTTAAAACCCTCTTCAACACCCAGATACCGATGGCTATACACGAAAAAGGCTCTTTATTACTATTGTTACTTTTAAAAAGCAGAATCCTGATTACTTTTAGAAAGATAAAACAACAAACAGCAGGAGCTTCTTAAGGTATCTGTTTAGGAAATAGAAAGTCAATTGCACCAATGGCTGTATAATTGGTTCAGTATTCTAGTAAACTTTGCACCTGATTTTGTAACCTTCTGAAAGTGCATTCGTTCACTAATGTTTACAAATTCAGTTAACGTTGTATTTAAGAGCTTGCTCCCTCCTCCCTTACTCCTCCCCAAAAAGTCCACTGTCCATTATAACATACTTTCCTAAACTGTCTCTATGGGGTGAAGAAACAATGTAAAAAATCGTTACCGTTTATATGTGTGAAGATTTCTCAATAAAAAAATACATTTTTAAAAATTTACCTTCTTTCCTCAATCTGAAAGATTTATACGGAAGGGAAGGGAAATCCTAGTGCCAAGATTCATTTTGAATAGGTCTTTTCTAGCTATAGTTCAGTAAATCTTGAGGAAAATAGCAAATCCATACTGTCTGCTGAGTGTGCAATTCATTCATGGCAGAAAGCCCAAGTTTACAACTATCAGTGCCTTTAGGAAAATCACTTGTCTTGAAGGTCTCTCTTCGGGTTAAGAGAACGCAAGCCACTATTTAACATCTGTCTTCAAGCCCAAAGGTGGAAATTCCTGTGAGAATCCTAAAACGTGAGGGGATGAGGCGCAAGGGGAAATAAAGGCTAAACCCCCTTTCATTTCCTGGTCAGCTATTTCTATAGCTGGTTTAAGTTATAGCTCTCAACAGGCAGGGGTAGGTCTGCTTCCAAATCACATCTCACTTTCCCTTTTATTTGTGCTAAGGGTTACTTTTCATTGATACGTATATATTATATACTCACATACCATGTAATCATTCAAAGTGTACACTCAGTGGTTTCACAATATCATCAATAAGGGTTATTTTTTAAAAAGAGGCGCTTTTTTTTTTACCCCAAATTTCTAAGGACGCACACGGGCAGGTACGTCACCACGCAAGAATGACGTAGTGGGAAATACTGTAAAACACATAGAAGGTCCGAACTCCCAAAAATGTTGGATCATTTTCCCTTTGCTTTTCAGAAAAGTGAAGCAGGAGGAAGAGAAAAGTGAAACAGAAACTAAGTTACAAGTAACAAACATGAGACCCTGCACCTAGCACTCCGGCACCCCGAGGCAGAGAAGCTGTTTGGGCGCCGAGAGCACCCGCCCAGTGGTAACGCCAAAGGCTAGTCTGCCCATCCCGCCTGCAGGTTGCAGCGGGTGTCTGGCCACGTTCTGTAACCTCCCCAGCCAGCAATCCCAGACCTGGCATGAAAAGGGGCTGCAAATCCTTGAGGAACGACAGCCGGGGATGAAGGGCCGTGACGCAGTCCGCGTTCCTGAACATGCGGCAACCTGAGCACCCCACAAGTCCCCCGACCCAGCGGTGCCCCGAGAGCTCCGTCTGTCCCACGTGGCCGCAGGCAACACCAGAAAGCGCACACCGGTTCAAAGTCCAAGGGCGGCAGTAGGGGACAGGGAGTTGGGCCGCGACTGCATTCCCAGAAAGGCTTAGGGCCACTCTCCTCCTTCATCCGGCCCAACCGACTCCCCAACCCCCGCCCCGCCCGGAGTGAGGTCGCCTCCGCTCCCCAACCACCGTGGCAGGGACGAAAAGGGGAACCGGAACTCGAGATGCCTACGCTCCATTTTCTTCTCGCGCGAGGTAGGAGAGGAAGAAGGTTGGGCAAATGATGGGGACGTAGCCAATGAACGAGCGGGAGGGGCCTGATTGACGGCTTCCCGCTAGGTCCCTCCCCCGGGCCGAGAAGGGCTGCCGTCTCCTGCCCCGCCTTCCCCCCTTCCTATCCCTTCCCCCGCCTTACGAGCTCTTCTCTTCCCTTCTGAGGTGGCGGCTGAGTTCGTCTCCTCTTCAGCTCCATTTTACCGCTGGTCCTATTTGCCCTTCTCTCTGTTCTCGAAACCGGTCTGAGCGTTTCCTCCGTCTCCTCCGCATTGGTAGAGAGATTCCCTTTCTCGAGAATCCCTGCGCCTTCACCTTCGCGTCTTCTATTCTCTCTCTCTTTCCCCGCCATGAATGAGGAGTACGACGTGATCGTGCTGGGCACTGGCCTGACGGTGAGTCTCAGGCGACGGCCGCGGCCGAGGCGCTCGGGAGGGAGGAGGCCGTCAGTTCCGAGATGATCCGGGCGGCCGGACTGGGCCAAGGAGGGGAGATAGGGGCGTCGTGCAAGGGCGGATGGGCAGTGCCAGGGAGATCCGGGTGGCCCGGCCACTACGTGCCCTTACCCAGGCGGCAGCCTTTCGACCTCCTTGGCCAGCTCGTCTTGTTGCTACCGGCACTGTTCTCTTGCTCCTCCGACCTGTGGCTGGAGGAGGCGTGGGCTCTCCCTCCGGCGCGAGGACTCACAACCTGCCGGCCTTTCTTTTCCCGAATCCCGGGTTTGCGGTGACTGCCTAGGGCCAACCGCCTTGCAATTTCGTGTGTCTACGTTGATACTTTCTTTATTGGCCTGCTCTTCTTTTTCTTTTCTTTCTTCCTTTTTTTTACGGGAAGGTATTGTCGAAGGGTGTTGGGAAAGGTTTTCGCTAGTTGGGTGCATGAGTTTGGAAGGAGTTGCAACCCGCGGCAGTATCCAGCACTCTCCTAACCTCATGGCAGCCTAGGTTGGTGGAGTGTGTTGTCTCTAATGTGGAAGGAAAGACCAGGAAATTGAAAACCCAGGACTTTAGTTTGAGGAGCCAGTTAAGTACATGATGAAACACTAAGTTTGAGATAAAAGTAGGTGGAAAACGAGAGTTTCACTAGAATTAATACAGAATTAAAAAGGAAAGAAAAAAGAAGCCTGGATAGGGGTATCAAACGCTTTTCCACCTGCCTTTGGGTTGTTAAGCTCTCCGGGTTGGAAACGGAAAAGCGCAAGGCAAAGTGGGGGAGGGTGGAAGCCACTCGCAGTTGCATTTCCTATTTAGCCTGCAACTGCTACTAGTCAGTCTTTGGCCGCCAAGGTTAGGTAAAAGGTTTTGTGACAAGTCGTCTGGACAATTACAGTTTTGTAATTGTTAGAGTTTAATTAACTTAAAAGTTTGGAGGAAATAAATTTTGTGGTTTTTTTTTTTAACCTTCCCCTCCAGCACAAAATAAGAAGCATTATCCATTCCTTTTAACCTCCCTCCCCTCCTACTTTTTGAGCGTTCATAGAATGGGAATGAGTTTGTTTTCTCAAAACTTGTCTGTCAGATGTTTTGCCGTCTTTTCCTTTTGTTTGGTTTGCCCCTGCCTCCATCGTCTCTTCCACATGTTTTATCCTAAAGAGATGGATTGATGATGGATTGCTAGAGGCCAAGTTCTCTCTCTGCTGCCATACTCTTCCGGGATTTAGAAGACAAATCAATAACAGCATTAAGAATCGATAGTAATAGGAATGCAAGGCTTTCTTAATAGTATGGTATATTCATTTTCCTGTGTATCTGTCTGTTTAGAGATCTGGAGATAGTCTGCAAATAATTCAGGCGGGTGTTTTATCTTTTTTTTTTTTAAGTATTTTTCTTGAGGTAGAGTCACATACATACAGTCCATCCAAAGTATATAATCACTGGCTCACAGTATCATCACATAATTGTGTATTCATCACGATGATCATTTTTAGAACATTTGCATCACTGCAGAAAAAGATATAAAAAGAAAAAAACACACATCCCATACCCCTTTACTCCTCTCTCATTGACCACTAGTATTGCAATCTGTCCACTTTTTTTTTACCCCTTACCCCCTTCCACCTCCATTATTTATTTATTTTTGTCCTTATTTTTTTACTCATCTGTTCATACCCTGGATAAAGGGAACAACAGCCACAAGCTTTTCACAATCATGCAGTCATATTGTAAAAGCTATATGGTTACACAATCATCTTCAAGAATCAAAGCTATTGGAATACAGTTCAACAGTTTCAGGTACTTTCTTCTAGCCACTCCAGTACACCATAAACTGAAAAGGGATATCTATATAATGCATAATAATAACCTCCAGGATAACCTCTTGACTCTGAAATCTCTCAGCCACAGAAACTTTATTTTGTCTCATTTCTCTCTTCCCCCTTTTGGTCAAGAAGGCTCTCTCAGTTCCATAATGCAGGGTCCTAGCTTATCCTGGGAGTTGTGTCCCACATGCAGGGGAGGGCAGTGAGTTTACCTGCTGAGCTGTCTTAGAGAGGTCACATCTGAGCAGCAAAAGAGGTTCTCTGAGGGTGAAGGTGTGTCTTGTATTTCTTTTTTTTCATGCTCTTTTAAGAAAAGGAAAACGGTTATTCTTGTAAAACAGTTCCATTTGAAGGCAGGACCAGTTTGAGTATCAGACTCCTTTGGACATTTGAAATTCTACCTTATGGCTACTTCTTGTCTTAAGCAGAGCACTGATGTATATCTTGTGTATCCTAATCAATCTAACCTCAAATTCCGTAGTCATTTGATGCAAAACACAAATTCAAATTGGTAGAAACACATTGTAATCCCTCAGGACAAATTAGTATTTTTTTGAAGTAACACCACAAAAGAACTACTTTAGGTTTTTCTAAGCAAGAGGAAACCTTCAAATTCTTATTTGGCCAATTTTATAAGAAAAGATTGTTAAGAATTAGCACTGCATCTTTCTCATCTTGTCATATTTCTCTTCATAGTAATTTAGGGTGATTGTTGAAAAGTACTCATTTCTAAAGGCTCCATTATGTTTGACCCGAAGAAATATTACCAGATAGATGAGATTACTTACCTACAGAGTTATTTACAGTTTTTGAATGACAGATTCAGTTGAATTTCATTTTTGGTAGTGAGTTGGAAGACTGTTAGGACCCTAGATCACTAGGCCTACCCCCTGCATGTTTTTTATTTGTTTGTTTGTTTGAGTGCCTAATTGAGATTCAGAGCTTTTCGTAGTTTGTGGTGGATTTTGCTTATTGAAATGAAGTCTGTTTCTGCCAGCATGTCTGTAAACCAGTTAACTGCTTTTCTAGGGTTCTTGCTGACCTTTCAGATTTGCTCCTCGTTAAGAAGGTCAGCTGAGCATGGACAAAGGCGTGCAAATCCGTGATCAGTCAGGTTACTACGCGACCTAATTCAGAAGCATCACTTTGTACAAAGACCACACAGTCTTGTTGTGAAACAACCAAGTTAAGATAACTCACCTGGTTTACATTTTCATTTGGATTTACTGTGAGCTGTCAGTTTATAGCTGTCATCATTTCAATCCTCTGTGAGCCTTCCTAGATTGTTTTGTGAGCTGTTCCTTAAGAATTTTATCAATTAAGGACATACGCATTGTTACCCTGAATAGTAATGATGGCAGGATGATTTCGATAATGATAAATCTTTAATTCTTTGGCTTTTGAAGATACAAGGAATTAGATCATTTAAATCAAGAGACCACCAAAGTTAAAACCCTTAAATTAGAATTAACTTTGAGTATCTGTAGTAAACATACCATGTAATTTCCTTAATTTTTACCTATAAATATTTAGTGTTTGGAATTTAAGAACCTCAAGAAAGGCATTTAAAATTTCCTCTCTTAGGTACAGGTACCAAATAATACATGATGGGTGTGTGTCAAGTACTTTTATGAGATTAATTTGTTATATTTTAAATAAGTGTTGGAATTTCCCTTTGTTGCTTTGTGTTGTCATTGTTAAAATTGATGTATGGATCCACAGATGTTGATAATGACTTTAATAAAGAGGCATAAAAGACTTGATATATAAACTAGAGTAAAATCTAAATTCTCTGTCTAGGAGAATTGGAGCATTCCATGTAATTGAATTTTCTAAGGAGTTGAAGGTTATCCCCTTTAAAGAACCACAATTTTGAATGTGTTTTCTAAATGATATTGTAAAGCCTTCTTTAACAGACTGAGAAATATAATTAATTTACTTGATAACTGTGACTTCACAACTTGAGGGTTAGTTATTGTGCTTTGCTGTGAGATAACAAAATCATTAAGACCTAGTAAGCTTTTAGGAACTTTTGTCCTCCTTACTAAAAACTGCTTTCTGAGTTCTTCAGTCTGCTTTTCTATTTCTCTCCCGTTTTACTCTGCTTTTGAACTGGCAGCTTTTACATTTCTTTGCTTTCAGCATGGATAGGTAGCCTCTTACCGCCTAATGTGTTGCTTTTTAATTGGCTATGAGCTTGGAAATGCATTCCTGAAGCTTGTTAGATATAGTATATAAGAGTAGCTAGTTCATGGTTATTTGTGTTACCTAGAGGTCTTTTTTTTTCCTGTTCTACATGATATCTCTAATAAGCAAATATGAATAGAAGTTCACATTTCATTGACAGTTAACCAGATTATTCTCAGTATTATGTTTAAAAAATTGTATATCCCAGACATACTTTTTTCCTTTTCTCTTTATTAAAAAATTGTGGCTTCAAAGAGAGGTTTTGAACTTTATTTAAAAATCATGAACTGTAATTTAAAATGCTTCTTAGATTTGCTTCTTGAAAACCCCTGTCACAGCTATGTTAAAATATAGCAGAAGTCGTCTCACCACCATAGTGATCATAATGCCAGTATTTACAAATGCCTTACTTTTGAAAAGTATAAATATTTTACAGTTAGCCTCTATTTTAAATTAGCATACTGTCCCAATAGAAAATAACCAGTAAAATCAGACATTTTAGCATGTAGATATTATAGTAGTGTGGAGTTTGGTTTGAAAGACTATTAGGTAATTGTTTTATCTCACATGCATGATTAACTGTTCTGTCTTCACTCACCTGATTGAAGACTCTTATTGGAGTAATATTTATCCAGTTTCAGTTATTTAAACTACCAGTGCTTGTTTTGATCATTTGTGGGCAAAAAAAAGGTTAACATAGACCCTTTTTATAAGTAGCTTATTCTTAGGTAGAAGAGTCACTATAACAAGAGTTAATATGAGAAAGTTCTAAGTGCTGACGGTGAGTCAGAAAACTGCAGAACAAAAGCGAATAAAGGAAAAATGAACAAACAATAAAAACAACAAAACAAAGATCAAAAAGAAAAATTTTTTAAAAATGAGAAAAAAAAGGAAAAGAAGAAAAAAACCCCAAAAACTGCACAAGCAAGGAGGTATTGAAATTGAATTTTAAAAATATTGGTTACAGAGTTTCTGTTGGGGTGACGAAGTAGTCTTTGTAATGGATGGTGGTAGCTGGTAGCACAACATTGTGAATTAAATTTAATGTCACTGATTATACTCTTAAAAATGGTTAAAAAGGCAAATTTTATGTTATACAATACATGTTACCACAATAAATTTTTAAAAGAATTTTGGTAATCCTTGAACATAGGAAGAAACGATTTTCTGGGCAGAGAGAGAGAGCAGTGTAACGCCATATGAAGGAGGGGTTAGATGTAGGGAATACGGAGTAGTTTATTTTGCCTGAAGCAGCAGGTATTAAGAGGGGTAGTGGGAAATAGGATTGGAAAGAAGGCATATCACCAAGAATGAGGAATATATGAAACTAAGAAATTTGAATTTTATCTTCTACATAGCAGAGGAGGGCTTTCAAGTAGGAAAATGTTAATTAGAGCCAAATTTCAAGAAAAGTTACCTTCGACAGCTTTTAATGAGATATAGTAGAGGGGCAGAGACATTTAAAGAAACATTATGCTGAAAACTAACAAAACGTAAAAATTATTTTTATTTTCTTTTGTAGGGCATATATCATTTAGATTGCTAACTGATTTACAGTTTCTCTAGTTAATATATTTTCTTCATAGTTGTAGAAAAGGTGCTTTGAAATCATACTTCCTTTCATATTACTTAGTGTTTTTGTTTTCTTAATGATTTTTGCATGTTTACTTTCTGTTTTTTGAACATAATCTTGAAAATACAATAGTATTTGGTAGGCTTTAAAGTTGTAGTAAATGTTTAGTTTGGTCATTTGGAATGTATATCAGATTATTAATATACTGACTCTTTCTCTTCCCAGTCTAAGTTGTTCTCTTAGCAGGAGGGAAGGAAAGGGCATCAGGAGACTACTTAGTACCACTGGTCTTGGGAGCATTATTTAGATACATTGCCATTCATTTATAGGAACACCTTTCAGGCCTCTAATGGATAAGATGTATTTTCTAGGTTTGTTTAGGTGCTGTACAAACGAGTTAACTCTGATTATTGTAATTATGTTCTATGGTGCGTGCTGAAGGGAGGTGAACTTCAGAATCATGGATATATGGTCTTCCTCCCATCTGTACATCCTATGTGTACACATACTAGAACTTTGCTGCAAGTAAGCTTTAAACAATTTTAGCTGGCTTACCTCTTATCATGTAGCAGAACATGAAGTGCCAGATAGTGGTAGCTAATGCACTTGGGTTCTGAAGATGTTTTCGTAATTTTAGTTTTGGTGGGGTCTGAATGTGTGTAGTTATATCCTGATCAGAGAGAGTTCAAAGCATGGAAATTAATGTGGACTACTCCCATCTACTAGATTTAAAACTAATATGTTGGTGCTTGCTTCGGTGGCATATATACTAAAATTGGAACAATACAGAGAAGATTAGCATGGCCCCTGTACAAGGATGACATGCAAATTCGTGAAGCATTTCATATTTTATTTAAAAAAAGGAAAAAACTAGTATGTTGGCTAATATTCATTCACATATAAATTTCCTGGTCAAAGTTTATCGACATTGACATGTATGATGGAGGGACCAGATTTTCTAGTGTAAAAAAAAGGAAACTGATTTAGAATATGTTCTTTGACTTTAATGTGCTTTGCTTGTTAATCTATATTCACCGTGCAAGTAGTAGATTTTAATTGCAATTTACTTATTTTGGAAGCTTAAATTTTTAGGACCATTAATGTACACTTTGTGCCCACTTATGATTGATGATTGAATTTTATCAGTGAATTAGTAACTTCATTCCATGTTTTAAAAGTTTACAGTATTATATTTATGTTACTCTGTATTTTTTTCTTTTAGCAGTGCAGGAGCAGTCTTTTATAGATGGGTTTAGAAGAATCAGTGGACCTACAGATTTTTGGTTACCTTTTGTTATATTTGCTCCAAGTGATGCCTTTAAAAGTAGTTATAATCAGCTCTTTGGACTCTTCCTAATCTTTCAATTATTGACCTATTTATTTTAGACCTTAGCCTTCAGTGTTTGCCTTGAGGCCATGGTTCAGTGGGTCTTGCTTATTTGCAGTGGAGCATTAGTTGCTGTGATTTTTTTTTTCCCTTCCAAAAATTAAACTGAGTTCTCCTTTTGTCAGCTGGGAATGGGACTGTTTGGTCTTTCTCTGTTTTTGGTGTGTTACAACTTAATTTTTTATATATATATATTTTTACTGAGATGTCATTAAGCATTATACTCTCTATTCGGAGTATACAATCAGTGGTTTACTACATTACATAGTTGTGTATTCATCACCATGATCATTTTTAGAACATTTACATCACTCCAGAAAAAGAAAAAGAAAAAGAAAAAACCCATACACCCCTTACCCACCTCATTGACCACTAGTATTGCAATCTACCCGATTTTTTTTTACCTCTTCTCCACCCCCCAATTATTTATTTATTTTTGTCCTTATTTTTTTTTACTCATCTGTCCATACTTTGAATAAAGGAGCATCATCCACAAGATTTTCATAATCACACAGTCACATTGTAAAAGCTATATAGTTATACAATTGTCTTCAAGATTAAGGCTACTGGAAAACAATATAACCTATTTTTGAGATAATAAATGTATTCTACTTTCATATATTGTGTTGAACTTGATATGTTAGTACATCTATAAAATCTTTTTTTAACAAATGAGTTCTAGATAATATTAGGATTGATTTTTTTCCCAGTAAAATATTTTTTATTTCTTTTATCTAAAATGATATTGCTATGACACATTTTGTTTTTGTTTTTCATTTTTCTCTTTGGGCTTTGGTAAAGCCATAGATATTTGCCTTTCTCCAAATAGAATGCCTCATAAAACATGTGTGATCTCTGGGGGAAAATGCTTTCAGAAGTGCAAGATACCAGTAAACTTAATTATTTAGGAATATAATAAATATGGAAATTACTTGATATTGAAGTTGAATATGTATTTCCCTTATGGAATTTATTTATTTTCAAGGAGTCAAGAATTTACTTTTTACCTATTGTGTTATGACTGATCTAAACTGTATATATAAAACAACCAAACAAAAACAATAAAAATTAAACAAAATTCTTACTCCCAAGTATGTAAGAAAGGTGATTACAAAGTACTTTGTACAAACACCAGGAATAAGGTATCCTTTTTTTTTTTTTTGGTCATTTCTGAGGTTTCTCCAAAGTACTTCCCCTCTTAAAGCCTCCAGTAACCCAGTCAAGACCCATGTGGAATGGCTGGAGCCACACTCCATCTAGTCAAAAGGTCACACCCCCCAATAGGGCATGTCGCAGCTCTTGGAGATAGTTTCCACCCTACTGTATTGAATCAGGATGAATAGAAAGGGCTTCTCCCCATAAGATTGGGTCAGGGTTAAAACATGGCTTTTCTGGGCTACTATGACTTTCAAACTGGCACAGTACCCTCCCCATCTACATTTAAACTAGCCTCCCTCCTTAAATTATCGTGTTCATTTGTTTGTCTTTTTTTAAAAAAAATTTATTGATATATATTATATATTCATGTACCATGTAATCATCCAAAATATACAATCAGTGGTTCACATCATATAGCTGTGCATGTATCATCACAATCAACTTTTTTTGTGTGAAAAATAATATGTATACAAAAAAAGAAGTAAATTTCAAAGTACATCGCAACAATTAGTTGTAGATCAGATTTCGGTATGGGTTACAATTGTACAATTTGAAAACTTCTAGCTGGAGTTTTTATTTCTAAGATACTGGAGACTAAAGGAAATACCAATATGATGATTCAGCAATAGGATTGATTTTTATAGTTGTAAAATACCATCAGTTCTTTCTGTTTATCAAGACGTCGTTAAGAAAGTGAAAAGACAAGCCAAAAATGGGAATAGATATATTTGCAATACATATAACCAACAAAGATTTATATCCAGAATGTATAAAGAACTTTTGCAAAAGGGCTAGAAGAAGCCCATTTAAAAAATGGGCAAATAATTTGAATAGGCAGTTCTCAAAAGAATATATTGTACTGGCCAATCAGCTATAAAAAAGGTTCTTAATCTTATTAGACATTAGGAGATGAAAATTCAGATCTCATCTTCTTTCCCTTTGCATCTGGAGGCAGCTGTCCATTAAGCCAGGATAGGTACTGGATAAGTACATCCAGGATCCACAGAAGAAGAGGCAGTCCAATGCACTTTTCTCCTAAGGGTCTGCTGCTGCCAACTTTCTGCTCTCCACAGGGTCCCTTGCCCTACACAGCTGCATAAAGCTTGCAGCCTGGGATATAAGGCCAAGCAGCATTATGCTATCTTCTAGATTTCTGTGTGCTATGTTGGCAACAAATGCCCAGTTCCTAAGGTTGCAACCTATGGCAAGCCTATTTCCATAATGGTGTCAAACAGCTGATGTTTGCCCTAAGCCTTCAGTCACTTGCCGAGAAGTGAGCTAGAGGCCACCATGGAGCCTTGAGAGTCCTAAATTCTTGCTGGATTAGTGAAGATTCCACATACAGATTATTTGAGGTGGTCCTTGGTAATGCATCCATAAAGCTATCAGAACACAAAACCAGGAGATGGCTGGGCTGACACCTGCAGGCTGCAAGAGCCTTGGTGTTGGAGACAGCCACAAGTTCCACTATTGGTGGTTCTTGCTGTGTAGCTTGGAGAAGGTGCAATGTTCTCTAGCCCTCTGTTGCTGCTAATTTAAATAATGTTTGTAAAATTCATACCTAATAAACAATTTAGGACAGTCATGTCTACTTAAAAAACAAAAACCATGTCCTCACCAAAACGACTGATGTTTAAAAGACAACAATACAAGTGTTTGGCAAGGATATGAAACTACAGAAATTTTCATACACTGCTGACAAAAGTGTAAATTCATACAACCATTTTGGAAAGTTATTTGGCAGGATCTGCTGAAGTTGAGTGTATTCTTACAATTTCATTCCTAAATATATATCCAACAGAAGTGCACACGTAAAAGACATGTATAAGAATGTTTATAGATTATTTGTAATAATCAAAAACTGGAAGCTACCCATTATCCATTGATAGTAGAATGGATAAAGAAATTGTGGTATATCCATGTAGTATATTCTTTCAGTGAAATCCTATGCAGCTTTGTTACCTAAAGCATGGTCCAGTGATTAGCAGCATCTACCACACCTGAGAACGTAATAGAACTATAGACTCTTAGAACCCCCCCTCCAGATACACTGATATACAATCTGCAGTTTTACAAGATTCCCAGGTGATTCTTAAGTGTTTGAGAAGCAGTTCTGTAGTACTGTTTCAAAAGTGGTTCCTGCCCAGCAGCATTAGCTGGAAAACTAGAAATGCATATTCCCTACCCCAGACTTCAAGAATCAGAAACTTTCAGAATGGGGCCCAGCACATAGCTCTCCAGGGGATATGGATGCATGTTGAAGGGGAATACACATTTTTTACAGGTCATGCCCAATTGGGAGCCACATTGCAGGACTAGGCAACTTTTAGAAGTTCAGATGGTAAATATTTTAGGCTTTGCCATATAGTGTTTGTTACAACTACTGAGCTTTGCTGTTGTTGTGTGAAAACACCCAAAGACAATACCTCAGTGAGTGGGCATGTAAATAAAACTTTATTTACAAAGCATACAGGCTGGATTTACAAAGCATACAGGCTGGATTTGTCTTGCAGTTTGGGTACCCCTGCTCTATGATTGCGAGAATGGTTAGATTTCAACTGTATACAAGACATGGGTGAATCTTTAAAATACAATGTTGAATAAAATATTTGAGATATGAAAAGTAAATACTAACATGATTCCACTTATGTGGAATTCAAAAACTGTCAAAACTACTTTTTGGTGTTTGAAATCAGGATAGTGGTGTTGCAGTGGTGGTAGTTAATGACTGGAATAGGACAGGAGGGGCCTTCTGGAGTGCTGATAATGTTTTTCTTTATCTGGGGTCTAGTTACCTGGATATATTTCATTTTGTAAAATTTCTTGAAGTTGTACATTTATGGTATGTTTTATTTCAATAAAAGCAGTTACTAAAAAAAGAGTTACAGTTTAGAAAATTTGTCTTATATATTTAAGGAAGATGAATTCGTTTGCTCCCTTTGAAGCCAAAATAACATTAGGTTTAGAATTGATCAAATAATGCTGTTAGAAACCATTCTAATGTATCTGAATAGAATGCAAGGAAACAAATGAATAAGAGGTTATTCAAATGAAAACGGTCTGAAATTAACTGGTTTATGACTAAAATATCTTTAGGTGAGATTGGAAATATAATGAAGATGATTTAGGATTTTGGAGTCACTGATATCGATATGCCTTTAGATTCATTTTCTCAGCAATAAGTTGAGCAATATTAGGTCTTTTAGTCTATAGGAATTAGATTTAGAGATTTTTTTTATTAATTAAAAATATTAACTAACAAAACATTTAGAAATCATTCCATTCTACATATACAATCAGTAATTCTTAATATCATCACATAGTTGCACATTCATCATTTCTTAGTACATTTGCATCGATTCAGAAAAAGAAATAAAAAGACAACAGAATAAAATAAAACGATAATAGGAAAAAAAAAAACAGAAACCTATACCTCACATGCAGCTTCATTCAATGTTTTAACATAATTACATTACAATTAGGTAGTATTGTGCTGTCCATTTCTGAGTTTTTGTATCCAGTCCTGTTGCACGGTCTGTATCCCTTCAGCTCCAATTACCCCTTATCTTACCCTATTTCTATCTCCTGATGGTTTCTGTTACCAATGACGTATTCCAAGTTTATTCACTAATGTCGGTTCATATCAGTGAGACCATGCAGTATTTGTCCTTTAGTTTTTGGCTAGTCTCACTCAGCATAATGTTCTCTAGGTCCATTCATGTTATTACATGCTTCATAAGTTTATTCTGTCTTAGAGCTGCATAATAATATCCCATCGTATGTATATACCACAGTTTGTTTAGCCACTCCTCTGTTGATGGACATTTTGGCTGTTTCCATCTCTTTGCAATTGTAAATAATGCTGCTATAAACATTGGTGTGCAAATGTCCGTTTGTATCTTTGCCCTTAAGTCCTCTGAGTAGATACCTAGGAATGGTATTGCTGGGTCATATGGCAATTCTATATTCAATTTTTTGAGGAACCGCCAAACTGCCTTCCACAATGGTTGCACCATTTGACATTCCCACCAACAGTGGATAAGTGTGCCTCTTTCTCTACAACCTCTCCGGCACTTGTTATTTTCTGTTTTGTTGATAATGGCCATTCTGGTGGGTGTGAGATGATATCTCATTGTGGTTTCGATTTGCATTTCTCTAATGGCCAGGGACATTGAGCATCTCTCCATGTGCCTTTTGGCCATTTGTATTTCCTCTTCTGAGAGGTGTCTGTTCAAGTCTTTTTCCCATTTTGTAATTGGATTGGCTGTCTTTTTGTTGTTGAGTCGAACAGTCTCTTTATAAATTCTGGATACTAGACCTTTATCTGATATGTCATTTCCAAATATTTTCTCCCATTGTGTAGGCTGTCTTTTTACTTTCTTGATGAAGCTCTTTGATGCACAAAAGTGTTTAATTTTGAGGAGCTCCCATTTCTTTCTTTCTTTCTTCAGTGCTCTTGCTTTAGGTGTAAGGTCCATAAAACCGCCTCCAATTATAAGATTCATAAGATATCTCCCTACATTTTCCTCTAACTGTTTTATGGTCTTAAACCTAATGTTTAGATCTTTGATCCATTTTGAGTTAACTTTTGTATAGGGTGTGAGATACGGGTCCTCTTTCATTCTTTTGCATATGGATATCCAGTTCTCTAGGCACCATTTATTGAAGAGACTGTTCTGTCCCAGGTGAGTTGGCTTGACTGCCTTATCAAAGATCAAATGTCCATAGATGAGAGGGTCTATATCTGAGCACTCTATTCAATTCCATTGGTCGATATATCTATATGTCAGTACCATGCTGTTTTGACCACTGTGGCTTCATAATATGCCTTAAAGTCAGGCAGCGTGAGACCTCCAACTTCGTTTTTTTTTCCTCAAGATACTTTTAGCAGTTCGGGGCACCCTGCCCTTCCAGATAAATTTGCTTATTGGTTTTTCTATTTCTGAAAAATAAGTTGTTGGGATTTTGATTGGTATTGCGTTGAATCTGTAAATCAATTTAGGTAGGATTGACATCTTAACTATATTTAGTCTTCCAGTCCATGAACATGGTATGCCCTTCCATCTATTTAGGTCTTCTGTGATTTCTTTTAACAGTTTTTTGTAGTTTTCTTTGTATAGGTCTTTTGTCTCTTTAGTTAAATTTATTCCTAAGTATTTTATTCTTTTAGTTGCAATTGTGAATGGAATTCGTTTCTTGATTTCCCCCTCAGCTTGTTTATTGCTAGTGTATAGGAACACTACAGATTTTTGAATGTTGATCTTGTAACCTGCTACTTTGCTGTACTCGTTTATTAGCTCTAGTAGTTTTGCTATGGATTTTTCAGGGTTTTCGACGTATAGTATCATATCATCTGCAAACAGTGATAGTTTTACTTCTTCCTTTGCAATTTTGATGCCTTGTATTTCTTTTTCTTGTCTAATTGCTCTGGCTAGAACTTCCAACACGATGTTGAATAACAGTGGTGATAGTGGACATCCTTGTCTTGTTCCTGATCTTAGGGGGAAAGTTTTCAGTTTTTCCCCATTGAGGATGATATTAGCTGTGGGTTTTTCATATATTCCCTCTATCATTTAAGGAGGTTCCCTTGTATTCCTATCCTTTGAAGTGTTTTCAACAGGAAAGGATGTTGAATCTTGTCAAATGCCTTCTCTGCATCAATTGAGATGATCATGTGATTTTTCTGCTTTGATTTGCTGATATGGTGTATTACATTAATTGATTTTCTTATGTTGAACCATCCTTGCATACCTGGGATTAATCCTACTTGGTCATGATGTATAATTCTTTTAATGTGTTGCTGGATTTGATTTGCTAGAATTTTGTTGAGGATTTTTGCATCTATATTCATTAGAGAGATTGATTTGTAGTTTTCTTTTTTTGTAATATGTTTACCTGGTTTTGGTAGGAGGGTGATGTTGGCTTCATAGAATGAATTAGGTAGCTTTCCCTCCACTTCAGTTTTTTTGAAGAGTTTGAGCAGGGTTGGTACTAATTCTTTCTGGAATGTTTGGTAGAATTCACCTGTGAAGCCGTCTGGTCCTGGACTTTACTTTTTGAGAAGCTTTTGAATGACTGATTCAATTTCTTTACTTGTGATTGGTTTGTTGAGGTCATCTATGTCTTCTTGAGTCAAAGTTGGTTGTTCATGTCTTTCCAGGAACCCGTCCATTTCCTCTAAATTGTTGTATTTATTAGCGTAAAGATGTTCATAGTATCCTGTTATTACCTCCTTTATTTCTGTGAGGTCAGTGGTTATGTCTCCTCTTCCATTTCTGATCTTATTTATTTGCATTCTCTCTCTTCTTTTTTTTGTCAATCTTGCTAAGGGCCCGTCAATCTTATTGATTTTCTCATAGAACCAACTTCTGGTCTTATTGATTTTCTCTATTGTTTTTGTGTTCTCAATTTCATTTATTTCTGCTCCAATCTTTGTTATTTCTTTCCTTTTGCTTGCTTTGGAGTTAGTTTGCCGTTCTTTCTCCAGTTCTTCCAAGTGGACAGTTAATTCCCAAATTTTTGCCCTTCTTTTTTGATATAGGCATTTAGGGCAATAAATTTCCCTCTTAGCACTACCTTTGCTGCGTCCCATAGGTTTTAATATGTTGTGTTTTCATTTTCATTTGCCTCGAGATATTTACTAATTTCTCTTGGAATTTCTTCCTTGACCCACTGGTTGTTTAAGAGTGTGTTGTTGAGTTTCCACGTATTTGTGAATTTTCTGGCACTCTGCCTATTATTGATTTCCAACTTCATTCCTTTATGATCTGAGAAAGTGTTGTGTATGATTTCAATCTTTTTAAATTTGTTGAGACTTGCTTTGTGACCCAGCATATGGTCTATCTTTGAGAATGATCCATGAGCACTTGAGAAAAAGGTGTATCCTGCTCTTGTGGGGTGTAATGTCCTATAAATGTCTGTTAAATCTAGCTTGTTTATTGTAATATTCAAATTCTCTGTTTCTTTATTGATCCTCTGCTAGTTGTTCTGTCCATTGATGAGAGTGGGGAATTGAAGTCTCCAACTATTATGGTAGATGTGTTTCTTTCCCTCTTCAGTATTTGCAGTGTATTCCTCACGTATTTTGGGGCATTCTGGTTCGGTGCATAGATATTTATGATTGTTATGTCTTCTTGTTGAATTGTTCCTTTTATTAGTAGATAGTATCCTTCTTTGTCTCTTTTAACTGTTTTACATTTGAAGTATAATTTGTTGCGTATTAGTATAGCTATTCCTGCTCTTTTCTGGTTGTTATTTGCATGAAATATCTTTTCCCAACCTTTCACTTTCACCCTATGTTTATCTTTGGGTCTAAGATGTGTTTCCTGTAGACAGCATATAGAAGGATCCTGTTTTTTAATCCATTCTGCCAGTCTATGTCTTTTGATTGGGGAATTCAGTCCATTAACATTTAGTGTTATTACTGTTTGGATAATACTTTCCTCTGCCATTTTCCCGTTTGTATTATATATATCATATCCAATTTTCCTTCTTTCTACACTCTTCTCCACACCTCTCTCTTCTGTGTTTTCGTATCTGACTCTAGTGCTCCCTTTAGTATTTCTTGCAGAGCTGGTCTCTTGGTCACAAATTCTCTCAGTGACTTTTTGTCAGAAAATGTTTTAATCTCTCCCTCGTCTTTGAAGGACAATTTTGCTGGATATAGAATTCTTGGTTGGCAGTTTTTCTCTTTTAGTAATTTAAATATATCATCCCACTGTCTTCTTGCCTCCATGGTTTCTGCTGAGAAATCTACACATAGTCTTACTGGGTTTCCCTTGTATGTGATGGATTGTTTTTCTCTTGCTGCTTTCAAGATCCTCTCTTTCTCTTTGACCCTCACATTCTAACTAGTAAGTGTCTTGGAGAATGCCTATTTGGATCTGTTCTCTATGGGGTGCGCTGCAGTTCTTGGATCTGTAGTTTTAGGTCTTTTGTAAGAGTTGGGAAATTTTCAGTGATAATTTCTTCCATTAGTTTTTCTCCTCCTTTTCCCTTCTCTTCTCCTTCTGGGACACCCACAACATGTATATTTGTGTGCTTCATATTATCATTCAGTTCCCTGAGCCCCTGCTCAAATTTTTCCATTCTTTTCCCGATAGTTTCTGTTTCTTTTTGGATTTCTGATGTTCCATCCTCCAGTTCACTAATTCTAACCTCTGTCTCTTTAAATCTACCATTGTAGGTTTCCATTGTTATTTTCATCTCTTCTACTGTATCTTTCATTCCCATAAGTTCTGTGATTTGTTTTTTCAGACTTTCCATTTCTTCTTTTTGTTCATTCCTTGCCTTCATGTCCTCCCTCGATTGATTTGGTTTTTGAAGAGGTTTTCCGTTTCTGTTCGTATATTCAGAATTAGTTGTCTCAGCTCCTGTATCTCATTTGAACTATTGGTTTGTTCCTTTGATTGGGCCATATCTTCAATTTTCCTGGTGTGATTTGTTATTTTTTACTGGTGTCTGGACATTTAATTACCTTAATTAGTTTATTCTGGAGATTGCTTTCTTATCCTGCCCAGTATGTGGCGCTTGTCTGTCTGCGGGTCCCACCAGTAAAATATGTTGTGGCTCCTGTAACTTTGGAAGGCTCTCCCTGCTGGGGGCGTGGTGGAGACAGAGGAAAGGTTGTAGGCTAGTTTTAATGGCTTCAAATTGCGAAGCCCTGGGATCTGAATTCCTTGAGAGAGGAATTCCGCCTGAGTTGCGTTTCACCCCTCTTGTGGGGAAGTTTCAGGTGGTAGACAGCCCTGAAAGCAGCCTGTTTCCGTGCCCGGGGCAGTTGCAGCCTGTGCAATCCTGGCGCCGAGTCCAGATGGAACCAAGCTCCGCAGATACAGCCACAGAAGGCTCCGCTTCGTCCCCTTTCCTCCCTTTCAGTCAGCCCAATAGGCGACTTCCGCCTTGATCAGTTTCGCCTGAGCTGGAGGCCCACTTCTAGCAGTCAGAATTTGTTTGTTAATGCCACTATTGGTGTTTGGTTGGACCCAGTCCCTGCCACTGTTGGAGACTCTTTCCTTTCCCTCCAGCAATCCGCCCGTGGGGGAGGGGAGCCGGTCGCCGGCCGCTGCGGCTTGGGGAACTCACCGTTCCGAGACTCGCAGTCGGGAAAGCTGTCTGTGGGGAAGGGGCGCCGGCCGCCGTGGTTTGGGGAACTTGCTTTTCCAAGACCTGCAACTGGTCCTGGAAGCCACCTGTGAGGGAGGGGCGCCGGCTGCCGGCTTCTGCGGCTTGGGAAAGTGCACGCGGCTCGGGAAACTCACTGTTGCGGAGTCTTGCCGCTGGTGCAGCTGGTCCAGACTGGGGTGCGCTGTGTGTCCGGTCTCTGTCGTGGCTCCGTGAGCTGTTCTGTACTGTTTCTGGTTATTTAGTAGTTGCTCTGGAGGATGAACTAAAACGCGCGCACCTTACTAAGCCACCATCTTGGCCCCCCTAGATTTAGAGATTTTTAAAAAATTAAAAAGTCATAGTTCCTAAATCACTTCATTAAGTTGGTATATTTTTTCAGTCACTTGTTTGGAGAAGAGTAGTATCCTAGAAGCAGAACAGTTACAGCATAAAATGGTGTTCCCTCCTATAGTAAAATTTGAACCCAAAGGTAAATAATTTAAACATTAAAAGATATAAAATGAGTAGATACATTTTGTAGGAAAATGGATATTTTTTTTTTAAATTTCAAAGTCCATTGTAGGAGAACAAGATTTTTTGTTTCTCTGCTGTATAGGGAGCTTTGGCTAAATTTTAGAAGCACTAAAGGTCTTTAAAGGTGCATGAATTTAGGGCGGTGTGACGATGGCTCAGTGGCAGAATTCTCACCTGCCATGCCAGAGACCCAGGTTCGATTCTGGTGCTTGTCCATGGGGTGGGGGTGGGGAGGAGCGTGAATTTTCCTTTGTCTTCTAGCAAAATACAACTCTTATAATTTTTTAAGCTTTTTTTATTGTATAGTATAACGTATATACAAAGCAAAGAAATAAAAAAAGCAGTAATTTTCAAAGCACTCTTCAAAAAGTGGTTACAGGATAGATTCTAGAGTTTGTCATGAGCTACCACATGTTCCTCTCATATTTTTCCTTCTAGCTGCTCAAAAATATAGGAGGCTAGAGGGCTTAAGTACTTTATCCTCACAATCAACTTTTTTTCCTTTTTATTTTGTGAACAGCAGCATGTACACAAAAAAGCTATGCATTTCCAAGTACAGTACCACAATTAGTTGTAGAACATATTTCAGAGTTTGACATGGGCTACAATTTCCCAATTTTAGGTTTTTATTAAAATACTTGAGAGTAAGAGATATCAGTTTAATGATTCAGCATTAATATTCATTTGTTAAGTCCTTTCTTCTATGTATCATTCCACCATCACCTTTGATCTTTCCATACCTCCCTTTAGGGTTGTTTTGGCTATGACAATTCTAAGTTTTTGATATTGGAAGGGTCTGTCACTAATGTGGGGTGGGGAATGGAACTGTCTGATGTTCTGGAGAGGCTGTGCTAGGTTTCAGGACTTATCTGGCCCAGGGACCCATCTGGAGGTTATAGGTTTCTGGCAAGTTACTCTAGTGCCCGGAACCCTTGTGGAACCTTATGTATTGCCCTAGGTATTCTTTAGGATTGGCTGGTTGGGGGTTGATAGGTTATTGTAGGTAGCAAGGTCTTCCTGAAGCTTGCGTAAGAGCCACCTCCAGAGTAGCCTCTTGACTCTATTTGAACTCTCTCTGCCACTGATACTTCATTAACTACATTCTTTTCCCCCATTTGGTCAGGATGGAATTGTTGATCCCACGGTGTCAGGTCTGGATTCATCCCTGGGAGTCCTCTCCCATGTCACCAGGGAGACTTTCACGCCTGGATGTCATGTCCCACGTAGGGGAAAGGGCAATGATTTCTCTTGCAGAGTGCGGCTTAGAGAGAGTGAGGTCACATCTGAGCAACCAAAGAGAGCCTCCAGAAGTAATTCTTAGGCATGCTTATAGGTAGTCTAAATTTCTCTGCTACCTACATAAGCTTCACAAGAGTAAGCCTCATGATCAAGGGCATGGCCTATTGATTTGGGGATCCCTCAAGTTTGACACAGTATCAGGGGGATTCCTTGATGGTAAGGTTTAATAATTTCTCTTGCTAATACTTTTTGGTTATCTGCTTACTATACTCTAGGATGTTTCCAGGCATTACAATAATGCATACAGGATTAAAGAATCTCTTTATAAATCTGGGCTCCCTCTGTTTCAGTTGATCAAATGAGCTATACAGATTGGTTGAATTAGATTATGCACTATAGAAAATTTCAGTTCCAAATCAAATAAACCTTTCTTCCATTTTTCTCAAAGAGTATGCGTGGTTCTAAAATATAGACACTGTCTTCCTTACCCCTGTGTTCTGAATTACTTTCATCCCAACCTGTTCAGCTTCGTTCTTATCTCTAAATATCAGGTTATATAAATAAATCAGGCTCTCAAAATCCAGAAATAATAATCACCACTCTGGACTTAATATTGTCTGCTGTAAAAGCTTACAATTTAGGCCCCTGGTTTCTTATAAGCATTTTCTAAAGGTGATCATACCATTCTTGGTTTTTTGTTTCTGTCTTATGTTGTCTCACCAAATGTCCCACATGTTTGGTATAATAGTTTTGAGTGAATGTATAATTCATCTGGTTTTTTTCTTATTAAAAATATTCTTGATTTTTTTTTTTTGGTCTTGCTTTGGTTTGTTTTATGTATCCATGCTGTATTTACTGTTTTCCAGAGAAAAGGCATTCATAATCCTCTATTGATTGTCTGTTTATTAATGGTTATCCTGAATAATTCCTTTAGAGCACTATTTCTCAAATTTTTGGTCTCAGGATCTGTTTACACTCTTACGGAGGACACTGAAGAGCTTTTGTTTATAAGTGTAATAGTTATCAGTATTTATCATATTAGAAATCAACACTGAGGAATTTAAAAACTTATTTACTAGTTCATGTAAAAATAATAATAATAAACCCATTAACATCTTTTTCTATTTTTTTATTTTTTATTTTTTAATACAAAAAACACCAAATAAACATAAACATTCCTATTTTGATCATTCCATGCTATGTATATAATCAGTAATTCACATAGTTGCATATTCATCATCATGATCATTTCTTAGAACATTTGCATTCAGAAAAAGAAATAAAAAGACAACAGAAAAAGAAATAAAATGAAAACAGAGTAAAGCAAAAATATACATATACATACCATACTCCTTACCCCTCCCTTTCATTGATCACTAACATTTCAAACTAAATTTATTTCATCATTTGTTCCCCCTATTATTTATTTATATTCCATATGTTCTACTTGTCTGTTGACAAGGTAGATAAAAGGAACATCAGACACAAGGTTTTCACAGTCACACAGTTGTACTGTGAAAGCTATATCCTTATACAATCATCATCAAGAAACATGGCTACTGGAACACAGCTCTACATTTTCAGGCGGTTCCCTCCAGCCTCTCTATGACATCTTGAATAACAAGGTGACAACTATTTAATGTGTGAGAACAACCTCCAGGATAATCTCTCGACTCTTGTTTGGAATCTCTCAGCCATTGACACTTTGTCTCATTTCACTCTTCCCCCTTTTGGTCTAGAAGGTTTTCTCAATCCCTTGATGCTGAGTCTCAGCTCATTCTTGGATTTCTGTCCCACACTGCCAGGAAGATCCACACCCCTGGTAGTCATATCCCACGTAGACAGGGGGAGGGTGGTGAGTTTGCTTACTGTGTTGGCTGGAGAGAGAGGCCACTTCTGAGCAACAAAAGAGATTCTCTTGGGAGTGACTCTTAGGCTTAATTTTAGGTAGGCTTGGCCTATCCCCTGTGGGGTTAAGCTTCATATGAACAAACCCAAAGACTGGGGGCTCAGCCTATAGCTTTGGTTGTCCACACTGCTTGTGAGAATATCAAGAATTCAACTTGGGGAGGTTGAATTTTCCCCCGTTCTCACCATTCCCCGAAGGGGACTTTGCAAATACTTTTCCACTCACTGATCAAATCACTCTGGGATTCATCAGGGCATCACCTGGACAAACCAACAAAATCTCATGTCCTATACAAAGTTCCATGTACTTAAGGTGTTCAATCAACTATCCACATAAGTTATATTAGGAGATGCACTAGTCAAACAAAGTATAGATTTGTACCAAAGAAACATTTTTTGCTTTAGTCTCACACATTAGTTGAAATTTTAAAATATTAAGTACCATCTGTTTTCAGCACACTGCAGTAATGACACTCTTTTGTTCTTCCTCATGCAAAAACATTTTTTAAATTTGTACATTTAGTCACTATCATTATACACTCAAGGCATTCCTAGATTACACCATCTCAATCTTTATCGTCTATCTTTCTTTGTGACTTCATTTATGCCCCAGCCCTCCTCCCTCTATCATTCTCATATGCAGCTTCATTCAGTGTTTTAACATAATTGCATTACAGTTAGGTAATATTGTGCTGTCCATTTCTGAGTTTTTATATTCAGTCCTGTTGCACAATCTGTATCTCTTCAGCTCCAATTACCCAATATCTTACCCTATTTCTATCTCCTGATGGTCTCTGTTACCAAGGAAATATTCCAAGTTTATTCACTAATGTCAGTTCATATCAGTGAGACCATACAGTATTTGTCCTTTTGTTTCTGGCTAATCACACTCAGCATAATGTCCTTAAGGTTCATTCATGTTGTTACATACTTCATAACTTTATTCTGCCTTAGAGCTGCATAATATTCCATCTTATGTAAATGTCACAGTTGGTTTAGCCAACTATCTGTTGATGGACATTTTGGCTGTTTCCATCTCTTGGTAATTGTAAATAATGCTGCTATAAACATTGGTGTGTAAATGTCCATTTGTGTCCTTGGCCTCATGTCCTTTGAGTAGAGACAGCATATAGATGGGTCCTGTTTTTTAATCCATTCTGCCAGACTATGTCTTTTGATTGGAGAGTTTAATCCATTAGCATTCAGTGTTATTACTGCATGGGTAGTACTTTCTTCTACCCTTTTGCCTTCTGGGTTTTATGTGTCATATCTAATTTTCTTCTTTTTACCTTTACTCATAGTCTTCCTTTCTACACTCTTCTCCACACCTCTCTCTTCTGTCTTGGTATCTGTCTCTAGTGTTCCCTTTAGTATTTCTGGCAGAGCTGGTCTCTTGGTCACAAATCCTCTCGGTGATTTTTTTGTCTGAAAATGTTTTAATTTCTCCCTCATTTTTGAAGGATAGTTTTGCTGGATATAGAATTCTTGGTTAGCAGTTTTTCTCTTTTAGTATCTTAAATGTAGCATCCCACTGTCTTCTCACCTCCATGGTTTCTGCTGAGAGATCTGCGCATAGTCTTATTGGGCTTCCCTTGTATGTGATGGATTGCTTTTCTCTTGCTGCTTTCAAGATCCTCTCTTCCTCTTTGACCTCTGACATTCTGATTATTAAATGTCTTGGAGTATGTCTATTTGGATCTATTCTCTTTGGGGTACGCTGCACTTCTTGGAACTGTAATTTTAAGTCTTTCATAAGAGTTGGGAAATTTTCAGTGATAATTTCCTCCATTAGTTTTTCTCCTCCTTTTCCATCCTCTTCTCCTTCTGGGACACCCACAGCACGTATATTCGTGCGCTTCATATTTTCTTTCAATTCTCTGAGTCCCTGCTCATATTTTTCCATTTTTTTCCTTATAGTTTCTGTTTCTTGTCGGATTTCAGATGTTCTGTCCTCCAGTTCAGAAATCCTACGTTCTCTCTCTCGAAATCTATCATTGTAGGTTTCCATTGTTTTTTTCATCCCTTCTACTATGTCTTTCATTCCTGTAAGTTCTGTGATTTGTTTTTTCAGACTTTCAGTTTTCTCTTTTTGTTCTTTCCTTGCCTTCTTTATATCCTCCCTCAATTCATTGATTTGGTTTTTGATGAGGTTTTCCATGTCTGTTCGTACATTCTGAATTAATTGTTTCAGCTCCTGTATGTCATTTGAATTGTTGGTTTGTTCCTTTGACTGAGCCATATCTTCAATTTTCCTAGTGTGATTTGTTATTTTTTGCTGGTGTCTAGGCATTTAATTACCTTAATTAGTTTATTCTGGAGATTGCTTTCACTTCTTTTACCTAGGGTTTTCTTGCTGGATGAATTTGTTGTCTATCTGTTCTTTGACATTCCGTTCAGCTTTATCTGGACCTTTAGGTTAAGTTTTGTTTAACAGAGGAGAATTTTTCAGTTCTTGTTTTCTTGTTTCTTGCCCTGCTTGTGTGGTGCCTTTCCCCCCCACACACTTAGAGGGTCTACTTAGCTATTATAGACCTCAGCCAGATTTTCCCAGACCAAACTGGCCTCCTATCAGGAGGAAAGAGTCACCTGCGTCAGTTTTCCCTGAGGGTGAGAGACTTTCCTGTGAAGTCTCTGGACTCTGTTTTTCTTATCCTGCCCAGTATGTGGCGCTTGTCTGACTGCAGGTCCCACCAGCATAAGATGATGCAGTACCTTTAACTTTGGCAGACTCTCCCTGCTGGGGGTGTGGTGGAGACACAGGAGAGGTTGGCTGTTTTTAATGGCTTCAAATGACCAAGCCCTGGTGTCTGAATTCCTTGATGGAGGTATTCTACCTGGGTGGAGCTTCACCCCTCCTCTAGGGAAGGCACAGGCTCCAGATAAACCCCCAAAAGAGCTCACTTCTGCCTATGCCTGGGGCAGTTGCAGCCTGAAAAGTCCTGCTGCTTTATCCAGAGGCAATCAAGCCTTTGTAGATACACAGCCACGAAAACCTCTGTTTCCTTCTTTTTTCTTTCCCCCTTTTTCTGTCAGTCCTTCCCTGTTGGAGCTGGGGCAAAAATGAGCAACCTCCACTTTGATCAGGTTCACCTAAGCTGGGGGCCTATTTTTAGTAGTCAGAATTTGTTAATTATTTCCACAATTGGTGTTTGATTGTGCCCAGTCCCTGCTGCGGGTGAAGTCCTTTCCTTTCCCCTCTGGGAAGTGGCCTGTGGGGGAGTGGTGCTGGCCGCCACAGCTTTCGGAACTCACAACCCTGGGTGGTGCTCGCAGCTGGTCCAGCTGGTCCAGACTGGGATATGATGTGTCTGGTCACTGATGTGGCCCCAGTAGCTGTTCTGTACTGTTTCTGGTTATTTAGTAGTTTTTCTGAAGGACGAACTAAAATGCACACGTTGTTAAGCTGCCATCTTGTCCCAAACAATGGGAATTTATTGGCTCTTGGATTTGGGGCTAGAAGTCCAAATCAGAATATCAGGATGATGATTTCTTCCCAAAGACTGGCTTTCTGGGGCTGGCTGGCTGCCTGTCTTTGTTTCTTTGCTCCTCTTTCACATGGAATGCATGTGGTGGCCTCTCCTGGCCTCCCTTTTCTTCCAGGATCCATTGGCTTTCAGCTTTTTGCTTTTTGTAGCTTTTTCTCTGTGTGAATTTCATTCTACTTATAAAGGACTCCAGTAATAGGACTAAGGCCTGTCCTGATTCAACTACACCTTAACTGGATGACTTGTAAGCTCATCCACAAGTCCTGTTTACAAAGGATTCCCAATCACAGGAATGAATTAGGTTTAGGGACATATTTTTCTGGGACATATAGCTCCAAACCACTCTATATTCCAAAACAGAAACGTTTGTGAAAAGGACATCATTGTTTTACATTTTTTGTAAATCTCTCCATTATCTGGCTAAATAAGATAGTTTGTTTCTCATATCTACATTCTACATTTAATCTATTGCAGTATATTGTTTGATGAAAGTATATGAACAAAATCAAGTCTCGTATTTGTAGTCAGAAATGAGAGGAGTATTATAATAGTCTTTTCAGATTATTTTGGATAATCTCTGATCCACAGCAAAGCATCACTGGTAGTTTTTTAAAAGAGTAATCGCAGTGTGAAATCTCAAACCATATCAGGGAACTTTTCGTATTCTGTTACTTTAAAATCCATAGATTTAGCTTGTTCTCTGATTCATCTTTTATTCCCTGTAAGATTTTAAAATATCATTCATTGGTCATTTGGAAAATAAAGTCTGAATAATGAAAGTTTGTCAGGTCTTTCAAGTAAAAAAAATGGTGTTCTATGAAAAAAAGAAGGCTAGTTCAGCTTACAAATCAGTTACACAGAAGCTTTTCCTTGAGATGGTAGTGCTTTATGTGTACTTCCCATGTCATTACTCAGAGTATTAAGAAAAGGGGTATTCAAGGGTATGTAGATTAAATAAAGTTAATTTTTAATGCTTCATCAAGGACATTCTTAAGAGAAAGTGGCTTTAAAATACAAACAAAAGCAAGCCATGAGTACCTGGTACTAAATGATATGACAACTAGTACAATTGAGAATTCGTTTTATCCACCCTGGATTGTTTTGCACCATTAGTGTAAATGACAGCATAGTTTAAAAAAAAACAAAAATAAGAAAACTAGTGTTATTGTGAACATAGGACCCACAGGTGTCCATAGACCAGTTTGAGAACTGTTGCTCTCGGGTTTCATCCATAAATTTCTAGAAAATATTATTACATGTGTATGTATTGCATGTCAATTACTAAAAGAATGTTTAATGACAGACTTAAAAAATACTTATTTTAAAAAAGCGGTGGCACTTTCTTGGCTTTGAATATACTTATGCTTTCCCTGTAGGAATGTATCCTATCAGGCATAATGTCAGTGAATGGAAAGAAAGTTCTTCACATGGATCGAAACCCATATTATGGAGGAGAAAGTGCCTCTATAACACCCCTGGAAGATGTAAGTATTAGTAAAGTATTAGAAATTTAGAAAAAATTAATATGCTCTTCATATTATGTTTTCTGCACTTGTAGAACTTGGGCTCATGATGCATTTCAAAAGTGTGTTTTACAGTGGCTCAGTGGTAGAATTCTCACCTGCCATGTGGGAAACCCAGGTTCAATTCCCAGCCCATGCACTTCCCAGAAAGTAAGCAAACAAGCAAAACAAACAAGCAAAAATTCAACAAATGTTGATGTAGTAACAGGATACTCACGTGGAAAAATAATGAAATGTGACCCTACCATATAGCATACAAAAAAAAATTTTTTTTATTTGATTCAAAATGAAATGCCCATGTCACCTCATATAGTGGTGTTTAATTATAATAAGAAAACCATTACTCATCAAAAAATAGCAGCATATCATGATGATAAATTTTGTTACATGCTGGTTGTTTTTTTGTTTTGGTTTTAGTTATACAAAAGATTTAAATTACCAGGAGCACCACCAGCGTCAATGGGGAGAGGAAGAGACTGGAATGTTGACTTAATTCCCAAGTTCCTTATGGCTTGTGGTGAGGAATTCTAACTTAAATTTATGACTGTACATTATATCCGATTTAAAAGTAGAAACTAACTCTTGACAAGATCCCAGGTAGGCTGAAATGCATTTTGTTGAATGGCAACAATATGGTGAGTTGTGTGGCCCATTAGAAGCATCAGAAGTCGGTAAGTTGAGGGGAGGGAAGAGGGTAGGACTTATTAGTAATTGGTTCTGGATGTATAAAATTGTGTATTTGGCACAATGCATACCAGAATTGTAAGCTTTTTTAACAGATTCTCTGTCAATACTTTGGCAACAATCTTAGACAACTGAGCCTTGAGAAATAGCCATATTAAAGTTTTTTTAGCTTATAGGTTTTTTAAAATTATTTTTTCTCATATTTTTAATGAGATGAGCTAAGTATCTTTTAAAACTGCTGTTCTATTAATACCTATTTCTGAAATGACTTTGAAAAATAAATCTTTGGTTATAAGTCTGTCTCTGTCACATGAAATAAAGTATAAGCCCTGTTTTTGTTTTTTGAGTTTATATTCCATAGTTGTTTTTTTTTTAGTGAAATATATTTTATTGATCTTTTCCTTTATACTTAGAGCCTTCTGTGTATTGTTAAGGGTATTCCATAGTTTTAATGGAAAGAAATCTTGTTTGAGTTTTCTTTGAAATTCAAAGAAATTTAAATTTAGTTCCTAATGGAACTTTTCTTGAGGTAAATATTAGATGCATAATTTTGATTATATAATATACTTATTTTATTAAAACTAGAAAACAGGTAAATAGAAAGGAAATAAAATTTAACAAAATCTCACCCTCTATAGATTTAATTACAATTTAACGTTTTGAGAAAAACCTGCTAGCATATGTATAATATATATTTGTACACATTTTTTTTTTTCCTCCCCAGTTAACAAGATGTGACCATTGTGGGTGTTTCTGTGGGTGAGTGGGGAGGTGATACTAGTGGTAGTGCTAAACTTTGTATACTGCTAATTGTGTATTGTGGGGATAAAAGCAGTGATTTTTTTTTTTTTTTTTGAAAATCAATGTTTTTTTTTCTTTTTTCTTCTTATTTTTGAAATACCAAAAAAGCATCAAACGCAAACATTCATAACTTTTGATCATTCCATTCTACATATATAATCAGTAATTCACAATATCATCACATAGTTGCATATTCATCATCATGATCATTTCTTGGAACATTTGCATCTACTCAGAAAAAGAAATAAAGAGAAAACAAAAAAATTCATACATACCATACACCCCACCTCTCCCCCTCACCAATCACCAGCATTTCACTCTAAATTTATTTTACCATTTGTTTCCCCTATTATTCATCTTTATTCCATATGTTTTACTTGTCTGTTGATAAGGTAGATAAAAGGAGCATCAGACACATTATGAAAGCTATATCATTATACCATCATCTTCAAGAAACATGGCTTCTGGAACACAGCTCCACATTTTCAGGCAGTTCCCTCCAGCCTCTCCACCACATCTTGACTAACAAGGTGATATCTATTTAATGCATAAGAATAACCTCCAGGATAACCTCTCGACTCTGTTTGCAATCTCTCAGCCATTGACACTATTTTGTCTCATTTCACTCATCCCCCTTTTGGTCGAGAAGGTTTTCTCAATCCCCTGATGCTGAGTCTCAGCTCATTCTGGGAGTTAATGTTTTTTTTTTTTTTTAATATTGAAATTTTTGCTAGTACTTCTCACATTTCACTAAACATCTTTTGTTGGCATTCTATAAATGCTGCTAATATTGTCCTAATACTTTCTTCTTGTGGGGAGAGTTTATATATCTTTTTGACTTTCGTAATATTTGTTATTTCAGGAAGATTTTTTAGAGAAATATGATGGTTGTCTACCTGAGATAATAGCTATTCTTGATTTATTTGTTTTTCTCCCTCTTCAACATAAACAATTAGAATTGAGGTGTCATTTGCTGATATACCAATTTTTTTTAAAGCCTCAGAAGTATTGTTGTTTGGGGAAAGGTTGAAAATAATTTCAGTAGATAGAGGTTCTTGTCTTCATTTTTCCAGGTTTTAGAGATGACCTGTTTTGTTTGCTGCCTCAAGTATCTGGAATGGATGACAATCACCGTAGGATTAATTAATGAGCCATCAGTGGTGCCTTTCATGGCCTTTTTCTTTAAGTCTCTAGCATTTTTTACATCTTTAAATAAGAGAAGGCTTACTCTACATTCGGGAAATAGGTCCAGCTGATGTGTTAACTGCATTTCATAGATAAGTAGGATCCATCAGGTCATTGGTGCATCTGGCAGCAATGATTTTCTTAAAGCTCTTGCTTATATTGCTGAATTTACTTTTGCTAGTAGACAGTGCCAACCTTGAAATTGTTTTAGTTTCTTTTTTTTTGATATATATTTTTATTGAGACATCTTCACATGCATACATTCTATACATGGTGTTAGAATCAGTGGCTCACATTATCATCGTGTAGCTATGTATTCATTACCATGATTATTTTTTAGAACATTTGCATCACTCCAGGAAAAGAAAAAACTCATAAGTACCATACACCTTATCCCTCCCTCTCATTGAAATACTCACTAGTATTTCTATCTACCCAATTTATTTTACCCTTTGTCCCGCCTATTACTTTTTTATTTCTTGTTCCATATTTTTTTACTCATCTGTCCATACCTTGGATGTAAGGAGCATCAGACATAAGGTTTTCACAATCACAGAGTCACATTGTAAATACTATATTTTTATACAATCATCTTCATGTTTTACACAGCTCAGCCATTTCAGGTACTTCCCTCCACCTAGGCTAACACACCATAAACTAAAAAGGGGTATCTATGTAATGCATAAGAATAACCTCCAGGATTACCTCTTGATTCTGTTTGAAATCTCTCAGTTGCTGAAACATTTTGTCTGATTTTTCTCTTCCACCTTTTGGTCAAGAAGGCTTTCTCAATCCCTTGATGCCAGGTCCCAGCTCATGCCGTGATTTTTGTCCCATGTTACCAGGGTGACTTGCATCGCTGGGAGTCATGTCCCATCTAGGAGGAAGGGCAATGAGTTCATTTTCTCAATTGACTTAGGGAGAACGGCCACATCTGAGCAACAAAAGAGATTCTCTGGGGGTGACTCTTGCACCAGATTTTAAGTAAGCTTAGCCTATCTGTTGGAGGATAAGTTTCATACGGGCAAACCTCAAGATTGAGGGCTCAGCCTATTGATTTGGTTGTCTCCACTGCTTGCAAGAGTATCAGAAATTCTCCAAATGGGAAGTTGATATTTCCTCCTTTCTCCCCAGTTGCCCAAGGGAACTTTGCAAATACCTCTTTATTCACTGCCCAAATTACTCTGATATTTTTAATGGGGCATCACACTAACCTGGACAAACCTACAAAATCTCATGCCCTGTTCAAGATTCCGTGTACTTATGATGTTCAACTAAACTGACCATACAAGTTAAATTAGGAAATGCACTATCCAAAATATAAATTTTGCACCCAAAAAACATTTCCTTTTACTCTCACTCAGAAGTTGAAATTTTAAAATATGGATAATAACATCTTTTACCCTGTATTCCCACACCTCACTATGCCACCATCTTATATAGTGAGAGTTTTATTTCTTCCTTTCCAATTTGGATGCCTTTTATTTCTTTTTCTTGTCTAAATGCTCTGGCTAGAACTTTCAACACAATGTTGAATAACAGTGGTGACCGTGTACATTCTTGTCTTGTCCCTGATCTTAGAGGGAAAGCTTTCAGTCCATCCCCACGAGGATGATATTAGCTTTGGTTTATTCATATATTCCCCTTATGTTTGAAAGTTCCCTTCTATTCCTATCCTTTGAAGTATTCTTATAAAGAAAGAATGTTGAATTTTGTCAAATGCCTTTTCTGTATCAATCGAGATGATCATGGGGTTTTTCTGATTTGATTTGATGTGGTGTAGTACATTAACTGATTTTCTTTCACTGAACCATCCTTGCATATTTAGAATAAATCCCACTTCATCATGGTGTATAATTCTTTTAATGTGCTGCTGGATTCAATTTGCTATAATTTTGTTGAGGATTTTTGCATCTATATTCATTAAAGAGATTGGTCTGTAATTTTCTTGTAGTATCTTTGTCTGGCTTTGGTATAGGGTGATGTTGGCTTCATAGAATGAGTAGTTAGCTTTCCCTCTTCTTCACTTTTTTTTTGAAGAGTTTGAGCAGGATTGGTACTATTTCTTTCATAAGTGTTTGGTAGAATTCACATGTGAAGCCATCTGGCCCTGGGCTTTTCTTTTTTGGGAATTTTCTTGAGGACTGATTCAATCTGTTTATTTGTGATTGGTTTGTTGAGGTCATCTGTTTCTTCTCAAGTCAGTGTTGGTTGTTCATGCCTTTCTAGGAGGTTGTCCTTTTCATCTGTGGTGTCTATTAGCATATAGTTGCTCATAGTATCCTCTTGTTACTTCCTTTATTTCTATGGGGTCAGTGATTATATCTCCTCTTTCATTTCTGATTTTATTTATTTTCATCCTCTCTCTTTTTCTTTTTGTCAGCCTAGCTAAGGGTTGTTTTCATGTTCTCAATTTCATTTATTTCTGCTGTAATCTTTATTATTTCTTTCCTTTGCTTTGGGGTTAGTTTGCTGTTCTTTCTCTCGTTCTTCCCAGTGTATAGTTAGTTCCTCGAGTTCTGTACTTGCTTTTTTAATATTGGTATTGAAGGCAATAATTTTTCCTTTGCTGCATCCCCTAAACTTTTTTTTAACTTTTTTTTATTGTATAGTATAACATATATACAAAGCAAAGAAATTAAAAAGCAACAGTTTTCAAAGCACTCTTCAACAGGTAGTTACAGGACAGATTGCAGTTTGTCCTGGGCTACCATACCATCCTCTCAGATTTTTCCTTCTAGCTCTCTAGAGTATAGGAGGCTAGAAGGAATAAATTTTTTTTTTTTTACCACAGTTGACTTTTTTTTTCCTTTCTTGTGAAAAATAATATATATACAAAAAAGCAATAAATTTCAAAGCACAACATAACAATTAGTTGTAGAACAGATTTCAGAGTTTGGTATGGGTTACAATTCCACAGTTTTAGGTTTTTACTTCTAACTGCTCTAAGATACTAGAGACTAAAAGAAATAACAGTTTAATGATTCAGCAATCATATTTGTTCTACCTTCTCTGTTTAATTCCACCATCACCTTTGATCTTTCTATCCCACTCTTTAGAGGTATTTGGGCTATACCCATTATTCTTTTTCATATTGGAAGAACTGTCAATAATAAGAAGTAGGGTGATGGAACTAGGTGATGTTCCGGAAAGTCTGGGCCCTCTAGGTTTCAGGACTTACCTGGTCCAGGGACCCATTTGGAGGTTGTAGTTTTCTGGAAAGTTTCCTAGTACATGGAATCTTTGTAAAATCTTATCCTCCTTTTCGTTTTTATTTTTATTTTATCAGAAGGTTAAATATGGATTTTTAAAATATCTTTCTTCATGAGAGGAATAAATGATTTCCTGATATTTATTGAGTTTTATGTTCTTTAGTGATTTGGCCATCCTGAGCTTTCCATGTTTTTCTGTTGAGGTTTTCTGCTTTTTCTTAATGATTTAAAAGAGCTCTTTTTATATTAAGGCAACTAACCCTTTTCACATATCAGAAATATCTTTTCCAATTTTTTATTTGCCTTACAGCTTTTGTATTTTTTTTTAATACAGAGGCATTTAATTTTCATGTAGTCATATTGGTTTATCTTTTTATTTTATTATTTTTTAAATTTCAGGTCATTATGCTTAGAAATTTTCTCCCCACCTCAGGGTTGCAGAAATGCTAAATTAGCTTCTAGTGGTTTTATAGTTTTAATTTTTTTCACCATATAAATAAATTCACCTGTTTTCTGATATAAATAAATTAATCTAATTTTCCTATTGATTGAGGAATAGAGGTTCAAAATAGTGCTTTCAGAATGGTTCAGTTGGGCAGTGTGATGGGTGCCTCGTGGCAAAATTCTCACCTGCTATGCTGGAGACCTGGGTTCGATTTCTCGTGTCTGCCCATGCAAAGAAAGGGCTCATTTTAACCCTCAAAAACCATTTATCTTTCCTGTTTTGATTTGAACTTTTATCATGTATTAAGTTCATATATATTGATCTCTGCATTTTTTCCCACTGTTTTTCTATTTCTGTACCAGCATCAGTTATTATAATGTACAATATATTCTAATGTCTGTCTGGATAAAACTTTCCTCATTACTTTGTTTGGTCATTAAAAAAAGACAAATTATTTTTGCCTGTCCTAGTATGTTCATCCTTTCAAACAAGCTTTAAATAATTTTGTTGGGTTCCTTAAACAAATTTTCTTCTTTTGGGAAACCAGAATTTATCTAGCTTATAGTTTGGTACTAAATATTTTGTAACCTTACCAATGCCCAGTTGATGTAGTTATTAGCCTTGATGTTTTAATATAAAAAAATACAAGAGCATAATATGCCTAAACAATAGGTATGCATTCTGGTTGTCCAATTGGGAGAAATTTTTTTGTTGTAGTATTGAAAATGTTAAAAAAAAATTAGGAAGCTATTAGTATTTTTAAATGTACTTTTATTTCTACTTATTTTTAAAGGTAGTAAGCTATAATTTGAATTATGTGGCTCTTGTAGGTCAGCTGGTTAAGATGCTGCTTTACACAGAGGTCACTCGCTACCTGGATTTCAAAGTGACTGAAGGGAGTTTTGTCTATAAAGGAGGAAAAATCTATAAGGTTCCTTCCACAGAAGCAGAAGCCCTGGCATCTAGTAAGTAATTTTACTTTGTTTCCTCATAATGATGGAAAGAAATCTTAGAGGTCAAATTAAATGCCCCTAGATCACCATTTATCCATCCATCTATCCATTCAGTCAGCAGATATTTATTGACTTTTATGTGCCAGCCACTAATGGGATACATTAGTGAACAAAAAGTTCAAAAGTCCTACCCTATTGACGCTTAAGAGTTTAAATTACTATCTATAGATCATGTAACTTGTTGCTAGTGGATCCATAAAATGTTAGAAGATGCAATCCAGAAAATACAGAATACTACTAAGATTTATGGCTATGTTAGGACTGACACTTGAGAAAGAAAGAAATGGTTCCTAATTAATTTGGAGGTAGATAGTGATATGATCATGGATTAGAAGCTCTTTAAAATCTTTTGAATGACTATGTAATTTCAATTGAAATAATGTATTTTAATAGAAATAGGAGTTCCAGAGTTTGAATAGCATCCTTTTAAATAAAGTCTGTGTTTTATCAATTTTTAAATGTTACTTTTATAGCTCTTATGTAAATAGCTTGAAATACCTCCTGCATTTAATAGTAGCTAACATCTGAGCCTCAGTTTTCCTATCCATAAAATGGAGATAATAAGAGCACCCCTCTTGGGTGAAGGACTGTATAAAATAAAGTATATAATACATGTATATGACCAACTTAGCACAAGCATGCTTACCATTATTGGCTCTAGAATGCTGCACTTTTAACCACTTTAATGTATTGAGTGTAGACAACTTTATAGATATTTCAACAACTGTAACACACCTAAACATTTCTAGTTTCCCAGCTGTTTTTCATATAATATGCTGTTTGGTTCTCTTGGCCACTGTTTGGAAAATCTCTCATTTTCCAAGACTCTATTCATAATGTGGTAGCCAGATTAGACATGATACCCTAAATGTTTTCTGCTTACTCTGTGTCAGTGGGACATAGAAATATATTTCTATGAATGTAGCTTAAATTTACGTGCTTTTTTAGGAACCCTGTACACTGTTCTCATGGCAGTTCATACCTACTAAAACATCAGGATTCTAGTAAATGTTTGTTTGTGGAACAAATATTATTTTTGTTAAATTAATGAGAAACACATTTGCCCTTTAGAGTAATGGTGACCACAGATTATGTTCAGAAGTATCTGGAGAATGTTTTGTGAATACCTTTGAACCATGCCCAACAAAATCTTCCATTTAGATGATGTACTTAGCTTATTTGCTCCAAACCATATTGCTCTTTGCTTGGATCATTAGCACCTTTGCCACTCACATATCACCTTTGCTGTCAGAGAACGGAATGAGTCTTAGGACTTTGTAAGCTGTGAAGTAGGTCTGACTGCTACAACACCTAGCCACTGACCATCTGGAACCTGATGTTAAACTGTTGATAGAAAAGAAACATTTGAGAGTTTTGTTTTTTAAAGCTATAGTTTTAAAAGTAGGTGCTTAGGTTAGGAAAGGGGAAAAAGGGAGGTAAAAATAGGATTTTCTTTTCCATTGACTAGCTATATGCTACTAATAAGAATACTGACCAGTGGGAAGACCTATAGGTTTAAAATGTGGTAATTTAAAGCTGTCTCCTCATCTGCATTTTAGTGTAAAATGGAGTAATCTGATTATCTAAGATTCATTAAAGTCAGTGATTATGATTAATAGCATAATCAACATTTAAATTTCCTTGATGTCAGTTTGTTCTTGATATTTAAGCTTCTTTTCCATTGAATGCCAGAGTGTATTTTAATATGCTGTAAAGGAAAAGGAAGATCATTCCAGAATTTTAGGCAATTGGCTAAGCATAGATCAGAGTTGTCAAGGGAAGAGTATACAGATGGGTACCTTCATGGATGATCTTCCTTCAGTGTTGTTATTTACCTTGAATTTCATGGAATTAGACATATTTAAGTAAGTACTGTTTATAGTTATTTGTATTTTTAAATTGAAGATTTTATCATTGATCTATTGTAATTATGTTAGTGTATTTTTAAAAATTGTGGTGAAACTGAAAGCTATGTTGTCAAGTCCCATATCTTATATTGCACATTACATTAGAAAAGCTTCCCTTAGTAACAAGACCTGTTTAAACTTTCCTCTCATATAGTCTGTTTTACTCAGTGTCCTGCTGTGAGTGTATGCTTTTTAAAAATTCCTTTTTCAGGTTTAATGGGGCTATTTGAAAAACGTCGCTTCAGAAAATTCCTAGTGTACATTGCCAACTTTGATGAGAAAGATCCTAGAACTTTTGAAGGTATTGACCCTAAGAAGACTGCTATGCGAGATGTGTATAAGAAGTTTGACTTGGGCCAAGATGTTATAGACTTTACTGGTCATGCCCTTGCACTTTACAGAACTGATGAGTAAGTTTTTTGTTTTGGATTTGTACTTTTTCTGGAACTGTCACTGAATTTCCCAATTCTTCAAAGAGAAAGTTATAATAAACAAACGCATGGTCATGTTATACTGTGAAAGAAGAGGTTCTGATTGCAAATAAGTGTTAGAACCTTTTAAATGAGATATGAGGGTAGTGAATTGAAATTAATTTAGAGAAAAAGAATTTTAAAATTGTGAAAACCAATAATTAAAACTAAAACCTTTTTCTAATATTCATTTTCCTCCAGCTATTTAGATCAACCATGTTGTGAAACCATTAATAGGATTAAACTTTATAGTGAGTCTTTGGCAAGATATGGCAAAAGCCCATACCTTTATCCACTGTATGGCCTTGGAGAACTTCCACAAGGATTTGCAAGGTAAAAGCCCATATTTAACTTATTAGGGAAAATCTCATGAACCTGAACCTCATTTTTGACTTTGGTATATGAGATTTGGTTGTGGATAATGAGATGAGATATGGCTTTGAGTAATGAGATGCCTTTTATTTATTTATTTGAGAAGTTATAGGTTTACAGGATGCTTTTTATTTAAAAAAATTTGTTGATGTAAACTTTAAATGTTGTGAAATGCACAGATCTTGAATAGAAAAAATATGGTAACTAAAATCCCAATCTAGAAAGTTTTGTCACTCCAGAAGATTATCTTGTACTACCTCATCATCAATACCCAACCTCTAAAAGCAACTGTATTTGTGGGTTCTAGCATTGTAGATGACTTTTGCTTGGTTTTTACATTCATGTGAAAGGGGTAGTTTTGGCTATTTCAGTTTTGGGCTATTATTGATAAAAATACTATAAAATTTTTTTATCCCTGTATGCAGCCAGAATAATTTTATTTTAAATTGAGATATAATTCCCACTGTGTAAAATTCACCATATGAAAGGGTATACTTCAGTAATTTTTTTAGTATTTTCACAAGGTTGCAAAAGTATCTCCGTTATCTAATTCCAGAACATTTTCATTGCCCTGAAAAGCAACGCTGTATCCTCTCTGGCAAACAATAATGTACTTTTTGTCTTTATGGGTTAGCCTTTCCTGAACGTTTCATATAAGTGGAATCATGTAATATGTGGCCTTTTGCTTCTGGCTTCTTTCACTTAACATGGTTTCACAGTTCATCTGTGTTGTAGTATGTATTAGAACGTCATTCCTTTTTATGGAATCTCCATTGTATGGGTACATCCATTTTGTTTATCCATTCATTAGTAATAGACTTTTGGGTTATTTCTTCTTTGGGGCTGTTAGGATTAATGCTGCCACAAATACTTATGTATCAGGTTTTATTTGAACATGTTTTCAGTTCTCTTGGGTCTATATCTATAATTGTTAAGTTGTAAGGCAATTCTGTGTGTAAGTTTATGAGGAACTGCCAAATTGTTTTCCGCAGTAGCTGTGCTATTTTACTTTCCCATTAACAGTGTATAAGTATTATAGTTTACTTACCAACCCCTGTTATTTTCCAAGTTTTTAAAATTATAGCCATCTAAGTGGATGTAAAATGATATCTCATTGTGGTTTGATTTGAATTTCCCTAGTTGACTAATGATGTTGAGCATCTTTTCCTATGCATATTTTTCAACTGCATATCTTCTTTGGAGTTACTGTAGAATTTTGTGTACCAGTCTTTCAGTGGATATAAATTGTCACTTCTTTTGGATAAATATCTGGGACTGAATCACTGGTTGATAGGGCATGTTTATATTTAATTTCATAAGAAGTTGCCTAACAGTTTTCTAGGTGATGGTGCAGTTTTACATATAATTCAGCGGGATAGAAGAGTGCCAGTTGCACAGCATCCTTTTCAATATTTAGTGCTGGTTTTTAAAAAAATTTTATCCACTTATGTGGTTTTGAAATGCTATCTTATGGTTTTAATTTGCATTTCTTAAGGACTAATGTTAGTCACCTTTTTGTGTGCTTATTGACCATTTGTTTATCAGTAAGTATGTAGTATGACTGTTCACATCTTTTCCATATTTAAAAAACTTTTATTTTTGTTTTTGATTTCTAGGATATCTTCTTTTAAAAAATGTTGCATTGGGAAATCTTCACACACCATATAATCCATCCAAAGTATACAATCAGTGGCTCACAATATCATCACATAGTTATGTATTCATCACCAGGATCATTTTTAGAACATTTGCATCACTCCAGAAAGAGAAACAAAAAGAAAAAAGAAAAAACCCCATAAATCCCACACCCCTTACCCCACCCTCTCATTGACCACTAGTATTGCAGTCTACTCACATTGTTTAACTCCTTATCCACCGCCCTTATTATTTATTTATTTATTTACTTATTTACCTGTCCATACACTGGATAAAAGCAATGTCAGCCACAGGTTTTCACAGTCACATGGTCACACTGTAAAAGCTGTATAGTTAATATAGTGATCTTCAAGAATCAAGGCTACTGGAATACAGTTCGGCAGTTTCAGTACTTCCCTCTAGCCACTCAAATACACCATAAACTAAAAATGGGATATCTATATAATACATAAGAATCATCTCCAGGATAACCTGTCAACTTAAATCTCTCAGCCACTGAACTTTATTTTGTCTCATTTCTCTCTCCCCCATTTTGGTCAAGAAGACTTTCTCAGTCCCTGGTCCTGGCTTATCCCCAGGAGTCCTGTCCCACTTTGCCGGGGTGGTTTATACCCCTTGGAGTCCTGCCTCTCAGTGGGGAAAGACTACCAGCTTTCCATCTAAGCTCAGGAACAAGACAAGGATGCCCACTATCACCATTGTTATTCAACATTGTGCTGGAAGTTCTAGACAAAGCAATTAGACAAGAAAAAGAAATAAAAGACGTCCAAAATAGAAAGGAAGAAGTAAAACTCTTCACTTTTTCCATATGACATGATACTACATGTTGAAAAGTCTACAGCAAAACTACTAGAGCTAATAAATGAGTACAGCAAAATGGCAGGGTACAAGACCGACACCCAAAAATCAGTAGTGTTTCTACACACTTGTAATGAGCAATCTGAGGAGGAAATCAAGAAAAAAATCTTAATAGCAGTAGCAACCAAAGAAATCAAGTATTTAGGAGTAAATATTCATGAGGACACAAAAGACCTATACACAGAAAACTCAAGAAATTGCTAAAATATTTCATGGAAGACCTAAATAAATGGAAGAGTGTACCATGCTCATGGATGGGAAGACTAAATATAGTTAAGATGTCAGTTCTACTAAAATTGATTTATAGATTCAATGCAATACCTATTAAAATCCCATTACCTTACTTAGCAGAAATAGAAAAACCAATAACCAAATTTATTTGGAAGATCAGGGTGCCCCGAATAGATAAAAATATATGAGAAAGAAGAATTAGTGGAAAGTCTTACATTACCTGACTTTAAAGCGTATTACAAAGCTATGGTGGTCAAAACAGCATGGTACTGGCCTAAAGATAGATATACTGAACAATGGAATTGAATTGAGTGTTCAGAATTAGACCCCCTCAGTTTTGGACAATTGATTTTTTTTTTGACAACTGATCTTGATAAGAGGGTTGAGTCAACCCAACCAGACCAGAGCAGTCCTTCAATAAATCGTCTTTGAAGAATTGGATATCTATATGCAAAAGAAGAAAGAGAACCCATATCTCACACCCTATACTGAGATTAACTCATAAGGGTATCAAAGTTCCAAATATTAAAGTATAACCTTAAAACATTTAGAAGAAAATGTAGGGAAATATCTTATAATAGGAGGTGGTTTCCTTACACCCAAAGCACAAGCAATGAACAGAGAAATAGAATGGGATCTCCTCCAGCTTAAACACTTTTGTGTATCAAAGAACTTTGTCAGGAAAATAAAAAGGCAGCCTACATAAGGGGACACAATATTTTCAAACCACAAATCAGAGAAGGGTTTAATATCCAGAATATATAAAGAGATTGTACAGCTCATCAATACAAAAGACAAATGACATAATTAAAAAATGGGCAAAAGTCGTGAACAGATACTTTTCAGAAGAGAAAATACAAATGTCTAAAAGGCATATGAAAAGTGCTCAACTTCACTGACTAGTAGGAAAATAAACATCTAAACCACAGTGAGATATCCTCACACTCACTAAAATGGCCATTATCAAAAAAAAAAACAGAAAATGTAAGTGTTGAAGAGGATGTGGAGAAAAGAGACACGTTTATTTACTGTTGGGAATGTAGAGTGGTATAATTGTTCTGGAAGGCAGCTTGGTGGTTCCTCAGGAAGCTAAGTATAAAATTGCCATATGATCCAGCAGTCCTATTACTAGGTATATATTCAGAGTAACTGAAGGCAAGGACACAAACAAACATTTGGACACCAATATTTATTTCCAAGAGATGTAAACAGCCCAAATATCTATCAACGGATGAATGGCTGAACAAGCTGTGGTATGTAGGAGATCTTGATATATTCTTGTGGCAAGTCTTTTGTCAGATATGTGTTTGCACATGTTTTCTTCCAGTCTGTGGCTTTTTTCTTTAAAAATTTTATTGTGGTAATATATACACAGCACAACTTTCCCATATTAATCATTTTAAGTATACAGTTCAGAGGTGTTAATTACATTTGCAATGTAATACAAGTTGTTTGCGCATTTATTCATTGGGTCATCTTTTTTTTTTTTTTTTTGCATCGGCAGGCACGGGAATTGAACCCGGGTCTCCGCCATGGCAGGTGAGAACCCTGCCGGCTGAGCCACCGTTGCCTACCCTGGGTCATCTTTTTGTTAAATTGTAGGAGTTCCTTATATGTTCTGCATTTATACCCTTATCAAATGTATTGCTTCTATATATTTTCTCCCATTCTGTACGTTGTCTTCGCTTTCTTGATAAATGTCCTTTGAGGTACAGAAGTTTCTAATTTTGATGAAGTTTAATTTGTTTTTCTTTGTTCCTCATGGTTTTGATGTAAAGTCTAAAGAATTCATTGTGAAATACAAGGTCCTGAAGAAGTTACCCTATGTTTTCTAATAGGAGTTTTATAGTTTTAGATCTTATATTTAGGGCTTTTATCCATTTTTGAGTTAATTTTTTATATAGAGTGTGAGTTACGGGGTCCCTTTTATTCGTTTATATGTGGATATCCAGTTTTCCCAGCACCATTTAAGAGACTATTTTTCCCCATTGAATAGACTTGGCTCCCTTGTCAAACATCAGTTGGTCTTAGCTGCAAAGTTTATTTCTGATGTGGATTGTCTTTCAAAAAGTAGAAATTTTAAATTCTGATGAAGTCCAATATATGAAAAAATTTTTTTTAGCATTTATTGCTTTCTAGGTTCTACCTAAGTAATATGTCTACTCCAAGGGCACACAGATACTCTTCTGTACTTTTTCCTACAAGTGTTATAGTTTTAATTTTGTGTTTCAAATCTGTGATTTATCTTGAAATAATTTTGGAGTGTCTGGGGAGGTAGATCCTGAGTTTCATTTTTTCAATACTGATATTCAATGTCGGTGCACCATATGTTGAGAAGACTTCAATGATTTGTCTTGATCCTTTTGTAGAAAAAACGTTGACCATAAATATGTGCCCATTTTGTGGCTGTGCTTTGTTATCTATTTATCTTTCCTACACTGTTACTACACTGTCCTGCTTATTCTAGTTTTATAGTAAGTCTTACAATCAGTCCTCTAGCTTGGTTCTTTTTCAGAATTCTCTTAGGCACTCTATGTGTTTTAAATTTCCACATACATTTTAGAAACAGATCATCAATATTTAGTTAAACAGCTTGCTGGAATTTTAATTGTTTTGAGTTAATTCTATGGATCACTTTAGGGAGAATTATCTTAATGAGTCTTCTAGTTCTTTTTCTTAGTATTGTTTTTTGGTTTTCATTACAGGGATTTTGTACGAATATTTTATTTTAAAATTGTTTACTGCTAGTATATAGAAATACAATAGATTTTTGTATTTTCTTGTATCCTAGAAACCTTGCACTTAGTATACTGTTCTACTATTTCTAAAGATTCCTGATAATTTTCCTATATACAGTCATCTGTGAATAAAGATATTAACTTTATCCCTTATAGTCTTTGTGTGTTTTATTATTTTTTTATTTTTTACCTTGCCTTTATTACACTGGCTAGGACTTGAATAATGGTGAATACAAGTAGTGAGAATAAACATCTTTTCCTTGTTTCTATTCTTAGGTGGAATGTATTTTTTTGTAGATGCTTTTCATCAGATTAAGTTCCCTTCTATTCATAAGTTTGCTCAGCGTTTTCATTCTGAATACGTTGTGACACTGAGTTAATCATGTGCTCTTCTTTATGCTGTTAATATGGTGAAATACACAGATTGTTTTTTTTAGCTTTTATTTTTTTATTAGGTAAAATTCTCAATCAGAAGTAGATATAACTTATATAATAGAGGTCTGTATACCTCCCACATAGATTCAGAATTAAATTTTTGCCATATTTGTGTAGTCTGTTCTTTTGTTGATATAAATGGTATGTATTTAGAGGTGAAATGTTCTCTAAAATGTATTCCTTCTTTTTTTTTAATTTAATTTATTTTGTATTATCAAAATAAAATAACATACGAACATGAACACTCTCAACAAACAAACATTCCATGTGTAGTGTACAATCAGTGGCTTACAGTGTCATCACGTAGTATATTCATCACCATGATCATGTTTAGAATATTTGCATCACTCCAGAAAAAGAAATATAAAGGAAAAAGAAAGAACTCACTTATACCATACTTACCCCTCCCTCTCATTGACCACTAATATTTCCATCTACTCAGTATATTTTAACCTTTGTTTCCCCTATTTTTTTGTTCTATATCCCTTACCATTCGCTTTCATTGTTCACTAGTATTTCAATCTACTCAATTTAACATTTGTTCCCCCTATTTATTTATTTTTAGTCCATATTTTTGATCACATAGTCCCATTACAAAAGCTATATCATTATATATTCATCTTCAAGAAACATGGCTACTGGAACACAGCTCTACAGTTTCAGGCACTTCCCTCTAGCCTTTCTAATACACTTTAAACTAAACAGGGATATCTATAAAATGCATAAGAATAACCTCCAGGATAACCTCTCGAATCTATTTGAAATCTGTCAGCCACTGACACTTTATTTTGTCTCGTTTCACTCTTCCCCCTTTTGGTTGAGAAGGTTTTCTCAATTCCTTGATACTGAGTCCCAGCTCGTTCTAGGATTTCTGTCCCACATTGCCAGAGAGGTTTACACCCCTGGGAGTCATGTCCCATGTAGAGAGGGGGAGGGCAGTGAGTTTGCTTGCCATGTTGGCTGAGAGAGAGGCTACATCTGAGCAACAAAGGGGTTCTCTGGGAGTGACTCTTAGGCCTAATTTTAAGTAGGCTTAACCTATCCTTTGCAGGGATAAGTTTCATATGAGCAAACCCAAAAGTTGAGGGTTCGGCCTGTTGGTTTAGTTGTCCCCTCTGCTTACGAGAATGTCAGGAGTTCTCTACATGGGAAAGTTGAATTTTCGCCCTTTCTCACCATTCCTCCAAGAGAACTTTGCAAAGACATTTTTTATTCACTGTTCAAATCACTCTGCAATTTATTGGGGCATCACTCTGGACAAACCTACAAAATCTCATGCCCAATTCAAGGAATGATGTTCAATTAATTTGTCCATTTAAATTTTATTAAGAAATGAACTAGTCAAAATACAAATTTCATGCCAAATATATTTTCTTTAGTCTCACATATAAAGTTTTAAAATATGAATTACTCTCTATTTTTAACACCCTTCAATATTGATATTCCTTTGTTCTTCCTCATGCAAAAACATTTTTTAATTTGTGCATTTAGTCACTCTCATTGTATACCCTAGGCATTCCTAGATTATACCTTCTCAGATTTTATCATCTATTTTTCCTTCTGGTTTCATTTGTACACCCAGCCCTCCTCCTCCTGTCATTCTCAGATTCAGCTTCATTCAGTGTACTAACATTATTGTAATACAATTAGGTAGGATTTTGCTATACATTTCTGAATTTTTACAATCAGTTCTGATTCACAATCTGTATCCCTTCAGCTCCAGTTACCAAAATCTACCCTATCTATCTCCTCATGGTCTCTGTTCTTAACTGAGATTCTCCAAGTTCATTCATTAATGTTAGTTCATTGTCAGTACTATACAGTATTTGTCCTTTTGTTTCTGGCTCTCACTCAGCATAATGTCCTCAGTGTCCTTGCATGTTTTTACATGCTTCATGTCTTCATTCTATCTTACAACTGTGTAATATTCCATCGTATGTATATACTACAGCTTGTTTAGCCACGTGTGTGTTGATGGACGTTTGGGTTGTTTCCATTTCTTGGCAATTGTAAATAATGCTGCTATAAACATTGGTGTACAAATGTCCATTTGTGTCCTTTGCCCTCATGTCCTCTGAGTAGATACCTAGCAATGGTATAGACGGATCATATGGCAATTCTATACCTACCTTCCTGAGGAACTCCCAAACTGCCTTCCACAGCGGTTGTACAATTTGACATTCCCACCAACAGTGGATAAGTGTGTATCTTTCTCCACATCCTTCCCAGCACCTGTCGTTTTCTGTTTTATTGATAATGGGCATTCTGGTGGGTGTGAGATGATGTTTCATTGTGGTTTTGATTTGCATTTCCCTAATAGCCAGGTATGTTGAGCTTTTTATGTGCCTTTTGGCCATTTGTATTTCCTCTTCTGAGAAGGTACCTGATCATGTCTTTTGCCCATTTTATAATTGGGTTGTTTGTCTTTTTGTCTTTATATTCTGGATACTAGACCTTTATCTGATATATCGTTTCCAAATATTGTCTCCCTATTGTGTAAGCTGTCTTTTTATTTTCTTGACACAGCTCTTTGATGCACAAAGTGTTTAATTTTGAGGAGTTCCTATTTATCTATTTCTTTCTTCAATGCTCGTGCCTTGCATGTACGACCTAGGAAACCACCTCCTAGTATAAGATTTATAAGATATTTCCCTACATTTTCTTCTAAAAGTTTAATGGTTTTAGATCTAATGTAGGTCTTTGATCCATTTTGAGTTAATTTTTGCATAGGGTGTGAGAATTGGATCCTCTTTGATTCTTTTGCATGTGGATATCCAGTTCTCCAAGCACCATTTATTGAAGAGGTGTTCTGCCCCAGGTGAGTTGGCTTGACTGCCTTATCAAAGATCAATTGTCCATAGATGAGAGGGTCTGTATCTGAACATTCTATTCGGTTCCATTGGTCAGTATATCTGTCTTTGTGCCAGTCACCATGCTGTTTTGATCACTATAGCTTCGTAATACACCTTCAAGTCAGGTAATGTGAGACCTCCAACTTCATTTTTCTTCTGAGGACATTTTTAGCTATTTTAGGGTATACCACCCTGCCCTTCCAGATAAATTTGGTTATTGGTTTTTCTATTTCTGAAAAGTAAGTGTTTGGGATTTTAATTGGTATTGCATTGAATCTGTAAATCAGTTTAGGTAGAATTGACATCTTAACTATATTTAGACTTCCAGTCCATGAACACGGTATGCCCTTCCGTTTATTTAGGTCTTCTGTGATTTCTTTAAGAATTGCTTGTAGTTTTTTTTTGTGTAAGTCTTTTGTATCCTTAGTTAAACTTATTCATAAATATTTTATTCTTTTGGTTGCAGTTGTAAATGGAATTTTTTTCTTGATTTCCCCCCTCAGATTGTTCATTACTAGTTCATTACTACTTCATGTGTAGTTCATTACACTACACATTTTTTGAGTGTTGATCTTGTAACCTGCCACTTTGCTATACTCACTTATTAGCTCTAGTAGTTTTGATGCGGATTTTTCGGGTTTTTCGACATACAGTATCATATCATCTGCAAATAGTGAGAGCTTTTCTTCTTCCTTTGAAATTTTGATGCCTTATATTTCTTTTTCTTGTCTACTTGCTCTGGGTAGAACTTCCTACACAATGTTGAATAACAGTTGTGACAGTGGACATCCTTATCTTGTTCCTCATCTTAGGGGAATAGTTTTCAGTTTTTCCCCATTGAGGATGATATTAGCTGGGTTTTTCATATATTCCCTTTATCATTTTGAGGAAGTTCCTTCTATTCCTATCCTTTGAAGTGTTTTCAACAGGAAAGGATGTTGAATTCTGTCAGATACTTTTTCTGTATCAATCAAGATGATCATGTGGTTTTTCTGCATTGATTTGTTGATATGATGTATTACATTAATTGATTTTCTTGTGTTGAACCATCCTTGCATACCTGGGATGAGTCCTACTTGGTTTTGGTGTATAATTCTTTTAATGTGCTGCTGGATTTGATTTGCAAGAATTTTGTTGAGAATTTTTGCATCTGTGTTTATTAGAGTGATGGGTCTGAAGTTTTCTTTTCTTGTAATATCTTTGTCTGGCTTTGGTATGGGGGTGATGTTGGCTTCATAGAATGAGTTAGGTAGCTTTCCCTCCTCTTCAATTTTTTTGAAGAGTTTGAGTAGGATTGGTACTAATTCTTTCTGGAATGTTTGGTGGAATTCACATGTGAAGCCATCTGGTTCTGGACTTTTTTTTTGGGAGCTTCTTAATGACTGATTCAATTTCTTTACTTGTGATTGGTTTGTTGAGTTCATTTGTTTCTTCTTCAGTCAACGTTGGTTGTTCATGCCCTTCTAGGAAGTTGTCCATTTCATCTACATTGTCGAATTTGTTAGCATAAAGTTGTTCATAGTATCCTCTCTTTACTTCCTTTATTTCTGCAGGGGTCAGTGGTTATATCTCCTCTTCCATTTCTGATTTTATTTATTTGCATCCTCTCTCTTCTTCTTTTTGTCAGCCTCGCTAAGGTCCATCAATCTTACTGATTTTCTCATAGAACCAACTTCTGTTTTGTTGATTTTCTCAATTGTTCTCATGTTCTCAATTTCATTTATTTTTGCTCTAATCTTCGTTGTTTCTTTTCTTTTGCTTACTTTGGGCTTAGTTTGCTGTTCTTTCTCTAGTTCTTCCAACTGGACAGTTAATTCCTCTGTTTTTGCCCTTTCTTCTAAACTTCCCTCTTAGCGCTGCCTTTGCTGCATCCCATAAATTTTGATATGTTGTGTTTTCATTTTAATTTGCCTCTCAACTCTTGTCCCTCCCCTCATTATTTACCCCTGCTGTTGCTGTGATACTGTGGATTTTTTCTTGTTAAATATAGCCCATAGCATGCAATAGCAGTTTTTTCCCTGTACATTGGTATACAGATGTCTATTTGTGTCACTGCTTTCAGTTTCTTCTGGGTATATACTGAGTAGTAGTATTGTTGGGTCATAGGGCAACTTGATGTTTAGTTTCTAAGGAACTGCCAAAATGCCTTCCATAGCAGCTGTACCATTATATATTCCCACCAGGAGTGCATAAGTGTCCCAATTTCTGCACATCCTCTTCAGCATTTATTTAATTCCAGCCATTCTTGCAGGTATGAAGTTGTATCTCATTGTACTCTTGAACTGTATTTCCCTTACACCTAATAAAAATGAACTTCTCTGTATGTGCTTTTGAGCCATCTGCATTTGCTCTTTAGAAAAATGCCTTTTCATATTTTTAGTCCATTTTGTTTTCTTTACTCCATTTTATAACTGGATTATTTGTTCTTTTGTTGTGGAGTTGTATGATTTCTTTATATATATAGGATATTAAACCTTTATCTGATGTGTGATTTCCAAATATTTTCTCCCATTGAATTGGCTGCCTGTTCACCTTTTTGACAAAGTCTTTTGTTTAGTTTCCTTTTTTTGTATTTTGACAGAGTTTTTTGAGGCACAAAAACATTTTATTTTGAGAAATTCCCATTTATCTATTTTTTCTTTTGTTGCCACTGCTTTTGGTGTAAAGTTTAGGAAGCTACCTCTTATTACTAGGTCTTGAAATGTTTCCCTACATTTTCTTCTAGGAGCTTTATGGTACTGGCTCTTATATTTAGTTGTTTGATCTACTTTGAGTTATGTTTTATATATCATCTTCAGTTTTGACAGATGTTTTTGTTAACCAAAGATATTTTTCATTGAGCACTTCAAAGTTACTATTCTTTGACTTTACAGACTCCTTTATTTCTCATGAGAGGTTTCCTGTTATTGCTAACTGCAGTCCTTTACTTGTAGATAAAGTGTTTCTCCTCTGGCTGCTTTCAAGCATTTGTGATTTTCTTTGGGTTTCAGCAGTTTCACTAGGATGTGCCTACAGTTGGTTTTGCTTGGGATTTGCTAAATTTTGAGGATCTGTAAGTTAATTGTTCTTATCAAATATGGGAACTTTTAAATCATTATTTCTTTAGATATTCCCATATTTTTGGTCCCATATTTTCAGTTGTCCTTCCATTTTCTTTTTTTTTTTTTTTTTTTCATGGGCAGGCACCGGGAATCGAAACCGGGTCCTCGGGCATGGCAGGCAAGCACTGTTACCTGCTGAGCCACCATGGCCCATCCCTTCCATTTTCTTATATTTTAGGTGGTTGGTATTATTCCATGTTATTGAAACTGATCTTTTTTTTTTTTTCCTCTCTATGCTTCATATTGAATAGCTTTTACTCATCTGACCTCAGGTTCATTGACCCTTTTCTTTTCTGCTATTTGTAATCCCAGTCAATGATTTTTAAAATTTTTATATTGTACTTTTTCTTTTTTTTTATTAATTAAAAAAAAATACAAGACACAAACATTCCCAACACATACATTCAGCAATTCACAATATCATCACATAGTTGCATGTTCATCATCATGATCATTTCCCAGAACATTAGTATCAATTCAGAAAAAGAAATAAAAAGACAACAGAAAAATATAACAAACAAAAAAAGAAAAAAAAAATTTTACAGGCCATACCCCTTACTGATCCCTTTCATTGATCACTAGCATTTCAAACTAAATCTATTTTAACATTTGTTCCCCCTATTATTTATTTTTATTACATATGTTCCTCTCTTTTGTTGACAAGGTAGATATAAGGAGCATTAGACACAAGGTTTTCACAATCACAAAGTCACATTGTGAAAGCTATATCATTATATAATCATCTTCAAGAAACATGACTACTGGAACACAGCTGTACATTTTCAGGCAGTTCCCTCCAGCCTTTCCCTTACATCTTGGATAACAAGGTGATATCTACTTAATGCATAAGAATAACCTCCAGGATCACCTCTCGACTCTGTTTGGATTCTCTTGGCCATTGACACTTTGTCTCATTTCACTCTTCCCCCATTTGGTCGAGAAGATTTTCTCAATCCCTTGATGTTGGGTCTCAGCTCATTCTAGAGTTTTTCTCAGTCCCTTGATGCTGGGTCTCAGCTCATTCTGGGATTTCTGTCCCACACTGCCAGGAAGATCCACACCCCCTGATAGTCATGTCCCACGTAGACAGGGGGAGGGTGGTGAGTCTGCTTGCTGTGTTGGCTGGAGACAGAGGCCACTTCTGAGCAACAAAAGAGGTTCTCTTGGGGGTGACTCTGAGGCTTAATTTTAAGTAGGCTTGACCTATCCCCTGTGGGGTTAAGCTTCATATGAACAAACCCCAAGACTGGGGGCTCAGCCTATAGTTTTGGTTGTCCACAACCAAAATTCTCTCATGCTTGTGAGAATATCAAGAATTCAACTTGGGGAGGTTGAGTTTTCCCCCCCGTTCTCACCATTCCCCGGAGGGGAATACTTTTCCACTCACTGATCAAATCACTCTGGGATTCATCAGGGCATCACCTGGACAAACCAACAAAATCTCATATCCTATGCAAAGTTCCATGTACTTAAGGTGTTCAATCAACTATCCACATAAGTTATATTAGGAGATGCACTAGTCAAAGTATAGATTTGTACCAAAGAAACATTTTTTGCTTTAGTCTCACACATTAGTTGAAATTTTAAAATATTAAGTACCATCTATTTTCAGCACACTGCAGTAATGACATTCTTTTTGTTCTTCCTCATGCAAAAACATTTTTTAAATTTGTACATTTAGTCACTATCATTATACACTCAAGGCATTCCTAGATTACACCATCTCAATCTTTATCGTCTATCTTTCTTTGTGACTTCATTTATGCCCCAGCCCTCCTTCCTCTATCATTCTCATATGCAGCTTCATTCAGTGTTTTAACATAATCGCATTACAGTTAGGTAATATTGTGCTGTCCATTTCTGAGTTTTTATATTCAGTCCTGTTGCACAATCTGTATCTCTTCAGCTCCAATTACCCAATATCTTACCCTATTTCTATCTCCTGATGGTCTCTGTTACCAAGGAAATATTCCAAGTTTATTCACTAATGTCAGTTCGTATCAGTGAGACCATACAGTATTTGTCCTTTTGTTTCTGGCTAATCACACTCAGCATAATGTCCTTAAGGTTCATTCATGTTGTTACGTACTTCATAACTTTATTCTGCCTTAGAGCTGCATAATATTCCATCTTATGTAAATGTCACAGTTGGTTTAGCCAACTATCTGTTGATGGACATTTTGGCTGTTTCCATCTCTTGGTAATTGTAAATAATGCTGCTATAAACATTGGTGTGTAAATGTCCATTTGTGTCCTTGGCCTCGTGTCCTTTGAGTAGAGACAGCATATAGATGGGTCCTGTTTTTTAATCCATTCTGCCAGACTATGTCTTTTGATTGGAGAGTTTAATCCATTAGCATTCAGTGTTATTATTGCATGGGTAGTACTTTCTTCTACTATTTTGCCTTCTGGGTTTTATATGTCATATCTAATTTTCCTTTTTACCTTTACTCATAGTCTTCCTTTCTACACTCTTCTCCACACCTTTCTCTTTTGTCTTCGTATGTGTCTCTAGTGTTCCCTTTAGTATTTCTTGCAGAGCTGGTCTCTTGGTCACAAATCCTCTCGGTGATTTTTTTGTCTGAAAATGTTTTAATTTCTCCCTCATTTTTGAAGGACAGTTTTGCTGGATATAGAATTCTTGGTTAGTGGTTTTTCTCTTTTAGTATCTTAAATGTAGCATCCCACTGTCTTCTCACCTCCATGGTTTCTGCTGAGAGATCTGCGCATAGTCTTATTGGGCTTCTCTTGTATGTGATGGATTGCTTTTCTCTTGCTGCTTTCAAGATCCTCTCTTCCTCTTTGACCTCTGACATTCTGATTATTAAATGTCTTGGAGTATGTCTATTTGGATCTATTCTCTTTGGGGTACGCTGCACTTCTTGGATCTGTAATTTTAAGTCTTTCATAAGAGTTGGGAAATTTTCAGTGATAATTTCCTCCATTAGTTTTTCTCCTCCTTTTCCATTCTCTTCTCCTTCTGGGACACCCACAACACGTATATTCGTGCACTTCATATTTTCTTTCAATTCCCTGAGTCCCTGCTCATATTTTTCCATTTTTTTCCCTATAGTTTGTTTCTTGTCGGATTTCAGATGTTCTGTCCTCCAGTTCAGGAATCCTATGTTCTGTTTCTCGTAATCTACCATTGTAGGTTTCCATTGTTTTTTTCATCTCTTCTACTGTGTCTTTCATTCCATAAGTTCTGGGATTTGTTTTTTCAGACTTTCAGTTTCCTCTTTTTGTTCTTTCCTTGCCTTCTTTATATCCTCCCTCAATTCATTGATTTGGTTTTTGATGAGGTTTTCCATGTCTGTTCGTACATTCTGAATTAATTGTTTCAGCTCCTGTATGTCATTTGAATTGTTGGTTTGTTCCTTTGACTGGGCCATATCTTCAATTTTCCTAGTGTGATTTGTTATTTTTTGCTGGCATCTAGGCATTTAATTACCTTAATTAGTTTATTCTGGAGATTGCTTTCACTTCTTTAACCTAGGGTTTTCTTGCTGGATGAATTTGTTGTCTATCTGTTCTTTGACATTCCGTTCAGCTTTATCTGGACCTTTAGTTTAAGTTTTGTTTAACAGAGTAGAATTTTTCAGTTCTTGTGTTCTTGTTTCTTGCCCTGCTTGTGTGGTGCCTTTCCCCCACACACACTTAGGAGGGTCTACTTAGATATTATAGACCTCAGCCAGATTTTCCCAGACCAAACTGGCCTCCTGTCAGGTGGAAAGAGTCACCTGTGTCAGTTTTCCCTGAGGTTGAGAGACTTTCTTGTGAAGTCTCTGGACTCTGTTTTTCTTATCCTGCCCAGTATGTGGCGCTTGTCTGACTGCAAGTCCCACCAGCATAAGATGATGTGGTACCTTTAACTTTGGCAGACTCTCCCTGCTGGGGGTGTGGTGGAGACAGAGGAGAGGTTGTAGGCTGTTTTTAATGGCTTCAAATGACCAAGCCCTGGTGTCTGAATTCCTTGATGGAGGGATTCCACCTGGGTGGGCCTTCACCCCTCCCCTGGGGAAGGCCCAGGCTCCAGATAAGCCCCCAAAAGAACTCACTTCTGCCTATGCCTGGGGCAGTTACAGCCTGAAAAGTCCTGCCGCTGTATCCAGAGGCAGTCAAGCCTTTGTAGATACACAGCCACAAAAACCTCTGTTTCCTTCTTTTTTCCCCCCCTTTTTCTGTCAGTCCTTCCCCCTTGGCACCAGGGCAAAAATGAGCAGCCTCTGCTTTGATCAGGTTCACCTAAGCTGGGGGCCTATTTTTAGTAGTCAGAATTTGTTAATTAATTCCACAATTGGCGTTTGATTGTGCCCAGTCCCTGCTGCTGGTAAAGTTCTTTCCTTTCCCCTCTGGGAAGTGGCCTGTTGGGGAGGGGTCCTGGCCGCCGCAGCTTTGGGAACTCACAGTTCTGGGGGGTGCTCGCAGCCTGTCCAGCTGGTCCAGACTGGGATTCGCTGTGTGTCTGGTCACTGTTGTGGCTCTGGGAGCTGTTCTGTACTGTTTCTGGTTATTTAGTAGTCATTCTGGAGGACGAATTAAAATGCGCACTTTGTTAAGCCGCCATCTTGACCCGGAACTATATTGTACTTTTTCAATAAAGAATTTCAGTATTTTAAAAATGTTTAATTTGTTGATGCTGTCGGGAGTTCAGTATACCAGAAATAGGTTCGCTTTTATAGTGAATTTATTAGTTACAAGTTTACAGTTCTAAGGCCATAAAAATGTCCCAAGTCGAGCATCCAGAGAAAGATACCTTGACTCAAGAAAGGCAGATCTGAGAAGGCACATACCTTGTGTCTGCTTTTCCTTTGGTTTTTGATTTCACACACCTTTCTTGAGGGCTTTTTTTTCTCCCTACATCTACAAACATCTCTCTCTGTATCTTCTTCTGAAGCTTTTTCCAAAATGGTTCTCTCGTAAAGGACTCCAGTAAACCCCACCTTCAATGTGTGGAGGCCCATGTCCATTAGAAACCACCTAATCAAAAGGTCCACCCGCATTTGAGTGGGTCACATCTCCATGGAAACTTTAATAAAGATCTCACTCACAATATTGATTCAGGATTAAAGAAAATGGCTTTGCTGGGGTACACAACAGTTTCAAATCAGCACATATAGTTTTCATTTTTCTTTGTGAATAAAAGAAATTTCCTGTTTATTCATTTTCACTGTTCTGAACATACTTAATAAATTTATCCATGAACATATTCCTAATAGGTACCTTTAAGCCCTTGCATATTTTAACATCTGGGGACTTTTAGTCTGGGCTCTTGTTTCTATCAACTGCTTTTTCTATTTTTTCTTGATTTATACGTTATTAGGATAGGTCTTGTGTTAGTTAGATTCAGTTGTCAACTTGGCCAGGTGAGCATACCTAGTCTTGTTGCTGAGGACATAAGCCAATGGTGCGTGAACCTCATCTGTTGCCAATTACATCTGCAGTCAGCTAGGAGGCATGTCTGCTGCAATGAGTGACGTCTGACTTAATTGGCTGGTGCTTAAATGGGAGATTGCAACGTAGCACTGTAAGCAGCTCAGCATTCCTCATCTCAGCACTTGCAGCTCAGCCCAGGTCTTTGGAGAAGTCACCCCGGGGAAAGTTGTTGGAACCCAGGGGCCTGGAGAGAAGACCAGCAGAGACCATCCTGTGCCTTCCACGTAAGAAAAGAGCCTCAGTGGAAAGTTAGCTGCCTTTCCTCTGAAGAACCAACAAAATAAATCCCCTTTTATTAAAAGCCAATCTCTGGTGTGTTGCATTCCGGCAGCTAGCAAACTAGAACAGATTTGGTACCGGAGAGTGGGGTGCTGCTGCGGTTTGCAAATGCCAGATATGTTTGAACGGTGTTTTGGATGGCTAAGGGGAAGACTTTGGAAGAACTGTGAAGAGATTGATGGAGAAGTCCTGGAGGACTTGAAGAGACTGTTGGTGTAAATGAAACCACCGCCAATCTTGACAAAGGAGGACACAAAAGGGAGAGATTGGAGTTTGCAGAGTGAGAACCGTGGAAGTTCGGGTCTGAAGCCAAGAAACCTCGGCCAGGAGAGTGGACCCACCTGTATGTGTGGAGAGGGTGAGTTTACCCTGAAGGGCAAGGATGAGTCTCCCCTCTCATTGCAGTGGAATAGTTGTGCAGCCTCGGGCCTTGGAAAAGGCGTAGCACGCTCCTTGGGGGACTGGGAGAGCCTGGCTGCCACCATGTGGAGGGGTTGAGCATGTGCCCCAGAAATGGCAGAGAGCCCAGGGGTGGCCCTGATGCCTGGAGAGAGTGGAGCCCAGAGGTGGTCTCCTTGATGTTCCCCGAGGTTGATTTGGAAAGAGGCCGGCCACTGCATAGGCCCTTGGAAGGGGTGGGACTGCCACTTCCTATAGCCGAAGGATGAATGACTTTTGGACTTTGAAATCCCATGGCACTTGCCCTGCAGATTTTACATCTGTGTTTCTTCCAATTTCTCCCTATGGAAATGAAAATCTGTATCCTGTGAATATCTTCCTTTGCTTATTGGCACCGGACTTGTTTTGAGATTCACAGGTTCACAGCAAGAGAATTTTTTACATCTGTTTAAGGTGATGCTTGAAGTTGCCAAGTTGACAAGGGGTGGACATGTGTTAGTTAGATTCAGTTGTCAACTTGGCCAGGTGAGCATACCTAGTCTTGTTGCTGAGGACATAAGCCAATGGTGCGTGAACCTCATCTGTTGCCAATTACATCTGCAGTCAGCTAGGAGGCATGTCTGCTGCAATGAGTGACGTCTGACTTAATTGGCTGGTGCTTAAATGGGAGATTGCAACGTAGCACTGTAAGCAGCTCGGCATTCCTCATCTCAGCACTTGCAGCTCAGCCCAGGTCTTTGGAGAAGTCACCCCGGGGAAAGTTGTTGGAACCCAGGGGCCTGGAGAGAAGACCAGCAGAGACCATCCTGTGCCTTCCACGTAAGAAAAGAGCCTCAGTGGAAAGTTAGCTGCCTTTCCTCTGAAGAACCAACAAAATAAATCCCCTTTTATTAAAAGCCAATCCGTCTCTGGTGTGTTGCATTCCGGCAGCTAGCAAACTAGACCAGGTCTTCTGTTCAGTTTTGTCTGATGGCTTTGATGAATCCTTCGTCCTAATATAGTCTTTGTTCTTAAAGCGTGTTCTTTTAAAAATTTCATTTCTTTTCTTACTTAAGGCATCTTCAATCAGTAAGACAGCATCATTCTGCTTGTGTTCTATCTGCCCCATGTTGCAGGGGTTGGGAGGTTGTTCCCTTAGGGAAAAACCATATAAGCTACATAAAAATCTCAACCTGTTGGTACCTTTAAGAATCTCTCCTCCTTCTGTTTCTGCCTTTTTAGGCACTCTTCAGTCCCTGCCAGCCAGAGTTTTATGTATCTACATGAGGAGTAGGCCATTATGAGCAAATGCATATTTCGTATATTCATTAAGTTCTAAGAAAGAATACATTAGTAGTGGAAACATTTCTGAATTACTAATTGGAATTTAAATTTTTTTTAAGGCTAAGTGCTATTTATGGAGGTACCTACATGCTGAATAAGCCAATTGATGAAATCATTGTGCAGAACGGAAGAGTGATTGGTGTAAAATCTGAAGGAGAGGCAAGTAGCTTTTACAATTTAAAAATACTATGTTTTCAAAAGGAAACTCATTGTATCTAATAATTTCTTACTTTCGTTGTATCATTAATGGTAGTTTCCGGACCATATATGATGTTTTTATAGTAATTTGGTATTCAGTGACTAGGTACTAATTATCAATGCTTGCTTTATTATTTTTTATTTTTCTATTTTTGGCATGTGCAGTCTCCGGGAATTGAACGCAGGTCTTCTGCATTTGCAGACAAGAATTCTACCACTGAGCAACCCTTGCACAGCCTGCTGTGCTTTGTTTTTCAAAAGCCCACATAGGCTTTATATTGTGTTAATTGCTCCCTCTTTTAGGACTGAAATATACATGCTAGATGAGCTTTATATGATGAGTATTTTATATTTATTTAGTGTGGTCGAGTATTGACTTCCCACATTTTCATTTAAATGTAGTACTATTTGCACTACTTAAAATTTATTGGCTGAAATTGGGGTTGGTCAATAGTGAACATTTCATTACTTGATTTGGTATTTATCTGTAGTGCTGGCCATCCATACAAGTGATATTTAGACCTATGTTTCTTAAATTTGAATTGCATGTAAACCAGTGGAAATCTTGTTAAAGGGCATATTATGATTGGGGCATTCTGAAATGGATCTGCATTTTCTTGCAAACTCCCAGGTGATGTCAGTGCTGCTGGTCTGCAAACCACACCTTATAATAGGGGGAAAAGATCCATTCTTTCCCTTTTATCCTCATAATGCTTAATTCTTTTGCCATTTTACTTAGTTTCTCTCTTCAACTGTTCTTTCAATAAAGGATTTGCTCCAAAATCTTGCTTTATTGTTTATGCCTGAAATTCTAAAAATCAAAGATTTATTTTTTTAACTTGAAGCGTTAAACTGTGTGGGAATACAGAAACTTCCTGCAAATGAAGATTGGATTTGGTAGCCAATTTAAGAGGATGAATGTGCATAAGGGAGAAAAATATAGCACTGTATTTTAGTGAAGTGATAATAGTGAAGCAACAAAAGCAAATGCATTATGTGCATTATCTCATTTATTCTTCAAATCATTTCTGTCTCCAATTTACAGATGAGGATTAGATTAAGAAGCTTACACAAAGATACACAATTGAATGAGGCTGACATGGAGTTTGAACCAAGTCATTCTATCCTCATGGTCCTTAGTTGTTATCACTTTGGGATGTAATCCCTGTGCCAGAGGAGCTTGACTTTATTTATTATTTGATAGGTATTTTTACCTTTTTAAGTGTTACTTAGTAGGGTCGTTATCTATAATGTAGGCCATATATTTTCCTGAATAACCCTTCAAGCAACTTCTTTATAACATCCTTCTATTTCATCTTGATTCTGTCATCATATGATTACCTCATCTACTTTAAGTGAAGTTACAAACTATGAAGAGAAATCAGACATCATTCTCTCTTAGTCGTTGTCTCTTTGCCCACTATGGGTAGGAAGTGAAAAAATGTGACTCTTAGTTGTGTTTATTAAAAACTAAAAGTGGACTATAGAAAATGGTGTTAATTCTTTTATATGCTTTTGTAAGAAGTTGTAGTGTTGTGGGCAATACCGTTAGAAAAATTGAAGCATGAAATTTTATTCTCTTTTGTCACATCTTTCTAATAAGTTCTGTCACTCTTCTGTTTTATTATTTAATTCCTAATAGGATGAAATAGCCAAATGTTTCAAGATATGAGAAATTATCAGTAAGATTCCATCATGTTTCTTAGATTTATAAATAGGTTCAGTAGCACCCTTAGCGTAAATTTTCCGTTTTTAGAAGACCTCTAAAAAAGAATAGAAGTCATTAAATATCAATCCTAGCAAGTAGAGCTGCTCAAAAAAGAAACTGAAACTAAATTTAAAAAAATAAGATATTTCTGATACTTTTCCATGGGTTGAAGACCAACCACATAATCTGTTTTCACTAGTTGCCTATCTGAATCTTTATTCTTGTGGTAGATCAATTGTTAACTACCTTGTACCTTGAGTATAATAGTTTAGGAGATATAAATAAATTATTTAAGCTGGTATCTCAATGTCCTTTTTTATTGCTAGTTTCTTTCATCATTCTTCATTCAGGGCTTTGGTATGAGAGAAGGAGGCTATAATACTATAAGTCTGGCAGGTTATGCACAGCTAAAGTTTTACTTGAAAAGCATAGCCTTAACATAATGATTTTGGTATGTTTGCAATATTAGTATTTTTTAAAGCATTTATTATATATCAGGTATACAGTATATATGCATGCTCACATCTTGACAGTCCTTATAGACACTGTTTAACCAGAACTTAGAAGTTACATAGAGCCGAGACTTGAAACTTGATCTGCCCAATTTTTATTTATTTATTTCTTGGAGGGAAGTACAGGGTCCAGGAACTGAACCCGGGTCTCCGATATGGCAGGTGAGAACTCTTCCACTGAGCTACCCTTGCACCAGCGTGATCTGCCCCATTTTAAAACTTTACTCCTGAACGCTGTGTAACAATTCTATTTTAAAAATAGGATTTTTAATTCATGTGTCTATTTAAGGAGAATTTGTAGGGATCACAGGCAAAGCCGGTTACCTACAGTTAAATAAATACAGTTAATTCTTATTTTTATTAGGTCATGAAGATAACAGACCATTTTCAGAGGAAAATTACATCAACCTACTTTTTAAAAATACCATGGACACTATCAAGTATTTTTAAATGTCTTGTTACAGATTGCTCGTTGTAAGCAGCTCATCTGTGATCCTAGTTATGTAAAAGATCGAGTACAAAAAGTGGGCCAGGTGATCAGAGTTATATGTATCCTAAGCCACCCAATCAAGAACACAAATGATGCAAATTCATGCCAGATCATTATTCCCCAGAACCAAGTCAATCGGAAGTCAGGTGGGTTTTTGAATACCAGCAACGTTTGTAGAATTTTGTTAGATTAATTTGCTTTGTGTTTTATTCCGAATTCCTAATTTTACATGTTATAGAATGCTGTATTTTAAATGTCATATTTATGTGCTGAGGAGACCTTGATTTGCATATGTTGAAACAGATACACTAGACTAGGGTCTGATCCCACTTCTGTGTCTGACTTTTAAACATCACTTTGGACCTGTAGAATAGAGAGGCTGAACTAGATGAACTAGACAAACTTCTCTGAGTACTGACATGTGCTATAGAGGTCTATGCTTATTAAACTGACTCCACTGCTTTTTTGTGCTGACACAGCTCCTTTTTTTGTCATTTGTAAACCTCAGTATGTATGTAATTTTTAGAAAACTTTTATTTCTTTGATAAAGATCAGGACTTGGCTTTAAAATCACAATTCTGATGTTACTTTAAGCAAGTTATTTTCAACCAGTGTTTCCATCTTTCAATTAGAAGCCCTAACTCTTATCTAAAATTCTCCTTAAGAGGTTATTGGCTTTTAAATAGACAAGAGTCGTATTGTATTTTTCTATATAAGAAAATCAAGTCAAAGAAGATTGCCACTAGAACAAAAGAATTTGGACTAAAATAATCCTTTAGTGGTTCCTAAGCAGGTTAGTGGATTTGTGAAAATCTGTAAAGAGTAGGGGAAGTTCAATAATTACTTTCTGTATTGGAAAATGTACAGTTACCTAGAATAGTGGAGTACAGACCAAGTAGAATATCTGGAGTTGTATAACTTTATTGTAATAGTCAAACATAATTTATGCTGATTTACTATTTTATATTACTTTAATAAATGGGGCAGTTAGCCCTTAATATATCCTTTCTTAGCTTTTCAAAATCTTTCCAAATGTGAAATCCAGAAAGGAAAAAGATCTCAGTGTAGTTTTTTGTTTGCCAGGTTTTTCACTGCTATGACAGAGCTGGGAGCAGAAATATTTTCAAGTCCAGTAATTCACTGCCAAATAAACCCATAATTTTTTTAACCCTTAATATTTAATTGGTTAAAAGAAATTCCAGTTGTTAAATATTTGTGTACTTTGTATTGTATGACCCTGTTTGTCTCCTATAGAAATTAAGCTTAGAAGGTAGTGACTATTCCAAGTTGTTTAGATGAAATATGGGTGAAACCTAAGTTACAAATGTCCAAGGTTTACAAAGTTGGCTAGGAAATGAGATTGTATTATTTGTTTTCAGATATCTATGTGTGCATGATTTCTTTTGCACACAATGTGGCAGCACAAGGGAAGTATATTGCCATAGTTAGCACAACTGTGGAAACCAAAGAACCTGAAAAAGAAATCAGACCAGCTTTGGAGCTGTTGGAACCAATTGAACAGAAGTAAGTGATTTTTTCATTTATGTAGACTGAATTATTTGATTTTAGTTCTATGCACAGGTGAATTTGAGAAAATGAAAGCAAACTTTGGCTGATGAATGGTAATCCTTACTGAAGAGTATCTTCTCTCTCCCAGTTTTATCCCCTTGGATTTTGGATTTAGGCAAAGCAGTGATTTGAGTGTGAGGTCAGTTAACCTGCCACAATTCTTTTTCTCCTCCAGATTTGTTAGCATCAGTGACCTCCTTGTACCAAAAGATTTGGGAACAGAGAGCCAGGTGAGTGTGGAGATTAGAAATGGGTATTATCAGGCTTTTACTGGAAGACATCCCCAAACACTCGTAAATCTTTATTATGATTTTTATTTTCAGATTTTTATTTCCCGCACTTATGATGCTACAACTCACTTTGAGACAACCTGTGATGACATTAAAAACATCTATAAGAGGATGACAGGATCAGAGTTTGACTTTGAAGAAATGAAGCGCAAGAAAAATGATATCCATGGGGAAGACTAACAGCAGTACATGTTATTATCTAATTAGACACATTTTAAAATTTGACAACTAATGCGTATTGTATGAAATCAATATTGTAAGGCCTGCTTTTGTAATCGAAACTGAGAGATTGAAGAGTACTGTGCCGGTAGTCTTTCCCTTTATCCTTTCAATATCATGTATTAACTTGTTTACCTGGAGTGGCCATTCAGAATTGGCAGGTTACCACATTCTTTTCAGTTAAACTAATACTGACTGTTTTTCCTAGTGAAAGATCAGTTTTAAAAAAACAAAACATTGAAATGTTGATACACAGAACCTGATACAGTATTTTTATCTTTTAATCAGTGTAGCCTTTGCAATTATGTGCTTCTGCTGCTCAAGCTGGATCAGTATGATTCGTGTGCCATCTGTTCTCTTGACATTAGGGATATTCTAAATGGAATATTTCATAATTTGGGAAGGTATCCTGAAGTTTTCCCTATAATTTTACATTTTGTGTTATATCAAGTATTATGACAGTACCCAAATACCAAAGCCACAGGTTTGGTTTATTTGGGCATAGAAATACAACCAAAATCCAGACTTTAGAGTCATTTGGACAGGCTAATGGTTTCTTGTGGTGTGTTAGTCTAATAAAAGTGATAAGAGAAAAGGGGAAAAAAATACAGCAGGCAAAATGAGAAGCATCTTCTATCCCAGGTGTGGCTTCTTCAGTGGACCAAGCTGCAATGCAGTATTGATTTGACAGAGCCTCTACTTCAATGATGTCTCTCAAAATGGCTCCAAATGATTTCTGTACTGCAAAATAAAACCAAACTCTGGAAACCAATACCCTGCTTACCGGTCTATTTGTATAATGTGTTAAGAGCTACGAACTAAGTATTGTAACATGGCACAGAAGGCCTGCCCCTGAAAATGCCAAGAGTGATGCCTAAGTCAATAGGTAGGCACAGCATCTGAGTATGTGCAGTCTCCTGTGTGGTGGACACAGTCTTTATCATCTGGCTTCACTGGGACTAGACCCCCAAATTATATTCTTAACACAACTTAATTATTGGATTCTAGGTATTCCTTAGTAGTGGTTTAGAACTATTCTTTTCCACATAAATAAAAGTATTTGTGAGATAATAGAAAATAAATTCTGTCAGGTGAAATAGGTGCTTTAGTATTATTTTCATGAAATTAAAACTGTAGTTAGAAATAGTTTTTATGGGTATGGATCTACTTTCCTTCTAGACAGTTTGAACCTCTGTGTTTATGTGTAGCATTATTAACCACAGATGAATAAGGTATATTTATTTTCTTAGATTGAATATTGAGTTAAGATAGATGATGTGTTAAAGGGATTTGTGTAATGTAGATTGCTTCTTAGGTTGTCTAAGTGATGACTTGAGCTCAAAATTTCTCAACCTCATAGTACTGACATTTTGAATTGGATATATTGTGGAGGACTGGCCTGTGCATTACAGAATATTTAGCCACATCTCTGGCCTCTCCCCACAAGATGCCAGTGGCACACTGCCCTAGTTGTGACAACCAAAAATGTCTCCGAACACTGGAAAGTGTCCCTTGGAGGGCAAGATTGCCACTGTTTGAAAATCATTGGTTTAACTACATAACATCATCTAGAATTCCAACAACTCTTCCCCCTTCCTTAATACTTTAAATTATTAACTATTAATGCAGCCAAAGGTGCAAGCTAGGTTAGTAATAAGTGGGGGGAGGGAGGAGGGGAAGAAAACCAGAACATTTTCATATTCTTCATTCAGCATATCGAACGAATACCTACTTATGTGCCAGGCCAATAGGGTACAAAGATGACTAAAGCAGTTTCTAGAAAACCGCTCAGTCCAGGGGAGATGTATTAGTATGTGGTTTTGCTAAATATTGAAATAGTTCTAGAAAGTGATAATGGAGACTGAGGCAAACAGCCTTGGGGCATCAAAGGCTTTTCAGTGAGGGGAGCTTACCATTTGAGGTACAATTTGAAAGATGAATTATGTTAGTGCCTTGCAGGTAGGAGACGCTCAATAAATGTTAGTTTCATGTTTCTTATTAATTTCAAATTAATCCAGTGTACTTACTGTTTTGGAGGAGACATCAAAATGATTGGGTTTGTAAGCAAACAGACAGCATCAATAACTAAAACTGTCTTCCTCCAGAGAAAATATGTACCATTTTTGTTTAGGGTAGGAATTAAAAGGAATTTCTATACAGGTCTAATATAACCCTATAAAAAGGCCAGGTGAAAATAAGTAATTTCCTCTTTCTATGCCTGCTGCTTGGTGTGAATTGACTTTGGGAAGGGAAAGTACACCAACAAGCATTAGGTCCTTATGGTGCACAGACTAACAGATGCAAGGCCAAAATGACATAAATGATAGGATTTCTCTGGACGCTAGTTAGTTGTGCTATAAATGGTGTAAAAATTGTCAAAACATTCCCTACAAGTTCAATTTTTCTATAAAATCACTGCAGAAACAGCTGAGTAATTTTTTAGTTGTCTTTATTAAAAAAGGAAACACATTTTTTACAAAAGCCTTTGCTCCAAATAGATACTGTGTACCTTACAAATTTTTTTGCTTGCTTTTGAGTTTTAAAGATTATTGTAGAAATTAATTCTAATATCATAAATATGTTTATTTCTTCCTCAGAGGGTAGATTCTGTAGTGCACCATTTACAAAAAAGTGAAAACTGACAATTTATAAATTTGTACCGTTTAGGAAAAAATGTTTACTTTTATGTAGTGTTGCTGAAGTAACAGCAAATGAACCCATGTAGGATTACAGTTTTTACAAGGGTGGGCAAATTTATAAATTGGACCATAAGTGCATTACATATGCCTAACTGGCATTAACATGCAAAAACAAAGCTATTTGTTAAAATAGTCTTATTTTTGCTCCAACCAAGTAAACATGTTAGTATAATTCTTAATAATATTAAGCTCAATTAATTAATAGCTTTGAAGGCAATCTGTTTAAAATGAAAATAATTTAAAACAACAGTATTTAACACTGCAACCAAAGTTAATGGATGACTATTGTGCTATGGTGAAGTCAGACATACATAAATGAAAGAAGGAAAACTTTTCTTCCAAGTTGTAGAACGGTGATTTTTCAAATATGAGAAGATTGTCCATGTGTGTATCTCAGAAATTTTTCAAAGAAAAGGGAAAATACTAATTTGTTGTTGGTATCATCCATGTCTAGGAAGGTTGCAGCTGCATCACCTGGATAAACACAAAATTGATAAGAATTCCATTTTTAAATGATCAAGAAATATTTTACAAATGAGATACTACTTAAAGGACAAGGCTCCTATGTATCTTATTATCTTTCATGGAAATCCAAGTCAAGTAATTTACTCATTTATTTAGATAGAATGGGTAATTCGAAGTAGGTTGGTTATTTCATGAACAATACTTCAGAAATTCTCATTTACTCCAAGCTAATGGCAGTTCTGTTTCTGAAAAAATAAACTTTTAATTTATAGCATGATTTAGAAGGTAAATAGAGAGTTTTCAAACAATTGGTTCAGTGCATAAGACAGATATCAACAATTCTGCCTATGAGAGAGAGCTATGTAAAAAACATTCTTACCAATAGCTACTCCTAAATGGAGCTGCTACTTTTTGTATATTTTCAATAAAGTTATTTACATCTGTAACAAGGATTCCACTATTTTCAAAGACCTCTCTGGAGACAGCAGGCTTATCTGTAAAAGGAAAAAATAATTTCTGTGAAAAAAAAATCACTGGTATACTTTTTTAAAGCAGCAGAATCCCTCATTTTAAAAAAGAAATCTTATATGGAACTCCCTAATACATGTGGTGGTAGGAAGGTGTCTGGTTTAAACTAATAAAAAGATCTGAAGCTTTGGAAGCAGCTGGCTCCACATGGGGGAGAGGTAGTTTTGGGAGGAATACTGAAAACCACTAATAAATGATGACAGTCATTCCTTTAAAACCTTAAAAAGCCTGGGTAAGAGTCCATAAAACATTAAAAATTAGAGATAAGCATAAAATAAGTATTTATAGGAACTGTTTAATTAAAAAAACTGTATTATAAGACTATTAGCTTTACTAGACAAAATATACAAATAATCCGTGCACTACTCCTGCCTTACTTAGGTGGACTGATTTAAAACACCAGGCTAAGTTTACTCATAATTGCCAGTTGTGTAATGGACTCATCTTATGGTATCCAATGAGAAGGGTATTTGTAGAGCTGACCTATTTTGGTGTTAACTGAACAATGAAAACCAAGAAGAGAATTCAGGCTGTGAATATACCTGTTAGGAAGACAGCAAACCTGGCATCAATATACTGAATTTGCAGGTTTATTAAACATTTAAAATTTTCTGCTTTTGTTGAAGATCGGGAATCACACTGGTGATAATGAAGCAATTCAATGATATTTGCACTCTGGCATGATTTCAACATTAAGTTCTTTTTATGTGCAATTGAGTCCGCTCTGGAAAATACATAGAAATGTTAACCAGATTTAGATTGAGTGTAAGCTGATGAGAGTTTATTTTGTACTAAACCTTAATTTTCAATTGCTTTATTCCTTGACTTTTCCTTCAATGAACTTACGTTCTTACTTAGTTTAACCACTTCTATTAATACAATCAAATTCACAGGAGACCCTTCTCTTATTTTCTGGATGTTCTTTTTCAATACGCTTTGGTTCCTAGAAGCCTAGAAATTACTCTCCTGTATATGAGATGCATGACAGAAAGGTAAGAATAAGTTCCAAAATAAACTGATAAAGATAAGTTAATCATTAATACCAATCAGGAAACAAATATCTGTTACACACTCTGACAAGCCCTACAGGAAAAAAAAAGATTGTGATATATACATATTTTTAAGGAGACCAAGACATCTTTGCGAGTCAAACTTGACCTCCCAAAACATTACAACCATACTTATTCCTTTTGTAAGTAGAATTTTTAAATAAATGTCTCATTCCAAGCAAGAGACATCTTAAATGTTTATCTACTACTTGCTACAATGTTGCTTGGCAGTTCTTTCATTAATTTCTAGTGGACCCCTCACAACATGCTATATTATATAGTTTCCTCAAAACCTCTACTCTATGCTTATAATTTTTGGTCAAATCACCACCAACTTCATTAAAATTATGGCAGCAGCCAAAATTTCTTTAATTTGTCACCTAACTTAAAACTGTTACTACTTACCTTTTTCTCCCTCTAAAAGAGGAAGATGAATCCTTAGCTCTTCTTTAACTTTTTAATAGCTTTACCTTTGCTCTTAATTCCATTGCTTATATTCCCTCTCCTGCTTGCTGGAGAAAACCAAACACACATATTCCCACAACCCTAGTGATAATCACTATTAACATCATGATGATGAATTTTCTTTTGTTATTTTTTCCTATCTATACATAAATTTTTTATATGATCAGTATTATACTGTACATAGTTTTAATATACCAGCTTTTATATATTATCTTCCTAACTGTAACAGACTTTTTATGTGATTCTACTTATTGCCTAAGTTTTTGTGGCATTATTTTGTATAAAACTTAAATCTGTAATATCTATACACTCATATGTCTGTGTCTTATATTTGCTTTGAGATGGATTTGAGGTTGATTTTGCAATAATCGATAGCACCCACAGCTATCTTCGTAAAAATCATGGTTTTTAAGATCTAGGCTTTTCTGTTTTAGTTTTGGATAAATTCCCCCAAAGGACATAATGTGTTTTTGATGGCTGTTACATAATGCCAGACTAGTACAGTCAAGGAGCACATTACAATGCTGACTGTACTCTATTTCTCTTTATCCAAAGTCCTACAAATGCTAAATTTAAAAAATTCATACTTATTAATTTTATAGGTATGCTGTGAGACCACAGAGCTTTAATTTTCTTCTCTATTTACTACTGAAACATAAATTTCCTCCTAAAGTGCTGGTTAAGTAATCCCTTTGTGAAATGCTAGTCATACCTTTGACCACTGTCTGCTCCCTTAAATATTCCTTTTTTTACCTTCCCTGACAATGTAATGTCTTAGTTCTATTGTGTTCTTTCTTTCCTCCTTTACTAGTTCCTCCCTTAAGTAAAAACCTTTTTTGAAGTTCCATTCCTAGCCATCTTTCCTTTAAAGATCTCATGTGCTTCTGTAATTTCAGGAACTATCCCTTCTAGGGTCATTTTACTTTGGAGAAAGCAGCATGGTAAAATAAAAAATATTTTATTATCATTTTAGACATAAACACATAGAGTTAAACATGTGAAACCCAGCTTCAAAACTTACCTATTTGACCTTGGTCAAGTTTCTTATCCTCTTTATACTTCAACTTCATTATCAGTAAAGTGGGGATTTACTGTCTACCTCACAGATAGGAAGTTTGAATGAGATGATCAATATAAATAGTCATCATATAACAAATGGATTGTCAAATCTATCTCCAGACTCATTTTTCCATTCTTTCTTTGGCCAATATCACTAAGGACTTGGAGGCACTTCTTTGATATTAAAAAAAAAAATTTTTTTAAAGCACAGTTGTAAATTTTTTTTTCTTTTTTTACATGGGCAAGTACTGGGCAATGAACCTGGGTCTCCAGTATGGCAGGTGAGAATTCTGCCACTGAGCCACCATTGCACTGCCCCACAGCTGTAGATTTTAAGGAGTTTTATATCCTCTTCTATTGTTTAAGGGCAAAAGTGAGTTAAGGATAGATTCTTGTCTCAATTTTCCAACCGTCATTAACTGACAACTTTATGAATGAATATCCCAAACATCCATGTGCCAAGCCCATATTTAAATTTATTTTTTCTACAGTTCACAGTAGTAGAGCCTGTGTATAACTTTGGAAATTTTATGACAGTCCTAAGTTACTACCAGGTTGGAGAAATGCCACTCAAGGTATGTGCCTCTGAGCTATTTACTACGGTTATAACATACACCTTCCTTAGCTGAAAGCCCTGCTAAAAAACAATGCCCCCAAAACAGTCAGCAGGCCTCGGCAGTGTGCCAAGTGATGTAGGTGCTTTATCTTCTGACACAAGCTAACCTTGGTGCAGACTAGCACCTGGAGTAACACTGGTCTAGAGCATAGTGAACATTTTGTAATGAATCATGTTATTTTCTCTGTCTTCTAATAAAAGGAAAGGGGAAGGGGAAAATACACACCATATAAAGGCCATACCATATGCAAAGGCCTTACCTTACATCTTCCTTTAGCTTTTTATTTTCCCTATGGTGAAGCAACCACTTCCATCTTCCATTTCCATTTAGTTTTTCGAGGATTTTGATGATTTCTTTCAGTTGAACTACAGAATAGAATAAGTTTGCAAGAAAAGATGTATTTGAGGGTTGTTTTTTTCATGCAAAGTCCAGTTATATTTTGTAAAAAAAAAAAAAAAAGCCCATCTCTGAGTGTATACCACCATTGCCACTTGTATGAGAGGACAGTAACTCATTCTCACAAGTACATAATGCATTTCAAAGATAACAGCAACCTATGACCCTTCCACTCAATTCCACCTACTCATAAATGTATTCTCATTTGGTTCTAAAGAGACGTCAGAGTTAGGGCAGGTTTTGATTATACATAAAGTGTCTGCCCTATGCTCTAAAATTGTTCTATGCCATTTCAGTGCCCCAAAATACATAAAATATACGTCTGTGTTCAAGCAGATCATCAAGAAAATTTTAGTAACCATTTTTTTTTATATTTCTGTGATATCAACAAGATGGTAGGGGTGATGGCAATAAGACTCTGACTCTTTATATTAAAGAGTTATATATCAAATATAACAATATAATCTCAAATTTATATGAATAGGAGTTTAGGTGCATTACTAAGAGGAAGGTAACTTAGAAAGAGACCAGAAGGTTTGGTAATGAAAATAATCAGTTAAAACAGAAGTGTTTTAGCCAAAGTATGGACTTTGGGAATGAGAATGTAACATAAAACTAAATAAAAAGTATTCAGCCTAGCAAATGGCACAAATTAAGCCCTAGACAGGTGGCAACTGTTATTTTTAGAGGTGATAATCTCTTTTTGATGATCTAATATTTGGGTCATTGGGTGAGAAGAAACTGACTAGATTTCAAAGAAAGATACAGGAAAGGAAAATAAAAGACCAACCTAATGTTAAAGTTTCTAATATTTTGTCATCTGATACCACAAAGCCTCCTGTACGAAAGAGCTCTTGATAGGTGCAATCAAGAACATCTTCGGGGCTGTCTACTCCAGCAAAGATGACACTGGGTAAATGCTTCAGCTTCAGCAAAGAAGGAATCTGTTAAACATAAAATGACCCCCCAGTGAAAACAAGTTCCTTGGGTTATGTTTTCTTAAGTATGTTCCTTTTGTCACTTTTCAACCTAAGGTTCAAGGTTCAGGAAGAACAGCTGAAAATACTTTTTACCTTTGGTTCTGACCATTTTGCCACGCAGAGGAAGAGTAACTCAGTTCATCATCCACTGTTACAAATTTATTAAAATTAGTTAATTAAAAGGAGCTCTCTAAAATTCTCAAAGGTAAGGAATAAAAATAATTTCAGTGAGGTAAGAGCATACGTGAGGTTTTAGGGACCTGTAATTAGCCATGTCACATAAATCCACCCCATCAATCCCTTGTTTCAAGCTTACACATCACAGTCAGTGCTGTCCTATTGAAAATAGCAGGATTATATACCTAGTTTATTTACCTTATAGGTCAATATCATACAAAGGTATAACCTAGAAAACAGGAGGTCCATTTGCAATATAGAATAGATAGGTCTAGGTTTCTAGTTCTAAAATCTATGAATATAATTAGGTGGCACATAAAAGATCAGGTAAGGTGAGGACTCAGTCTACTTTTCAGCTCTTGTTCATATCAGTTTTCAGAGTTAAGAAAAGTTTCACATTAACTGAGGGAGAACTATGAAAAGAGGTAAGATATTGGTAATTTTTCTCATCTGAAATATCAATCTGTACTCTTTGATATTTATCATTAAGAAAACTTGCTTTCAAAGGGAATATTACAAGGACTTGAAATATAATTTACCTTATAAATACCTTTGTAGTAGTATAACATTGTACACCATCTTGATCCTATTCTCTCCTCACTCAAAGATGTATTAGTAAAGTGTTTTACTTTCTTCTCTAAAAGGGCAGTGAAGAGCCTGATAATCACAGAATAATATAAAATGCCTGGAATTCATTTCTTTTTAAGAATGAAATTTCCAAACCTACTTGATGCAGATGTGATGATATATCGTCATTTCTGATGATGACTATCAGTGTATCATTCTCTCTGTGAAAAGCTTGACAGAAATGCTGAGGTTCAATTTCTGTATGGCCTCCTTTCCTCAGAATATTCTGAAAGATTTACAAATAGCCATCACTAAAAAAAAGATACTTGCATGGAACTACAAAAAACAATTCATTAAAAATACAACTTATCCCATTTATTAAATTATACACAAACAAGGTCACATTAATGATAATTTGTCTTATTACTAAAGCTCCCTTTATATGTAAAACCAATAACTCTATCATTAACAATTGGATTTAGAAGTTTATTTCACAGTCAAAGCACTTGATAATCTTTTACGTCCATAAAGTATCAAAGGCTGATTAAAAAAAAAATCAGACTAATATGCATAAATGAGTTACATCTTCTTCAAGATTACCTTAGGGATGCTGGATATTTATTCTAAATTGCCACCTCTAGTCAAAACATTTCTAGAACTATTATTGTACTACCCATAAGACCTATGCAGTCCTTTGACTGTGGAGTTCTGGGCTATTTTGTTCATACACTTGGAATTTCATTGGTATTTTAAAGAACCTTGTAGAGCCTCCTCATCTTACATGGAAAGAGGGACCCAGAGAGACTATCTTATTTACCTAACTAATGTTATTTACATAACTACAAATAACTAATGCTTCCTGACTCACCAGCACAGAAGAATTTTCATCAGGGGTATCTTTCTGATCTTTTAAAAACATTTTAGCTCTTGATAATACTTCATTCTCAAGTTTATTTTATAACGTGTCCATTTCCTCACATGAAGATTTGAGCTTTGCACAAAATTTGTAATTTTCTGTTGTAAATGGTCACTTAAAAAATTTTGTCATGAAACAATACATTTACCACAGAAACAAGCATCTTATGTAGAACTTCTACCATAAATGAAACACAACATTCGTGTGATCTCTTTCTATATGAAAATCACTATCCCCTGTGCTCTGTAAACGATATGAGAACTAAGAATTATTGCTCTTTGCTTTTGTGAAGATGGAAACAAACAAACAAACAAAAATCAAGTATCTTGCTCACCGTGGCAAAACAGGTACATATATAGCCAATGAATTAAGTCAATTCCTGGCTCATTTTAGGATATATCAGGGTATGGTAAATATAAGTAATGAAGATAATTAATTTGAATTCAAGGTGAAAAAGAAGATTGACTTCCAACTTGTTTTTGAAGGCCAATCAATGCTTCATCTTCTCAACTACAATGCTTAACAAAACGGCATGAAAATTGGAACAATGGCAATCAGGAGAATAAAAAATCAAATTTGTCAACCCTTTAAGAATTTTAGAGAACAAAGGATCCTTGGTGGGGAAAAATATCAGTATTACTAAAATTAGATCCCACAAATTTGGGGGAAATTTTTAATAATTTAAAATCATATTTAAGTGACATAAAATAGGAGCCATCTTAGGAGAATAAGTGTTTGTGACTAACAACAACTGACAACTTCAAGATAAGGCCAAAGGCCTGTTATTTGTCATTCTTCCAATCCACTGTACATACTCAAGCGGAAGAGATGGCTCTAAAATGCAAATAAAATGCTATTCTTTCTTTAAAATAGTTTCCAGTGGCTCCCTAATGACCTCAGGATGAAATCTAACTAATTTAGCATGACATATGGCCCCTATTTACATCTCCAGATTCATTTCTTCATATTAAGCTCATATACTACAAACACAATGAACATCCTTCTGTTCCCTCTGAAGCCTTCCCAGTGCCCAATTCACCAGCTTCCACTGTCCCTTGTGCTTTTCTCTACTGCAGCACTCAACACTTTGACCCAAAATTGGTCACTGTCCCTCTGACTAGACTCTCAGCTCTCAAAGGCAAGGTCTGCATTGTCTTGCATCCACAATACTGAGCAGTGTAGCCTGTGATTCCTCTTCCAGAACCTTGTGCATATACCAGCTTAGTATCAGAAAACAAAAATATTAGGGCCAACTAGAAAAACTCTTCTGTAGGTCTTTGATTTCCCCAGAGACCTCTGCAAGGTAAGTGTATCATCATCTGAAGTGGTCTCCTGAGCATCTGTATACAACTATCATCACATTCATCACAAACCTCTTCTGATGTTTAATGATGATTAAACAGAGCTACTTAATAAATCAGCATCTGTGTATTTATCATTTGACAGATTTATGGATTTAACACAGAATTAACAGAACTATTGGTGTTAAGTGGTGCCTGAAGCAAACTGAGTAGAGCATTCAGAACTAAAACATTTGTCTAGTTCTCTACCACTCAGAGTGGTAGAGAGAAATCTGCTCTATTTTATGCTGTGTATCACTTCCTTAGCAAACACTTCGTTGACCTCCCTGACAAGGTCAGTTACCATAAAATGTCAAACCACCCTGCATTCACTACCCTTACCATATTTTTAAGTTTACATTTATTGGTGATTCTTTTATCAGTGTTTTTCTTGTCCCACTAGACTATAATAATAACAAAAAGGCAATGTTTCCCCATCACCAGCACATGCTGGGGATCTTAAAATATGTATTAAAGAAGAAGTGGCACCCCAGTGGCAGTAAAATGACCTAATCCTCAGATCTTGATTTCTAAATGCTATTTCCCACTAAAAACAATCACAGCTCTTAGGAGAAATGGCTGACTCTAAGGCTGGGGAAGGAAATAATACAAGACAGGTCTGTAAGAACACTATGCTAGGTTCATTTCCCAGTGCCTGCCCATGCAAAAAAAGAACACTATGCTACATCAGAAGGTAAGAAAGTACCCAAGCAGTTATGGGGACTTGTCAACAAGACTCAGAACTCAGCTTAAAGGAGTCCCACCCCCATCCCCCAGCTGGATGTGGGACAATTTGAGTATAAAAATAAAATGAAGGAACAGATTATAACCGTTTCAGTAAAACTGCAATTCATGGGTCCATACTGATATAAATAAGCAAATTAATAAATAAATGGGAGAGAAGGGAAAGTCTTTCAACAGAATGCTAATTAATAATTAAAGGATTGATGGAATGAGAATATTGCTAATCGACAGAGTAGTAATTGATTCAGGTAAGAATCAACAATAGATGTTAAATTTTAGCTGTGGAATATGTTTGTGTTTACATCTGAATATACGTATGTCTACACTGGTAACTTTTTGTGAAAATCAGTCACTATATGGAAAAGTTTTATTTTCATTCCTAATTCTGGAACATTATCAAATCTTTAAATATACTACAAATGTCAGATACTATTGCATAACATTAGTATACAGATAAAGACTGAGCTGTGAAATTTAATGTGTGAAGTATAAATACCACCTTATGATTTCTTCTGAAGCCAAGAATGCTAAATTTATTATTACTAAACTAAAATTATAAGTCCAAAATAATATAAACTGTAAGAAAAATCTGGCACTTTACCTTTGTTTTTACAAAGAATGACTTATCTTCTGTTTCAACAAGGTAAAATAGGAAGGTACTTTTACAAGCCTCTTTCATAACACTTTTTAGTTTGACATGCAAATTGGTACACAAGTCTGTAATCATGTCTTCATAGGAGGCTGACCTTCTCGAGAAAGATGAATACATTTCTTGAGATGTAGACTCTCCAGAAGCAACATTTAACTCTTTATCTTGGAAAACCACTTGGTTGCTATTCAGCATCACTTTGTTAAATTCAGCATATTCATTGAGAATAAGAGAAATATCATTCCGAGATTCTTTTAAAGTACTGTTATATTTCAGTTTGTTGAGGTGGAATGACACAATCTGATTTCTTTCAGAATTTGGAAGGTGACTTCTCCCCTGACTGCATGTCTCCTTCCAAAAGGAGGAAGAATTGTTCAAATTGCCAGGTGTATGACTTATCATCTGCTGATTCGCTTGTCTAGGCTCTGAGTGCACAACTGTTACAAGAAGGGGACTTCGGCTCCTAACTGCAGGATGTAGTACTGGCGACTGAGACATCTTTGTCAGAGGGAAAGCTCCAGTAGCTGTTTGCACAGGTGACTCCTTTGGGAAGACATTGGTGGACGAGGCAAAATGCTGGGCTGCTCCAGTCTTTACAATTTGTTTCAGTTTGTGTGCAAAGCGGAGATATTCCAGATCTAAAGTGTTCTGGGTGATATCATCTGCTGCTTGCCAAGTACTTGTCCAAGAGCTAATCAAGCCACATTTTGCAGTGAAACTGGAGTGCTTCCTCAGGCTATGCAAAGTTCTCCTGGTATCTTTGAGCTCTTTAGTTATAGTAAAGTTAGGATAAGTCCTGGTGATACCATGGAGATCTCTGATTTGGATATAATATGGAACACACTTATCTTCTTTCTTTATTCCAGTGGACCAGTTTCTGGGAGGAATGTTTGTTTCCAATCCTGGAACTTTGGCAGAGTAGCCCCGATTTTCACTATTACAATTGTTTAAGCTCATGAAAGTATCATAATCATCTTTTCTAGCATTTTCTCTTATGATGTGACTGTATCTCAAAGTGCAAGAATCTTCCATGTCCAGTTTGGGATTTCTACAATCACCAAAAGAGCCCTGATCAGAGTCTCCGGAAAGAGGTTCATAACGTATGTCAGAATTCATGCTGATATTCATGTCTCTACACAGGGTTTCAGAGTCATCCTCATTTCCAAGCCCCTCATTAGTGCTCTTAATTTCCTCATGCTCCTTTAAGACTCCACAAACAAGAGGGTCAAAAGATTTTGGAACAAAGGAAGCAGAAAGTTTGTTGTCAATATTTTTACTGGTGTCTGCTGTATCTGGATAAGAACTAGCATACGTGGGAAAGAACCCCCCATTCAACAGATCGCTTGTTTCATATGCTGACTTATCTCGCAGTTTGTGTATTTTTTTTTGTTCACTACCTGGAGAAGATGTGATATTAGATTGAGGGCTAACACCTCCTAGAACTATGCTTTCTTCACGTAATTCAGCTTCAATTTCACTGTTCTTCAGCAAACTGGCCATTTTGACTACTGATATTTCCTGTGTTTGAAACCCTGTCTCTATGTTAACTGGTCTTGTATAATGGGTTAATATAGCACTATCTGAGGAAGAATCAAGTTTGGGGATCTCTGAGTACCTGTATACCTGTGTAATATCAGCTCCATCAATGCAGTCAGGGTTCAAAGACTTAACGTGCAAATAATTACCTTGGTTTGTTTTCAAATCACTGCTAAATAAATTTTTCCTGATGCTTTTAGGACTAGTCTGCTGTTTTAATGACATACTGACTATATCACTTGGAGCAGTTGTAGAAAGGAATATGTCACCTAAAGACTTATTTTCAGTCATCTTTCTAGGAGTCTCCAATACAAGATGTTTTAAGCCCAAATTTCTGTTCTCTATACTAGTTGGCTGTAATGGCCTTCCTGATTTTACTCGTTTTGCAAGAGAAGGCATGAAGTCATCACATCTGGCAGCTGAGGAAGGCTGGTTTACTTCTGCATCACAGCACTGCACCTTTTCTGAGAAAGGTAAAACCTCATCATGCTCATTTTGGACAATTTCTTCAGTTAATTTACCAGGAAGAGTTAAATTACTATCTTTTCTTCCTGGATGATTACTTAATATTAGAGGCATTTCAGCAGAGAGCTGTACCCAGGTTAAATTATCCTGTCTCACAGAATAGGCAGGAAGACCAACAAAAGAATTTTCTTTTTCTGTTATGGCTAAATCTATTGACTCAATCTGGGAAAACTTGTTACTTTTCTTGCACTCTGTATCGTGAACTTTTAAACTACCTGGAGACACAGCCTGAGATGGTTGTGTTTCTTCAGTTGGAAACTGAGGGTCAGGACTAGCAGCTGGTGACACTTCTTCAATTAAAGAATTAAAGGGAAAGGCTGAAGTAACATTAACTTCCCCTGCAATCTCAAGGGAGCAATTGTCTTTAGAAACTACTAAAGTAACTGGTTGTAAATCATCACTTTTACTCTCATTTTCTAATGGTTCCTCTGACACTGCAGGATGCACTGATGTATAAGCAGTGGAATTGACTTCCACTTCCCTGTTTTCTATGAAAGTCACTTCTTCTGGCTCAATTATTTCTTCAGCCATATCCTGAAGTTCTGAATTTGATAATAGGGCTTCCTCCAGTTGATCTACTTCATCAACTGGCATTTGTTCTCTGGGACTTGTAGGTGGTGAAATAGTTAGAGTTAGGTCAATGTCCGAATCTTCCTCTGATAACTCTAGGTTGACCTCCTCTCTATTCATGGATAGGTTGGTTTGTTTGGTAAATGCTGAGTTAAATGATTCAGAATTCATATTTTCACTGTTCAGAACAGTCTTGTCATTCTTCCTTAGTACCAAAGAGCTATCTGGAATGCAGTTCAGTGAAAAATTTTTTTCCAAGATGTTAGAGGCTGATGTTGAGATTACCTCTTCAACCTGTGATGGTTCTATAATCTCTTCTGAAGATATGCTAAACAGACCTTGTGTCTGTAGAAAAAAGTCTTGAGAGAGTCTCGTTTCTTCACTGGGTAATGGATAACTAGAATTTTTAACTATTGATACTGCCTCCATTACCATTGTTTTATCAGATGGTGATGATGAATCTAGAAGAGGAATATCTTTCTGTAATGAACATGTATCTTTTGCATGTGTCTCTCCACTTACTGAGGAGGCACAAAGGTACTTAGTGCCTTTCTGTCCTGACACTGTTAGAGACTGCATGTCCCTAAGACCTTGGGCTTGTGCCTTTTCAAATGTGGATATAGGGTGCCTAAGACTTATAGTAGGTGAAGCTTGTTTAATCACTTCCATATTAAAGGCTGTAGGTACATCACTTCTATTTACTACTTCTGTCTGTATTGGTACATAGGCATTCTTTTCAAAAGTGAGAGTAACTGGTTCCAGATTAATCATTACATATCCCATATTGTCACCCTTCCTTTCCAAAGAAGGCTGACAGTCTTTGTTTATGGGGTTGCTATGCTTGATAAGGTCTTGTAAAGCACTTGTTTTTGCTTGCATTCCTGCATGTAAAATATCAACTTTGCTTTCAAGGGTGCTGTACACAGACTTTTGACAAATCACAGACTGACTGCCGTTATCACCATAAGTATTAGTGAATGTAGTTTGTCGGTTAGCATCATTATGAGAAGTCACTCTTGTGTTATCAAGTTGCTGAAAGGTTCTATCTTCACCAGGAACAGAAGGTCCATTAGTTTGGGTAATTTCAACACTAGAAAGCACAACATGAGAAGTCTTTAGTTTATCTGATGATTCTTGTTCAGCTTTTTTACCATTTACCTGAAATGACAAAAATAAAAAACAAAGAAAAAAAACAGTGAAACAAATTATTATTCTTTTTAAACAATTACATATGAAGAACAGAAACGACAAAGATCAATTTTGGTTCTTCTACATATTCTGAATCTATGAAAATACCACAGATAAAGTAAATCCCTCTTTTTTTTTTTAATCCCTCTTTTTTGATAGGCTTAAAATATCCCCATATTAGGAACTTTTTTCCTTTAAAAATATATACAGACGACAGCTCCAAATTCTGACTGCAGAGCTTTTTTTTAAATAGACTTTCTAGAATAAAAGCAACCAGACCACTGATATTTTCAACAATTGAAAAGGTAGTCTGTTTGTTAAATAGCATGACTTATATCAGAAATTTAGCATTAGAAAAAATACTCAATTAAATTTTAATTATTTAAAAAATAAGACTAAAAGATACTTTTTAAAGCAAAGAATTACTTTAAAAAAAAACAAAACACTAGTTTTCAACTAGACTATTAATACACTATATTCTGAAAGGATCCCATGAGGAAAGAGTAAATTAATTACTATCCCCTGTATTCAGACTACATGATTAAGGCGTTTTCCCAAGAGATCAGGCTCCGCTGTAGTAAACAAAGATCCCTTAACCCTTAGCTATCTTCTTTACTTATAACTGGAGAGTGTATCTTTCCCTTTATAATACCACTTCTACTACAGAGCAACAGAGATTTTATAAATGCAGTTTGCATTAATAACTAAAGGAATGATTTAGACAGTAGCAAGAGTCAGACATCACTAATACCTCTGGACAATTTTGATAACATCATAAACAGGCTTTTTTTTTTTTTAAGTTTCATGCATGACCTTGTCCAGAATATGGTAAAATGGATTGATTTTTACATTTGCCCACACTTCTCCAACTTTTGGAATATTATAGCCACATATTTCCTGCCACATCTTGAGGCATACATGTTGGAAGTTTAGTACCTGTGTTTTAAACCTCTTGTTAAAAACATTTCCAGTCTTAACTAAAGAAAGGAACCAACCTTGGTGATAAATGAAGATGAGACTCAGAGTTTTAAGAGGACATGACTAACCAAACATAAAGCATAACAAAATTCTTGATGACAGGAGTCACTCTGGTAACTTTGCTGTGATCTTTCCAATCATACTGTGGCTGTTAACATTTGGCCACAGTTCTGAATCTCACCCTGGCTGGCTTAGCCTTTTCTTACATCTCCTAACTTGGCAGATGCTGTACCAGTTTCAGGTGTTAGTGGAATGAAGTCTGTGGCAATATTTATATTTGTACTCATGTATACGTTTTTCTAATGTAAAGTATAATGTATCTGAAATAAAGTCTGGTCATGTAAAACTGCTATATTAAGCACATAATTAGAAGCAACGTGCCATTGGTTTATAATATTTATGCTAAAATTATCTTCACAGCCTAGTTTGCCCACTTGTAGAATCCAAGAGAGCAGTAGAGCAAGTGTGCTGGACATGTAGGTTCAGCATCTAAAAAAGAGGATGGGAAAATTTTGCCTGGATATACTGGAAAAACTGTTAGGAATCATTAATTTTAGCACTTCATGTACACATGTCTTTATACTCTATTTCATGTTTGCCAAAAATCATTTATAAAAACAGTATTGATGAATGTTAATTACCTATTATCACAACAAAAAGTACTTTATAAGAAACTAGTATGTACACAGGTGGTAATCGAAATTTGCCTAAGGTATACATATTTTGTTTATCTAGTAATTCTTAACTGGATTTTATGTATCCCTATGAGAATAAGATGAAATTTATGTATACTAGCCTCAGGAAAAAAGCGTACAAAGAAACATATATATACATGTATAAATATAGATATATATATATATGTATATACACATGTATATTGATATACATACATATACACAGAATTTGGCAATGAGAAATATCCAAATTTCCTCATTTTGAACTTTGGCTCAATAATTTACTATGTGACTTCAGACAGTTTCCTTAATTCTCTATGTCCAAATATCTTCATCTATAAATGAGATAAATACTCCTTACCCCACAGAGATGTTGTGAAAAATTCATTAAATGAGTTCATGTGAGTAAAGAACTTAGAATACTATCTGGCACACCATGCTTAAAAAGTGTTAATTTTGATAATGCTGCTATTGATTCGAAGATATTCACGGGTCTCTTGAGAGTCACTCACCCGGTAACCACAGGTAAAGAAGCATTTTTCACTTACTGTTAAGACAAGCATTGCTAGGGGTTGCCCAAACCAGGTAAAAAAGCATTTTTCACTTACTGTTAAGACAAGCATTGCTAGGGGCTGCCCAAACAATGGGCATAAATAATAAAATAAGATTATTCTGGAACAAATCTTGGCTAAACGCTTAAAAAGGCAGCTGTTTTGTCAAACCACTTCCTCATGACTGTGATACAAGATTTTGTATCTAGTACCCAGTCAGAATTTGGATTATCTGGCACAACTGAACATTAGTTGAGAAAAGCAGAACAAAACATAATTTATCTTATGTAGGAACCAAGGGTTAGAACAAGACCTGCAGAATTTGTGGAAGCAGCTGGCCTCAGGATGGCGGCAGTAAGCCATGGAGATTGTTATGTAGAGCAGTCTGGGAAGAAGAGAATGTTTACCCCAGATGGTTATGTTAAGTATGAAGAACACTAAAAGATAAGAACTTTGCTCCCTCAGGAAATGCATGCATGCCTATTGACATCCTGTGGTATATAACCAGGATCTGGTTAAGAATAAAATTGTCTGAAGTCTGTCTGAAGTAAACTCAAGCTTCAAACCCCCTGAGCCCGTCTGTGTCTTTCTTTCTTTCTTTCTTTCTTTTTTTCTCATCATTCCTTAATATCCTTCGAACTCCATTTCAATAGGAAGCAACAATCTTACATATATACAAAGTTATCTGCAATGACTCTTCCCTCCTAGGGGCTGCATTTTATTTAATGTTTCAGTTTTTTACTTCAAAAGTAATTTTTTTTTTTTTTTTTAAATATGGGCACGCACCAGGAATCGAACCGGGTCCTCTGGCATGGCAGGCAAGCATTCTTGCCTGCTGAACCACACCGTGGCCCGCCCCTCAAAAGTAATTTTTAAATAAATTTTGGTTTACCTTAAGGTTTATAAAAGCGTTTCTAATATTTATTATTATCACATTTGATTCTTAAGTAATACTGTAAGTAGGATATGACAGATATCATTAATCTCCTTTAAAGAAAAGCAAATTAACTCAGAGAGAACAAGTAATCTGTGCTAAACTAAATAATAAGTGATGCAATTGTGGTTGGCACCACATCATTGGGCTCCTATGATTCTTTTTTTTTTTTGACTCCTGTTTCTTCAATCTAGATGCTAGATAAGTGCCATCTGTACTCCATCCAGAGTAACATTTTATAAAAACTAGGATTTTGGCATTATAATCCCTTAAGGAGCTAGAGAATCCACTTAGATAAGATAAAGCATACAATTTTTTTTCTTCAAAAATAACGCCAGCATTTATAGTATTCAGACTTACCTCATTATTGCAAGAACAGATGAAATTCTGGCTTTCTGGGTTATCTGGATGACCCTCTTTTACAAAAATTTCTTTCTGTTCATTCTGTACACAGAGTTCCAAGTCTCTTGCAGCTGGTGATTTATTGAAAGGAAGCAAGGAGTTAGTGTCAGGGAAAGACATTTCTGAAGCTTCATCTTTGGAAGTTTCATTAGTCTCCAATAGAGGGTCTGTAGAGCATCTTTCCAAACTGAGGGACTCCTCGATTTCACTGAATTCAAAAGATTCTAATGTGCTATTTATAGATACGTATTTTGCTGGGTTGCTGTGTTCTACCACTTTTCGTGATGATCGAATAACTTTGTTCTGATTGCTGTAAAACAGAGCTACCCACATATGAAGTAAAAGCTTCACTTCTTCCACATTATCAGGCAAATCAGTATTCCAGGGCCTTAGATTAGAAAAAAAAAAAAAAGAAATCACTGAAAATGGTTATTTTAATGCATGATCTTATAAGCAATGTGTTTTCATTATTAACCTTAGTTCCTTGTGCTCATTTTTATTTTAAAAATTATACCACCATGAAACAATGAATGAGATAAACATGAAGCTGATTTAGCAAACAAAATTAAAGTTCTAGAATTATCTACAATTTATTCTACTTATATTCTTTTAGCAATAAGCAGATAAGCTCCTAGAATGTCAGATAAGCTTTAGAAAGGAATAAAAACAAAAAATATTAAAAGATAGTAGAATCATGATCTGAACACAGGTATTCCAACTTCTCATTTAGTATTTTTCTTTTGCTCCACACAAGCTCTCTCTGGACGCATTATACCTATTAGGTGAATAATGGTTTTAGCAAGTACTCAAATACTCATCCCCTTGATTTTGTGAAGTCTGACTGACTCATCTCCATTTTTGTGTCTCTCTTCTAATAGTTAAGAAAGTCTAAAGATTAAAACATCTCTGTATAAAGTAACTAGCATAATTATAATAATGTTACATGAACTGCTACAAAGGTACACTAGAGCAAAATGTTATTAATAGGGTTAATTATTTCAACAGAAAAGATAAATCAATTGTCATCAAGTTTCATTCTTACTTACCCATGTAAAGCTCTTATTATAGTCTTCTCCAGTGGGTTGTTGGTATATTTGCTATCTAAGCTGAATACATATTCTGTTTCACATTTGAAAGTGACCTTAAAGGAGCCATCAGAGTAGAACACAGTGTGAGAGCAAAAGAAATCTTTGAGACTGGAAGTTGTCAATCTACTCTTATGCTTTATGAATGGATCCTCAAAGGGCTTTTGCAGAGGGGAGGTGTTTTGCTGATGCCGAAATGGAACAACTTTTCCCACTGGGGTTCCTGCTTCAGGGCCTTTTGTTCCATTCTTGGCAAAGACAGGGCCTAGTACCCCTCTATGCTGTAGATGTTTCTTTGAATGCTCTGCAAGAAGGGCATATGAATGTTCCACAGCAACAAATGAGCTCTGGCTTGAATCTGAAGTTTCCAGTGTTTCCTCCATAAGCGCCGACTGGGCTTTAACAGGAGGGACCTGATTACTAGGAACCAAACTCTCTTCATCTTGTCTAACAGTTAAATCTGACACTGAATTATTCTTCTTATCAGAGGACTGCTTAGGGAATACTCCACCTTTTTGACTTTTAACTCCTCTGTGATATTCATGGTCAGATGTCCCTCGCAATAAATTTTCTTTAGAAAGCAAAACTTCGTTCTGTGGCAATACAGAGGAACAGGGAAGGTTTCTAGGCTCAACTGTTGGTGTGGGAGAAGTAGCAGAGCTTAAAGCTAGATCAGCCAACATATTTAGGGCCTGGGAGTCATAGCTGACAATGGAATTTTCAGGTAGATCTTTTTGAGCCACTGTGGTATTTTCTGATTGAGCTGTAGTTAGGCTAAAAACATCTCCTTGACCATTTGATGAAACTTCTGATTGAAGCTGTGAAGTACTTTCTCCTTTGGCTTCATTATAAAGGAAAGAAAAGAGAGATATGACATTTGATTTTCATACAATTAATTCTTTGCCATATTACTATGCCTTAAATGAAAATTTAATCATTAAATGAACACATTCAAGAAAAACTTGTTTATTATGTAGCTTGCACAGTAAAATTTTACTAATGGAATGAAGCTTCTTTCAGTTTTCAGAACTATGTCTCTGAAATTTATTGACTGGAGGAACAAGTCTTAAGGTATGTGCATATTAATTTAAAAAGAAATCACCATTCTAAATGCATATATTTAACTATAAACAAGACATACTGCCCAGATAAAGAAATATAGTAAGAAAGAATTACAAAATGTGAGTCCTGCCCTCAGGGAGCTTACAATCTAGTGAGAGTCTAAAATTTTATAAGCTTGAAGAGTATATTATAGTATGTTAACATACTTTCTTGGAAATCATTTCCCTTAACAAGTTTGAACCATACTGATCTTTAATTATAAGATGTAATGAGAGGAATGAAAAATTAGGTCACTCAGAAGAGTATTCAGAATCACCTTTTAAAACATTTGCCTTAGGGGTACACATGTGGTTCAGTGGTAGAATGCTCGCTTGTCATGCGGGAGACCCAGGTTCTATTTCCAGACCATGCACCCCCCCAAAAAATATATAAAATATAAAAAAAAATTTGCCTTAATCAGAAAACTGTAACATTCTCAAATGGTTTACTCAGACATTCCCAAGACATTAATTAAACCTTCTTAAATGTTGTTAAGAAGGATAATAAAGTTCATAACTATACTAGGCAATAGTTCACTGTGGCAGGAAGATGGACGAAAAGAAAAGCCAACTATGCTTTTCTTTATAATTAATAATAGCAGGTCAAAAATCAATTAACAGAATGCCCGCCTTCCATGCAGGATACCCAGGTTCAATTCCCAGACCATGCAGGCCCCCCACCACCAAAAAAAGAATTAACAACCTGCCTGCAAAGCCTAGTGACTAATACACCCAGAGAAGAAGACTGCCCTATGAAGCTATCAAACAGAATGAGAAGGTTGTATGTGTGTGTGCACACATGTGTGTCTGTGTGTGTGTATGTATTAAAACAGCAAAACCCAAGGGGGCTGGGTGGAAGAATGTGACTCAAAGCAGAGAATTCTCATTAGCCACACTAGTAAACTATTGGAAAGATGAACTTCACTTTATAATCCGACCCGTTTATTGAAACTTAATTCACTTCACCATTAATATTATAGCTCCCATATTTTTACAATCTCTTACGCAGAACCTCACTTATAAATATCGTGAAATATAAAGAATACTGTTTAAAAGAAATCAAAATAAATGACTATTCTTGGTTCCTTTAATGAATATATGTAGTCTCAGGTAAATTACTTAATTACTAACCTATTACAGGTCCTCAATCAACTAAAGATACAATACCAATCTCTATTTTATCTCTATTTTAAAAATGCAAAAAAGGCAATGTCAAATTAATTATATAAAAATATAAAGAGTTCAATGACTAAATCACTTTACTGAAAACTTTAAAAAGGACAGAAAGTTATTAGTTTCAGTGACAAAATGATTGTTTGACTTCAAAATTCTCATTTCATTCGGATAGTCAGTGAAAACTCAAAATAATTTAAATCCATAATTATCACACTGAGGCCAACATGGCTATGTCCCATCTCCCATCTTAATCTCTGATATTTAAAATATAAGAAATGAAATGGATTAAAGTGTAACTGGTTAAGAAATGGAGGAAAAATTAAGAGATTATTTAAAAGACAGTAATCTTAAAACTGTAACTTGGAATGTTGGCTGCACAATATATACAGACATTTATAATGCAAATCAGCCTATTTTTAAACACATATTTTGAAAAGTTTTTATTTTCTGGTCCCACTTTTCAGTTGACTACCCAACAGTATACCTCCTCCCATTAATTAATCAAAAAATATCTAAGGGCCAACTCAGGGCAAAGAATTCCAAGAGACATTATATATATATATTAGTGTGTGTGTGTGTGTATATACACACACACTTTTTCTCTTATTATGCTTACAAACTAACTGGAAAGGTAAGACAACCAAGACACATCAAATGCATGGAAAATAGTTTGAAGTCTACAATGTTCTTAAAAACCCAAAAGGAACTGAAAGAAAAGAAAGATTAGTAAGAGTCAGAGTACTAAGAAATATTTCATTATGGAGGCTGAACTTGGCTGAGAGGAATCTGGACTGATAGAGGGGAACTGCCTTAAGAGTAAAAATGCGTATTATCTGTGTAGGAAGGCAGGGAATAGAACTGAAATCATTGATACTGATGGGTAGAAAGAAAAAGTATATGTTAGGAAACAGCAGGAGATAATATGGACCTTTGGGGTAAGACTACATTATATGGACTGCCTTGAGAGATAAGCAGAAGAGTTTAAATTCGGTATGAAATCCAAAATTGCATCACTACGGGTTTTAGAAGGACATGATGAACTTTTAAAAAGTCTTCAGTCATGAAACAATATTCAATGGTTTATTATCTCTGAATTCCCAATAAAAGTGAGATTTTTAAAAATCTAAAAATAGATGAAGGGAAAAGAAGAATCAAAAATGAAAGAAATATAAAGATATGAAATGAAGTCTCTTTGTTAAAGAAACAAAAACCCACCCACACACAACATAATAGGACTCAATATGAAAGATAAAGTATAATTTCCAGATTTTGCAGATTAAAAGAATCCCATTATACACAGAAAGAGTTAAAGAGAGGGAAGCAGACTAGGGAAAGTAGCTGCTGTATGTTCAGTTTCACACAGGTGAAGTCTGAGGTGAAGACAGGACTTTTGAGTAAAGCGGATAGTTATTTCTAGCAATCAGAAATAGGGAACTAATTTTTTGTTCATTCACTTTAAGCATAGTTAGAAAAGTAAAACTGATTTTAAATTATGTTAATGCCTTTTAAAACCAAATTCAGGATTCTGGATTATTAACTATTTTAAACAATCTGTGTTTACAATTCCCGTTAGGCAAAAAAAAACCTTCCACATTCTATAACTGATTATAGTCCAGAACATTCTGTCAAATACTACTTGCTTATGCATTTAGCCATAAATGACTAAAACCACCTATATTTCAACTCTTGCAGACAATTTAGCTCATGTTCAGGCTTTAGGCAAACTAAAAAGTAGGGTCTGTTTTGTGAAGGCTTGAATCTTTCCACTTTCCTGACTTCCTCATGATAGGAAACCAAGTTATTTATTCCTATAAATGTCTAAATTAAAGAATATAGAAATAATTATTGATAGATTTTAACTGTAACTAATATGATTTCAATATATTATCTTGCAATGTCTATTAGATCTCTATTGTGGTGTTTAAATTTACAGGAAGAGTATTTCTTACCAGGTTGTGGCTGCTTTCTGATTCTGGGATTCTGATTGCCTTTTACTATATTTACCCTCTGTTTCTGTGGAGATTTCTTCACAGATGGCTTAGCCTTTGGAACAGTTTTGACTGGAGATTTCTCTTGTTTCCTTGCCCTTTTAGTATTCGTTGCCACTGGAACATCTTTAGAAATAGGAGCTTCTTGATTTTTCCTATCCAATTTGGTTGTCTGTACAAACTGTGCAGTCAGCACTTCAGCACCTTATGTAGAAAAGACACCATTTTTTAAGGGGTAGGGGGCTCAGATATGTAGCAGCAAAGCTTTTCCTTTTATTTCCTTTTTTTTGAAAGGAGGCTTTTAATAGTGGGGAATAAAATTTGATAAGTATCTGCCTATATGCATATCAAGTGGTGAAATATAACTTTTAATTTTATAGAACCAAGGCACAACTCAATTAAAAAAAAATGTCCATAATCTTTACTGACTGATATTGGCAGCTAAGACTGAATATGCTGGGAGATGAATAATTCAGTTTAAACAAAAGCAACACAGCTTTCAAAGGTGATATAGTTAGAAACTATAATTGTACCACAGAGAATGTATATTCATAAAGAGCCATATTATATATTTTACTTTATTCTCCTAAACATCTAAATCTTAATACCATATGAAAAATAATGTTTTAAGAGAAGACAGGGGTAGCTACACTGAGGAAAGTCTTCACCTGGTCTTGTTTCTTGCAAATCTGTAATTGTTTATCTCTCCCACAAAATGTTCTTCTTTGCTTCTCACATGGAAATAAGGAAATAGCTAAAGGTAGAGGTAGGTGGAAAAAAAAGGAATACTACCTACCTGCTCATATTATACAAAATAAAGTGTTTCGGTTGTTTAAGAGTTTTAAAAATAAGTTCATAACTTTTTCCCCTTTGACTTTTTTCAATTTCAGTGGTTCCCATGAAAAAGTAGTCATATAAAGGATAAAATATAAAAGAATCACACATGAATACTGACAAGTATTTTTAAATTACACATTACACAGAAAACACTATTTTTTAATTAAGGACACTAAACATGGTATTAAACAGTGTAAGACATGACTGTTATATTTCTTACATTGTTGGTAAAATGTAGAAAAAGAGACCCATGTAAATGGAAAAATATTTTGGTCTTTTGGTGGTTAAAGAAAGGAGTGCTTCTAAGAAAAGCATTCAGAATCTGTGTTGTACAATTTCCCTTGGTCTAATTATTTTCTTCCCTATAAAACTTACAGGTAATAAAGCTGTAAAAAACACAAACCAAAAAAAAAAAAAACCATATTTCATTCTCCTTAAGAAGCATTTCTTTTTAAAGAATAAGACTTCTGATTCCGTTCCAGTTACATTTTTAAAAAACCTTCAGCAGGGAAACAGTTAAGACTAAATTTAAAAGAAAGAAAATAAATTTAGGCAACCAAGACCGAGGGGGAAAAACTGTAACACTTACACAAGCAGGAAAGGAGGACCCCTCACAAACGTATGTAGTGGGAGAGAGTGGAAAAAAAAGGGAAGGAAGAAACAACAAGGTGATAATGCAGGGGTCATTCTGTTTATGTGAATCAAATTCAATGCCATGTTTCTCAAACTGCATGCAATGATCCATTATAAATAAATGTAATGGGTCACAACCAGATTTTTTTTTTTAATGAAACAGAATAAACAGAAAATACCAGATTGTATCACATCTAATTAGGGTAAATGTTTTGTGAAACTTTTGCTTCAGTCATGTATGGATTGTATGTACTAGATTACAATTAAAAAAAAAAAACACATTTCTTATAGTGGAGTGCAGTACAAAAAAGTTTGAGTAACTGACAATCTGCATGCTTAATTATAGGTAATTTATTTATTATCTAAAGAAAACTGGTTCATTGGAACAAAAACTCAATGTTGTTGGCCTGGATTGTATTTACAAATAGTTACATTGTCTGATTCACTGCATT